>NC_134940.1:1545711-2170711 GCF_051020765.1 Lasioglossum baleicum | reverse complement strand
GAAGAAACAAGTAAAGGTTTGTTTTATTGATTATTGTAAACGGTTTTATATGGCTTAAAAGCTGTTCAAAATATTTAATCATTTTATATAGAAGACAACTAGACTTCTTCTTCAAATATGATAATTATCTCAATTTCTCATTCAAACAAAAGCTGCGCATCTCAATGAAATTTCCGCACATAGTTCACTGGTGTTTGAAAAAATTTTCCTGAATGTCTCGACACCTTTCAACAAGTCACAATAACAGAATAGTAGGTCCGAACCGATTATTTCATAAGACTGTATACGAAATTAAATATGAAAAATGATTGAGAACCAAGAAAATATTGAAAATTTTATAGAAATCAGAGTTCTTCTTCGAATAATTATTTCTCGATGAAATTTCTGCACACAGTTCACTGGTGTTTGACAAAATTTCTGAGAAACCCGCGCGAGATTTAAACTGCCTGATCGTCTCGACACCTTTCAACAAGTCACAATAACAGAATAGTAGATCCTATCGAGTTATTTCAGAAGACCATGTATGAAATTAAATAGAAAACTTCGAACATATGAAAAACCGTTGTTGAGATTAATCGAAGAAATTGGTGCACACTGTATTTATTGCTAATTCGCTCTCGAAGTGATTTTTGTACACTTGTTAACCCGAAAGCAGCACGACTATGCATAAATGAATAATTTATTTAAACCTGTCGCGTTTCTGGATATACCTCTTTGGCGAAAATTGGTAACGATAGTTGATAACTTCGTCTTTGGGACGAATAGACACACGATTCGTCGAAAGGTAGTGGCAAACAGTGGAAGTAAACTGTTGGTTCCTACAAAACGGCACTGGTATATATGTACTCAGTTCGTGTGACACGTGCCCGGTCGGGTATAGACATTCACTCGTCTAAACCTGTGTTGGTACACTCCGATCCATAAATATCCGGAAATACAATGGTCCTATAAACTAAATGTTTAAATATCTCTATTGTTGAAACGGCAGTAAAAGAGTTATGGGGAATTCTAGGATTTCACCGATAAGCCTTATAATAACACTGTCCAACAAATTTCAACTTTTTTTGTGATTTCAATATACTGTTGGGTCCTTCTTATAGAGTTTTTTGCACTGATTCCGAATCTGGTTTTAATTTTTTTCCTATACGTCCAGTTTTTGAGAAAATGGAGTTTTAAAAAAAGACATATTTTTCAACTTTAAACAAATATTGCGATGTTATTATAAAAGATATTGAATTGTTGTTTACAGCAAAAGATTCTGTAGACTTTCCCGAATACAGTGATATCCAATATTAATACATTATGATTGTTTAAACATGTTTAAACAATGATTAAAGACGGAGATGCACCACTTTTGCACCAATTTTTGACGATATTTTCGAATTTATCTCAAAAAATAAGGGTCCAGCGAAAAATTGAACTATACCACGCGAAAGAGCAGACTTTTATCTTGAGAAACCCCCCTGTGAAGTTTGCATGGTCGACGTTTTTACCGAACCAGAAAGCAAAATATCTTCGCCCGACATGCGTTGACGCCAGTGGTGCTCTTCCACTAGCGCGGTCGTTCGTCGGGATACGGCGCGGCGTGCTGCGGTGAAACGGCGCGTGGCTATAAGCGCGCAATTATGTCAGCTTACTTAAATGTAATATTTTATTAAATGTGTTATACTATTGTTATTTATTATTTATTAGTATATTTATTCTGTATAAATTATTTTATGTATTTTTTAATGTTAGTCTCTCGTTTATAGTATATTTAATACAAAAAAGACCTTTTGTAACAAAAAAATAATTTATTCACACACTACACTATTACACTATTTACAATGCTAATATATATGTGTACACTATTCAGATATAATACACTACTAAAATACATATATTATATACACAACAACTAAAATACTATAAATAACTATAAATGTTTTTTATGAAGTTTTATACGTAGCAATGCAGATTTGAAATGCTTGACACGACTGATTTCAACAAACACAAAGCCGAAACTGAACTCTGGCATCAGTTTTCTTAAGAACCAACACGATATTTTGAAATAAATGACGGTCTACGGACAACGGAATACATTCAATGTAAGGAAAGTCTGCAATGCGGTGACTGAAAAATTTTATTTTCAGTAATTGTCGTCTTATCTATGTATTGTAATTATAGTGCCAATGAACACTCGAGATTCTTCCGAGTAAAATAAGTCCAAACACAATATAAACGGGACTATTTTTATTGACTTAAATACATAATTAAAATAGTTTGCTCCATATTAAATCGATATAGTGTATTATATCTGAATAGTGTACACATATATATTAGCATTGTAAATAGTGTAAATAATGCAGCGCGCCGCGCCGTATCCCGACGAACGACCGCGCTAGTGGAAGAGCACCACTGGCGTCAACGCATGTCGGGCGAAGATATTTTGCTTTCTGGTTCGGTAAAAACGTCGACCATGCAAACTTCACAGGGGGGTTTCTCAAGATAAAAGTCTACTCTTTCGCGTGGTATAGTTCAATTTTTCGCTGGACCCTTATTTTTTGAGATAAATTCGAAAATATCCGCAAAAATTGGTGCAAAAGTGGTGCATCTCCGTCTTTAATCATTGTTTAAACATGTTTAAACAATCATAATGTATTAATATTGGATATCACTGTATTCGGGAAAGTCTACAGAATCGTTTGCTGTAAACAACAATTCAATATCTTTTATAATAACATCGCAATATTTGTTTAAAGTTGAAAAATATGTCTTTTTTTAAAACTCCATTTTCTCAAAAACTGGACGTATAGGAAAAAAATTAAAACCAGATTCGGAATCAGCGCAAAAAACTCTATAAGAAGGACCCAACAGTATATTGAAATCAAATTTGGTGTTGGACAGTGTAATTAGACCGCGGATTTTATGCTTTTACATTAGAAGAATATTAGAGGAATTTCAAAGTACTGTTATATTACTTTTAGCCTACTAAACATGTTAAGAAAGAAAATACATTCCTGTTTCGCTCCAATTTCTTGCAATTCAGGTAGAATATTTTTCTTTTGCCTAATAATCTTTCTAATAATAATGTGACCGGACTGTAAATAATATTACTATACTGTGTAGAAGTAACTTAAACAATTATGACTTTTATATTATGTAATATAACTTACAGAATGCCTAAGATCAGAAATTAAAAAATTTATAATCAATTTTAATTATCGTAACTTTTGGACAGTACCGAGGTAACTTATAACTAGACTGTGGATTTTATACATTTATGACAAGAATGAGCAGGTGTAATATAAACTATAAAAACATTAGAAGCATTTAAAAATATTACTATATTATTTTCAACTTGCTAAACATATTATATATTTCGTATAATATTATATAATATTATTTCGTATAAGCGGTAGCAGGTCCATCTATTTAATTCTTGCAATTCGTCAACAAAGGGTTAATGTTTATAGTCAATGATATATAAATTATTCATTGGAAGGTTGGAATGATTCTATGACGCCACCCTACAAATAATTTAATTATTGGAGTAATAAAGGGCGAATATTTATTTTGTTGTAGAAGAGATTAATATAAGAGAGAGATTTAGCTTCCGCATATTTAAAGAAATTCTCGTCGACAAAGGGTTAATGTTTATAGTCGATGATATATAAATTATTCTTTGGAAGGTTGGAATGATTCTATAACGCTATCCCATAAACAATTTAATTAATGGAGTAATAAAAGATGAATTTTCATTTTGTTGTGATCGCTGAAGAGATTAATATAAGATTTAGTTTCTGAATATTTAAAGGAATCCCCGGCAACAAAGCGTTAATGTTTAGTCATCGACATATATTCCATGACGCGCTACCCTAGAGAATATTAGCTTAATTATGTATTTATGCACGGGAGTGTACACGTGTCACAGTAAAAAACTGTGAAATCTAGTTCTCCCCAATTGATCAAGGGGCCAGTTCAAAGTGACTTTTTCCGAAATTTGTTATGGAAAGGCGCATAACAGGTATGCGCCCGTTGGTAGGCCAATACGAGCATTACTACATAATCTACCGAGACATTGACGGGATTGTTGCTGTTACTAAACCCATTTGACTACGAAGGAATCCTAATTGAATCATACTCGTGCTTTTGCATACCGGAGCTCAATTATGACGACAGCAAAATCTTAACTTTGACATTTATCGCCAATAGCTTCAGATTTACACGACACTTGAACATTTATTTATTTCACTTGTTGTTTCGAAGCTCGGGTGGACAAATGACTGCCAACGAAAACTATTGTTTCTCATTATTAGATCCATTCTTTGCTCGCTAATACAGTAAAGAGCATAACTGATTCAACACACTTTAAATCAGAATAACTTTTTTATGAATGGACCAAACGACTTCAATTTCTCTGTAAGGCTACAAGAATTAGTTTAGTAAATGACGTCTAAAAAATATTTTTTGAAAAAATGCATTTTGTCGGAATTGCAAACAAAATAGTAAAAATTGATATTTACTACTTTTTTAGCTGGGCCAATTACGAAAATTTAAAAGATGTGTTTGGTCAACTCGTATAAATTATATACGCTCTGAAAATTTCATTGAAATTGGTTAATTGGTTTACGAGTTATAAGCGACCAAAAGTGGTAAAAATTGCAATTTTACAAGATTTTTGGCATTTTTACCACTTTTGATCGTTTATAACTCGTAAACCAATTAACCAATTTCAATGAAATTTTTAGTTGGCTACATACAGATTAAATAAAATAATTCCTTTAATTATTTTACAATTTCAATGATTTGACAAATCAATTTTTTACATATAAAACTGTTTATTGGACCTGTGGTGATAGCTTTAGTGTTGAGGTTGTGCTCAGAATTACTTTATTGAGCGACAAAGCTCTTAAATATCCGTTACTTTCTTGACTCGGTTTATTTGATCACATTGCGCGGTCTTTCGTTACAAATGCGCACCTGGTCTCAGGTTCATAAGTATAGTATACATTCGCTTGCCTGGAAAGCTGGTGCCGTTTCCGACATGATGTCTGTATGGTCCTTTTTCTTACGAGATAAGTCTTATATGACTCGGTTGACGCGAGGTCTATCAGAATCGTTGCACACATATTTTCCAGTTAAATAACTATCTCTAACCCTTTTAGTGCGTATCGAACAAACTAAACTTGGCGGAGATTGTTGAGCCAGAATATCTTGGCATAAAAAATTGGAAGAGTTCTGCAACCAGAAATTTTGGCCTTTCTCCTATAAATTTTAGCCTTTTTCCTATGTTCTCCAGTAGATTTGGACGAGAAGATGCGAGAAATGCAAGTTTCGATCCTGGAGGATCAATGGTTTTCAAAATTGATAATTTTGATAATACAATTGTTTGAAAAGAGACAAATAAATTATGAAAATTAATGAACACACTAGAATTGCTCATAAAATGAAATATATGCACTTTCTCGAGAAACTGACTTCATCAATTGTTAGCAGGATTAAAATATTTATCCGGATAAATAAGTGACACACCTACAGAAATTCTTCTCAGGATTGAAATATTTAACTGGACGAATGAGTGATAGCATACATTAAGGTAATAATATAGTAAATATTTTTTCCTAAGAGTAAGTATATTATTTAGGAAAATTCAACTCGTTAACCCTTGTCTATTCTCTGTTAACCCTCAACTTCGCTGTTCAGGAAACTAAGCATTACTCTCCGGTTTTACACCAGTTATTATTCTGTCCCGTGGGAAACGTGCGAGAAACATGCAATAGTAGGCGGAACAGAGAAAACACACGAAGCATGAAAAGGACCACAATAAATTGTCGCGTGGTAGAACAACCGGTTCGAGATCATTACTGTGAAATCGCTCTTACCTTAGGATTTTTTTCATTTCGTCTTACAATTAGATTAAAGACAGAAAAAGAAATACATTTCTCCGACTGCTAATATTCAACACGTTCATCAAATTTTGCAATGAGAAAGAAAGTGTAATCAAAATTAAAATTTGAAGTTAAATAAAGAAAGCACTTTTGTTTCTATGTAGATAGATTCATAGATTTATAGATGTTCAAAAATGAATATTCATGTTAGTGTTTAATGGATTTATAGATTTTTTAAAATAAATATATATGATCTAGAATGTTAATAAGAGATCGTATTTAAAACATATGTTTTAACGTTTATATGTTTATATGTAATTTAATGTTTACATGTAAAACATATCGGTAATAAAAATATCAGTGTATTTTTATTTGAATCATATATAAGTCATATATAAATGTGAATAATATAAATACATAGAAAATGAATAATAGTAAATACATTCATTTTCCAAATCAATTGCAAGAAAAACATTTCAGTAGAATGGGGTTTTTTTTATTAATAATTTTAATAAGTCAAAAATACAATTCACTGTTTCTTTTTATAAATCTTCTAATAACTTCATGGTTTTGCATTTCATCTATACATTTGTGTCAGGAATCCATAAAATACGTTCTTCTTCAATTAATTATTTCTCGATGAAATTTCTGCACACAGTTCACTGGTGTTTGACAAAATTTCTCAGACATGCATAGAATCCACGGTTTACCCATAAAGATACAGTTTCTAAATCTGATGGAGGAATAATGTAAGAAATCGCGATGCACAGAATGTATTTATTAGAGGTGTGCGGACGTCCGAGATATCGTACTCGGTCGGACTGCTTCAAGGTGTTAAACTGCCCGAAATTGTTGGTCTGGGTCCGAAATCGCAATTGTATCGAACTGCCCGACAATATCGGATCATCCAACAGTATCGGACTACCCGAGCGTTCGATTGTTACGGACGCCAGACCGAGACCGCTCAACTTCGACGGACCGACCCGAACACTCGGACGTCCGAAACATAAGACAGGACAGTCTGCACACTCCTAGTATTTATTGACTCAAGAGTTAATAAAAATCGACGATTCATAGTAATACACTTTTTCAATGAGTTTTTTACAGGCGTATTATTGAGCAATAATGTTTCATGAGTTGTAATAAGATTCGACTCGTACATTTAAATGCAGAGCGTGTAAAGTCGCACGTGGAATTGCTTCATGAGTGTTTAGAAAGTGGTGTTCGGCACGCGACTCTGCTTAATGGTGGAACGGGACTGATTCTTCCTGTGGATAGCTTCAAATTTTTCTGTATCAATAAGTTTAGATAGTACCGATTAAAGAGCTCGATTAAAGAGGTAATCTGGTTTTCCAGGTTGATTTTTCACCAATTTTTACCATTTTTTTCGAAGGAACTGTTAAACTTTTCGTGTTAGAATTTTGCACGCAAACTCATGGGTATTTCAAGTACACACTTAATTTTTTTTAAGTCAAAATAATCAGAATTACATGACTTATATATTTTTTATTATATTTTGAAAAACATGTATTGATTGTTGCCATGATCCCGGTCCTTCCGCTGATCGAAAATACAAAAAGGTGGAAGTACAGTAAAGTACAGTAAACATCGCTCATCCCCTCCACTGGGGGGCATACCCCGCAAGGGGTGTGACCCACTACTAATGCAATTACAAAACTTCTTTATTTTTCATTATTCTTTCATAGGACTTTCGTCAACTTATTTGTGGCATTTTTCCGATTAGCAGGACACTAAACACGATATATTTTGAACTATATTTAGTGGTTTAAGTAACGGATACCACAGGATCTGAGAAACAGCACGGACCAAGGTTTTTGTTAGATCAAAACTTTAGTATATATTAAACAGTATGAATATGGCTTATTTATTTATAAAATGGGTTTTCATGACTGATTTTTAAAATATTGTCCGCCTTCAGCACGTTAAGAAAATGAGAAAAAGCGACGGATTAAAAAAACTTTGATTGGGACAAATTGTTCAACCGGAATTCTTTGAGATATCGTCGCAATAGTTAATTTTACGAATTCAAACATACTCTTCGACACATACACTCTATAACAATTACACTTGAAGAAAATGCCAGAAAACGATGTTTTGAGAAGGAAAAACCAGGATATCCCCATTAAGACAAGAACCAGTTATCGTGGGGTATAATCAAATTTCAAATTTCGGGCCACTAATTTGGCAATTTTAATGGGGCGACATTAAAATGGCGTAACGTTACGTATGATTGGCACCGAGAAATAAATTCCCGTGGTCAACTCGTCGTCTTCTCCTGACGAGAGATGTATGAAATTTTATTTAACCCTTTTCCTTCGTTGTCCCGTCATTAATCACGCCAGGAGCCCTATCCAGGGGTACAATCAATGTTTCTTGAAATGACTAATTGCGGGCACGGAGCACACAACGAAAAAAATATTACAATTTCACTTTAATTACGCCGAGCACATCGTCATTACATTTTAATACGAACCGGAGGATTCTTAAGCTCGCTCTGGATTACATTTCAATTTCGGCTCGATGTGTGCCAGTAGACTGCGGATTTTATGTATTTATGCCAGTACTTGATGTGTAGATGAAATGATCAATATATCAATGTATTATTTTCATCATATTAATGCTATGATGGCAATAATTTTAAATTTCATGTATTTATTGCAATAATGAGAAGGTGAAATTGAAAATGTGGAAAAATTAAAAGAACTTACGTATTATACATATTACGTATCTGTTATGCGTCTTACAGCAATATAAAACATGTACTGCATGTAACCTTCCAGCAAACCTGCAACTCTAAACTTGAATTAGATTCTTATACATATGTTGGAACCTGTTTGTTGCTACAACATTTTACATTTCAGTGAGCTGCTTCAGTAACACAATATGCACATGCATAATTGAAGAAGGTTTCGTTACTTAATAAGGAATTTATTTTAACCCAACCTAAAACACTAAATGTATGTAAAAATCATAAAATATTTCAATGTTGCTATTTACGTTATAGAATTACAAAATTCTAACAGTTCTAGTGGGAGTCCAATACAAAGTTGTTTCGAATGTTTTGCGTATCTAAAAATGCTTCTATGTTTGAACACGTTTGAACACTTCATTTATGAAACAAAATATTTGTAATATATTCTACCTACGAAATACTCGATTGCCAAGAAACGAAAGTTAATAAGAACTATCATTTCAATGTCAGTAGAAGCTGATTGTGAGACGTAATTGCGAGGGAAGGTGGATGCAATTGCGGTAAATGTAACAGAACTTGTCAGTTTCAAAACACTTCCATGAATGCGAGTCGAGTGTTACATGAAAGGAGCCGTCGAAAATGGAATTCACGCGAGCTGATTCCGACATCTGCAGACTATGTATACATATATTCTCAATACGAACTAATATTCTAACATTACACATATACGAGAGTGATATAATTGACACACCACAAACCATTCGTACGAGCAATCATTAGAGAATGATTGTAATATTATTCTATAGAAAAGCTATTATATTTTTACAACTGATTTTAAGAGAAAGTATCGTACATTCAGTCCGTTTAAAAATTTTTGTTAGGATGCAAGGCGTGTGTTTGTAACTGTATAACTTATTGTCCTTGACATAATTATCATTTATGCATATATAACAAAAATTGGTACGTACAATATAAAGCAGTGGACATATTTAAAAAATTTGTATGATAACAGCAGACTTTGTGAAGCAAATTACTGGAAATTTTTGTCGCTCTTTTCGGCGCAATATAATTGAATTAAATAACAATTCCTTTTCGATCCACATTTGCTGAAACTTTCCTTCAGGACCGGTGTGCATCTTCAAGTTAGCTCGCACACGTTGCGTCACTTGGCGCATTCTATGTAATCTAGAGTTGCGACAAAGTTTCGCAAGGGTGTTCCAACTAATTATATCCAATAAAAGCCGCGAATGAAATCGCGCATAATAAGTTCGATACGCGGGGACGATAAATTGCGTACCGGTGCCGATCGTGGGCTTAAACGTCCCCTGTAATTTGTAACGGAATCTCGAAATCCTCGAAAACATGTGGTCCCGTACGTGTCACTCGTTAATTTCACTGCGGGCACGGCTGCTTCACTTTCGCGGCCTATAAACCTCTGAGATTGAAATTCCACCGTACGAATCCCAACAGAGAACTTTCGAGCAAATTGCAATCATTAGTCTCCCAAACTTCTTTGATTGTAATGAAATTATTGCTGGGGCCGCGCGGTGCGTCGCACAGCTGTGGATTTCGGCCGATTCGCAGGAGGTACGAGTCAAAGAAAACGAGAGAGAAAGAGAGAGAGAGACGCACACAGTGAGATGGAGAAACAGAGAGAGAGAGAGAGAGTAGTCTTGTCGTTCAATTGTGAAAGAAAGAAAATTAATGCGAATCGCCATCAACAGCGTGTAAATTTCAATTTCAATGATAACGACCCTGCCGTTATGCGAACTATTCGGTGCACCGAGTTCATTCCTTTGGTCATCGCATATTTCGCAATACTAACTTGTTCTTACATTGGCGTGTTTACAATTCCATGGTGTACCACTGGTTATTAACGAGTTATTTGCCTTTGTTGGAGTTTTGTATTCAGTGATTTCGTCCTCTTAAGAAACTCAATAATTCATGAGAAATTCCTAGATGTCGTTAGCAGTTCTTTCAGGTCTCCGTTTGTTCCTCGAATAAATTTCGTGCGTTTAGTTAATATGCAGCATGTTGTAACGCGCGAAATTACGAATTGTGCAGCTACGACCTATTCTGTGTCGGTAGGTATTGTTTATTCTTGTCTAGGGAGATTATCTCGTTTTATATTCGGAGACTGCTATTATTTATGATTTTATCTGCGTTGCATATTCTCATGGATTTCCAAGTCTTGCTACATTTTCTTTGATCACTTCTGCCATGTATTATGTAATGCATTGTGCGAAACTAATACCAGATTTCAAAAACGTGAGGTCGATTTATTATACTTCCAAGTATAGTATAGTATATTTCGGGCACCCAGCAGTTATTAATTAACTCCACCTTCAACAATGCACTCAATTTTCTTATTATTTTTCTATGAACAAGAATATCACTGTGTGCTTGATAATTTAGCCAATGCATTAAACAAATCACGAGTAAGTACAATAATTGATAGTAAGTAGACTCTGGATTTTTATGTAGAATAAAAATTGTCCTCATTATTTACAAGGAATAAAAGCCAAATAGAGTTGCTTTCCCTAATAATTTTACAAAATTGAAAGTAATGCCGTATTTTAACGAGTCAGACTCGTCGTCATGAAGATTTTAACAATGTCTAACAAACATGAATGTTATGTAATCAATATTTAAGCATATTAAAATAAACGTTGCCATAGAAAAAATATAAATTTTCTTTTCCCTCCTACGACATTTTTGGGTACAAAGACGTTTTAATCGCTGTAACTGTAAAAAAAATGGTACGGCAAGGAGTTAAATTGTTTTGTGTTTCTTCTATCCATTTTCGTTATAAATGCGTACAAGTTACATACTGATAAATAGACTAGTAAATAAGCAAAGATTAATAAGAAAAGCTGAAAATTGACACAAATTGTCAGACGATAGTAATGAAGAAATTGGACGATCGTTTCAAGATCAGTGATTTATTTAAGTAACCGAGAATGGTGCAATGGAAATTGCGATTCGATAACAACGATCATTTTTCTACGTAACGGGTACCTTGAAGCATAATCGTTTTTTGAACGACGCCACATTGTTTACACCAGTGAATTGCGAACTAGAAAGCCACTGGGTTTCTTTGTGGCGCGTAACTTCATAAAAAGACCACAACGTCTGTAAGTAACGTGTAAATTGAAAACAGTGAGACCTACAGTTTTCATCACGCAATTTTCATTTCACGTAAACCACTGAACATCAGCGGCGCGTAAAAAAAGTGCTTGCACGGTTTGTATGCAGGCGTAGAAACCTTGCCAACGCCAATTACCGCCGATTCGATTACATAGAAAAAGAAAATTCCTATACTGCGTGCTTCCTGGTATAGAAAGTTCACAATTCTCGATGTCCTAACACAGCATCACGGCCATGTACACCTATAATTTGCACGTGACGGGGCGACGCTATTAATTTAGAACCTTTGCGGTTTTTTGGGAAAGTTGGTATTTACGTGTGAACAACCAAGTGGTGGTCAATGTGCGCACATAGTATTGGGTTGGCAAGAAAGTACTTTCCGTATTTTAAGGTGAAATAGAGCCCAATTGCTACAATAAATCTTGTCGTCTGTATTCTTATGCTGTTAAGTAAATTATTCCGATTTTATTGAGTTGACTGAATTTATTAAAATATATATAAAGATCCTTAACTCATGGCAACCCGTCTTCCAACGAGTATACAAGGTTGCCGAGTCGATCATCTACAACATCTACATAATTTGTGAATCCTGAATTATCATTTTTAACTTTCACTGTTACATTTATTTAAAATATAATCAGTGTCTGCAGAATATAAATTATAATTTCAATGAGTCGATTACAATAAAAAACATGATTCAGAAACTTTACAGTCTTCGTGAGGGGGGGGGGGTGTCAAGTGAAAATCGTTTCAATATGAACACATATCAAACCGACATTTTTCTGTTCTTTCGTATATCTTTTAATAAATTTGGAAAATTCATTATTCCAATTTATTTTGATTGAAAGAAGCTAGATCCATTTATTTACTCCAAGACACAAGACACAAGAAGATAATTTGTCCATAATTTTTCTATTGTCCTTTTGGCTATCTCATCACTCGAGTTATATTCCTTGTTACCCATTTTCTCTCGTCTTCTCTCTTCTGTTTGCTAGTCTCGCGCTTCCTACTGCCGTCTCTGTTCGTTTTTATAAGTTCTTTCTTGTAGTCTTATTCTACCTGACAGGGGAGGCAAAACCACGCTCGTTAGCTCATACACCTGTGTTCACCTGGCCGAGTACGAATTTTTCATACGGGGACCCTTCGTGGGTCCGAGTATACTAAAAAAGAACGAGACGAAAATGTTCTCGTGCCTCGTGTCACCGAATACATTCGACGTCACAGATTATTAATCTGGCTAATAATTTATACGTGGATGTGAACATTTCATTTAAATTTTTATTGTCCTATATACTCATTAATAGACTGCGGATCTTTATGCAAAATAAAAATTGTCTGCATCGATTGCAAGGGATAGGAAAACTAAATCGAACGTTATTTCTTCCCTTAATGATTCGAATACAAGAGAAATCATACATTGACATCTTCAATTTGTAAAATTTTCCAACAATTTTTAAATTAATCTACTCAATTTTGCTATAAATGCACAAAAATCCGCAGTCTATTTATCCATAAATAAGATTATTATAAAGTATGATATCTAGTTTCATTCAGCGTACCTAGTTTTGACTTCTAAAAACAGGTTTCTTGTAAAGAATTTTGGCTTTCGAAAGAAATCTAAATCGTTGTACTGCTGATATTTGGCTCTTTTGACTAATCAGATAGCCGACCACTGCTCTAACACAATATTTCTAAATATTTGCTTCGTCGAATACTCGTTTTATTAGATATTTGATTAGAAATAAAATTCTGTGGACCATAAACTGTGTGTGTGTGTGTGCCCTTGTTCCCTGTGTACTAATAAATGTACGAAATAAATGATTGGATCGTCCCGTGTCGGCGATAGCAACAAATGTATATGCTAATGCGAGAAAAATATTGAAATAAGCTAAACAACGCTATTAAATCAGGTGTTCGTATTCATTTTGTGAGGTCCGAGGGCCACGTGTATTTAGCAGGGCAGAAATCCCTGGTGATCCGCGATACTTCCCACTGCGAAATACGACTGTTCTTGCTATTCAGAGTGTGGCCCTTTATTCTATCGAATGAGAGATTTGGCATACGAGACGTTTCAGGATAAAATCGCAAACAGCCGAATCGCAGCGCGCCTTTGGTCGGAACCACCGAGGCTGTTCGCCGGAACACGAAATGAAACGCGCGCACCTGCCCGTTCTCCGGTCTCTCCTCTCCTCATCCCTTCTATCCACAGTAACGTATCATTCGTGGACCCTAAAAGTAAGCAATAATAGTTATTAACCGGCAGGAAGATGTGATTCCTCCGTTCTCTAAACATTGCACATCGCGTGCGATAATATTCCGCGTGCTCCTTCAAGGACCACCAAATCAATGATGGTTTTACTCTTCGTTAAACGACATCGCTCAGCATTCACTCGGCGCACAATCAGTCCTCGATAAATTAGACGGCGCATTTTCCTCAAAACTGGAGATTTTAATTGCGTGTACACTTACGCCATTTGTAAGACTGTTTCTCGCGTGCAAGTAATATTCTAGTAAACTCAACTGTTTTTACTTTTATACATTCCTCCGGGTAGAAATTCGCCTATTTTCTTCTTGATAATTAAACACGCGTGACGAAACGTACGATTAAGTTTGTGTAAAACGTTTGTAACGTGTGTAAAACGTAGTATATCTTCAAAATATAAATTGGAGATTTAAAGTTCACAGCAGAAATGGGCCAAGTTAATTTTTTTACTAATATTGAAAAGTTTCGTCACCTGTTTGGTTTAATAGTTGATTTCAAAGTAAAAATTAGTTTCAAAGTAAAGTCTGAGAACATTTGAAATAATTTTCTCCTTTCTAAAATTGTTATTCGAGGGTTCGTTAAGGAGCTATACACGAAAACACGGACCAACCAGAGCCCGACTTCTGCGGACGGTGTCCGCCTCAGCTAATGCCAACTCTCTGATTGGTCCGTGTTTATAACTCCTGAAGAAGGCCTCGAGGAGAACGTTTTTCGCAACGGACAAAATTACTTCAAATGATCTCAGGAATCGCCTTCAAGGCGAAACGCTTTCAAGGAAGTACATTTTTCTGACACCCTGTATAGGAAAATTACTGATTCGAAATTGTCGATTAGAAATTTCTCTGGTTCTGAGTCGTCCAAGTGTCCAACAATGAGATAAGAGACATGGCAAACATTAATTTGCTTCGATGTCGATCATAGTCTCACATAAAAATTAATAGATCCAGCACAAAACAGAGAAAACATTTAATGAATTGGAAAATACTGTTGCATAAAATATGAAATAAACGGATATATACATATTACCTTGTAAGTTATGTATTATAAAGAATTAAAAGAACGTAAGAAATGTTCAATTCCAACATCTAAAGATAATCAAAGAAGAAATTTCAATGTGGCTGCGTGTCTTGCAAATAATGAAGATAATTTTTATTTTGCACGAAGTTCCACAGTCTTCTCATAACATTTTGGTTCTTTTATAATGGATGGGCTGCAAAAAGGAGTGTAGCTGTCAGTGAAAGTATGTAGCTGTGTTTATAAAATGAGAAAACGAGAGATTTTTCTAGTTTTTCTCTATGTCTTTTTTGATTCGCCGATGAAATGGTCGACGGGACTAGCAAACTACGCCACTGCATTGTTCGTCCTTCGTCTCTCGCGTCCTCTTCCCTCTTTTTTCCTCCTAAACAGACGGCTATAAAATATAACCGAAAGAATCTGCCGCCTTACTACATACAGTATCGTGGCCCTTTCGCCCTGAACAAGAGCGTTGGCAAACGTAAGACAACTTGCTGAGGGGAAGTTAAGTGAACTTCTTCCTCCCTCTCCTTCCCTCCTCCCCATCCCAGTTTCCTCCCTTTTCGTCCTTACGGGGACCAGCTCCCATGGGCCCCGTGGGCCCCGTGGCCCTTCCCCCACTCGTTGACCAGTGATGCGCGTGCCAGAAACCAAAAACACGTGCCACTATGCCGAGAGACCAGGCCGCTCAATTAAAAGGGCGCTTGCTATACATATTTAATAGGCATGCATCAACTGTACGAAACGATTAGCACACGCTCGTGGTGTGAATTACTTCAACCTTTTCGACCCTGACCGAACATACAGTGGATTCAACAAATATTTAAACATTTCCGATTCTCGAAAGATTGTCAATATTTTAACATCTTTCGTTTCGTTTGTGTAACCAATACTTTAGAGTAAGAGTTTCCTTTCATATTTTCGGAATATGAAATAGATCAGCATAGCCAGTAGAATTACACTTCTGTGTTTCAAGATTGTAAAGAATGAGGAAGGATATACATACGTATATGTATAATATTAATAGTTGAGATTACGCTTTCGCAGTTTACCTTCCAAAATAAGAAAATAAATTCGCATTGCTTATAAGATCAATAATATTATTCCGTTAAATCGAACTGAAATTAAGATTAAACTAGAGGGTTATTGTTGCTCGCTCGCTTCGCTCGCTCGCGAGTAGGGTTGTTTTTGCTCGCTCGCTTCGCGAGCTCGCGGATAGGACTGCTCTTGCGAAAGGGTTAGTGGTACGCATGGCTAGTAGTACCTATAGCTATTAACGTTTTTTTTTATTTGGTGTGACTCTCCACGAGCCACACAAAGAACTTCCCGATTCGTTAGTTGCAGTATATTATTATCATTATTAAGTGTACGTTTTAAGAAGATTATACGTTTTCAGGGAAATTCAATAGTTTTCTACTTATCAAAATGTTTGCTATATGGCGTCGCATTAAACGAACATCGCAGGCTCGTTGCTCGCTTGGTTCCTTGTTATAGCATACTAATGTTGCAAAATAAATTGTCTTAATTAGTTTTTCGCAAACGATACAACTCCTCATTATCCGGGTTTGCAGTATTGATCTTGGTTTTCTTCGATACTGTTAATTTAAATTGTCCCAAAATATATAAACCGCGCTCGATTTTGAAACTCTGCTCAGTGCTACATACAACATTTGTAAAGTTCGCCTTTCTGATTTTTTAAAATCCAAACATACTTTCTCGTCTGTTTGTCCCTGACTTTTATGAATCGTAATCGCTTCAGCAGGAACCACTGGAAATTGACTACGTGTGATTTGATATTTTTCCTCACTCGACATATTTACTTGATTCGATATTTTTATTATTGGTGTAAAATTTTGATCAATATTTGCATTTTTCATATAATCACGATAACGAGTTCTTACTTTCACTCCTACTCTGGCCAATTGAAAATCTAACCACAATATAGACGGAATTTTAGTATTTTCTTGAAAAGTAATAAATTTTAATATTCCGCATGCTCCATTAACCAATCCGTTTTCAACATCAATATTATTAATAATTATCATATAGTTTATATTAATTTTCAATTTAATCTCAGTTAATAATTCGTTTTGAACTGATTGTTTTTTTAAAGATTGTAATATAAATTTTTTTTGTACTTTCATCGATATTCTTTGAAAATGTATTCTCGGGAGTAGATATGATTAACTCACTCTTGCATTGGGATAATTTTCGATTATTGTAAGCGAAAACATCATCGTAAGGTACAAAAAATTAAAAAAAAAAATTTTTTTTTAATTTTAAAAAAATCGAAAAAAAAATTTTTTGTGTAATTACGTTTGTTCCTTCGGTGGAAACTTTCCGTTCTCTCGTATAAATTGCATTGTTGAATAAACTTCTTTCGAAAAAAACTAAAAAAACTAAAAAACTACTTGACCAAAATGGACTAAAATCTAATCAGCTCTAAGTTACAGCGGGGCACATCGATTGCATCATTCATCATCCTGATCGCGTTGTTACTTTTTCTGAAAACGTTAACGAAAAATTTGATTACATAGAAACGGCCATACGCACACACACACACACACACACACACACACACACACACACACACACGAACATTTTGCTGAAAATAGTCTAAAATGACTGCAATGACCATGAAACGTGAAGATCTGCTAAAAAATCGATTTTCGATTTTCGGGGTCATTACAATAACTTCCCTATAAAATCGGGAAGTTAAAAATTTAAATTAAAAGAATTTTTCAGTATATATCATAAATATGTTTTGATCGTTTAATTAACCCTTAGTGACTCAGAGAGTCACCATCAAAAATTGCTGTACCATTATTCACAATATTATTTACATTATTTTTTAAATATATTGGTATCTAATCAATTATTCAACTAATTTAAATTATACTAATTTTGATTATGTATATATATATATATCTCTCAATTTCATATTTATACAAAGAAAAAGATTAATATATTATTGAATATTGGAGTTATTCGAGGTTGAAAGAAATGTTTAATTTTCAAGTTAAAATAGCACCGAGAGCAAAGGGTTAATACATATATTATCCCATAGGATTAAATAACACAAAAGCGCTTCAAAAGGTCTTATCTCACTGTTGTTTTAGAAAATTGAACAGTTTAATTTACTATATATACATACCTTATACATAGTGAGGATAGAAAATAAAAAAAAAAAGAGTGACAACAGCACGTGGTGTTCCCAAGCGGTCACCCATCCAAGTACTAACCACGCTCAGCACTGTTTAACTTCGATGATCGGACGAGAATCGGTTTTTTTCAATGCGATGTGGCCGTTGTCTCTGGAACTGATCCAGCAATGAATGATATAGAACTTAATTTCCATAATATCGTACGTAGAAAAATGTTTAATATTTTCTTTGTAACATATATACTAATAGCTTAATTAACTAACTAGAATTCTTTCTCTATTTATTTGTCCGAGTTAATTTTTACTGTACATTTACAAATGCATTCATTTTTATGATTTTTTAAATGCATCTTAAGCAACTGTTGTGCTTGAGTAATTGTCAATATTATAATCTTGATATAAAACAGACAATCTCGCTGTAAACTATTTTTTTTTTCGGGAGACTCATTTTCTATAATAATTGTTCCAAAAAATAAAAAAAAAAGTGAGTATGTGTATTCTCGAGGGACGCGCGAAGAAGTCTCGTTAGAGCAGACCACCGCGCCGATACAGAAATTCGTTGAAGCAGGAATGAATTTCGCCGATGACTGACCGTTTGATCTGATTTCAGCGAAATAAAGCAAGAAAAAGGCAGGTTGCCGGTCGTCGGGGACCGGTTGGATATAAACGGCACCGCGGAAGCTTCATGGACGCGTGTCCTGCCAGGCTGTATCATTACTCCTTGTTGATACGTCTCTATCGGCCAGCATTTTTCTGCGCCTCTGCATTTTCTATGCTCCGTGGATATATCGCCGCGTTATAATTTCACTTTAAAAACGAAGTCCTTCGGGAAATCAAGAATGGCATTACTGAATATCGGCGCGGTGAACGTGAAATGGTGAGCCACTCGAAGAGAAACCGAACGCTCTCGAAGAAACGAAATGTTTCGTAGCTAATCGGTACATGCATCAAGTTGCTCCGCTCCCTGATTAATTAGCTCGCTGTCGATGCAACCATTGCTTCGCTGCGTTTGCTGGCGGAATGAACATTATTTGAAAATTTCAATGGATCTTGAACATCTCTATCAAGAAAGTATATTAATGTTCTCAGCGCACTGGTTCTCGATCTGATGCTACTACTTAAGCAATTTTGCAAATTACCACAAAGTTTTCAACGTTTCGGTCAACTATTTAGACCATTTTCAAGGAAAATTTTCATATAATTGCGTCTGTCAGAATTATTAAATTAATATAAAGTGTAATTTATGTTGCATTTCGCAGAAATGCAATTAAATCGAACTGAAATTAAGATCAAAAAATTTTGAATTAAGAAAATTTACCAGTATATAAATATATTTTGATCGTTTAATTAATAAATAGTCGGATCTAATAACAGGAATCGATATTAACAGAAAAGAAAGAGAAAGGTAAACTACTTTCACAAAAAAAGAGCTACCAATTTTGAACCGGAAATAAGGAATATATGCGTAAAGGTACTCTCCATTTGGAACGAGGAAGAGGACAGTATTGAAGGAAATTAGCAAAAGTGATTCTGTAATGTCTTGTAAGATCCACGCTTAGCAAAACAACTTTCGGTACAAATTCTTGACAGCAGTACACAACTTCTTTCCTTACCAAGAAATATTTACAAGACAAGTTTTTTTCTTATCAAGAACTTTTCTTTCCAAGAGAACTTCTTTTCTTACCAAGAAATATTTCTTGCTAAGGAAAGAAGTTGTCCTGCTGCCAAGAATTTGTACCGACAGTTGTTTTATATATATATATAAAAGGATTTGTTACGGTAATGCGTAGTTACTTATGTCAGAGATAAATGCAGTCTAGCCATTAGCTTTATCAGATTCTATGCTCTTATTATTTTTAATAAGTATGCTTAAATTTTTGCGCTAGGTTTCAATTACTTAATAAAATGCTAGTGGCCAGAATTAGTAAGTACTAACCGGAATTACACGACTTTCCTCTAATGAAATTCGTTGTTAATCCTTAGCACAGCAATGTAAAATAATTGTTACGTTATTAAATTATTTAACACTTTACCTACCGGAAGCCTATTAATAGGATTTTCAATAATTTTGCTGTGCCAAAAGAAAGCATAGAAATTTTCTTTTACATTGCAATCTTAAATGAAACTATTAGATGACGCTATTCAGGGTGTCTTGTTAGTTCATAATGAAAATTGCTGTTACCATTGAAGGTTCCATTAAAAAGTGTTTAGCCATGAACCATAGATTTCTCAAAAATAAGCAATAATCACCGGTCGGTAATGCGTTAATATGCATAAAGTGAAAAAATCATATGTGCATGAGTCCAAAGGGTTAAAAGACGTATTGTTTCAAGAAAAATCCACTATCCAGCAGTCAGAAATGCCAGGAGAAATTTTTCTTTCTCCAAAGGGTGCTACTGGAACATTTCTTTCTCGCGGCACGCTATAATGACGGTCCCTCATAAAAATGGAGATTTGAACGCCCGGCGATGGGTGCGCGTGCAAGGAGATTCCTTCTTTCAGTTATATCGGAATTTCCAAGAGTGGTATGTCGCGTCTAATAAACCCTAATCATACCTTTTTATGTGGGGACCTAGACGTTTGCCGTGTGGAGATACCTGCCGCCTTAAAGGTGATCTACGACACCACCTGTCCCTTTAACCTGTCCGTGTGCATCAGGCCCACTTTTCGTTTCACAACGGGCCGATGCATTTTATGGCTAGTCTAATGAAGTCGTTTTCAAATCGTCACCCATGGCCGCGCGACGATCTTATCGCGACTTAATTGGACGAACTGTATTTCATCGGGCTGAACCTGCAGGCTCAGCCTTTGAACTTGTCCAAAACAACGCTTAACGCGATGTACCAACAAATTGACGAACATCAAACATTGACTTGGAACAAAGGACTGATTAAACTTTAGAGACGAAAAACATATGCTTTTGTAACCTTGTATGCAGGGATTGCAATCCCGCGTCATTTCTTGGTCCCGCATTTCTTAAATAGGTGATGCGGGATCCCGCAAATCTTGCGGGACTATGCGTATAATCAATATTTTGCGAACGACGACGCGCACGATCAACTATTTCGATGATGCATTTGTTTCACGGCTCTGAGCTCTTCACTTTTTCCGTTGCCGTACCCCACGTATTTACATATGTATCTGTTTGTCGATCTATTATTCCAGTTCGTATCGTGCAAGTACAATGTCCAGTAAAGAATTCATGTGTGATAGTGAAAAAGAATATACCAGTAAAACTCTTTGGAATTATTTTGTGAAAAGTGATTCTGCTCAAACTGCCAAATGCATGAAGTGTACCTACTGCGATTTTAAAAATAAGTCAACGATCAAGATAAGGGTTGGTGACATTGGTGACACACTTGAGAAGCAAACATTGCAATCAGAAGTTGTCGATAATTTCGAACATGTTATCTGTTATACCAACAAAAAGAGCGAAAACAATTGACAGCTTTTTCGTTAAAGAAAATTCTATGGAGACAATGGAGACAATGGTATGGTATCACGAATGGTTGCTAAAGATGGGGTTTAACATTTAACGTAACAAAATTTCGCCTACTCGCGTTCTACCATAAATGCATGGAGAACACGGACTAATTATTACGGATCTACAATAATCGCATAACCGTGATGATGTGGCAACAAGCGAGATTCTCCGTCGACCACTCTATTTCACAAACGGCGTATAAGCACCGGAGAAATCGTGCCCCGATGACACGATAAAACTAACGATCGTGAGTATCCAGAAAGTATGAAGAATGAAAGAAATTCATTAACGAACAATTAAAGCGCATGTTACGCAAAAGAAAAATTAATTGACCGGATCGTTCGGAAGATTGCCGGTAAACGGAAGAAAGGCTTCGCCAGTGCAACGGAATTGAAAGCATTTAATTGCCGGGAGCGAGGCGACAGTGAGATATTGAGAAAGAAAGTACGAGGAAGGAGAGCAGCGGATAACTTGCGACGTGTGAAAGAGAAATTGATTGAGAGAAGCGTAAGTGAATAAGACCGGTAAGAAAGACGAACGGCGAAGAAGAAAGAAGACGCGTCTTCGAAGAAAAAGGAGAGACGACGCTAGCGTCGATTCGGAGCACGGACCCCACACTTACCTTAATTATTTCCACATGACTCGTCGGAAACCTCGCGTGGATCACTAATGAACGCTAACTTCGATCCCCGACGGAATTTCGGACCGTTCCTCGATTCCCAAGGATCCGTTTCATTGAAACTCGTCGTTAAGATTAAGCGAACCGGCGCGCGGCGACCACCTTTTTCATTCGGCCGCTGCGCTGTGCATCCTGCCATATTCTGTATTAAATTCAACATTTTATTCGGGGTACCAACGATATTCGTAATTCGCATTTGTATAGTTAGATTTCTTTCAGCCAATTTACCGATTTGCACAGGTAGGAAAGTAAACATTTTACTTCCTCCGTCGATGGTTTCATTATCCTGAAAATAAAATCAAATTTTTCATTTTATTCCACTTCTCGACATTCGCATACGCTGCGGACGTATGAACGTTGATTTGTGGACCATTCGCTTCGAAATACGTAGAATGAAAAGGTAAATGTTTTAATTAAATATGAATGAGATATGCAAATACGTATGAGGAAGCATTTTATTTCGAACATTGTCTGAAAATCTTTGTGAAAAATTGTAAAATCGTGAAATGGTAAAATGGCAAAAATTGTAAAATAGTAAAGAATTGTGTTAATTGTGTAAAAAAAACAGCGTTGTGTAATAATGTAAAATAACACTTTCTAATGCAAAACCCTGTGTGTGTGTGTGTATAGATTATATTTAAAATTGATTTATTCTTTTGATGTAAGATGTTTAAACGGATCATTTTATAAGATGCAGTATAATGTTTTCTCGTAGAGAACGAATGCTTTAGGCGAGCCGTCGACATCGTGCAATTTGACTAAGAGCGCACGGTCAGATATTGAAATGATTGATTACAAATTTTTACGCGTTGGTGCCCGGTCTTGTTCGTTTTACGAAAGGTGATATCGCTAATTCTCTGGCGCACCCAAAACTTGTTCTCACTGTGAAACATACGTTCGTGCTCTACTTTGCAACGCGATCATTAACATATGTAAGCTACCGTTCGTGTAAGGCGCGCAATTACGGAAATTGGAAGGGAAATTAAAGAGAAAGGTGGAAGTTTACCAGTTTCTACGGTTCGAAAGAGGCAACGTTGATGGCAAGCGACGGAAATTGTGATATTCCTGAGCCTTGGCAGCTAAATGAGATGCAAATAGACTTACCACTTATCCATGATGGAACATTCGCTCTGTTATTCGAAAATTATTTGAAAGACTGTCTGCAATGTGGATCCGGAGAAGATAATAAGCACCGTTCATGGATTACCGCTATATGTAGAAATTAGAACAGAAAATGTTTAGCCCAAATGTTTAGTAACTATAAAATTAACGGCTACGCATAGATAATTAATCAATATTCAAACAGGAATAAATTAATAACTTTTAAATCTGTGATTGTTCTTTCCGTGTACCCTTAGAGATCACCTTCCGTTAACGGATTACGTGTTATGAGACCTAATGGCTGAAGAAATTAAATTTCCGTTGATCAAACAGAGTAGTCGAACTATATCTATTAATGAGTCGAAGATCATTTGAAGGTCATAGTGTACCATATCATTGAACTCGTCTTGACATCAGCTACAACACTGTGAAGTCAAAAATATATGGTGCTATTCAAAAGACCTTGAAAACGACTACAATCGGAACATTTTTTTATATCTCTTAGATATAACTTTAACCCTGCAGTAATGGCGTAGATGACAATCGTTATCCTTTCATACCTTGAAACTACAAATGTTACAAATAATATTACTGTTCTCAAATAAACCGTTTTACTTAAAAAATAAATAACCGTCAGTAATATCAGGGTACCGTTAATATTGAAGAACACAAAAGTATTATAATTTCATTATGAAAGTGTCACAATTGATGACCGTTATCATCTACACGAGCATTGCAGAGTTAATTAATATGATTAGTAAGTTTATAGTTGAATATTCTGACAATTCTTTTGATAAGATGAGAGACTCGAACACATCATTCAATTAAATGCGGAAAAAAGAAAGGAAGAGAACGTTTGGAAACCGAGGAAGAAAAAAGGAAGATGAGCTGAAAACCTGTCAGGCAAACGATACCCTGGGCAAAGCACCTCTAATTATGCAAAATAAATAAAGGCACGCGCACTGTGCATTCTTACGCCCTCTCTTCGCCCCTTACCTGGTCGATCTTGATCCCGATCGCTGGCACGCGATTTCAACGACCAGCAATTACCGATCTTACGCTCCGCAGGAACAGAAATTCGCTCTCTTTCGTCTTTCTTTCCCTTCGGATTGCTCACCTCGTGCCTCGTGCTTGTCTGTTTTCACTCCTCGCGGGCAAACCGTCGAAACTTAGGGATAACACAACTAATTGATGCGATTCATATTTTTTATTAAGTCGTTGCCGATTCTGCGAATCTCCTG
Source organism: Lasioglossum baleicum (assembly GCF_051020765.1). Taxonomy (NCBI): domain Eukaryota; kingdom Metazoa; phylum Arthropoda; class Insecta; order Hymenoptera; family Halictidae; genus Lasioglossum; species Lasioglossum baleicum. Next base: position 2,146,036 of record NC_134940.1, on the reverse strand, counting down.
AGGGCAAAAGCCTTCATGCTGACAATAATCTATTAACCCTTGTGTAGCCAACCAAAACGTATAGATTATTTAAAACCTTTTGCATGCAACATATTTCCACAAATTTACTCGGACAAATAAATAGAGAAAGAGAATTCTTGTTAGTTGATTAAACTATTAGTGTATATGTTACAAAGAATCATTAAACATTTCTCTACGTGCGATATTATGGCAATTCAGTTCTATATCATTAATTGCTGGAGTAGTTCCAGAGACAACGGCCACATCGCATTGAAAAAAACCGATTCTCGTCCGATCATCGAAGTTAAACAGTGCTGAGCGTGGTTAGTACTTGGATGGGTGACCGCTTGGGAACACCACGTGCTGTTGTCACTCTTTTTTTTATTTTCTATCCTAACTATGTGTATAAGGTATGAATTAAACTGTTCAATTTTCTAAAAAAATAGTGAAATATGACGTTTTGAAGCGTTTTTGTGTTTTTAATCCCATATATTGGGTTGGGGTAAAAGTTTCTTCGTATCCTCCCGGTAGATCGTCTTATAATGTTATAACTCTGTTAATATTAATCGGACCTGGCATTACTTGAGTACGTCTGAAAGATGATATATCATAGAGTAATTACAAACAAGAAATTGTGATATTTGTTAATTTAGTCAAAAATTATTACGCTTTGAAAATGAGTGAAGACAAAAACGAAATTCGAAAATATTACAAAAAAATCAATTGCAAAATTTGTACCGAGCAAACAGACAAACAGACAGACAGACAAGAAAGCGAGCTAATAAAAACGTGGTAAAAAGGAAAGAATGAGACTCGAGCAGCTAAAAAGAATTGTAATGCTTATGGACATGATACAGTATCAGTACGTGTGACACAAAGTTGATTCAAGCGTTTTGAATCTGGAACTTGAATCTGTCAACCGATTGAAAAAGTCGATGAAATCATGCAAACAGTTGAAAGTGCGGCACATTAGCAGTCACGATATAGGTAAGGAACTAAACATCGACTACAAAACAGTTCTAAACCATTTAAAGAAGGCTGGATACAAAAAACAGCTCGATGTTTGGTGCCTCATGAGTTAACATTGAAAAATTTAATGGGTCGATTTAATGTTTGGCGTCTCGTCAAAAATTGAGGGAGCTTGGCTGGGAAGTTTTGATGCGTCCACCGTATAGTCCTGATATTGCACCATCAGACTACCATTTTTGTTTCAGTCTCTACAAAACTCTCTTAACGGGGTTTGAAGTGGACAGTTTACTCATAACCTGTTGGCACGGATGAAGTGTAGTACTCAATATGTAATTTGCTTTCATAACTAGGCCAAATAGCCCGGAGATATTTTGCTCGTGGAGTTCATTCCGGTGTCAACAAACTGGAATGCGCTGCTGCATGTCGGCCACATTTTAGAAAATAAGCAAATCATATTGAATAAGCAGAAGAGAGAGAGAGAGAGTGAACGATATTGAATCTTTTCCAATGTGAGCCACTGCACATTTTCATTCATGCTATCTATGTTCCACTTGGAGAGTGCAAAAATGTGCAGCAAGAACCAAGAGTAATTTATTACAGTTTCCTCGACCGGACTGAGAAATGAGTGCAAGACCAGAAGACGAATGCGATAGCTTTTCAATTAAGGTTAAAGCGAAGGAGTCCGCACTTTCCTAGTTTAGAAAGGTTTGCGTCGAGATTCAGTTTCTTCTGACAGCAGTGGTACTACCACAGGATCTTAATCAAGCTCTTATGGTTTCTCTTCTTTCACGTGAACGCGCATGCTTAAGGGTGCCGATCGGTTTTCGAGCGAGGGTGTGGTGGTACATTCACATACCGCTAGACACATAGCTATACGTACACAGAATTGCAAGGGTCCGGCATTTAACAAACCACGTCTCGCTAATGCACATTTGGGCCCCCTACGTAGTCACAATCGCTAGATAAAAGATCAATATAGCGGGGACGTATCCCAATTTGGCTTACTTTTGCGTTTTTGAGGCGTAATTTGCATTATTTGACAGAATGTAGCGGAGCCGCGAGAAGCATTGGGCGGCGCGACAGTGCTGCTACTGTCAAGAGACATACATTTTCTTAAATATCGAGAGATGTAGGGTTTTTATAGAAAAAGTTGGAGGCCACCCCGCTGGCAGCGACACATACAATGTCAATGCAACGTTTAATATGTTAAACCATACGTTTTTAATCACACAGTTTGTTAAATACAGAAATACAAAAGCGAGGGTTCTGTGACGATGCACTTCCGGTCCGAGCGCTGATGTCTGTTTCTCGCATTCGATTACCGCGACTCGTCGGTCACTGTAATCGGTAAAACAGAGGACGAGAAAAAACATATTGCCGGTAAGTCAGGCTTCATCAGCAAGCGTGACGTCACTATACAGCTGACGATGTGCTGCGTTGGTGAGCTCGAGTGAGAGTGTGTGGCACAGACTCACGGCTCGGGCAGCGTGTACAGAAGGAAGGAAGGTAAAATTGCAAAATGTTGTGGAAGACACAATAGGTATAGGAATAGAATTTACTGAAAAATCAAGATATTTATTAAATGTGCAGCTATTAGCTCGATATTATCCTTTACTCGTAAGACACTAAAAGTTCTTACAAATAGAGGATAATACCGATTGCCCAGGTCTCACCACGAGGAGGTTGCTGCACGAGAGACCCGAAAGGGAGTCAGAACGAATGCAATATTCCTTCTGGCTCCCTTTCTTACAACGACAGACTTAATACTAAATTACGCAAGTATGTCGAGTAATTATCGCGGAGCAAAAGGTGTGAATCGGAGAAGAAGTCTCCGATCCACGGGGGATCAAAGGCGAATCAGGCAGAAGGCTCTGATTCTTTCAAAGAGAAAAACTAAAACGAACCAGAGCTGAGGGCTCTGGTTCGAAGGTGACACGGCGCGTACAATGCTTGCAGCCCAGTCCCGGTCAGAGCCGATACCCGACGTGTCCTCACCAAGAGGAATGGACAGTAAGAAGTGTTCAAACGTAACATCATCTCTCTGCCAACTACCTGCCACCAGGCAACGCAATGCATTGAGGTAACGTGGGTAGGATGACGAACAGAGAATTTCTCTGCCAACTACCTGCCACCAGGCAACGCAAAGGATTGAGGTGAACCTGGGTAGGATTACGAACAGAGAGAATGGCAATACGAGTGAACAAGTCTCAATGAACCAACCCTCTCAATGTATCGACGCCGAATACTGGCTCCAACCGGACTGGTACATACAAGCAAGGTCCGACACAGCAGAAGGCTGCATCCGTGAGTGAGCCCCTGAGGGACCTCCCTCGGCAAATAAAACTCAAACTTCGTGGTACGTCCTCTTCTTGGTTTGCCCTCTTCTCGGGGTGTCCTCCTCTTGGTGTGTCCTCTTCTTGGTGTGTCCTCTTCTTGGCGTGTCCTCTTTTTGGTGTGTCCTCTTCTTGGTGTGTCCTCTTCTTGACGTGTCCTCTTCTTGGTGTATTCTAGCTAAAACAGACTAATAATAGTTAGACATATCAATACGTAACCCAGCACACGAGTGCAAGCCTAATACCCGCTCACGAGAGCAAATCTAAGACCAGTTCACGAGAACCAAACAAACCCCGCACACGAGTGCGAATCTAACCAGCTCACGACAGCCAAACTAACCCCGCACACGGGTGCGGCCTATAGGCGATTCGGGTGCCCCGGGGACGCTACACCCCGTACTCACTCACGGCCCCATCTATGAGTGAGCCCCTGGGGGACCTCCGATCGGAGGAATGCCAATTTCAAACAAGATGAGAAAATTTTTTAGGAAGAGGGACTTGTGAAACACGACATATTTACAACGATGATATACAATCTTAATATATAGATCGTATATAACTAACTTCAAAATACACTGCAGTCTTCTTCCTCTTCGTTGATGTGTCCTCTTCATTTGGTGTGTCGTCTTTGTTAGCAGCGGGCTGTTGTAATCTAGCTGAAACAGACTAATCGTATTTAGAAACAATGCAGTTGAATACGGAATTAAATCACGCACACGAATCCGAATGTAACCAGCTCACAAGAGCAAATATAACCCCGCACGTAAGCGCAAACCTAACCATGCACATGAGCGCGAATACAACCAAAGAACCAGCTCATGAGAGCAGTTGTAACCCCGCACAGAAGTGCGAATACAACCAACGAAGCAGCTCACAAGAGCAATTATAATCCTGCATACGAGTGGGACGCTCAAAATGTAATTTTTATAAAGAATAAAATTGATAAATTTGAAGAAGACTCAATAGTCTTCATCGAAAGTCACGATGAAAATTTCAAAAGTATGAAGGACAAGTTTGAAAAGACAAAGGAAGCTTTGAAAAATATTAGTAATCAAACTTACCGTTGTTCCTTGAATGAACAGTTGAAGGTAGGCCAGGGTAACTGTAGATGACCTCTAGTCCACCTCTGGTCCCTCCGGTCGTCCTGGCGCTCCTGATCCCGCAGCACGTCCGCTCACGCCGGTCCCCCCGCCCCGACTGACTGACTGACGGAGAGCTCTCGCCGAGCCGCCGAGCTCGAGCGGCGCCCCCCACTCCGCCGAGCTCAAGCGGCGTCCCCCACTCAGCCGAACTCGAGCGGCGCCCCCCATTCTGCCGAATATCGATCGATGTCGATCGCCGTGACAATTATTGATAAATTTATTATTTCCAGCTGGTTAATGTTTATAACAATTCTATTTTACAGCGATGTCCACAAGCAATCCCTTGGCTATCTGACCACCTAATTTTTTAGTCAAAGTGGCTAATAGTTTTCGTGATACGGAATAACTTTTAAACCATAACATTCGCACGCATTCATTTATTCGATACAATTCACAGATAAATTTATTATTTCTGGCTGTTTAATATTTATAACAATTCCTTTTGCTAATGATGTTAACAAGCACTCCCTTGACCACCTTGCCATTTAATTTTTTCGTAAAAATAGGCAATAAAACTCGAGATACAGAATAACTTTTAAACCATGAACATTCGCACGCATTAATTTATTCAACATAATACTATGAGACATTTATTAATTCTAGCTGTTTAATGTTTATAATAATTCCTTTTGCTAACGATATGGACAAGCACTCCCTTGAACACCTTGCCATCTAATTTTTTACAGTAAAGTCTTTTCAACATATTTCTGTTGTCACAGATCGATTCTTGGAACATTTATGTATAAAAAATTGAAAGGTAATAATTCTCGTTTATGAAATGTTTTGAAATTACAAAATGAGTTGTCTCATATAAAATTTGAAATAGGATTTGTGGATTTTCCTAAAATTATGCTTCAATAATATATTTGTAGGAATTTTTTGTGCTTGAGTTTTGCTTTTAATATTGAAACCAACATCGTCTGAAACAGAGTATTTTAAAAAATTTTCAATACAGGCCCGCATAGAAAAGTTGTAAAATGCAACTTTTAGTATTTTTCCTACAATTCCGATCAATTGGAATTTTTGAAAATATTTCTTTTCACATCATGCAGTAAACTAATTGTTCTAGCTTGCCAAAAAAATTCAAATCGTACAGTACAATATTGAGAAAAGTGTTATCGTCTTTTTTACAGCGTCCGAATATTAATTCGAGTCACTGTATATCGAGGCATTACTATATTCCGTGGACCCGAGTTTACGTAAACAAATTAATATGCATGTATCGTACAAGCGAAATATGTATTCTTTTCGGTTTCTTACCTGTGCACACGAACATCCGCATACACAGTTTGACGGTTTGTCGGCTCCTTCGGCGAGCGTCTCATAAAGTCGACCCTTTTCAGTGAATTTTAAGCCCGTGTGCAGTGTGCACTGCACTGCTGCACATATGTATGTATGTATGTATATATGTATATTGGCGATGGCAAGTAACCGACCACTTAAATATTTTTATGGATTTGTGGATTAACTCTAGACAGGCTGAGTTTCGAGATCGCGCAAATTATCTGCGCACAGAATCATTTATTTTCGATACCCTTTTCGACAAATAATATCTTTGCTAAGTTGAAGATATGGACCGTTTATATTGAAAGTGGTGTAAGTCCAATTAAAAAAAAAAAGAGATATCACGTGTAAACTTTTGAAGTGAAACTTCTTTGCTGAGGCGGCTACAATTTTCTAGCGTTACGGAAATGACGAAATTTCGCGAATAACCTTGAATAGTTTGACAAGTAACATTTTCATAATTAATTTCATAACTTTAAAGACTTAATTGGTGAACTTTTAAGATTGTAGAATGTAAAATGAAGCCTTTGCTACATTCCCATTTCAGGTTAATGGGGTTTGATGCTTAACTTGTTAGTTATTAACAAATTTTGGAGAAGTGGTATGTTGTTATGTATGTCTGTCCTTGTCGCACAGTTTAACCCTTCTTGTCTTACGCGTTACGGAAACTTCCGAAACAATCAGCCCGCGCAACAATTGTTAATAACTAATTAACCAGAGTTAATTTGTGAACATTTGCAATTGGATAACATAGAATCAACCTCCAGCTACTTTCACATGCAGTTTCTCATCGGATTTTGTTCCGACTGAAAGATTTATAAACAATTATTCAACACCCTTGTTCTAAACTAACCTGAATAAGCTGACAAATTTTGGCGGGTGTCAGGTAAGTAAAATATACATGTAGCATACGGAGGGTTACATTGCATTTTTGAAAAGATGAAACTATACAGGAAAATATTGTGTCAGCAATATGTAGATTTGATTTCACAAAGAAAAATATATATATAAATCAATTAATTAAATACATATTAATTAAAGTAATATTTTGTGAATGTTTGAAGTAAATTGGAATGTGTTAAACGAAGCGAAGAGATTAATCTCGTTTATGTTTTCCATGATTGTTATTGAATTATACAGAAAAATCACAGCATCCGAGAATATTTGCTGATCTCCTTTTTTATTCTCGTGCAAATGGAAAGAGAATTTGTGGCTCCCGTTGAGACGCAGTAACAACACATAACCACTGTAATTTTCTCTCTGCTGACAGACACTCATCAACAATTCAGAGCCTACTATGTTATTGTGCTTATTTTTCGGAGCCTCTTATTTGATCGTTATGTAAATTCATAATACAGAAAATTGAATTTAAAAAAGTGAAACTTGCATTGCGCCCTGCGCGTGTGTAGAGTAAAAATATGCGGGCAATAACAGTTAACACAAAGCATGATAAGTAGACTGGGAATCTTTATGCAAAATAAAAATGTTTTGCAACGATTGCGGGCAGCAGGAGCATTATTATTATTATTGTAGCAATTTCACGAATTTCCAACTAAAACATTAAGAGAGTAAATTAAAATGAGAGTAATTAACAGAGTAAATTATTTTTGAAAAATCGATTTTTGTTACTTCACCAATGGGATGTATCCCTGAGCAGTCTGGAAAATCGGCCGATTCTCCATCACGATTCCGAAAATTAAAAATGTCTCGGAAGAAAAGGAAAGAAATGGAGATTCGTGGCCCCAAAACGAAGAAGAAGTAGAAGAAGCTTTTGCGGACAAGTAAGACGATGTAAGCGGTTCGCTCGTTCCCAGGCTCGGACCGCGCGTTGCATCCGATCGTATCTCCCTGAGGATTTATTGTTTGGTAAATCATTTAGTCGCTGCCAACCTGCCGTGAGGGAAGTCGAGCTGACAGTGCTCGTGCTTCTTTCTCCCTTTTCGTTTTCTTTTTTCCTCCACCTCCGCTGTTCGAGCTCCTCTTTCAATTTTTTTTCCATTCAAATTTACCGCGAGAATCGCAATGACACGAAACATGCCTGATAACGTCGCCGTGATCAAGTTTCATACGTTTAGCATGCCTGCGACCTGAAAATTTCACTATTTCTGCATTATTACTCGTATTTTGAAAAGTCTGTTCTCGCAGTACCACTGATAAATTCATTTCGTGATATCGCACCCCAGCAAGAATAGTCACATAATCAAAAACTACAGTGATCTCACAATAACGACTTTAAGAAAATTATTTTTGCAATTGTTTTCATTAAGTTAATATTAACTTCATTCTAATAATATTGCGTTTCGTATAACAATAACAATAAGACGAAGCTGCAATGTTCCTTTCGATCTCATTAACTGCGATAAAACTACGTTTAACGCTAAACCTACCACGAGGGGTCAAATGACCCATTTTAGATTTTTTATTTGACAATTATTACCCGCTCTTTTTTATTAGCTCGCTTTCTTGTCTGTCTATCCGTTTGTCTGTCTGTTTGTTAGGTACAAATTTTGCAATTGATTTTAAACTAACTTCCCGATGAGCCTAGAGATTTTAAATTTTAAACATAGCTCAGAACTGGATGACAATGCAATATTAAAAAAAAATTTTTTAAAAGCCTATGCGTTTAGGAGATATAAACTATATTAAAAATTTAACCGTTACACTCGGTAGTAGTACCCACTCGATTCCCACTCTGACTCATCCCCACTCCACTGACCCGCTTCGCACCGAAGGAGCTCGGTGTGCGTTCGAGCTCCGCGCGGTGTTTACAAAGTTACTACGTATTATTATACTATAATGTTCGTTTACCAAGCGAAAGAACAGTTGCACCGAAATTCTCCGTCTCGAACCTTTATCCTTGACATTTTACCACGGCGTTTGTTTCGATATGACGCGTCGCAATACCGTCTGAAATTGATCATCATGACGTCATACATCAACAAATTTCCGTTTTCAAATAAACGAAACACCCTCTGTATATGACGTAAACGTTTCAATGGATTTGTAACTGTTTTTTCAGAAGAGAAAAGTTAAAAGTCAAAAAATAAATGTTATATCAACAAAACCTTCTAGCCCTGTGCTACTGTCTTTGTTGTCCCGTATTTCGCCGCGAAAAATATGGTCACCGTAACTGCATGGGGCTAGATATGATCCGCTCAACCGGTGCGGTGGTTGCCGGGAACAGCCTATCCACATTGACTGCTGCATCAAAGATGCAAATTCGATTTGAGTCGAGTTCAGCGTCGACGAGAGAGGAAACGATTTCGACTCCGGTGGAATGGAAAGGTAAGAGAGAAACCGAATTTCGGAGGTGTGCAGGTGGGGGGGTGGGGGGGGGGGGAAGAAGCACACGCCAGGCACGCGTCGTCTTCTCAAGGAGGAATGCTCGCTCGGTCGCGCTCTTGAACACGAGTAGTAGGCTCGTGGAATGATTTCGAGACACGAGGCGAGCCGTGCGCGTCCGCGTTGGAGCGAACGGAACACGGCCGAGGCAACCTGATGCCGAGAAGAGAAAGAAAAGAAGCCCAGAGGAGAGGCGAAAAATGCAGAACCTAACCGTGCAGGCTACAGGTGCATCGGGCGACGGCATTCAAGAATTCGTGCCCGATCCACCCTCGAGGAATTTTTTTTCCTCTGCCCTGTTCGCCGGTCCATTTGCTTGCCTCGCAACACCGCGAGAACCTCGATCCGAGACAATGAAACGGTTATCTATTGCTGACCGCGTTCAACTTCTTGCACGCTCTTCTTTGCGGCTGCTCTCTCTCGGTCGTAGGAAACGAAAATTGCGTCGCACAGACGCCACAGTGGTCTGCGATTTGATCCAGTGGTTAAGATTCCTTCACTTAACGATAACCGACTGCAAGTATTATACTTTCGCAATTGACTAATTAACGATGCACGCCAGATGCACTGTACAGGCAACGCAACTAAATAATGTAATTTCCAATCTCATTATTGAATTCACTTTTGGATCATGAAATCTTTTACGCAAGTAAATAATGCATTTTATTATTTTTAGATCGCGAGAAATTGAATCCAAATTGAATGTTATTTCTAACCCTTACTGAATTTTAATAGAGGAAACATCATATGTATATCGACAACTTCAATGTTTAAAATTTCTCAACAATATCGAATTTCATCTACTCAATTTTGCTATAAATGCATAAAGATCCGCAGGCTAGTAATAATAAACTCAAATGGAAAAGTTAATGACTATGTCATCGTGTAGAAATGTAAAGCGTAATCGAAAGTATTCTACGTACATACGTACACTCCCGGAGAAAAAGATAGCACATTTTAAAATTAACGTAATATTTATTTATTTAACATTACAACCAAGGTTTTATTTTTACGCATTCTTGCAAAATATCGATATAAACAGACACAAATGAAATTGAATTGAATTTCGCCAGTGTATACAATTTTATTTAAAAAAAAAAGAATTTTTAAGGAAATATGGTGTGACAAAATGATAGCACATTTAACTGAAAATTATGTATAACAGTAAATCAACGAATGATAATTAATGCTTAATATTTTGTGGCCCCTCCTTTACATTTAATAACAGCCATCATTCTCTTTGGCAAAGATTCATAGAGTTTTTTAATGGTTTTTTGCTCTAATTGCTCCCACTCATCTTGAATACATTTTTTTAATTCGGCAATATCTCCAAATTGTCTGCCATTTCTATATACAGCTCGGGCAAGATTTCCCCAACAATTTTCAATAATGTTGAGGTCGGGTGATCTTGCTGGCCAATCTAAAACGCGAATTTTTTCTCGAAAAAAGTACTCTTTTACTACTTTTGCTGTGTGTACTGCGGCATTATCCTGCTGAAAAGTATACTTCTCTCCAGCAATTCTGGTCGCGTACGTGTTTATTTGTTCCTTAATCATTTCCAAATACATTTTGCTATTCATTTTTCCTGTTATAAATTTGATTTCCATTTGTCCATTGGTCCGATACCGCACCAAATCATCACACTACCACCTCCCATTTGTCGACGACTCAAAAACTGTTCCTCTTTTCGCATATCGTGAAAATAGTAACTCAGACCATCAGGTCCATCTAAGTTAAACCTCTTTTCATCCGTAAATATTATTCTTCGCCATTTCTTTCGCATATGAATATTCTTTTCCGCAAAGTGTAACCGATTGTTCTTATGTTGCACAGTTAACCAAGGCTTTTTCTTCGTTGTATGTATTTGCATTTTTGTAAAACACGTCTCCCATTCCTTATATTGGTGTCCACACGAACACCGTGCAATTTGCCTTGCAGTCATCTTAGAATTCGATGCTGCTCTTAGTATTGCACGACGTTCCCGGGCGCTTAGACTTTGCGGACGTCCAGAACTCTTCTTTTTACCATAGTTTTCCGGATTTTTCAAGAAATTCATTATTACTTTTCGACTTCTATTCATAATTTTTGCTATTTTTGTCACTGAATATTGTTCTTCTTCCAATTTTATTATAGTGTGAATCTCACACGCGTTCAATCTCTTTCCGCGACCCATTTTTCATAATATTTCGCCTTTTTTAAACAAATATACAACACGAGGTAATATCACGGACTTTATTAACTATGTTCCGAGGTTGTTGTTCGCAATTCGCGAGCTTCGGTGTAACTGGAAAGCGTAGATTTACTACACGTGCTATCATTTTGTCCCACTTGCGAACCACAATATTTACGTTTTCATTTCTAGAGTTCTGTTGAAGTAAATATTGTCGATGATATTCAGTACATTACATATAGAGGCATGTCAGAATATGTTGACATATTACAATACTAATTTTCTTCGGTTTATTCTACCAAATGAGAAAAAATAGACGATGTGCTATCTTTTTGTCCGGGAGTGTATACGTGTAAATTATATACACGTGTAAATTATATACACGTGAAATTTTTGAAGAATGGCTTCAAAATTAATAAACAAAACTTGAAAAGTCTATTCAATATCAAAATGAATAAACAAAATTTGAAAAACTTATTCAATATCATAATTAATAAACAACACTTCATTGTAAAGAATACAATGAAAAATATCGTCTATATTGCAGGGTTCAAATGATTTAAATAATAAAGGGCACAGACGTTCCTTACCGCAGAAATAATTATTTTCTTCGAATTACGGAACATTATAGTTTCCGCTTCCCGGAGGACATCCTTGAAATCGAAAGCTATGTTTCGGCGATTGCGAAACCACTAGAACGGCTCAGGAAAGAATAGACATCGAGATCCAACGGCGATCGACCTACGAGCCAGATTTTGTTGAAATGACAGAGTAGTTTCCTGTTCATTTCCGTTCGAATGATAGGTTCTATGGCACCGTTATTGGAGTATTCATTTGGCGCTACGAATTTTCAGGCTATTCCCGGATAACCTTCTGTTTCTACGAATGCTCTGCCCTTCTTTCATCACCGAGAAACTGCCAATTTCAAATTGTCCTTTACACTTCTATTATTTTTCTTATAGCTAGTTAATTATAGCTAGTTATATAACATTCAATATCTTAAAAAATGCCAATGCTTTGTTCAATTTAAAATTGGCTAATAAAAGGAATTGCGTAGCGATTGATTATGAAAGTGGTGTAAGTCCTATTTCCATAGACATAGGTGGCGGGGTCACGTGGTTACCACACCACAGGATTATTATGATGCTATAAAACAATGCAGACAAAATAATAAATTTATGTTACACGAAATGTGTCAAAGTAATCCTTAATTCGTTTTTGAACCATCGAAGACTTGCGCGATTTCTCATTCACCGGTTCGGATATTCGAGGTGCTGCTATATGTATGTACATGAAATGCATTCTCACTGCATACAGAAAAATACCGTATAAAAATCGCCAACCGCAATGCAAACATGTCCTTCGCTACCGTGTAACGTTGCGGTTAAAGTTAAACGACACCGCGCCGCTCCTAAAACCCGCACGGTCGGTCATTAATTTTCCGGCAGCGCGGCGAGCACGTTTCACAGTCGAAAGTAGAAAAATAACGCCAAGTGAATGTTCATCGCGCGTCACTGAGCCTTTTCAGCGATCAATTTCACGAAACACGGTCGACCATAAACCGACCGAAGGTGTCGGTTTATTTCGTATTGTTAAATACCGTGACGCGTGAAGTCGTGGCCAGTTGTACGTGAACCCTGGAACGAAAGTGGACCGGTTCTCGCCGATTCACGCAAAAATTGTCGCCGGCCACGAGTCCGAGCACGCGTCGGCGTCTCAAAGGTACACAACATCAAAAGGCAACGCCTGTCGAATGACCGCGCAAGAAAAACGGTAGAAAGTTGGGCCGCGCGCAGTTCAGTCCCGGGGAAATTGATGTTTTCCCGTCGATTCGGCTCGGTGGTCTCTCGGACACGGAGGTTTCCGACCGCAAAAGACGCGCGCGAAAATTCGACTGATTTCCCGGCTGAACCCTACCGGGATAATCGGCTACCAGAAACTAGATTAAGCCCGTGGGCAAGAGAGCGCAGTTTAATCTCGATTTAGGCCGGCTTTGCGCCGGTCCTCGAGGGGATCTGTCGTCTTAGGAATCGTTCCCTGCCACTAACGAACTCTAAGCTCGAATTAAAATGCGTCGAGATTCACGTTCTGGCTCGCGACTGACCGTCCATTTACGGTTACACCGCACCGCGGCGCGTTTTATGCCCACCTAAGCCTTCGGTGTCGAGTTAACGCGGATCCGAGCGCCGGTTTCTCTCCGACGAGACAAGAAACGGAACGTGTCGATTGTTGTTGCGTCGAGTGCCCGGACAAGCTGTCCGACGGATAAGCTCTAAATCGGACGCTTGCAACGGTCATAAACTGGCATTCTACCAAAGCATTAGCGAAATTAGTCGTGAACGTGGTTAAGCGTTACTGTTGACACGCCGCGCTGTTTGGAACGTGTAACGAGCCTCCAGGAATAGTTAGGGTTAGGGAACATCGAGCAACTTCTAACTTCCGTTCGACCCTAAGCTTTTTGTGCTTCGTGTTTTCAATAGCAACGATTCAAACAATTCACTTTGGAGAACAAAATTGTTTACTGTGTTCTGTCCTTCGTCGACCTTCGCTCACCACTCCAGTTTGGATATCAGTGACTCAAACAGAATTTACTTGGAAAATAAAATTTCTGCACAGTATTGTATCGTTTATTCACCGTTTCATTCACCCTTATGGTTCATGCTTTCGTCCTGAATAACAATGATTCAACCAATTTATTTTGAGGACACAAATGTTTGCAATGCTTTATCATTTATGGACTTCCATTTTGCCCCTATGCTTTATGCTTTCATTTTGAATAGCAGTGATTCAAATAATTTATTTGAAGAATGAAATTGTTGAGCATACGGAAAATATGCAAGTTTTAATGCGCAGAGTTTACTCGATCAAAGGTTATACATGTGTAAAGTTAACTGATTTCAATTCGTTTCTCATCGTAGTTGCAATTCACTCACACCGCAGTTTTGGGGACATTCCAGGTAATTTTTGTGCCGCACTAATAAGCTCCTCCTTCACTTATAATGTACGTAATGCTGAGGACCTAATTTTTTTTATTAAAAAGCGAAGAGTAGATTCCTTTTATATCCCTATTCTATCTAAATAATAATAAAACTTTCCCCTATGCAATTTAAAACAAATATAAAGAGTTTACAATCGTCTAAACAACAGCCCTTTGGTGATCGAGATAGAAGAATGGTCTTACGTCTAGCTTTGATGACCAGGGTTCAAGTAGCAAATCAATGTTTAATTATTGCGCGACGTTACACCCTGTATATTGGTCGTGTGTGAGAAACGCAAGAAGTTACGAAACGAGCTGATAGAGGAAGCAGAAAAAGGAGAAGTTCCCTTCCGCGAGAAGCGTTCGATCTGCAAGAATTCGTGCCACCCACGTGCAAGTACGTAGGGGCGCCCATATGATCGACCGAGGTCGACGAACGCAACCAGATCCTGCTTCCTCGAAGGTGGAGGAGTAGGATGGTGGTTGCAACGCTGCGTCGTGGTGCAACGCTGCCGTTGTTGCTGCTTTGGCCTCCGCTCCGCTCCGCACTACACCGCGCCGCGCCGCGCGCCGGCTCCTCTGCTTCTGCTTTGAGCGGGGACGGTACAAAGAGCATTATGTACTTACAAAGACGTAAAGCGAAATGGGAGCGAGATACCCGACGGTGGCCGGATGAATGGAGAAAAGGGTGGCAGAAGCGGGGTGGCCAGGGGAAAACGTAGGGCGTGGGATGCAACGAAGAAGAGCCGTAAACGCGATTGAAGCGTCTATCGGGTCTCGACTCTCGAGGAAAGTTCGTACTTCCTTTCATCCGCCAAATAAAATCGAAACAAATCGAATTTTTTCACCAAATTTTCATTTATCTCCACAATCAAGGTAGACCTAATCAACTGTAACCTAATCAAACAACTGTTTAGACCAGTGTTTACCAACCTTTTCTGTGCCATGCCCCCCATCTAAGCCTTTCTAAAATTCCTATACCCCCTATGTAACATATACGTAATTTTTAATATCCACAAATTGAATTGTTCCCTGAAGAAACTTAATCCTTTGCACTCGGAATTATATTAACTAGGAAATTAAACATTTCTTCCGAGCTAGAATATCTCCATCCCCTATGATTTTTGAAATTTTATGGATATGAAACTGGTATAATATCTAAATGTTTAGTAATTGATTACATACCGATATATTTAATAATGTGAACAATATTTTGAGTAATGGTATTGCAATTTTTTGTGGCACCTCGGAGTCACCACTCGAGTGCTAAGTCACGGAAACTGTTATCTCAAACGAAATAGCTACGAGTCCTCCATATAATCCTCGAAAGTTAAACTTTAAATCCTCGCTAATGGCGACCAAGTTACCATATTCAAAAGATATTATTTTTGGAGTATTCGATAGTCAATAGGTTTTACGGAAAATAATGATTAAACAGTAGATAGCTTCGTGAACGTAACAGAAATACTATACGGCTATTGTGTCTCATAAAGATAATGGATGTTTCGAGATTGGGAATAGCGCAACTAATCACAAGGTTTGGCTAAACAAACTCTAGGTCTCAAGGCATTTACGAGCACAAACTAGCGTGACTGTGTGGAAGCTAAACAGGTCGAAATAGATTAGCGTTTAGGAGTGTGTCTAATTCAAGATTCCAACTTGTTATTTGCTTTTTTACCGAAAAATCCGAAAATAACCATGCGGGAAATCATCTAACTGGGCGGGAAGAATTTCGAAATTCTTTGTAGACCGAAGATTCATTCCAATTTTCTTGATTTTTTAAGGAACGATGAATTAGCTAAAAAACTTATTCGAAATAATATTGATGCAACTTTTTATTTTTGTATGCATATTTTGAGAAAGTGGAAACAAATAAAATCTTATTTTCAGTGATAGCATATTTCTAGCATTTTTTGAATATTTTCAAAAACCGTAAATGCATAAAGATCCGCAGTCTACAAATAATAATTCAAATCAAATTTATTTAAGACATTATGATTATGAGTTACATTACGTTACACTATAAATGACGATAATTTTCGAAAAGAAACCGCTGTTTAGTAACGACGCGGACACCCTGTATACAACAACAGAAAATTAGTAATTCAGCGATTAATTCAGTGTCAAAAGTGAAGGATGCCTTAAATTTTTATAATCTCCGAATGATGGTTAAGATTCTCAATTTTCGGCTGTTCATCAACACTCGGGGGGAAGCAGGGGAATAAACTAAATAAAAAAAAGATTATGGACATTAAGTCCCCTAGCTAGAATGGAGGAAGAAGGAGGTTCGAAAAAAAGCAATGAATGAAAAAGGGAAAAAGCGGCTCCACGCTGACCATTTATCACGAAAGGGAGCATAGTTGCCACACCCTTCTTCCGGCACCTCAATCTATCGGATGCTCACGATTTTTCCAAGATATTCGAAACCTCTTTTTTTATTTCTTCATTCTTCGTCGGGAGCTTCAATAAGCAGCCTGATGATGACGTATCGCCACACCCCCACGAAAAATTAGAGCTTCTTCCTTATTTCGCGAGATTTCTCGGTTGAACAGTTTTCATAAGAAAAGATGAAAAGTATGAAAAGCAAGGGTTGATTGCCTCTTGTGCACTAACAATGCCGAGGATGTTGGTATTTTCCGGAAATTAAGTTCTCACAATCAGTCGGCTGTCTGTGAACGTAGACTGTTAATGAAACACGCGAGCAATTTTTAAGAATTAGCTTGATATTAGAACTGACATTTTTTTAACACGTATCTGACCGTATTCACCTTTCTATTCTTTCTTATATTTTTTTTTAGAAATTATGCTTTTGTCTATCGTTAATGTTCATCGATTATTTTCGTTCATTTCGATTTACAGAAACTTTAATTTATTTACTGCAAGATACAAATGACGAATATGAGTAATATTATCATATATGTATAGTAATAATACTACTAATAATGGATAGTGTTAGACATATTGTTGCTGGCAAATTTCATACAATGTTTGTAATAATGTGTATTATCAAGAATTAGAATAGTGTTTGTTAATACAATGTTTGTAATAATGTGTATCATCGAGAATTAGAATAGTGTTTGATGTGTCATGATTAGACTCCGGATCTTCATGCAAAATAAGAAGTTTGTGCATCAATTGCAAGACATAGAAGCTAAATATAGTAAATGCATATTTCTCACTGATAATAATTTTAATGTAATGAAAATAATATGTCAATACACTTAAAGTCTTTGAATCTTTCAACTATTTTAAATTGCATCTAGTCGGTTTTGTCATAAATGCATAAAATCCGGTGTTTTAGAGTGAATTCTCTGCCCCTGAACCATTACGACCCGCGTAACACAGTTGCATAGATGCAACGGCCATGTATAGTGCACGGTGCACATCCACAATTCACATGAATACAATACTGCAACCAATTAGAATGACCTTTCGAGATGTTAATGAGAAATGTATTTTTCATGTTATTCAATAAACAATTAAGAAACTAGTTTTCTTAATATCCTTCTAATTCATTAAGCTGAAGTTTTGATTATTGACATATTATCATAACTTGTGTATTGAGGCTAATACATTTTCCTTTGTTGTACGTACATGGTTGTCGGAATAACATGAAAAATACATTTGTTATTAACATCTCGCAAGGTCATTCTAATTGGTTGCAGATGATGGTTCTAGATGAAATTGCTTGTTGCGGTCATCGAGATATGGTGGTCGCGTTGGTCGTTTTATGTTTTAGGTAACGTGTCCTTTTTTTTTTAATGTACATTCCTAATAAGAACGAAGAAGAGTCTGTGAATGAAGATTGTTCGAGGGATTGTCCGAGCGGTTTCCCACGAAGTCTTCTTTCTCTCGTTCCCTCTCCCACTGGACTCGTCGGAGGAGGATGCTCTCGGTGTCAGGACCATTCGTCCTTCCGTACTGAATGGGAAGGAAGGATAAGCGGAGAGCCTCGGGCCGAGCCTGCGCGAAGAACTGCTAAACTCTGCGGGGGAATTTATCAACGTCCGGATACGAATCAGTTCTGGCTTCGTTTACAAGACAAAGATCGGCCGAGGCGGTCGCTGGAGACGGAGTAGACTTGAGTAGACTATAGACGGACATACGAAGACACTGCTCATAGGCGTCGATTTTCGTCTTTCCAACACACACTTTTCTCACTCACTTTCCCAAAACTCCGCGGATTAGATATCACCCTTTCGTCACTTACGATTCATGGTCGCTAAGAAGATAATATATCACTATATGATCAGTAGACAGCGGATTTCTATGCAAAATAAACATTTTCTTCATCAATTGCCAGACACAGAAATCATATTAGATCAATCGGAAAGTTTCGTCCGTTTTTTTTTACAAAAAGTAAAGCTTTATTTAAGGAACAAAATGAAAAAGTAAATTAATCAAAATATTGTTCATCGTTGGCGATGACTTTTCCCCATCTTTCGGGCAGCAAGCGAATTCCGAGACGAAAGAATGTGTCATCTTTGGAGGTGATCCAGTCAGAGAGATCCATTTTTCGACATCTTCGTAAGAATTAAATCGTTCCTCGGCAAGTGTGTGTGCCATCGACCGAAACACGAAATTCCCCTAGACTGTGTGGTCCACTGACAAAAACGGCCGCTAATTAAAACGTAACGAGTAAACTCGCTCCGATGCGTTTAGATTAGTTCCACGAAGGAATTAAACATGCAAATTTCCGACTCGTTCGAGTTTATTTACGCTGAGCGGCTTTGCTCGTGCAAGAGAAAGAGAGTCGGATGATCTTTCAGACCCTTTTATATTCCTCTCCGGTTCAGTCCACCCACGCTGAAGACTTAATTCGTTCGATCGGACGTGCTGATTTAATCGCAAACACTCGGACGCTATAGAACCGGCAGAGAAGTGTGTGCACGCTTTTTGTTGGCCGGACAATGGCCGATCCGCCGGTGTCTTAATTAGTAACTCGAGAATCCTTCCTC
This sequence comes from Lasioglossum baleicum, assembly GCF_051020765.1. Taxonomy (NCBI): domain Eukaryota; kingdom Metazoa; phylum Arthropoda; class Insecta; order Hymenoptera; family Halictidae; genus Lasioglossum; species Lasioglossum baleicum. The sequence continues at coordinate 2,126,861 of NC_134940.1, read as the reverse complement.
TTCGTCCATCTCGACGTCCTACATTTCAACGTCAAACCTCATGTTTTCCATTTTTCTTTAAATATACCGAAAAAATGATTATAGATCATAACGGAAACTTTGACACGTGATTCTGCACTCTCGGTTTCGTAGAAATTGACGTAAGAAAGCTGCCCGCAAAATTAATTTCAAGGTCAAGAATTAATAATAATAATAATTCTGGATTAAAATATATGTGTGGTGTCTCGTATTAATTCAATCAATTTGAAGCGTTTCCTTCGGTTTGGGAAGAAAAATCATTAAAAAGGAATATATTTAAATGGCACAGCAGGAATTCATCAAATACGTTTGGCCAAAGGAAGTGGCGCCATAGAAGACAAAGGTTCCATTGTCTTTTCGGAGACGAATTTAATCATCGTCTCCCGGAGAGTAAGATCGACAGAGATATTTGGTTTCGGAGACAATTGGGGATTCAACGTCTTAATTAGTACTCCGATCCACGAGCCACCGTGATCGAAACGTTAGATCTTGCCTGCTGCTGCGGCCATACCGTGTTCCCTTCTTTCAGATAATATCGAACACAAATTCTCAAAGCCTGGAAACGATGTACACGTTAAAAAGGGATTATAAGAAGCTACAAAAAATTTTATAGCCGATTAATGACACAATTTTCAAAAAAGATTCCATTTCCATTCCAGTTCCTAAAAATAATTTGTTCATTGTAAAAGAAACGATTGCAATGACATCGAAGTCTGAAGAAATACGTTTATAACTTTTTATTATAGCTTAGAACCGTATACTGAAAAAATCGAAACATCAAAAAGAAGTTGCAATTTATTGGACAGTGTAACAGAAAAGCGAAATAAAATTTTTTAATGCATCATTATAGCGCACGCGGCGTGATATTTGCATCTGGAATTTCGTGGCAGGGTGTGTTCTCGAAATACCGTTGCCATAAAGATAATACACTCGGAAGGTATTAATTCATTTTATGGAGCGGCAGCCTTATTCTTCGTTAATCAAAGACGTGTCGCTTCATTTATTTCAGCGTGACTGCATAACCCACTCGAAAACGTGTTCTTAAATAAGAAGAGTCGGCTACTCGAAAAGTCATGTTCGCCATCATGGCGGACGCTGCGCGATATATTCGCTGCCAGCTCGTCGATTATGATTTATTGCTACCACTGTTTGCTGGTTTACAAACGTGCATTAAATCCATCTTGTAATTCTATGCACGAATTAAATGCCTCTAACATCTGATTCCTGACAAACGCATAAGAAATCTGAAGAATACAAAACCGGATGCACTTAATTGCTTGTAAATATTCATGAGCAATAATGTTACGATTGAATCCGTTTCCAGTTATTAATTAATTACAGCGCGTATAATTCGATTAACATATCAGTGTCATTTAAGATGTCGTTTTACTGACATCTCTATACAATATGTGCTTACATTCTTTTTTTTTTAGTGCGTCTCGTTTAATTAAATTATTACTTTCGAATTTCGGACACGACAACTTGGTCCCTGATTTATTTTAACCCTCTCATTGTGTTCTGAACAATATAATTATATGTATAGTTGGCAATTTTTGTCAAAATTTGTTGGCAAAAGGAGTCCAATTATTAGCTAGAACGGGGACCAGCATTTACAAAGGAATTAAATCAAATTTTGGCGTGCGCCGTTTCACAATCGCGATTCAAACATAAAATGGGGCAGCGACATTTCGCGAAAGAAAAAGAGAACTGATGAAGAGAACCGTTAATGTACACCCTCGGCTTGCTCTCGTGCATCCTCGTGCATGAGTGGACAGAATTTTATATCTAGCGCCGTTCAAATTTATGTTATTGTCACTGCGTACGTTACGAATGAAATAATATGGAGTATATGTATGAAATACGGTTGCCAACAGCGCGATTGTACATATTTTAAGGTCAGTGAAACGGACACCTGCGAATTTGCATGAAGCGGAGGGACACAAGGACCTATAGCATCTCGATGAATGCCCGAAAATGGAGTGGCCCGTGACATGCAACTTTTTGAAACCTTTAACATTAAAGTTAATTGAAATTAAGATCGATAAATATAATTTCTGTATCTCTTCGTATCCTTATATCCTGTTTCGCGTACAAGTATTTCAGTAAACTTCAACTGTATTTACTTTTATACATTCCTCTCAGGGTAGAAATTCGCCCATTTTCTTCTTGTTAGCTAAACACGTTTGATAAAACGTGGTTCACACGTCGTTCATCAAGAAAACATCTAAACTAGACCGACAGTAATATGATATCGGTGAACGCATTGTGGTTTCGGAACGATGCCATAGATTACGGGGGACATATCGCGTGACTGGAACACAGATCAATGTAAACGAGCGAGTAATCGCTAACCACAAATCACCATCCCTTGTCCTTTCGCAGAAAAACACGAATGTCGATTAAGCTTGTTGAAGAAGAATCCTATTGAAACCAATGATAGAAAAAGTAGATTTCTGAAATAAAATCTGAAAGATAGAAATACCATTCTCATTTTAATGTTGCTATCTAATTAATAGACTGCAGATTTTATGCATTTATGATAAGAATGGCTACGCACAATTTAAAGCAGTGGTCACATATTAAAAAGATTTAGGGACATCAGTGTTATTAGTCTAATAAATATATATAAAATAAAGTCTAATAAATATGTTACGCGTTTCATTTTAGATGAAATAAAACTTGATTCGTTTGTAATCAATATTTAAGCATTGAAATAAATGTAGCCTTACAAAAAATATACATTTTCTTTTCCCTTCTACGACATTTTTGTAACTGTAAAAGAAAAGGTACGGCAAGGGGTTAATAAGATAATTAAGAAATTTTTATTTGGCACCCGTGTTTCGCAAACAACACAAACATTTTTTATTTTACATAAAGATCCGCAGTCGACGAATCAATTACTAAACATTCAAGTATTGTATGAGGTATTATATCAATTTTATATCCACGAAAAGAAAAAATATTAATATAGAATGAAATTATTCTTGGTCGGAATAAATGTTTTATTTTCGAGTTAAAATAGCACCGAGTGCAAACCGGGTTAATAATCGATCGGAGGAAACTAGATCTCCACTAGGCCCTGCCATTATCGAAATCCGACCAGTTTCAAAGTCTGCAGGCTAATACAGTAGAGTGTGTAACGGCGAGGAGGGGCCTAAAGAGGCCCGTAAATTTACGAACGTTAGCCTCCTTTTTTTCTCTTAAACTACACGCGAGTTGGGAGGCAGATGCACCCCCGCGAGCGAACAGCTGTACGATTGTCCGTCTCGTTTCCACGTCCAGTGTTTCATCCTTGGAAACCCCATCGAAAAAGATACGTGGATAAGGATCGCGAAAGTGGGAGAGAAAAAAAAGAGAGAGAGAGAGAGGAAGAAATGTGGAAGGAAAAAAGAGAAGGAAGAAGCGCCGGGGGCACAAAAGGAAAAATAAAGATAGGAGGGGCTAGATAAAGATAGATCAAGGAAAGGGGTGAGACGTGGGAGGAGTGAAGGAAGGGGTAGTAGAGAAGAACGTTCCACAGCCGAAGAAAGAACCGAATCACCGCGGACGGTGCCACGCGACCCTTCGGCATCACCAGTTGAAACGTAATAAAAATTGATTGAGAATCTTAGCCCGTCATCGCCGCCGCTCGAACATCTGGCCCTCCTGGCTATCGGCAGTAATCACCGCCGCTCAGGGAATAAAACGTTTTCGAGTGTGATCCATTTAACGGATGTAATGCTCCCCGATACAGGCCAATTAGAGAGGTTCTTTTGCTCGAGCACTGCGCCAACCCTTTGATTAGTTGATTCGAAACATTTATTACGGGCCAGTCGATAGGATACTACCGTGGGGAAGTAGTCAGTCGGCATACTCTCTCGTTAACAAAAAGATTCATTTTATTTTCAACCGTTTCAGAACGAGAGTTCCGTTAAATGCTTCGTAATCGTTACTTATGCAACATCCGAGATGCATACGGTGACCTGTCCAGTAAATGAACACGCTTAAGTTGCGTGTCTGCCGAAATTAGTATTCGCAAATCATGACTCCATTTCCTGTGAGTGCTATTTCTTTAAGAGGACTGTGTCATTGTTAACTTCTTAGGGAACACAATTCTGGCAGTAATGATTGCAACCTGTATTCACAATCCGGCACAAGATTAAATGAAAAATGGGCGATATGACGAATAAACAGAGCTATCCTTTTCTTGAAAAATTCATTTTAAAACATTTTTTCTCACAGTATGGCAGGAAATAATACCATATGCAACTTTCGCTCCAACTTTCTTTAAATTTAATTTGTTGCTCTTGAGATATTTCACGAAAACACATTAAGTCAGTTAAAATGTCCTAACAACAATCGAAGAAGTTATATTCCGACCGGATAACTCGATAAAAAATCTAGTAATTTGAGAGGATAACATCCCTTTTCCACGTTTAATTACACTGTCCAACACCAAATTTGATTTCAATATACTGTTGGGTCCTTCTTATAGAGTTTTTTGCGCTGATTCCGAATCTGGTTTTAATTTTTTTCCTATACGTCCAGTTTTTGAGAAAATGGAGTTTTAAAAAAAGACATATTTTTCAACTTTAAACAAATATTGCGATGTTATTATAAAAGATATTGAATTGTTGTTTACAGCAAAAGATTCTGTAGACTTTCCCGAATACAGTGATATCCAATATTAATACATTATGATTGTTTAAACATGTTTAAACAATGATTAAAGACGGAGATGCACCACTTTTGCACCAATTTTTGCGGATATTTTCGAATTTATCTCAAAAAATAAGGGTCCAGCGAAAAATTGAACTATACCACGCGAAAGAGCAGACTTTTATCTTGAGAAACCCCCCTGTGAAGTTTGCATGGTCGACGTTTTTACCGAACCAGAAAGCAAAATATCTTCGCCCGACATGCGTTGACGCCAGTGGTGCTCTTCCACTAGCGCGGTCGTTCGTCGGGATACGGCGCGGCGCGCTGCGGTGAAACGGCGCGTGGCTATAAGCGCGCAATTATGTCAGCTTACTTAAATGTAATATTTTATTAAATGTTATATTATTGTTATTTATTATTTATTAGTATATTTATTCTGTATAAATTATTTTTGTATTTTTTAATGTTAGTCTCTCGTTTATAGTATATTTAATACAAAAAATACCTTTTGTAACAAAAAAATAATTTATTCACACACTACACTATTACACTATTTACAATGCTAATATATATGTGTACACTATTCAGATATAATACACTATATCGATTTAATATGGAGCAAACTATTTTAATTATGTATTTAAGTCAATAAAAATAGTCCCGTTTATATTGTGTTTGGACTTATTTTACTCGGAAGAATCTCGAGTGTTCATTGGCACTATAATTACAATACATAGATAAGACGACAATTACTGCAAATAAAATTTTTCAGTCACCGCATTGCAGACTTTCCTTACATTGTATGTATTCCGTTGTCCGTAGACCGTCATTTATTTCAAAATATGTATCGTGTTGGTTCTTAAGAAAACTGATGCCAGAGTTCAGTTTCGGCTTTGTGTTTGTTGAAATCAGTCGTGTCAAGCATTTCAAATCTGCATTGCTACGTATAAAACTTCATAAAAAACATTTATAGTTATTTATAGTATTTTAGTTGTTCTGTATATAATATATGTATTTTAGTAGTGTATTATATCTGAATAGTGTACACATATTTATTAGCATTGTAAATAGTGTAATAGTGTAGTGTGTGAATAAATTATTTTTTTGTTACAAAAGGTATTTTTTGTATTAAATATACTATAAACGAGAGACTAACATTAAAAAATACAAAAATAATTTATACAGAATAAATATACTAATAAATAATAAATAACAATAGTATAACATTTAATAAAATATTACATTTAAGTAAGCTGACATAATTGCGCGCTTATAGCCACGCGCCGTTTCACCGCAGCGCGCCGCGCCGTATCCCGACGAACGACCGCGCTAGTGGAAGAGCACCACTGGCGTCAACGCATGTCGGGCGAAGATATTTTGCTTTCTGGTTCGGTAAAAACGTCGACCATGCAAACTTCACAGGGGGGTTTCTCAAGATAAAAGTCTGCTCTTTCGCGTGGTATAGTTCAATTTTTCGCTGGACCCTTATTTTTTGAGATAAATTCGAAAATATCCGCAAAAATTGGTGCAAAAGTGGTGCATCTCCGTCTTTAATCATTGTTTAAACATGTTTAAACAATCATAATGTATTAATATTGGATATCACTGTATTCAGGAAAGTCTACAGAATCGTTTGCTGTAAACAACAATTCAATATCTTTTATAATAACATCACAATATTTGTTTAAAGTTGAAAAATATGTTTTTTTTTCAAAGCCATGATTTTCAAAAACTGGACGTATAGGAAAAAAATTAAAACCAGGTTCGGAATCAGCGCAAAAAACTCTATAAGAAGGACCCAACAGTATATTGAAATCACAAAAAAAGTTGAAATTTGTTGGACAGTGTTATCAGGTTACAACGAATTCAGTGTCGGCGATACAGAAAATTTGAACCAATATTGATTTTCACGGTTTCCTTGACTGCGTTCATTTGTTTAAAGAAGCGTACCAATACTACAGAATATTATATCGTGTCTATCGATCGTCGAAAGTCGGCAAAAGTTTGAAAGGATCTTGGAGCTTCAGTGTCTGTTCGACACAAGCTACCGGAAATCCGATCCTTTCCGAAAACTGCACAGCTACGAAAATATTCAGTCGAGTGTTGCGCAACCCGTTCGCGTAGGTGTGCTCGCCTTCATCGTAGAAAACAAGATCCATCTTCGTTCGAGGAGCTGAGCACGTGCTCAAGTGGACATCAGCCTCTTTTCGGTCTTCCGACATTGCCTCCTTAACCTTTTCAATCCACCGCACGGCCGACGTCTTTATTTCCTGTGGAAGGTCCGGCCAGCAACCGAATACTACCCCTTTGCATTCGGTGCTATTTTAAAACTGGAATTCCAAAGGGCTTGTGACGTCGTTGTCCTGCTCAATTCATTATGTACTATGTGAAATATTAGGTGTAGGTGTAGAGGGTGTCGAGGAATTATGCGTGAAAACCGTTACGGCCTGATTCTAAGCAGAGTTGGGCAGTAATTAATTCTTTTGCAATCGATTTCTGTAATCGATTATTTAATGTAAACACATTTAATGAATTAGTAATCATGATTAGCTTCTGTAATTTATAATTGATGGAACTTATAGCGGAGTATTGCGCAATAGCTGGAAGAAGACTTCTTATATTAAAGATATACATAGAATTGCGTATATTATAACATTATAGGTTAAACACGTGTGTACACATTCAATTACGTAATTGAATTACATTGTATTTGCGCAATACCAGTACATTCTTATTTGAATTAAGACACAAAAATTGTATAAATTACATTTGATTCAGAAGGAGGCAACGGAATATGAAACAGTTTAAAAGCCAGTCTTTTCAGTGGGTGGTCAATGTATGCGTAGATAGGACTTATTTTGAGGTTAATTACAATCCATTCCAGCCACAATTGTATCGTTGGTAGGCACTCAGGGAAAAATGCCACCAGAGAAGAAAATTTTATCGACGATCTCGAAAATCGAAAACAGGTAGCGGCGAGACCTTTCTTCTCGGTGGCTCGACTAATTATGAGATAATTGTATTAATGGACCATCTGATAGTCGGCTACTACAAAGACTGGGCACAAAGTGGAGTGTCTACTTTTGTGGGATAGTTCGATTAGGAGGGTGGACACCATTCGAATACCGACTACCTCGCTTTCCTGTGTTCTCTGTGAGCAGAACCGAGTAAAAATATTTCAAACTGAGAAATACAAATAGAGGGTGTCTCGAAGTGACCTGACATTTTAAATTGCACGCCATTTTTTTGTAGCGAACGTAGAGTACTAATCTTTGACAATTGGCATCAGGAAGTATCGAGGTTCAGTCATGGAGAATTACACGGTCGAGCAACGCATAGAAATTGTGAAAATTCACTACAAAAATGGTGAAAATTTTGCAGAGGCGGTTCGGAAGTTTAATGATTTACGGCAAATAAATTCCAGAAAATTGAATAATGCTCATCAAGATACATTGTGAAAATAATGAAAAAAATTACAAAGTAACAGTATTTACAAATTGCCAAACAAAAAGGAATTAAATAAACCCGGAGTTATGTATTATAATTCATTCTAGATTGAGTTATAATTGTGACTTCATCAATTTATTCAACTTTACGTATAAATGTTACCAAAAACAGTCAAGTGTTTATCTGGAAAAATTATAAAAATAATTACAAAGATTAAGAAGCAACAGTGTTCACAAGTTTCCCAAACAAAAAGAAATGAAAAAAATCGAGAGGTATGAATAAGATTATAACTTGACTATGTATCAGTTTGTTTAATTTTATATTTGTTACTAAAGAATCAGGTTTATGGATTATCGAACAATCGATTGAATAATTTTAGGCAACAGGGAATGAATGTAACGTTACGACATCAATTTTATAAAAATAGGTAAAAGTCAGAATCTACTTCACGGAAACTGTTATCTCAAACGAAATAGCTACGAGTCCTCCGTGTACTTAATCCTCGAAGGGAAAGTTTAAACTTTAAATCCTCGCTAATGACGACCAAGTTACACGTAAACGAGGAACCCAGGATTCCCAATGGGAAAACCATATTCAAAGATTTATTCGTGGCTTAGGAAGTCAGGAAACGGTTGCTCGTCGTGCGTGTTGGAACAAAGTAAGTATATACATCTATATGTATAGACGACCCATTTTGTCCTAAATAAATCAGGCTTTTAGGCGGTCCAAATATTGTCGCATCAATTAAAGCGTCCATCGACCTGGAGCCATCTTCTCGGCGTGTTTGTGGCCATGGGAACCTCTGGCGCCATGTCCTCTAAATGGTAATTCCTCCTTTTTTTTGGCCAGACCCTTTGTTATTTAACCTTTTCCGGAAAGGAAGTGAACTTAAGTCGTGTATACAGTGGCTCCGACAAGTTTCCGTACGCCATGTTAGATCCCTGTCCACACAATTCACAAAAGGAACATCTATACACAGAAAACGTTTTATCCTAGTAATACAAGTTTTGAACAGATTTAACAGGCACAAATATTTTTAAACTAACTTCTATTATTATTATTATTGTTATTATTGTGTGTATATATTAGACATATATTATATATATTATACAGGGTGAACCACGAATCGTGATCAGTAATCTATTTTCAATCACTAATAATTTTCGTGATCGAAAATGTATTTATCAGAAATAGCGTAGTTTCAAGAGAGCTTTCACGTGATTATAGCAAATTTTTGGTCAACTCGTTGTTCTCATGATTTTTCAAGGTCGCCATCAAATTTTTTGCAAATACACCTACCAAAAAAAGTAATTTTATGATATGTTATGATACTTGCCGAATTTGCCTTGAAATCCTCCAACAGTTAGTCGTAAAAAATGATAGGTGTATTTGCAAAAAGTAGAAGGTGACAAAATGTATAATATTCAAATGTTCTCGGCGCAACGGTTCGATCAGTTTATAGGAAAAAAGCAAAATTTGCACGTTAGTTTGGAACTTTCAACGTTTCGATCTTCATTCAGATCATTTTCAAGAAAGTAGAAAAACTGCGTCTGAAAAATATATTTTCACAATGTAAAACCAGAAACTTTAAAATATCTGCGTAACCAGAATGTAAAAATGTAACAAGATACTGCAATAATTTACTTACATTGCTTTATAAAGATTATAAACACGGAATTGAAATTGTCTTAGCACATGCTGTTTTCATGTCGTCAGACAGGATACTGGATCATAGACCATCGAAGTCATTAGACACAGAACGTAACTGGTCGATCGATCAAAACACAAGTCAATCGTCGATCGATGTTTGGCGGTTATTTCAAACCGTGAAAAACGTCAATAACCCAAACTTACAACATGTTCGTGACCATATGATGAAAAACTTTTATTAAATATATGATAAAGATGTAATTTATATAACATGTAATAGGAAAATAGTTGTTATTAGGAAGTGATTCATCATAACACACTACTGATTCAGTAGTGTTGCGTAATATTCTTGAATCGTAGGAGTTTCATACCTAAGATTCACACTATGATGTTTAATCATATGAATCGTTTCCAGTAAAATCCTATTGTTCAAATTACTTTCTTTCTCAATTGCCTTAACGTTTTCAAAGTCAAAGGCGTGGTCATACTCCATAGAGTGTTTAGTTAGTGCCGTATGTTGTGTTGGGTTAAAAAAAATGTTACGTTTATGTTCTTTTATTCTTGTCTCTAATAACCTAGATGTCTGTCCTATGTAAACCTGACTACATCCCTTACATGGAATTAAATATACCACATTGCAGTTTTTACAAAGTGGTAGTTTATCTTTAATTGGTGGAAAAAATGTTTTAATATACTGAGGTATCTTGTATATTGTATGCATTCCTATTTTTCTAAAAATCCTCCTTATGTCTTCAGATATGTTCTCAACATAAGGGACGACAACAGTATTTTTCCAGTTTTTTGGACCCGCATTTTTGAATTTTTCCTCTTTTCGTTTATCGACGAGAAGAGGGTGATAAATATCAACAATGCGTTTCTTGATTATACGAGAAGTAAGTTCAACCGGGTAACCGTTCCGCCTTAATACATCTTTAATAATTTTTAAATTATCAGATCTAAATTCTGGATTAGCTAATAGGATAGCACGATCAATCAAACCTTTTACCAGACCAATTTTATGTTGCAAGGGATGGTGAGAATGAAAGTTGACGTATCTCCCCGACCAACTAGCTTTGTGAAACCAGTTCGTTTTGAGTTTGTTACCGTCTCTCAACACGCTAACGTCAAGGAAGTTCAGACATGAATCGTTCTCAATTTCGTGTGTGAATTGAATTCTATCATGAAAACTGTTGAACGTGTCCAACACAGTTTGCAAATGTTGTGGTTTTAAACATGTAATAACGTTAAAACAGGCTTCTATTTCAAAATTACCATTTGAATTAGTTTTTTATAAGAGATATGTCGATGACGTTATTACATGTTTGATTGACATAAAGGTTTGATTGATCGTGCTATCCTATTAGCTAATCCAGAATTTAGATCTGATAATTTAAAAATTATTAAAGATGTATTAAGGCGGAACGGTTACCCGGTTGAACTTACTTCTCGTATAATCAAGAAACGCATTGTTGATATTTATCACCCTCTTCTCGTCGATAAACGAAAAGAGGAAAAATTCAAAAATGCGGGTCCAAAAAACTGGAAAAATACTGTTGTCGTCCCTTATGTTGAGAACATATCTGAAGACATAAGGAGGATTTTTAGAAAAATAGGAATGCATACAATATACAAGATACCTCAGTATATTAAAACATTTTTTCCACCAATTAAAGATAAACTACCACTTTGTAAAAACTGCAATGTGGTATATTTAATTCCATGTAAGGGATGTAGTCAGGTTTACATAGGACAGACATCTAGGTTATTAGAGACAAGAATAAAAGAACATAAACGTAACATTTTTTTTAACCCAACACAACATACGGCACTAACTAAACACTCTATGGAGTATGACCACGCCTTTGACTTTGAAAACGTTAAGGCAATTGAGAAAGAAAGTAATTTGAACAATAGGATTTTACTGGAAACGATTCATATGATTAAACATCATAGTGTGAATCTTAGGTATGAAACTCCTACGATTCAAGAATATTACGCAACACTACTGAATCAGTAGTGTGTTATGATGAATCACTTCCTAATAACAACTATTTTCCTATTACATGTTATATAAATTACATCTTTATCATATATTTAATAAAAGTTTTTCATCATATGGTCACGAACATGTTGTAAGTTTGGGTTATTGACGTTTTTCACGGTTTGAAATAACCGCCAAACATCGATCGACGATTGACTTGTGTTTTGATCGATCGACCAGTTACGTTCTGTGTCTAATGACTTCGATGGTCTATGATCCAGTATCCTGTCTGACGACATGAAAACAGCATGTGCTAAGACAATTTCAATTCCGTGTTTATAATCTTTATAAAGCAATGTAAGTAAATTATTGCAGTATCTTGTTACATTTTTACATTCTGGTTACGCAGATATTTTAAAGTTTCTGGTTTTACATTGTGAAAATATATTTTTCAGACGCAGTTTTTCTACTTTCTTGAAAATGATCTGAATGAAGATCGAAACGTTGAAAGTTCCAAACTAACGTGCAAATTTTGCTTTTTTCCTATAAACTGATCGAACCGTTGCGCCGAGAACATTTGAATATTATACATTTCATTATCTTGCGATCGATATTTCAAACAACATGTAGAAGGTGACCTTGAAAAATCATGAAGAAAAAGAGTTGATGAAAAATTTGCTGTAATCATGTGAAGGCTCTCTTGAAACCATGCTACATCTGATAAAAACATTTTCCAAAATGTTCACATGCGGCTATACATTAAATATTTAAAAAAGAATTTTGTATCATATTTTCGAAAGTTTTCTATGTATTGTGCACCAAGAATCTCTGATTTTATCACATGAATAATGGAACATTGTGAGGTTGAATAAAGTTATATAATAAATTGTGACGTTTCTGGGTGCCTTAACCGTTGGCATTCTTCGTGCGATACGATGCGTAATAAATCGTAGCTTGTACGAACCGCTTAAAACGTGAAATCGAACCGAAAGCGGTATCCTTTAAAGATTTCTGAAAGATCGGAGTCTCGAGTGATCCGTGACCGTCGTGGATGTGTCGTTGATAGATTTTTACGACACCGAAAGTGTCTCTGCTCCTCCTTCCGTTTTCCAACTCTTGATTTATTCCTCTCGGCCGGATGGGGACGCCGCGCCGCGCCGTCTGTTCTGCACTGCATTATGGAGTACGCAACCGAAGCTCTGACCTGAACTTCAATTTTTACCAGGGATCGATACAATTATTTTCCGTTTTTAACCCTTAGCACTCGAGTGGTGTCTCAGAGTCACCACTAAAAATTGCTGTACAATTATTCAAAATATTGTTTACATTATTACATATGTTGGTATGTAATCAATTACTAAACATTTAGGTTACTAAACATTTAAGTTGTTACGTGAGTAAACTACGTTCTCACGGGTGCATTTAAAACATTTCCTGGCCGGACTGTGAAGTGGTCAAAGGAAGAGCAACTGAAACTGTCGCGACCAGCCTGGAGTGTCCATTAAGGGTAGCGGGAGTGTCCTTCCCGTCGGAAGTCCCGGAAAATTGACGCTCTGTGTGTGGATGTGTACATACGCGGTGGAACAGGATGAGAAAGGCAAGGGCCACATTGAAATTTGAGGCTCTCACAAGACGAGAAACAGATTTCGAGAACAGAACGCGCGCTACGTTTCCGCGGGGAATTGTATTGATCTCTACTCTAACCTAGCACAGATTGAAACGTTATGCTCTCGGAATTGCTATAAATCTTCGGCTCTTTAACTACCAGAAATGGACACGAACTTCTTCGTTCGTTCTTAGCATTTATGCGTATGGATCGGAGCATATGGATACTATGTCTCTTTCTTTCCCATATGCTCTCCTTCTTTGCGTCGCAAATTCTGATCGTTCATTATTTTTTCTATGATTTTCTATGATTCTATCAGTGAAACAATTGGCTCTTGTGATAGCTAAAATATAAATAAATATTCTAGGTGGAAGAAATGTTTCGTTTTCGAGGTAAAATAGCTCCGAGTGCAAAGGGTTGAAAGAACGTTAGAAACTTTCCTAAACAGTGAGAGACATTGACGGTAATCCACATCTGATGGTTCCGAGGTGCCCCGTGTCTCTCGTCTGACAGACACGTTCCTACGTAGTCTCTCTAAACGAATAATTGCTTCCAGCTCTATGCATAACTGATTGCAGCGTGAAGTCGGCGCTGAAGACTCTCGGAGATTATGCAGTCGGGGGAACGGTTTCTTTGGTGGAGGGAAAAGTCGTGTGTAGGGCGGAGCTGGGGCCGGCCATAAAGGATCTTTCAGCGCGAAAGAGTATATCGTTCGCGCGCCTTAAATCTCGTGGAAATCGTGGTCGTAAAGATCGAGACGCGGTGCGGCGCGGCGTCTACAGATCGGCCGACTCATTTACAAATTTTCAATTCAATCGCGGCTTGGATTTCAAAACGAATCGGCCTGGCCCCGCCGAAGGGCTCTCTCCGCACAACCGTCCATAGATTACTACATTCTTTTTCTCCGCTTGTCCCGAAGGCTCCCACGAGCCGGTTGTACGAATAAAAGCGGCGAAGCAAGACGACCGGATCGGTTGTCCCTTTGGTCGAACAGGGATGAAAGAATTCGAACGGGCCACGCGACTCCTCTTCTCTCGTGGCAATGATCGTAAATCCAGCGGCAGCTCCGTAGACTACTACCCTGCTCGTTACTCGGCCTCGGGGTTGAATTTAGAGATCACGATACTCCGGAGAGCCGCTATTACCGGGCAGATCTTCGAAATTCACCCGCTGCCGGCTCCTACGGGGAGATTTTCGGAGATTCCTCGCTCGAGATATACTCGTGATGCCCTCCTTTCGGCGAGCGACAATCGTAATTGCAATCTCTAATCTCACATAATGACTTCACCGGCCTGTTCTCACGATCCTTTCCAGCGACTTCGACGTGATTGTTACCCTCCGCAAATGCAAAAATGTATCGAGCTGACGCATAACGTACGCATTTCCATCTACAGTACTGGACAATGTAATAACTAGACTCCGGATTTGATGCATTTATAAGAAAAATGAGCAAGTGCAATTTAAAACAGTGAAAATATTTAAAGACTCTGAGAAGATTAATGAAGAATATAGATTTGTATTTAGCTCCTGCGTCTTGCAATTGATGCACGAACTTTTCATTTTGCATAAACATCCGGAGTCTAGTAATAACATACTTTACAGATTGATCGTATGTTTAATAGTGGGAGTAATTTTTGTCAAATGAAGCTAAACAAAAATATTGTACAGCAAGAAATGTGACCTACGATTTTGTCACACAGTGTATCTTATTTGCATACTGAAATGAAAAATTTGTCTAAAATAATTGTTGATGCTCCTAAACCGAAACCTATCCATAAAATGCAGGTTTCAGTGAGCACAAGTTGTTCGCGCCGAAGATGGGTAAGCGGCAAGCGGTTTTCGAAACAAGAATGGTTAGATGTAGGACCGGGGGCTTTTTCAACGTTTTCCGGAGTAAAAAACTGTCCCTTGAGAACGACGGCGCAGCGTAGGGACTGGCGCGTCCCTTTGGGGCTCAATCGTTTAGGCCCGAATGATAGACGATAGGACTGGAAGCTTACGCCCTAAGAAGTGTCCCATAAACCATCAACGAATCAGCGCGACGCGACGGTGAGCTGGTTGCCGCGCTGCTAACGGTTTTACCTGCGCACCAGTTTCCAGGGGCCTGACCTAGCCCGCTCGTCGATCACGGATATTTGGGGCAGGACTCCTTCCCGATGCGATATCATTCAACGACTTTTCTACCTGCGTCCCTGCTACTCTTCTTCCTCTTCTTCGAGTGGGGACGAGAAAACTCGATCTAGATATAACGGGTGGTATCAACAAACTAGATTCGACTAGTTACTAGGCAGAGTTATACAGAATTACAATTGAATTACTCCAGAATTATAATTACAAGGTAATTGAATTACATTGTAATTCAGTTTTATTGTAATTTATAATTCAGATCTTCATTCAATTAAGTTACAATGTAATTCGTAATTGCAACGAAGTACAATTACTGTTTTGTCCAATTAACGCAGGACATTTTTATTTTAATTTGCGTATTATAATTAGTGTATTATAAACTAATACACTGATGTCCTTCAATCTTTTTAATATGACCACTACTTTAAATTTGTGCGCGACCATTTTAATCATATATGCATAAAATCCACAGTCTACTAGTAAGCAATATTAGTTGTAATATCTATAGGTTCAACATGGGTAATCACATGACACCACAATTACGTTACAATGTATAATTACGCCTCGGTCCTAATTAGTTCGGATAATTGCCGCTTTATTGTCTGTAGTTCACAAAACGTTTATGACGTTATGCCACATGTATTTATTGTGTACTGATGACTATATCATCGAATACGTCCGAATACTTTTAACTGCGTGTAACGAACGTTCGAAATTAATGCGTCAATAAAATGTCGGCCTGCGTCGTCCGTGACATACGCGGCTACACGGAAATTACTCACACAGACACCTCAGGATATTTTAATGAGTACATTAATTACGTATTCCGCGATCAGAAGCACGCAAGCTTGTCGTCGCGTCGCGCGTCGTCAGCACGTTTTCTTCCTCCTTTCCCGAGGGACAACGGAGTTTCTCGTTCGCAGGTACACACCGGGTCGCGGAAATTCGTCAGGGGATGAAATTCAGGTCGTAAAGGGGATCATTGTGCTCCGCATTGTTCACGTACGCGGTAGCTTCGGCATAGCGTAAAACCTTGATTCTAACTCCGACGTGATTTTGGGACGAGGAGCTCTTCTCTATCGCGCGTTCGTGTTCTCTCGTACGCTCTGTTGTTAGCATAGGCCACAGCAGAGGCAGAGGAAGACTTAAAAAGATCTTTGGAACTTATGTGGCTTATGGGAGGCCTATACAGGGTGTCCCAAAATTCGTGAAAATCCCGAAAGGGGGTGGTTCCTGAGACCCTTTCAACTTTCAAGTGACATTTTCCTTTGCAAAAATGTTATCCACGGCTTTGTTTAGGAGTTATTAACGAAAAACCACGGACCAATCAGAGCGCGGCCTGGGCGCGATTGGCACAGTCGGCCAATAGACAGTTGGCACGCCGGACTGTGCCTTTTTATTGCATAATGCGTAGAGTATAATGCAAAATTGTCCTTGACCTTGAATTTCATTTTCAAATTTTAGTATTGCACTGTATTAATAAGAACTGTAGTAAATTTAAATCTTGAAAATCAACCATATATAACCTGCTTCTACAGATCTCTTCATCGATCCGCGAAAACCAAACATTTCTTTACAGCCTGTACTTATATTAAAAATAGATAGGTTATAAATATTTGTGAATATTGTTGCACTATTTCTGACGTATTACGATTACCAAAAGGAAGAGTTGCATTTCATTTTTATATTTCTCATATTTTATTTTTGTTGCTTGCAATTTGCTATTTTCCACAAAAATCCGCAGTCCGGTAAATAATTTTGAAATGGCACAGTAACATGAAACTTTCCACACATTTTCACTAATTGAAACGAATTACGATCGTCCATAACGGCCCCCCCCCCATTTGTTCCGAATTTCATCCCCTTTGATGATGCGCGCATTCGCAAGCCCCCTGTTTAAGGCGCCGTAAGCGATGGCGAAAAAAGGATCGGGGGGATGTTCCTAACGGTATGACGCATAATTATTCGGTAATCAATTTTTTACTCGGCATTTATTTTTTTGAACACCGGGGCCAACAACGTTACGGGCATTTGCATATTCGGAAGGCATCTCGAAGTCGGTTCTTTATTGGGGCAGAGCATCGGTACCTCGAAATTCGCCGTGTAATTTGTTCGCCATTAATTTGACCGAGTATCTCGGTGCTGCGTGCTGACCTAGCCGATACGCTGAATAATGCAGTCCTGGAGATTTCGGTTCAACATGGGTGCTCATCTCATGCGTTCGTTCTCTCTTCCCCTGGTGCATTGCACAACAACTCTGTTTTCGTATGTTATTTCAATTTGCGACGACGGGTTGACCCATTTCCATCCTAAGTAGACTCCGGATTTTATGCGTTTATGATAATAACGAATAAGTACAATTTAAAGCAATGGACGGATTAAAAGAATTTCGGAGTATCAATTTATTAAAATCAACTTATTGATATCAATTTATTAAAATCAACTTATTGATATCGATTTATTAATATCAATTTATTAAAATCAACTTATTTGAACTGATTATAACAGCATTGTACACGTGGATATATTTGGGAAAATTTTATATTGATCATATGTTTGCCCTACTCGAAAAAACACCGTAAGTAGCAGCAGTTGGACAAAGAGGTGCCGACATCGATAACTTCCACTTTTCCACTTTATATTTTCCTGTCTCTTGAATAACAAGCTGGAAGTTCCGGAAGTAGGCTGATACGAAGCTTCCAGAGTGTTAGGATGTTACAAAGGAAGCCGACAACCTGGAGCTTCCTTTTTTCGGAATTTCTCGCGGAGCGAGTCTAGTTATCTAAGTCCTGGCAAAGTGGACAGCAATTACGTCCGACAGTCGTTGACGAGAAAATGGAACTCTGCCGACTTTTTTCTGACACTTTTCGAAAGCTTGATTGTTGGAGGGACTTCTTGGAACATGAGGTAGTATTTAACGACTTTAAATTTCGAAAATGTGTATTTTAGAGTATATTTTTACAAGGTGTTTCATGTTATTGTTTATGGAACGTACGTACGTGAAATACAAATGTTAATTTGTCATTCTACTGACGTGACCAAATTGAATCTTTTTCATTGCAATATCTCAATTCAATAAATTCATTACAATATAATGTATTCGTTACGAATACATATATTGTAACACATATCAATATTGACATTATGTATTAAGAAATTATATCAAATAAATTGTTCTTTATACTCCATTTTAACAGAATTTTAATGAAACTCTTGATGTTTCATAATTTTGTTACACACTTTCTTAATAATCATTTGTGAATTTGAATAACACTTGCCTTCTATTTCTGCTCCCAAATATCCTAACAAAGTTCTCTCGAGAACTTACAAATCGAGTCTTTGCATCGAGATTAAGCTTCTGTCAATGGTTGATTTATCTTGTTAATCTAGGCTGCAATCTCTATCAGAAGTCCTATTTTTACGTTTACAAGGCGTAATTTGCATTATTCGGACGCATTAAGCTGCGCATGTAGCTATTTCCATAAAGCTGTGACAGGTACATGCTGCCGAATAATGCAAATTACATAAATTAAATATGATTATCGATCGTAATTTTGGTAATCAACTTGTAGTGATCTC
This sequence comes from Lasioglossum baleicum, assembly GCF_051020765.1. NCBI lineage: Eukaryota > Metazoa > Arthropoda > Insecta > Hymenoptera > Halictidae > Lasioglossum > Lasioglossum baleicum. The sequence goes on along the minus strand of NC_134940.1, from coordinate 2,107,815 downwards.
GGCGCACAGGTTCGATCAATGATGAAAACAACAGCAAATGCAAATTGCGTCTCGTAAACGTAAAAATAGGACTTTCAAGGGTGACTGAGGCCTAAATTGGTCTTTTGTCTAGCGCTTTTGGTACAGCAATTTTTGCGACCGAAAGTCACCACTCGAGTGCTAAGGGTTAAATGAACCTAACAACAAGTCCCAGAACTCTTTGGATATCTGCTAGAAACAGCGAATACAGTAATTGTGACATTTGTCGAAAGTATAACGAATCAATTGAGTTTTCGACAAGCTGAAATAATATCTTGTTGCGCTAAAACGTATCGATTCCGTGTTGAAAGGAGATATTATATGGTCCGAAGCGTAAAAGGAATTAAACCTGCGAGATGTTAATTACGCCGGCCGGTATAAAATTAACCGGTCCGAGTATTTTCCGTGCGATCGACGCTGCTACCGTTTTAAAGACGTCACTGGATCACATTTCAGGAACGAAAGTCGACCTCGATCTTGCCAGATCCTCGCGGCGCGTACCGATCACGAAGAAACCCACAGACTGGAGACCCCAGGGGGACTGGACACGCCTTTCAGAATCGCGTGCAAAAAAAGGACGACAGAGCAGATCGAAAAAGAAAGGCAACACGGCTCGGTCAATTAATAATTAGCCAAGATAAGGGGAATTTGGTAATTAATCTTTGGCGATTATGTATTCGCGGCGCGTGGCCGTGCAACGTCGACCATCTTCTCCGTTTATTCCCCTTCCTTTCACCTACCAAATATGGAGCACATCGTTATTTGAATAATTAGCGGTATTATACGAGCCACTCGGAACCAAGACTGATTAAGTCCACTTATTGTTAATTTCTCAATTTCGTTGTTTCCAGATAATTGAGGTACTCAGCTCAACAATACACGGACAAATTACTGTTAGAAGTTCATTTACGATACTATTAAGAGATGGTATAATATAACCTCTTAAAGAACAATTAATATACGCCAGAAATCATTGTAATTAAGTCCTGTTTATTTTCTGCAGTTGAAGCTACACAATCGTTCCTACGAATTATAGGTGTATTAATGTTGATATTGTGGCGAGATATTCGGAAACGTAGTTCGGAAAAACGTTCTCGTATTTGTTCAACGACATAGATGATAATGCCGAGTCGCCAGATTAAGACTTGTCTCCCCACCCTTCCGCCACGTAGTTCCAAGGGGTTCATAATATTTTCATATGTGAATTTTTAATAAATATTTATATAGAACAAAGAGAATATTACATTTAAAAGTTGATACAGCGTTGTTCGTCTCTAATGTTCACGGATTCACGGAACAGATCCTGAAAATTGAAAATATAAATACATAAAAGACATAATTAGTGTAAATAATAACGTTCCTAGGAATTTTAAATAACTAGACTGGGAATTTTGTGTATTTGTAATAAGAATGAGTATGAACACTTGAATAGGTGGGAACGAGAGAATAAATACGAATATTTATATATTATTTTCAACTTATTAAAAGTATTAAAAATTATTGATTAAATTATACGATATTAAAATAAAGAGAAAATTATTTTACTGCAATATTAAAATAAAGAAGTATAATTATTGATGCATTTATCAAGTATATCGTGATGTATAGTATGATACATTGATTGATTGTAAAAATTGTACTGTTAAGAGGTATTATTTATGTAACAATGTAGTCGCTTCTCTCTCAACAGGGCTAATTAACAAGTTCAGTATGTTCCTTTTGTTCTTGTTGCCAATAAAACGTATTGAATACGTAATCGCTGTATTTCTTGCATGATATTGCGCCGTCCACGTTGCCCCTAAGGGTTTGGCAGAAGTTAATCTACATGGGGAAGATGGACCGAGATAATTATCAAGATAAAAAACGCAGCTCCGAGAAAGTTGTCGTGCACCCAGCCACGTGCCTCGCATGTGATAATAAAAGGTGTCGTTCCCCTGTCTTCCTCCCACCCTTGTCTCGTCAGGACAACTGCATTTCTCGACTATCCACACACAAATAGCAAAATATCTAAAAATCTAAACATGATTTTTTACTTCAGGGCACATCGTTTATTGGGATCATGGATATTATCATATAATATTATTATTCAGATATTATGCAAAGTATAAGAAGTTTCTTTATCAATACATACTTCATGTATACATCAATAATTATATTTCTCATATTTCTAACACAATTTTATATTTCGATAGTAGAATTTGTACTTCGCAATGCAATAAAACAAGATTTTTCCCATATTTCTCATAATATAACATAACCTTACATTTCGCAATAAAATGGAATAACAGTCTCCTCTTGCTAATTTTAATTTATTTAAAATTATTCATAATGGTATAAATTCGGAGAGACGTCGTGTCGGCGGCAAAGCGACCTTCCGCATCATTGTTATTCAACAGAGCTCAGGAACGGGCGTTTCATTTTTTTCGTGATGCTTCTCTCGTCACGATATTTCGCTCGTGTAATGTACCCAGAAGGTGTACACACTTACGCAAATTATATTTATATATGTAAATGTAACATACACTTTCGGTCATTCTGTGATTACTGTCATTCTCGAGAATTTTGACATAATTACGACGTGGTGCGAGGCGAGGCGCACGCCCGTCGAAAGTCACACACACGTAAACCGGAGAAAGGATGAAAGAATTTCTTCACGCAACAATGTTCTTTGTAACGTGCCGCGAAAATGATTCCGACTTTTTTCGGAAATTATTCGGCCGACGGTGATCAACAAAAGGCCAGTATATCGCGTGCGTAAACGCGATTATTAACCAACATTATATTCCTCGCCGGCGCGGCACGCGGCGCGGCGATTCCCCTTCCATCCGTTTTCAAATGACTCTTTCTAGAAACTAGCGTCCTCAAGTAAACCGCTTATTTTCTGCCGAGTCAGAGAATCACGAAAATGATGCAGCGATATCATAATTCATATCCGTCGAGGATTTTCTGCATTATTCGTGAGAAAGGGAACAAAACGACTGTTAACAAAGCATCCCCCGAGATAATGAACCGTTTGTTCGTGCTCGAGGAAATACTCAAAACAACGTTATTCATGGTGCGAGTCAGTATCGCTGGAAAGTATTGTATCGTGCGTCTCAGTCAGCGGCGAACCGTCAATTTTGGGGGCCCTGGGTTAACGCTGTTTGGGGGCCCACTCATATCTAAAAAATGGTATGTAATACAATGTATTTCTTCTTGGGTTTTTAATCCAAATTGTTTTTAGTTTCATTTGTTTCACCACGAAAGGAGCCCTTTGATTGAACGGGGCTTTGGTCTAACTAGCTGTTTGGGGCCCTACCCAATTAACCCAAATTAATTAAAGTACCAAGTTGTGTACAATATATTTTTCCTTATGTCATTGATTTAAATTGTTTTTAGTTTTATTTGTTTCACCGTGAAAGAGGCCCTGGGCTAACAATTCACAGTTCAATCATATTTAACGTTCCGAATTTATCTCTCAAAATCTACATATCAGTAACAATTCGACGAGAATTTTACACACGTATGCATTCCATTCGATCTTACCCTGCATGTTTAATTCATAACTCTATTTATACATATAGTATTCCAACTTTCGCACCCACCTGTTGCTTCGTACACCCCGCTTTATCTCTTCATCATCCATCAATCAATCCGTGCCAAATTTAAACACTCATTTCATTGCAATACCCAATTTAAAAATCGTGTTCTACATGCTTTAACAATTACGAAGACTAAGAAATCGTGTTCAAAGTCAATGTCGCGCTCATTTTCAAATCAAACTAAATTTTCATTTGAATTTGGTAACTGAGTACAAGGTTGTACCAAAAGTAAGTACCAATTATTTTATAATGCGCTACTTTACGGTAATAATATTGGGTATGGGAATAAGTTTCCGCCCTCTTGACAGATATCGTTGTACTTAAGTACGGATCGCGTATTTGATGGAACGTAGTATATGTTTTTGAAAGGTCTATAGTCTATGTCTAAGCTTCAAAACGCAGTTAGTGGCAATTATTTCGTCCACTGTATATCGTCAAGTCATCCATCATACTTGTTCAATACATGTGCAATAGTATTTCTCATTTTTAATTTAGGCGAAACAAATTCATGAATTTTTACGGTTCCGATCGAGTGTTTTCTACCAGAGTTTCTATCGGACAGCTTTTAACCGGTGTTTTTAAATACGTCCGCATGTCCTTGTTTCTCGCAGACCGGAATTACCGAGCAATCCACGGAGAATAAGAGCGTCCCGGTACTTTTTTTGAAATTGGAATTTACTTCCCACAGTTTTCTGGGCCGGACTCTTCAGTTTTTACCCCATATTCTTCGGCTACTTTTTTTCCTGCGGGAAGTAATAAAGGTCTTTATGTATCTTTTATACGGTCTGCTTTCACCGAATCTACGGTTTGTCGACGACGCGTAGCGCTAAAAAATTCGCCTGGCTTTTTTGTTTCGCAAGGTATCGTATTACTTGCGAGTTGCAGATGCCGAAGCCCGCTTGGAATACTTCTGCTGGCGGATACCTGAAGACTGAAGAGCATCCGAAAAATGTGTAGTGGCGGACTACCGAGCGAAGAACATCGTTTCAATTTTTTTCTGGGAGAAATTTTAATTTCAGAATCATCATTATGTACTTTCGTCAAAGTTACCATATCGTGGTATATATCTCACTGAAAAATTCATTATTTTCATATCAAAGTACATCGCATATAATAGCAACGCGAGTGGCTTATAAAATATTTTACGGAGTACCTCGTCAAGTTTCGTATAGCAATCTTGTATGTTAATACACACACACACACAGAAGCTAATGAATTTATGCATTCCGAGTAAAGTGGATCGAAATAAGTAGTAATCGCTTGGTGAAAAATTAGGGGAATATGGTTATAGCTGATTATAACATTTTTACAATTTTTTCGAAGGTTCTCGTTTTCATTCTTGGTTGAATGTTATAATTAGACTGCGGATCTTTATGCATTTATGACGAAAACGAGTAGGGATGTAATTTAAAACGGTAAAAATATTAGAAGAATTTAAAAATACTGTTACATTGTTTTCAATGTAACGAAGTCATTAAGGGGTGAAATAAATTTTTCTTTTATCTTCCCACTGCCCATCTATCTTCCCACTGCCCACACAAAAAGTGTAGAACATTTTTATTATGCATAAATAAGTTAACACTGTTACGAAATACAGTTTAAATAACATTATCGTTTAATATAACTAATGGCCACTATGTTTGGTAACATTTTCATTAAAAAATTTAACGTAACTAAGCAAGCATAATAGAATAAAATTGCTTAGAAAAATTCGCTTGCCCTTCATTGCGTGCGATTCGTGATACGACTTAAGAGTTTAAGACCCTCGAGGTACAATAGGAATATCCTATTACCGAAACCGAAACTGTGCTACAACGAAGATTAAGAAAATTAGGGAGACTAAGCGAAAGATTTTTCCAGGCTGCGGACTTGAAAAGACCGCGTCGCGGTCGGTCACTTGCACAACACAACCACGCATAACCACACAATGAATAAAACAAATGAGCGTAAACCAGTAGGATAAACAACGCGCGGACGGCGCGGCGGCGGCGCGCCGATGCAACGCGTCGATAGATTTTGAATCTATTGTACTTTCGGAAATCGATACCCTCGAAAGGTGCTATGTCGGTTTCCTTTGAAAATTAGAAGGCTATTTGAAACCTATACGCAAGATACAGTCGCGAAGGGAGGGAAGTTCTCGAACAGTAACTTTCCTTATTCGTAGGCTCCACTATTTGGATGGTCTGTTATGCCAGGTTCTACTATGACCGGCAGCATGTTTGGTTTTAATTTTAATCATGTAAAACTCGTCGCACATTATTTTAACGTGACAATTATGTCGTGTTTATGTAACACATTCGAGACTCGAAACAATATAATTTTTTAGTAAATGTTTTTATAGAAAGGGAACACATAATGAATTGAACAAGAACATTTGATTTTACATGTATGGCTAGAAACGATAATACTAGAAAATTGTTAAAATGGTATAAAAAGTTCATAGTATTTCGTAGAATACATTAAATCCTTGATCTAAAAAAAACGTACTGTTTTTTAGATCCTTGCACCGTTTGGCGAAGTGAATATACTATCTGTCTACTAGCTTTCTTGACGTTAATATGTATAGTTAGAGCCGGGAATGAATTAAAAACAAATTGGTATCACAAGTCCAGAATTACATTGAAACTTAATTGAATGAAGGTCTGAATTACAATGTATTTTATAATTGTACTCCATTGCAATTACGAATTACATTGTAATTTAATTGAATGAAGATCTGAATGATAAATTACAATACAACTGAATTACAATGTAATTCAATTGTAATTCTGCACAACGCTGCTTTGTTCTGATTTATATTTGTGGAACTTACATTTGTTTTTAACCAAAATATAAGAAATTAAATAAATAAAGGAAGAACCAAATACATACAAAAAAGCCCGTTCCATTTACATTTTTCTTTCTCCGATGTCGAGTCACACTCGACAAAGGAGTGCAAAGGGTTAATTTTCGAGTTAGAATAGCTCCGAGTGCAAAGGGTTAATTTGGTAGAAATGAAATGGCAATTTTTGTTCGGCGTTATAAGACAGTTTACCGTACTGTACAAAGTGTTCTATCGTTAGGTGCCGCGGTGGCAAGAAGAGAGAAAGAGAGAAGACCAGTTGCTGAATATTTTACGCGTAAGGCAGGCAGCTGCCCGGGAAAAGATCGGATCGCTTTCAAATTATCCGGGCGACTTGCCACGACTGGCTCGCGCGTACGCATGCGCGCTTGCACACCGCACCCGATCCCTCCGATCTGAAAAGAGAGCAATCGGGGGAATACGGGCCACCTTTCATTATTTTCGCCACGGAATCATGGCCAAGCGCCGGCGACACTTTGCTTCTCTGACTTTTTCTTCCATTTTGTCTCGTTTTCTTCACCCTTCCCTTTTTCTCCCCGTCGACCGTCTTTCTTTTATCTTTTTTCTTTTTCTTTTCGGTATTCGGTATTCCCTTCAGAACGACCACAGCCTGCCATGACCATTGCATGTTGCACTCAACAGCTTCATTGTATGTAGCCGTGTACGCGTTTATCGCAATTACCATGCTAATTGTAATTAAGGTAGTTCCCGGAACGGCCGAATCACCTGAAAAAGAACTGACACTCTCAAAAGTATGATGGATGTCGCAAAAAATGTCCTGGTATCGGGTTGCCACGTTGTTTGTTTAACGTTAAATTTACGACACCGGCCAATTGCATGAATTACAGAGCCCATAAATATTATTTCTCCGCGACCTATATTGATTTTCATTGACGCAATAAGATAAATACGTAATCTAATATATTTCTGTGGTTTGTGGTTATTTTATCTTTATCCTTCTTTCATTAAATAGACGTACGTGTGCCTGCTAATTTAGTTCTGATGAGAATTCAACGTTCTCATCCACAGTGGGCCAGATCGACGCGCTAGCTGTTCACGCCTAGTTCACCATTATTTCAAACTATAAAGACCACATTAAATAGGTTGTTGGATTCGTCTTGGCGTCAGCTATAACATTATTGAATAGAAAATACATGGTTATAAATAATTAATGAAGGTGACCACAATTTTAAGGGGTTAACATATATGGTAACTGGAGACAGATAATAAAGTGTAAAATATTAGGTTGTATCCGAAAAGTTTCTTTCGAAATGTGTTCCTTTAATATTGCTGATTAAATATTATTTAGTTTGTCTCAAAAGTTGGTTCTCGATTCATGCACATAATGCAAATTCATGTTAGAGAGTAATAAAACATTAACATAAAGAGTATCTTATTGTTGTATTCATTTTGGACAAATATAATAGATCAGGGAATAAATAAGACGAAGAGTGTGTACATATTGTATTATAAATACTACAACATACATTACATAAATAAATGCATAAAATGTTATTGGTTTGCTTATAAACGTTACATTAATGTTAGTTAGACAGATGTAAATCGAGCCAATCTTTCTTGTCATCTCAGAAAAATCAGTGCATAGATTTTCTCGTGCCTACATATGTGAAAAGACGTTTTACAGTCGGTTCACCCCTTTCGTTCTCGAGAGATCCAGCATTTTTCGAACAAAGCAATCGGCAGATTTGCAAACGTATCCATCGGGGTCCTCTCGTCACCGTTGAAAAAGTGTCTCACGGACCGTGGAATCGAAATTTGCCAGAGTTCTCGATGGCTTTCACGCGGTTTTCCTTCGTTCTCTCGACGCACGCATCATTTCTTGCGGTTAACCCATTCATTCATCCATCCCCGAATCTCAGACCTTTACAATTCCTTCACAGGACGCCGAGAAGAAAGGGTTGGACCAGCTGCACACCCACGCCGCGCCGTGCCGCTCGCTCTCACGAATGGACTCGTTCGACGAATTGACGTTTGCGAGCTCTCAACGTCCCTCTCCGGCTTCCATCTAGCAGGAAAACGATCCGGACCTTTTTCGAGAGGACCACGGCATGATGAATATGCGGAAATTGCTTTTGTTGAAACGTCCTATATTCCATATTCCATCTTTCTATAATCAAACTTCCAAAACATTTATCAAATTCATAATATCCACTATTAACTTTCATTAAGCCTTTAAGTAAAACATTATTAAAACTTTAATGGATTAACACTAGAACTACCGAACACTAAACGCAATTGGCATAATTTGCCTTCTAATAATGACAAAATTGCATCCATTAAGATTTCGTACCAGTTTCATTTAAATTTAAATATTTACTTCAATCGAGAAGTTCACTAAAACAATTTCTCGGAAAAACATACTTATAATTTTAATATTCCTTAAAGAACAAATCAGGAGCAAGTCATTTTGACCCCCCTTGGTTAATCTAGTGTTAATATCCACTATTAAGTAATGAAATTATATGTCGTGACTAGACTGCGAATCTTTAATGCAAAATAAAAATGTTCTGCATTGATTGTGGGGAGCAGAAATAATACAGAACTTGATTTTATTCGCTAATGATTTTGTGTTACATTAAAAACAATGTGTTACAATGGTCTTAAATTTTTCGAAATATTTTCTGCACGTCACTTCGTAAATGAATGCTTCGAAGTGCTCGGAAAAGGTCAGACCGTTTGGTTCAATTTTGAGAAAGTTATTCCGATTTAGGGGGCGTTCGAATAGTTTCGTCGGCCACTGGTAGTAAATATGTAAAATAAACAGATATTGTGGCCACGTCATTCAAGAGATATAACTATGCAGAAAAATGTAGATTAATATAGAACCATCAGGTATATGTATCTTCATTAGAAAAAAAATGTATTCCTATTAGGGTTCTAAATAATCTCGTGTTCGCCTAGTGTTGTAGGCCGCTGCAAGATGAACAGCTAACCTTTCAAGTTAGAAATCAATTGGTCGGTCGACACGCGGGTTCACCTGCCCGCTTGTAAAGATTCATTTACCGAAAGTCCGGCGCCTGGCCTGAGCACACCTAATTATTCACTGGCCGCTTGTTTCCCGCTGGAAAGTGGATTACGAGATGTTCCCCGGTGAGACAAAAGAAGTCGGAACCGTTTTATGCTGTCCAGTTTGCGCGCGCACACACTCACTGCTACGGCCGGCTACTCCACGAGCTGTATTAATTATTTTCACTCGGTGACCGACGACCTCCTGTGGAGGCTTTTCTCCCTACACGCGATCTCTCTGATCCACCTATTCACTTCTACGACTTCTTTCTTTCGTTGAAAGTTGTATAATACGTAGCCTTCCGACATTCATCCTTATTTTACGTTTTATCCGTGTTATAGGTAAATATAAATTATCAAAAGTAATGGAATTTGGAAACATTGTTGAATCAATCGACAGTTGTTGAGGTAATCATTCTGAACAACTTTTTCCTATACAAGTTACCACCGGATGACCTTTATTTGCGAGATATTTGCGGGAAACTGTTGGGATGACTACATATAACAAACTCTACCTTTTTCTAATCACCAAATTTCCCCTTTAAGACAGGGAGGGGCCCCTGCACCTCCCCCTGAAGCCCCGCTCCACCAAACCTAATCCAGACCTAACCAAAATTTCTTTAAAATGACTATATACAGACTTTGGTTAGTTGTTAAGACAGAAACGGAAGCGCAGGGAAAAGTGCATGCTCATAGAATGATCATTTCGTTCAAGAAAGGATTTTCTTTGATGTTTAACGCGTTGCCAGTACAGAATCACTGGTTCATATTACTCGCCACGCTTAAAACGTTGTACACACAGCAACCATTGTTCAACGATATAAACGCCGACGGATATCATCTCGCGACAAAATGTTCTCAGAAAAGAAATGGCCTCCGAGGTCGGTGGAACGTTGTAACGTTGTAAGGGAAAAGAAGGAAGCCGGGATAACAATGGAGGATCTGAAAATAGGATGAATCGCGAGAAAAAAAAAACACGTTAACGGCGTTCCACAATTTTTTATTCCCCGCGATCGAAATCTCTCGAGATCGGGAGAGGAAGATCGAGTTTTGACAGGACTGTGACGTAACAATTTGTCGGTGAAATGAAGCGAGCGAGAGGTAAAAGCGCTCGAGAAGAGGGGTAATGGAGGGAGAATGGAAGGCGTAAGAAAATTTGATACGTTAGAGGCAGCTGTACTCGCTAGATAGATCTTCTCTCTTATTTTTTTTATTATTTATTTATAAAAAAACTCTATTTCTATTTTCTATTTTATTCGCTTGTACTTTGATAGCTTACTGTCAACGATACTCGTTGTGCTTATAAATCGGGAGAGATTATACTTGAACAATTGTATATAGCGTTGCTAATTTGCTAATGAGTTAGGCTGCGGATCTTTATGCAATTATGGGTCTTGAAAATTTTCAATATACAGGCTAGTCCAAGCAAGTTGCACACCTACATAACTTCCAAAGTACTTATGTGTTGCACGAAATAGTTTTGTATACAGAAGTTGCATGGTCTGAAGGGGTACATTATGTAGTGTATTTATTTTTTTTGCAGGTGGAAGCGTTTCGGAGATTTGAAGGTCGACTTTGTTTTCTTTAAACGGAATACTATATGTATTTTTTATACGAAAATATGGAAGAATGTCGAATTCTGAGTGAAAAAAGTATTTACCTTCATCAGCCTTAAACCTAATAATTAACGAGTCAAATTTTCAGGAAATAAAGTGATATTGCTCTATCAAGATTACTATCAAAATAAAAATTTATATAGCGTACTATTGACGAGGCCGTTGGAAATTATTTCATTACGTTGAGTTTTGACCCATGATTTCCTTTCAATAAGAGATGAAATATAAAAAATTGTTGATCCTTTGACCTTGAAATTAATTTTGCGGCAGCTATTTTACCGAGCTTGCAGAATCACGCTACGATAGTCCCCGACATATAATTTCTTTCCACCCTGTACATTCACCTTCTGAATCTTAAAGTATCTTTCGGCCGTGGGAAAATCGAAAACCAGAGGGAAAGCTTAGAAATCCCACTTCTATGTAGATTTCATATTTTCCCACGAACAGTTCATTCTCCACGAAAAATATACCTGGAAAACGTCACGCTGCAAGATTTGCGTACGCGTCGTGTGGTCTCTCAAGACATTCAACTTCCTTCAGCTCAAACCCCACCCCCCCCAAACTTAATACAACAAACCAACATGCAATAATCACGTTCTAAATTTTTCTGCATCGCAGAAAAATGGTTGGTGGGGCAGAACAAAAAGTATTCCCGCAATTTCCATAATTCTGAAGAAAGGAGAGGTTAGGAAGTCTTTCCCCGGGAAAGAAGAAAAGAATATAATGAGCCGAGAGAGAAGGTGTTTTCGTATTCCCGTCGCGATAGCTTCGGAGGAATTCTCCTTTTTTCGCATCAGAGGAACTTTGCATAGTATCTCGTCGGCTGTCGACAGGACTGGACGTTAATCGTCTAATCTCGAGGGAGGGAGGCACGCGCGCGAAATTATTTATTTGCGTCTGACTCTAAGAGGAGACCCTAAAGGCGAACCAGCCTCGGGAACTTCTACGACCAACGGAACGACTTTATTCCTTAGGCACCTAATTTTTCCAGTGAAAATAACTAATGTTTTTACCGCATTATCAACTCGTAGCAGAGTCACCACTAAAAATTGCTGTGCCATTATTCAAAATTTTGTTTACATTATTAAATATGCTGGGATTCAATCAATTACTAAACATTTAAGAATTGTGTCACAATTGTGTGAAAATTATCGTATACTCTAAATATATTGCACCGCAAAATGTTGTTTATGACAGCTAACACTTCAAGTTGTACACGTTACTACAGTCAACGAAAAACAATTAACAAATGGACTTGGGCCACTTTCAAAATAAACGACTAAATTGTTTGTTAGCATCTCGCATTATCGTGTATGTAAACATTTGATACGATATACTGGTATTAATGAATTTCTTGGTTCGTTGTGTTGATCGCGTTTGGAGCGGCTCCAGGCTCCACACGTGGACACTTTCGACGATTCCCGTTGCGACATATCAGTGGTGGGGTTTGGACAATTTCTTGGCAGGTGCCCCAACTGCCCGTAATTGAAACGAGTACCGTCGCTCCTTCTCGGTTTAGGACAATCTCGAGACAGATGTCCGGAGCATTACAATTCTAACTGATATTAGGTTGTTGCATACAGTGGATAACAAAAGTAAGTTGATACTCATATTTTCAATAATGAAATCACGATAACAGTAATATTTATTCACTTATAAAAAGAAATGTGAATCTTGTTAATAATTCGTTCATTAATATTTAGTTATATTCGATTAGTTGCGTGTCCCTTTTAGTCCTCTTGAGAACGGGCTTTTCGAATTTGTGTGTAGGTAGTAAACACGTCCCTCCTGAAGATATAAATAATCATATTCATCAATTCACCAAATTTAAGTGGCAAAGCCGTCGCATATTGAATTTGTCTTAGTTAGTCGAAGGAAATAATACTAACGCATTGATTGGTGTATCAGCTCCCATGGGGATATCATACTTACGGATACTTATATGGGCTTACGGACAGGAGTGTAAGTGCAATATTTTAATAAAGAGCACACAATATAACCCAGGACGAGACAAGATAGAGACGAGAAAACTTATGGACGTGGACGCGCATGTAGTCAACGTAAGAAGCGTGAAAGAGAAATGTTTGCGGAGGAAGATAAGAGGAAAACGTCCGCCGTACATTTATTATTAGATGGCGCGTGGCAAGGTGTCACCACCTTGGCCTCGAGATGGGGGGAGAAGAGATAACGGAAGAAGGGAACAACGATGGATCTGATCCAATATTTTACGAAAAGTCTAAATAATTCTTCCATTTTACGAGTAACAATAGCGAGAAAATCAAGATGTCGAAATCGGGTGGGACACCCTCTATATTTATTGCAGCCATTTTCTGGTTAACAAATTTTAAAAATAAAGGTGCATATGTATTTATTATGTTTCCCTCGCTGTAATTACCCCGTTCACGTGTGTCTAAACAAATATGTATACATATAATTCAATCTAACTAAATAAATATACGTAATGGGTGAAATTAATTTGCAAAAGGTAGAAATTGATTTGCAATAGAGTGAAATTGATTTGAAAATGGGTGAAATCGATTTAGAAAAAGGTGAAATTGATTTGCACGAGGTTGAATTTAACTTGTAAAAGGGAATTTGGAGTGCAAAATCTATACCGTAGCGACAATTTTTCCAAGAATTGGAAATATGGTGTTCAAATACTTTTTGGATCCCCTGTATATGTGTGGGAGGTGTGTTTAAGAATAATCCACCGATATTCCGTCCCACGGTAAATAGGTTAGAACCGTTCCGCCGTTGGACGTTAACACGCGTTGGTATTTACAGTATAATATTTGCGAAGAATCGATATTTTCTTTTTTAGATAGCGATAATGCGCGCGTGGGCGTACTGACAAGCACGTGTTTCTTATTCCCGGTGCATCCGCTAGAAAGGACAAGCTGACCAAGCGCCACGCCAGTTGCGCAGGCTGCGCGCAATTCGTGTGGGATTTACTAATTTCTGGAAGGACTCGAGTGTCACGAGAACTCTATCGGGGATCTTGTCACGGATGTCCGATGGCATCTCAACCACGGTAGCTGCACGGTTGTTTGTGTGCACAAGCGAACCGGCAAACTCTCCTCTGTTCATGGGTGCTACCCATCGACAGGCCTCCCGACTGAAATTTCAATTTTGCCCGGTTCAAACGCTACCCCTGCGTTTAGGATTCGAAGCAGATTTTCTCAGACACGTTGCTCTACCCTCAACATTCTTGCATTTTCGTTTGACTCCTCTCTTTCGGCTGAATGATCTAGCGGGGAAATATTCATGTGCTCTAAATTAACATTTAGGCTGCCGAATTTCTGCCCCCCCCCCCCTATACAGATGCCATCAAATTATTATTCAACGCTAACCGTACCATGACTGGTCCAATGACCGGTTTAGTAGTTTTTTATTTATTATTATTATTTTTATTGCTTTATTTTTCAGGATTACAGCCAAAGCTGGGGAGAATAGTATTTTAAATCAGCAGTGAATAATGTTCAAGAACTTCGAAATCGCATAACAACCGCATGTAATAACATAAACCGAGACGCCCCAATTATGGCGACAACGAAGGGTCTAATACAAAGAGCGTACCTTGCATAAACTATTCACAGCCAAAGGCGCTGATTTCTATCTGCCCGTTTAATACAGAAATTATATGCAATCTCAGCAAATTATCGACGTGAATACTAAGGGAACGTAGATGCCAGTACGCGATTACTATACCGATCAAAGATATTTAGTAAATACTTGAACAAAATCAGAAAATCTTGGACGCGAGTGTTGCCGAATTATACTTTATCAATTATTAGGTGTTGTTCATCCACTCGCAAATTGTGAAGTAACGTTGGAAGGTTCATAACGAGCTTCGTATTTTTTATTTGTTACGTAATAATAGAGACATCACTTGCTTTTATTGATTACTTTACACCGTTAAAGACAATATTTCTCTAATTTGTACTCGTCACCAAAAAATGAGATACAATGCGAGAAATATCTGTTCATAAATTGTGCAAAACCATTAAGTTTTAAAATAAACAGCAGGTCCCATGTACTTATGGCAAAGTTGGTAGGTGAAATATAAAACTGTGAAAGTATTAGAAGAATTTCAGAGCAGTATATTATTTTCAATTCAGTAAAATTGTTAAGAGTCGAGATGAATTTTTATTCAACTCCTGTTTCTTGCGAGTGGCGTAAACAAATTTTATTTTACATACAAACTTTCGATCTAGTAATCGATTAGAAATAAACATTTTTTAATACAACAATACATATACATACAACTTCGAAGAAAGTCTATTCAGAGTATTTTGAATGACGATGTTCAAATAGTACGATCCAATACGAAAAGAGTTATCGTCTTTTAAATCGTTAGGTTCAAATCACAGGCCACAACCTGTACAAAAAAAGAAAATAAATCTAATTATCAGAATCAAAATCTGAAGTAGTAGGTTTACCGTAGGACTGTTGATAGAGAGGAAACCGTAATGGTCTGAAATTGGAGTCCAGAGGCAAAAGTGATGAAATCTTTTAGCAGCTTCCAGCTACAATTCTACTGAAAAGTCTCCGGATTCGACAACGACGTGTGTACTCTATTTTATGAGATAGCTCGGACAGATAGCAGTTTCCTGCGCCGCGGCACTGAGAAAGAAGGACGGACTTATGGTTGGACGAGGTGCCGATCGAACGGTGCGGAGAAAGATTCCGGGAGAAAGAGAAAGAGAACGAGAGGTTGATGGTAAACGGTGGAAAGAGGGAAAGAAGAGGAAAGGTAGAGATAAAAGGAGGAAGGAAAACGGGAAAGCTAACAACGAGCCGATTCAAACGTAGCCCCGGCTCTTACACCTACTTCCCCTGTCCCTTCGTTGCGTTTTACACACAACTCGCACTTTTTTTTCTTCCTCTCGTGAACAAACATCGCGCGCCAAGCGGTATCTACTCCCGCGCCGCCGCGCCGCCGCGCCGTGCCGCTAGACGAACAAGATAGCACGTGCCTCTACGCTTACCTTGCACACTGGCCTTACACTCTGACGCTCCTCGGGATCTCCGATATACGCATCAGGTCTTCCAGGTTGCCGCGGAACCGCGAATGCAGATCATTGGAACAGGACAGTCAGGGCTTCAAGGAAACTGTTAAAATTATCAATTAGTTCTGATGTAACAGTTATTTTTCGACTTATAACCTTCGCAAGTCTAGGGCTTTTATAAAACAATTTATTATTTTCTATTCGATTTACAGATGTTGATCGATTGACATACACAGAGAAGTACTACTATCTTCTGTCTAAATGTGTTGCCCCAATTACCTCGGTAACAACCATCAACTATAAACTACTACAGTTTCGGCCAGCCTGACCCTTAAGCGGCCCCTAGACGTTCAATAATATTGTCAATGTAGATTGAAGTTGTGTATATGTACTCACTTTCGATTCATATTTCTACAGATTTCCAACTATTTTATGTTGTATCTCAAAAATTATTTATTCGATTGAATTACGTTTACTACATTGAATTACCATCAATCCGCACGTTATGTTTTGCAAATAACTTCTCCATTCATGTAACATACATCTAATAATTAACTTCCCGATTTTATAGGGAAGTTATTGTAATGACCCCGAAAATCGAAAATCGATTTTTTAGCAGATCTTCACGTTTCATGGTCATTGCAGTCATTCTAGACTATTTTAAGCAAAATGTTCGTATGTGTGTGTGTGTGTGTGTGTGTGTGTGTGTGTGTGTGTGTGTGTGTGTGTGTGTGTGTGTGCGTATGTCTGTTTCTATGGTATCAAATTTTTCGTTAACGTTTTCTGAAAAAGTAACAACGCGATCAGAATGATGAATGATGCAATCGATGTGCCCCGTCGTAACTTAGAGCTGATTAGATTTTGGTCCATATTGGTCAAGTAGTTTTTTAGATTTTTAGTTTTTTTCGAACGGAGTTGATTCTACAATGCAATTTATACGGGAGAATGGAAAGTTTCCACCGAAGAAACAAACGTAATTACACAAAAAAATTTTTTTTCATTTTACTTAAATTAAAAAAAATTTTTTTAATTTAAAAAAAAATTTTTTTTTTGTACCTTACGCTAATGTTTCCGCTTACAATAATCGAAAATTATCCCAATGCAAGAGTGAGTTAATCATCTCTACTCCCGAGAATACATTTTCAAAGAATATCGATGAAAGTACAAAAAAAATTTATATTACAATCTTTAAAAAAACAATCAGTTCAAAACGAATTATTAACTGAGATTAAATTGAAAATTAATATAAACAATATGATAATTATTAATAACATTAATGTTGAAAATGGATTGGTTAATGGAGCACACATGCGGAATATTAAAATTTATTACTTTTCAAGAAAATACTAAAATTCCGTCTATATTGTGGTTAGATTTTCAATTGGCCAGAGTAGGAGTGAAAGTAAGAACTCGTTATCGTGATTATATGAAAAATGCAAATATTCATCAAAATTTGCCACCAATAATAAAAATATCGAATCAAGTAAATATGTCGAGTGAGGAAAAATATCAAATCACACGTAGTCAATTTCCAGTGGTTCCTGCTGAAGCGATTACGATTCATAAAAGTCAGGGACAAACATACGAGAAAAGTATGTTTGAATTTTAAAACATCAGAAAAACGAACTTTACACATGTTGTATGTAGCACTGAGCAGAGTTTCAAAATTGAGCGGTTTATATATTTTGGGACAATTTAAATTAACAGTATCGAAGAAAACCAAGGTCAATACTGCTAACCCGGATAATGAGGAGTCGTATCGTTTGCGAAAAACTATAATAATTAAGACAATTTATTTTGCAACATCAGTACGCTATAACAAGGAACCAAGCGAGCAACGAGTCTACGATGTTCGTTTAAGGCGACGCCATATAGCAAACATCTTGATAAGTAGAAAACTATTGAATTTCCCTGAAAACGTATAATCTTCTTAAAACGTACTAAAAATAATGATAATAATATACTGCAACTAACGAATCGGGAAGTTCTTTGTGTGGCTCGTGGAGAGTCACACACCAAATCAAAAAAACATTAATAGCTATAGGTACTACTAGCCATGCGTACCACTAACCCTTTCGCAAGAGCAGTCCTATCCGCGAGCTCGCGAAGCGAGCGAGCAAAAACAACCCTACTCGCGAGCGAGCGAAGCGAGCGAGCAACAATAACCCTCTAGTTGTTAAATAAATGCCGTGTTCTCGAGGTGTATATGTACTCACTTTTGACTCTCGCTGTACGTATACTTTTAAATTAAACATCCCATTGTGAGCATAAGTGTAAATTATAGCCACATTGTAATCATAAAACTGAATTCGAACTGGTCAGACGAACGTGTGAACGTCGAATGATCGTTTTATAAAAAGGATCATATCGAACACGGTATCCGTTTTCACGAAGCAGAAGGATCAAATGATTGTCGATGAACGGCGAAGCTTTCACGTCAACATAATTATATGAAATTATAATGAATTTGTACAGCACGCGATACGTTCGTCCGAGAAAATCCGTGGATCCGAGAGCGGAACCGTTCGCGTAACAATACTCGACCGTTCGGTTTCTCGTACAAACTGATATTTATGGTACCCTCATGGTCTCGTGCTGTGCGTGAGCGAAAACCATAATCTATCGAAAAACGAGTCGGTTTGGTACGTGAGAAGTAATTGAAGGGTGTCGCGAGTTGCGCACGGGTCAGCCGTGTTAACGGTTCGCCGGGCAAATATTAAAAGCCACGTTGCTAGCTTCGCGGAACGTGAAATTGAAGCGCTCTTTCGGAAGAGGACCTTGACATATTAACTCGTCTGCACCGCGGCAATTCCGCGAGCTGTAAAATCGTTCCGTTACTTTCTTTCGTTCTTTCCTCGTTACTTTTACCACCTATTTGACCTTTTTATACGTACGAAATAAGTGATTCTTACTGCTGCTCGTAACGCAAAAGTGGAATACAGTCGAAAGAAGCACGAGAAACAAAGGAAGGATCATATGAGTATGTACAGAGTGTATAAAAAAATTGTTAGAGGTTGTTGCATATGAAATGTCCGATTTTTAGCAACGACATTAAACAGACGCTATTTTGTACCCAATACCAAATTAATAAATACAAGCTAGAGAAGTTTCGTACATATTATAATAAAAATAACCAATTAACAGACTTGCCCCGTTGTGACGCACTTACCCCACTCCACCTTAATTAGATTGCGGATCTCTCTGTTTCTGCAAAATAAAAATTGTCTATATAGATTTCAAGACATAGAAACCAAATTGAATGGTATTTCTTCCCTTAATGATTTTAAAAGAGGGAGAAATCGTATATCGACATTTTCAATTTAAACAATTTTTTAATAATTTCGAATTTCATCTCCTCAATTTTGCTATAAACGCGTAAAAATCCGCAGTCTAGTGATAATATGATAATAATGAGACTATAGACGAAGAAAGTGAAATTGAACCGTATAATGATAATAATGATAATGAGATTATAGGCGAAGAAAATGTTCAGGAGTCCTCGGAAAGTGAATTTGTTATTATAGTAGTTATTATTATTATATGATATAATTATATTATTATAGTTGCCATTATACAGTAGTTACAAAAGTAGTTATAATTATAGTATAGTAGTATAGTACAATAGTTGTAATTCCATTACATGGAATTCCTTTTGTAAGATTGTAATAAATTATTAATATAAAAATATTCTATTATTACGAATTTTTCAGATCAGTCATTTCGACTGGTTTTCGTAAAAATAGCTTCGTCTTAATTGTTGATAGTTGTAGTAATAAACTGGAATCAGATCTGTAACATTGGACAAAGGCTACCGAGTTACAGCCCAATGATTTTCATCTCTGTGTTTTCGCTCGACGCTGGTGTGTTTTCTTTTTTGCCGCGAAGTGTTACGATCGAGCGATTTCAACAGTGATCTTGGATTCCGAGTTGCCCGCGACCCCCGCAGACGATAATTTTACGGTCTAATGACTGGCCGATACTCGTTCCGATGCATTGTCGACCTTTACCCGGTATCAAAATAAAAAAGTCCTGCTCCAGGAAATTGATCGTTCAACGTCGGAGGAGGATCCCTCCTCTTCCCGTTCTCGTTTTCCCGGTTTCGAAGGATTCGGAGCGATCTCAATTTCGAGGATGGATCATCTCGGGGAGCAGGCGAATCCTTATCTTGATCGGTGATCGCTCCTGGAACGGCGAAACGACGCGACGCGCGGCGGCTCGCCGAGGGTTAAGATTCCAGAACGCATGGTAGAGTCTGAAATATCTGCAAGCTCGTTAACTCGGCGATGTTCGCCGTGGAACCTTTATGCGCATGTAACCTTGATCGTCAAATTATTACTTACTGTTAAGATTTCGAGGCATTCGGCCGATTTCCATAATACATTGTGGTATGCTGATCAAAAGCGGTGGACGGATGCCGAATTATAATGATTATCGGCTGCGGCATGCGTTTCCTGGTGAAGCCGTGTCCACGCTCGTGGCTCGTGCAAGTGTTTAAGTAGCGTTCGACCGGCACGGTCACCTGCCTTCACGCTGGACTAACTTGTAAATCATTCCGGCTAAACTGGGGTACGTGCCGCCACGGTAGACAAAGAAACGTCTCGGAAAAAACCGGTGTAGAAAATGGAAAAGAAAACGTCCCACCACCGATGCGATGTGTGTAGGCTTTAATAATTACCGGACTGCGGATCTTTATGCGAAATAAATATGTTCTGCATTGATTGCGAGAAGCATAAACCATAGATTCTCTATGGGGTTGAGGTCGGGATTGGGGCCTCTGTGCCAGCCAATCCAGAACAGAAAATTTTTTAGTACTGTGCCAACTTTTTACACTTTTAGCAGTGTGCTTTGGGTCTCGGTCATGCATGAAAATTACATTTTTTCCTTCAAAAGGCATATTTTCAACAGCATCTTTGAGATGATCTTGTAAAATATCCTTGTAGATGTACTGATTCATGATGCCATTAATTCGGTGCAGTGATCCAACGAAATCAGTGATGAAAATGAAAAAAAAAACGATCATCAGTGCCTAATAGATATTATGATATAATGAAGATAACTGTGTAAAATTTTAACGTAATTGCTAAGGCAGAACTCGAGATATCTTGTGCATCGTATTGAAAAACGCAACTCTGAGAAAAACGCGTTTAAACTTTACGAATGTAATTTTTCTATCAAAAGGAATTTTCGATATTCTCAAATTATTTCTGTGTCCAAACCCTTAAATTCAACGTTAACGTTTTTAGTGAATCTTAGGGATTAGGAATTTATGTGTATCTTAAACGATTCTGTAAAGTAGATACTAATTGTAAAGAATACTATAATAAACAGAATCTGTGGTGTAAATGTTTTGTAAGTTAGGTAATGTACACATGTGCAGCCGGCAAGGTAATCGGTGTGAAACAAGATATTCAGGTCAGAGTTTTACGATGTTCAATGCAATTTGAAGGTGGAGCAAGCTCGAGCCGACAGGAGAGTGACCGCTTTGTTTGTCAAGGGTAAAATAAGACGGTTAACTAAATATAAGGCGATATGGTGAC
This sequence comes from Lasioglossum baleicum, assembly GCF_051020765.1. NCBI lineage: Eukaryota > Metazoa > Arthropoda > Insecta > Hymenoptera > Halictidae > Lasioglossum > Lasioglossum baleicum. The sequence continues at coordinate 2,086,185 of NC_134940.1, read as the reverse complement.
CGAGTCACGTTTGGGAGAGGGCACGTGCAGCACGCGTGCTTCGACTTTGTACACCGGCGAAAGAATTGCGGGTGTGCAACACCACCGTTCTGCGCGCAATCAGGCTCGTACCATTACGAAAATATAATTCGACTTGTTAGTCTCAAGGACGATTCCTGGCCGTAATTATTCCTCCATTGTTTCTCAATAAAGATTCGTGTACACAACATTGGAAGAGTCTATACAATTTCCTAAACACAAGCAGTATAAGTAGTAAGTGCATGCAAAAGTTTTAGTTTTTCTTTCAACTTTATTTATTATTTATGAGTAGACTGTGCGGATCTTTTTTTATCTGTGTGTGCATTTATAGCAACATTGTTGGACAATTTTAAAAATTGTCAATTGCGTTCAACTTAGTTCCTATTTTAATTTGAACGATATTTTATTATTTTGTATGATACCAGTCGATGACGAAGTTGATTATTAGACTGCGGATTTTGATGCATTTATGAAAACAATGGGTGGATGCAATGTAAAACAGTAAAAATATTAGAAGAATTTGAAAATGCTGTCATGTCATTTTCAACCTATTAAATATATGAAAGTCTGTTGTACTTCAGGTAGAACGTTTTTATTTTGCATAAAAAGAGAGATCCGCTGTCTAATTATAATTATAATTCATTTTGCTTGAATGATTAAAACATACTACAGCTTCCACATACATTTATTAGTCACGTTCAGTGCTCGATAGTTCTACTGTTAATAAAACTGTAAATTTCATTAAAATTCGCGATCTATTTATAAAGACGAGAACTGAATCCTATTAACGAATGAAAGAATGAAATCTCGACCGAGACGAAGGAAGTTCTTGGATTAAGGGACTTCCACTTTCTCCGTAGAAATGCTTCGATATTGTTTATTGAAGTATCGGCATTGTTTTCGTTCGATTTAATCGGGATTATCCTTTACAGCTGACTTGCTCGGCTTAGCTATCTTAATGATCCTATAGGCTTGCGTTCAGAGTATCGGGTTTTGGACTTTTTTTGCGTGCTTATATGTCGGATGCTCGCCGTATGCCAGGGTGGACCACCAGATGGTCCACGATCGTCTGGTTTACCATCTGATGCCGAACTTTCGCATTGTTTCAGGGCCCGAATTGCTCGCGAAATAAATTCTGCGTGCACGAAACGAGTCTCTTCTTTTGTCTATCCAATTGCATCCCACAGAAATAAGTAGAATGTTCGCTTGTTCACTTCCTTCTCGCGGAGGAAAACGTAAACGATTATCTCAGCTTGTTTAATCAACGCTTGCAAGCTCTGAAAATCATAACTTAGTGTTAGCGTGCACGAAGTGTTGACCCATTTAAACATTAATTCAATCTTCATGGAATTTTCGTTACAAATATAAGGTAGCCATAACCAAGAACTATACACAAACTATGTATTTCATAGACTAACTTACAAACATAAGATAGTATCGAACTAACTTACAAATATAAGATAGTAATCATTTTCGAATTAAAATAGCTACGAGTGCAAAAGGTTAGAAGTGCATATATTCTGCAACCTGTAGTTATTTCCGTGGCAAACTTTCGACACAAAGGAAGTGAAAATTAAAAAATGGTACATTAACGCGTTGCCGTACCATTTTCTTTACAGTTACAGTGATTAAAATTCCTTTATCCCCAAAATTGTCGTAGAAGGGAAAAGAACATTTATATTTTCTGTATGGCCCTGAACATTTATTTTAATGCCCAAATATTAATTACAAACGAATCAAATTCTATTTTTTTCTAAACAGAAACGTGTAACATTCATATTTGTTCGGCTTGGTTAAAATCTTCGTGACGAGTGTGACTCGTTAAAATACGGCAAGGGGTTAATATTTGATTGATTTCAGAGAGTATACCTGATTTCGAAGTCATATGCATGATAAAAACGCAGATAATAGTTAGTGACGAAATCTAAACGTTCGAAATAAACATCGCGGATTCGTATGATTGCATCGTTCTTCTTGGCAGTATGTCTATAAAGGTGTTATTTAATTTTGGCTATCGTTAAACCTCTCCAGAACGAAGGGTGATGAAAATGATCTATTAAAACGCAACCGCTTTCTATCGCCGGGGTAGATAATAACAGCGGTGTGTCCGTGGATTACACCATAAAAACCCCCGTAAACCGCAACGGTTTTACACTCGTGCCTTCTTCTTCGCGGCTTTTTTTTCTTGCTTTCGACTTCTTCCTCGCGTTCAAAAAGATCGTAAACGGCAGAAATGTTACTCAATAGGTACTTACCTCCTTCTTTTTCCTCTCTGTTGGTAGTAGTGTTCCTCCGAACGCAGCTTTCACGAGCAGCGAAGCTGCTGAAACCAGTGCTCGCTGTTCGTTTGCGGTGACCACTTATTATTGTTTGCGGTAACCACTTACTATCTCACGATAACCGAACGTTTTGCATTTCATCGTAACCATGTCGATGACATGTGGCTCTGGCGGTCAGACGATCGTTTATGATCCTGTCTATCCTTTACCGGCACATACGTACTGCGAACGTTATTGACACAAGCTTCTGAACCAACCAGTTCCTCAAAAGTTCTATGTTTACAATATCCAAAATTCGACATACAGTGACTCACATTTGAACACTCTTTTAAATCGGAGAACAGACAAACAAACAGACAAGAAAGCGAGCTAATAAAAACGTGGTAATAAACCGAAATTTTACGAAAATCTTGACGTTCTCATGTACCGTATATCATTGAACACTTACATACGATAAAATAAAAATAAAATGACTTGTTAGTAACTTGAAAGCCAGGGTACAAACAAAGTGTAAAGAACGATCACAAGGACAAAAGAGAGTGTACATTTATTGTCACCGATTTGTAAGTAAAATCTGGTAGAAAGAAAATAACACAGTTCATTAGTGCTGATTGGGAGGACAGACGCGCATGTGCTTATACAGACAATAAAAGTTCGCAACTGGTTTCGGGCCGTCAGCGATTCCCGTGATCTTTGGCATCGTGTCCGCCGCCGCGCCGCGCCGCGTCGTCGTTACAACGGTGTACAAAATACAGTATACGTATTGCGCTGCGAACAATCGCGACTCGCAAAAAGAGAAGATCGAGCCGGACAACGATCGGCGCGGCGGCAGATGCTCGGAGACATAGGTGAATCTCGCTTCCACACCTACGAGAGTCTTTTCTCGAATACGAATCACGCATAATCTTCGATAATACTTTCATTGGGGCCTGCAACCCTTTTCGAGCCCATGGAAACCACCTACGGGAAGTTTCAGCGAGATTATTTGAATAAGACATCTAGACGACTGGACAGCTGCCGCTGCTGCTGCTGCGCGAGGCTGGCTCAGCGTTTTTCGAGTTTTCCAGTGATTTTTGCATGGCGCAGATGATGCGGGCACGCGACCACCCTTCTTCTCGACCCTTTTCTCTACTTGTTCTCCCTCTTTTCCCGGATACCCGCAGAAACCCTTTCGGGAACTGTCCACCGTGAGTTACGAGGATCTCGATGCTCCGGGACGGAACGGAGCGACACCGAAAGAGGTAAAAGAGTGAAAGAGAACCAACTGGCAGATGCTCGGGTTTCCTGATTGAAAAACGCACCACCGCCAACTGTGTACATGTCAAAACAGGATAATCCTCTGGGCTTCTTCTTCCGCTGTTATACTTCACTTTTTCATTCAAACGTCACTTAAATACATTTAGGTATGTTCGCACGGTGGAGAGACAGTTTATTAGTATTTTTCAATTTTTCAGTTTTCTCGTTCTTTTCGAAACACATCTTCTTGCATATATTATAGAAAACACATATACATATGTATAACACGTTTTCTCAGAACCTCGTGAAGATACCGAATTAATGTTTCTTTAAATTAAATGGTTAAGGAGGGCTAATATTTTCAATATCAACCCTTTACACTCCGAATTATTTTTCAATTTTGATTGCCAACAACTCCCTAGATTTTATGTATTTTACTGAAATTTATTTTTAAAGGACAGTTCCCTGACCGCTACTTATTTTAAACAATTTTGTTCACCAATTATATTAAATATAGCATTAAATCTCGCAAATTTGCATTGTAATTTACATTTCTGAAACTTATATTTGTTTTCAACTAAAAAATAAGAATTTAAATAAATAAAGGAAGATCCTATGAAATTTTGTATTTATCGTAGAACTATTCATTAATCTAACGTCAGATCATAAAAATGTCATGATTGGGGTAGTCGCACGGGGGTCGTCACGATATCGCATGTATGCTTACGCGATGATTCACTCGTTTTCGTTTTTAACGTACAAAATACTGGACGATGACATGATATATCGTAAAACATTTGATTCCCACGCATTTTGGGTTGCGTGGCACAGTCTGGTACCCACAACCCATAACAGTCCACCCTAGCCCAAAGCTACCCCTTCAATGTGAAAAAAAACTCCTTCAAATTGTGCTTGCAGGGGACCTCGTTGCGTAATTACTGAAAGAGAACCTGGCAATAACAACAACGACGACGTCCGCGATGCCATTACCTTCGCCATATGGTGTTTCCCCCAAAGTAACTCAACACAGGCACCAAAACTCTATACCAAATGATCTATGAAGACATTACCGCATCGTGCTCAGGAAAATCTTTCATTATCCTTCTCGTTTGCTGATCTTTATGAATATGAATCATGTGGTTATGGTTATACGTATACACTGAACCACGAAAGTATTTGAACGCACTTTAAAACAGTATAACTTTTTCAGGATCGGACCAAACGACCTGACTTTCTTAGAACAATTATCCGGTCATTAAGTATGAAACTTGACAAATAAAACACATTTTTCAAACACATTTGTCAAGCTTCATATTTAACGACCTGATAGAAGAGTTGATTTACCAAATGACGTGCAAAAGAGATTTTGACAAAATTGCGATTGCTAAGAATTACATTACCATTTTCAAATTCTTCCGATATTTTTACTGTCTTAAATTACACCTATTCATTTTTGTCATAAATGGATAAAATTCGTTGCCTATTTATTATACATATACCTTGACCAATATCAACAACTCAAACCTCACTGTCTGACTGTTAAGACCTGTTAACACTGTGTTTTCTAATTGACGAAGAAAATGTTTGTTTTGCATAAAGATCCGCAGTCTACTGATTAGAAATATGATTTTCCACATCTCGAATTGGGAGAGTGCCGGGCCTGGCGCGCTGTGTCCAAGCACACCCTGTATATGAGAGTGCACAGGCCTGGTACATATAGGTAGTACAATGGACACGAAGTACGAAGTGCTGTGAAAGGTGAAGAGGGAAGATTGGAGGGGATGGTTGGCGCGTGGCTGAATCCTCTCCCCCACTCGGTTGTACCTCCGACGATCTGAAACTCGCGCGACCGTCTAGAGAGAGAAGCAGATGCTTACTTCCTTCGGGTCTGGCTCTTACCAAGGCACGAGAGGAGCCGACACCGGTGAGAAGGCTGTAAGAGGCAAGCACCTGCCGTAGGCGCATGGTGTCGGGTCACTCGGCTCCTCGAACACGAATATAGCGTTCATAGCACCTAACTTGACTGCTCGCCTGCCTCCTTGGATGCCTCGACTGGACTGACTACCCCTATGCCCACATCTACCCACCGCGAAAAATCATCGGACAGAGAAAGAGAGAACTCACGCGTGCCTGTCGCATAAAGTAGTCGCGTCATTAACTAGCCTTCCCTCTACCGCCCCTTCCCCAAGACGTTCGCCGATTCTTCTGCGCTCGTAACGGGCGAAACTGAATTCGCGGACCCTGAACGGATCCGCTTCGGATTACCATTGTAGAAATTTTCATCGTCGACCAGTCGTTTCTCGTTTTAACGCCCGTACAAACGTATCATCTTATAAATATGTTGTGTTTCTTCTATCGATCGTATTTGCTGTTAAATTTTTTAATTCTTTCGGCGCAACGGTTCGATCGGTTTCAAATACGTTCTTACATCAGTATCTTGACAACAAGCATATCCGACGACGCGCGTAACACACGTGTCACACATTTATTATAAATTTATTTTCCCCAAAGCAAGTGAGTGTGTTTTTATGAACAATATTCCTTATATTAAATCATTCAATAGCTTTTTTTAAATTATTATAATATATTTATACTTTACAGACGCGATTCAAATAAATCTTGAAAAAGACCCAAACTAGGATCGAAACGTTGATTTTATTTGACAATTAGCAAAATTGCTTTATAATTCGTAATAAACGATTGAACTGTTGCACCGAAAGCATTTAAAAATTTAGAATCGTCCCATTAGTGGCGCAAAATGATGTTTCTGGTTTGAATTCTTCATAACTTCTTTATTTCAACATTTTTTCAATTTCTTTTCAGAATTTTGTAAACAAGGTTTCTAGAATTTAATATAGAAAGATACACAACAGATACTGCAAGGGAAACAATGGCTTCGTTACGAGACGTCTTTGGCGAACGCATTATTTCGCGCAATAGTGACTTCAACTGGCCACCGCGTTCACCAGACTCAACCGCTCCCGACTGTTTTCTTTGGGCGTATTTGAAAGAGCGAGCGTACGTCAATAAGCTAGCGCGACCATTCCCCAATATTCGCAATGAAATGCGTGCAATAACACCTGAAATTTTGCGAAAAGTCATGGAAATGTGTTGGAACGAGCACGAATGTGTCAAGCAGAAAATGGCCGCCATTTGCGAGATGTAATCTTTCACGTCTAGTTCAATAAAATTCCTCTTCTGTACGCTATATTTTTTTCCAATACGCGTATGTATTTCACTCTAAAATTAAAAAAGTTATTTCGAATTCAAACCAGGAAGGTCATTTTGCGCCACCCTGTACATATGTAAATATAATATAGTATACATATACAGATAGAGATAGAAGACAAATTGTTTCGTCACTGAACTAGTATTATCTCGAGAGAATCATGTTTCATAAATATCGTGGACATCCGTTTCACATGTATCGAGGCATTACCGTACACCTCTAATATTCAAGTTTGTGTCCGAGGACAAAGGTTGCCGATCACAGCAGCACAGTAGAGCACGTGTGTCGTACGCTAGCAGAAGGATACATATCGTCGGTTGCTATCAGCTCGTTTGCCGATCGCAATGGTATATCGTGTGGATCACGTGGATCACGTGGATCAAGGGACAACGATCCCCGGGTAGATGGAAAAAGTCAGAGGATACAAGCTGCGTTTATAGCCTCGAAAGAGGAAGAAGAAGAGGAGGAGGAAGAGAAGAGAGAATCGAAGCAGGTTGCCAGGCCAGCCCTGGTGTAGGCCAGTGGGTACGAGAGTTGTATGCATATATCTACGGCATGCCGCCCAGCGGACCCGCATCATCAAAATGAAGAAATAGTATGAGCCGTGAAAGGTGGGTTGAGGAGGGGGGAAGGAGGATGGGATAACGCTAAAGAGACTCGCCTACATTGATCGACAGTACTAACCTAGTGAATGCGACACCCAATAACTGGTGGAGCCTGCACGGTGCTGTGTTCATGTATCCGGTAGCTTTTTATCGAGGACCGGTCTAGCGGCGCGGCGCGGCTCGGCGTCTAGCGCTAGTCTGCTAGCCGCACGCGGATTTCCCCTTTCTTATGATATTAACGCGTCATAGAGTGGGGACCAGACAAGAAATAGTCCTTGCGAAGGACGCGAGAGATTTCTACTTTCATTCAGCACGCCGAGGATTCTGGGGTAACTGTAATAAGCGTAACTCTATCGACTGGAACTCGGCTTGTTGCATTCGCATTGATTCCATGGGGTTTCTAACACTATACTTATCGGCAATTTTCCAACAGTCTCACTGTCGTCTAAAAAACGTCAGTTCTAGCGCGAATAAATTAAAAATACCAACTAACGTAAGTCTGTTAAAATTTATCTAACAAATCCCAACAAAAACATCCTGTAAACAGGAGCCAAGTCCCTGGTAAAAAGTTGTGAGATCAAAGAAAATACGGCCAAGCACGTTAATTATTAATGCGACTCTTTTTCATTTTGTGTACTATATCCGTTTTACGGACGTTGTCACATTGTTAGCGATACATACTTTAACAATATGTTAATGTAAAATAAAAGATAAAAGGTGGTCAAATGGATCGAACGGATAATGTCATTTCATGATCGATGTTTACTGCGCATAACCCACAAGTAGATGCATCAATTTTTAAACATGATCATTCTCAATCAGGTGTTCGTAACTTTCCGCATAATAAATCGTATTTTTTCGAATTAGGCTGTCAATCATAAAATATTCGATACAACGAAAGATACTACGGTTTATAAATTATTAATTTTCTCTGTAAAAACATGTACAGCAGTTTTCGTTCCAGTACGTTTAAAATTATTTCAAAATGTGCAGCACAATAGAGCGATTTACGAAAGTATCAACTTTCGTAAAATCGGGATCTTCAGAAAAGGACTTTTCTTTACTTTTATCACACGCAAGTACCTAGATGCATCAATTTTCAAACATGATTATTTCGAATCAGGTGTTTGTAACTTTTCGCATGAGAAATCATATTTTCTCGAGTTATGCTGTCAATTATCAAATATTCTATTGTATACAACGAAAGACACTACGGTTCATAAATTATTCACTTTACCTTAAATCCGTAAAATCGGGATGTTCGGAGAAGGACTTTACCTCCTTACCGCTAAAAGATTTATTCACACATTTCTCGGATGAAATGGTCCGAATATACATATAGCAAGTCTTGGACGTCCTTCGACGTTAAGAATGATCTTACGAGCCCGCACTTGCTAAAAACGGCGACCTCGGATTATAAGTGGCACCCTGAAGTTTTAGGGGGTATCATAGCACCAGCAAGTAGCAACGGCATGCTTTTCATTGCTACCGCGTTTCCACTTATCAGTTAATTCATCTCTCTGGCTTCACGTTCCATGAGTCACCGTACCACATTGCGACGCACCGGAGAAACAAATGTTGTCGAGGCGAGGGTGACGCGGATTGTTGCCCCGTTCTGATTATGTCCGACATCACCTGCCCCCTGCAGGTGGTTGGCTATCCCACGATACACGCAAGTATTTATCCTCGTGGACGATCGATAGCTGACCACCGACCAGCCGCTCGACAACCCCATGAAAGATAACGTCGATACACCCCCGTAATCGTTCCTAACACCCTTTGATCGGCCACGATAAATGCCCTACGAGCGGAACTGCGAAATACTGATCTCGTTCTGGTCCGATTGTCGCAATCGACTGGATTTACCGGCATACGAACGTACGAAATCACCGTTTTTTTACGTTGCCCGGGAAATGTGGACAGTGTCAAGCACTATGACAGTGCCCAAAATATTTATTACTTGTTTCATATTCCCTAATCACTGTTGGGACCTTCTTATAGAGTTTTTTGCGCTGATTCCGAATCTGTTTTTAATTTTTTCCCTATGCGCACAGTTTTTCACGAACATGGCTTTGGAAAAAAAACATATTTTTCAACTTTAAACAAATATTGTGATGTTATTATAAAAGATATTGAATTGTTCTTTGCAGCAAAAGATTCTGTAGACTTTCCCGAATACAGTAATATCCAGTATTAATACATTTTTAATAAGTATTGTACACATAAACATTTTTATTAGGTAAAAACGCGCCTGCAAATATCGTCAAAGACATACAAGCGAAAAGATTTGTAAAAACGATAAAGCATGTAGAGTTTGCACAAGCATTAAACGAACATGTTAATAATATATGAATAATAAATAATCGACAGTATTAACTTGAAGAATTCTTCGAGGCAAAGGAAACAAATGGATCGAACCGAGCAAATTCTCCATTATCAGAAGTTCTAGTATCATTTCGGCTTGTTTGATCTGCTTTTATCACCGAGCACAGTTATGCCAACTGCGTGTCGGAACATATTTTTTTTCGAACCACCCTCGCTTTCCTGGCAATCACTTATGATGCAGGAGTACGCACCTGGCCACCCCCGCACGCGCCCTTACACTTTCGACCACCTTACTCGGTTCTATGCGTGAACATACATGGTGTCGTATTCCATTCTGTAAAACTGGAAATCGTTCATGCAGTTTTTCAAACATTTCAATGTTTTTCCACGGGTTTCGTAAAATTCTAAATAATTTCCGTCAAATTATTCTACAAGAAACAATTAACTTATCAATTATTTTTTGATAATTTCAATTCTCAGTTTATTAGTTAAATCATTTTGTAATTTATTTAAATGGGTTCACTAAATTCTTTATACAGGGTGTCCCGAATTTAAATGGCAAAACTTCAAGAGCGTGTAGGGGACCGAAAAACCAAGACAAAAAGTCTTTTAGAGATTTGCTCGTTTTCGCTTCGTTTTGGAGAAAATCGCAAAACAAGTTTTCATTTTTGTACTTATTTATTTACATTTTAATCACGTTATCATCTATTTAATGCAGATATTGTTGAAAATGTTGCCCTCTTGCAGCAATACGAGCATTACATCTAGCACTGACTTGATAAATTGCAGCTGAACATTGTTCTGGTGATATTTGGTGCATTGCACCGAGGCAGAGCACGGTAGGGGTAATAGGAAATAGTTGATAATGGGGAAGAAGTGGTACACTGGTGGTGGGAGTCGTAAAGCAACAGCAGGGAAGAAGTTGCCCGGGCCTGATCTAGCATATCGAACCATCACTTCATTATTTATCCTTGCAAAATGCAAACGATGATTTCGATAGCTTAATGTAAAATTTAAATCCTGAAATACGCGCAATCTACACTAATTGCAATTCTTGTCAGTATCTGATCGACTTTATATCAGCTTCGAACTTGTTTAAGCTATAATTGACATATCCAGAACAGCCGTGGTGCTCGCGATACCACGTTCTGATTAAGATAATCGTGGTTCGACTAATGAACCACTTTCGTACGAATCAAGGTTAAGCTCTTAATACTATCTTTACAATCGAAGTGCCACTGAGATGCTGAAAAATTCCGTAAATGAACAATACAGAAGAAAATTTATTATAGACACTATACAACAATTTTTCATCGTGCAAATTAAAAAGCTCGTAAGCAATAATAGTAAGCAATAATAACATTCATTGATGTAACTTGATAATCAGTTAAAATGTCGAGTGAAGAAAAACTTACGATTTAACACATTCTTCAGATATGTAGCCACGTGTTTTAACATTTGTAATTCCAAAACTCACTACATTGAATTAATGTTTTTCTTGTGATACCGAAGACGACAATTCTTTTATATTGAAATCCATGATATACTTTAACTAATTAAGTATATTAGCTCGACACAAAAGTAATTTCGTTTTAGTGGATGCATAAGCAATGTAATTCACGATAGCATTACAGTTTTGTTTCATAAAATATTCATTGTTCTACAATTTATTTGTGGTTCCGATGCTCGATTTACGATTCTTTCAACTCTTTTCAAATCTTCAAGGATTGTAATTAGCAATTATATAATATAGAACGAAGACATAATTTTTAATATTGAAAGAAATTGTGTTATTTCACATTATTCAAGAAAATTAATTTTGTTTGCTTATGAATTTCCAAAATCAATGACTGCTCATGTTTACATATATGTATAGGTACGTAAAAATTAGCACTTGAATATCTTTGTTACTTTCGGAGATATTGGAACAAATTATTAACAAAAGTTGTTCCGGTCAGGTCGATCTATAACATGACGGTGATAATTTTTTTGCAGCTAGAGAATTTTCGGAGATTTCAAGGGCACCTTCGCTTATTTAAATAGTGATGCAGAGTTCGACATTTTCTATAAAAAAGTATTGACCTATGTACGTCGAAAAATGATTAGTTTAACAGATATTTTAATTTGCATAAGACGGCATTATCGTGAATGAACATTTTAAGAAGAAACAGCTCACATTCTGCCCTTGAAATCTGGACCTAACTGTGTCCGTACTACATACCACTACATACTACGAACTATCCTCCGTTTCCGTTTTCTCGGGCGGAAGTGTCTCTGCGCGCATCGAGGTATCTCGTGTCCTTCCTCTTCTTTCATCTGGTTTCAGTTGAGCGTCTCGAAATTTCGCGACGAAAAGGACGTGTAGTGGCCACGTGAAAATCAACAAAAAGCTCGGCGAGGAGCACAATGCACGCCCACTCGGCCATTATTTTCAATTCCATGCATTCAAGCATTGAACTGCGCCTCCGGAATCGCTATTCCTTGCGCCGCGCTCGGAATCGGCTTTTATTATAAGTATATAGCGCGGTTATACGCGGAACATACGCTCGCAGACGCAGGATATGTATGCGTACAAAGTCTTTATTATTCGTTATTATTCGCATTGATAAATGATCGCCGACGCGTCACAGTGAACAATACAGAAAATGGACGGCGACGTTACAATCAGCCGGATATGACCGACGCCCGTCCACTTCTGGAAGCCCTTTTAACTTAATTTCTACGGTTTCACTGGCGTTTGCGATTTCTCTGCGGCGACGCGACGCGTCGCTTTGTCTCCCAACGTCTACTTCTTATCCACTCGTTCAGATCCTCGTAGACTTGAGCGCGCGCGCGCGCGCGTGCACATGTGCTACACTACGGGACAAAAAGATAGCACATCATCTATTTTTCCTCATTTGGTACATTAAACTGAAGAAAATTAATATTTTAATATGTCAACACATATTCTGACATGCCTGTACGTACCATGCACTGAATATCATCCGCCATATTCACTTCAATAGAATTTTCGAAATGGAAACGTAAATATTGGGGCCCACAAGCGGGTTTTACATTTGTCAGTTGTGCAGGAGTTACTGAAGAGCAAACATTCATTGCAAAACGTTATTGATAAAGTGGCTACTCTAGCTTCTTCCATGCTTATTTAATAGAACAACATACAGATTTCAAGCAGAAGAGTTATGAAAAGGTCATTATCAGGTGTCGCGTAAATGTCGAATAACTGTCGAGGACATCAATTACACACATCTGTCCCAGATTGGAAATTGAAATATTTTTTGTCGCTGTCTGTGGCGCAGATTGAATTGGATACGACGATACGACTATGTCGGTACGTTTAATGTTCCGTCGAACCACTGGTCGAAGGCAGGTGTAAAATGGGTCTCACGTGGTTTCGCCGCTGGAATAAAGAAACATACAAGTTTGTGTGTGTATGCAAGTTATTTATAACAGTTAGTGATTTAAGGATACACGGCTGTTTTTACGTCCCATAACGTGTTCTACATTTCGCAAAAGAAACAATAAACTGTAACACGGTACGGCGTAGGCAGCATAAAAGGTACTTGCACACTTCGTGCAAAAATTTCGACACCGAAGAGTATGGAAAACGCTATAATCGTATGTGTAACGTGATTTCTGCCATGCGCCCGTGTATTTTCGAACTATTTTACGTATTCCGCTTTTCGAACGACCGGTAATATTGCGCTCGGTACATGAGGTTCTCCCGTGTTCATAAATCAAGGATTAACCCTTTGCACTCCGTAATAAATTCAGCACTTGGTTGCAACGGGCTGGTAACAAAGAAACAAAATTGCAATACTGGAAACTGGACAAAGAATATGCCAGGATTTGCAAGATATACTGTTTTCACGTTTAATTCATTGCCCTATTAATAATGCATGTCTAAATGTCTACACGAGCCAAGTGAGATCGAAGGTAACAGTGAAGCGATTTTGTAAAATTTGCATATCTGAAAGAGTTACGATGTATTAAATTATGTACTCACAACAATGTGTATTGCTTTTGAATGAATTTAATTACATTTCTGAAATAACTGTACAATTGAAAATGTGTAGATATACAAGGTGTCCCAAAAATGTAATTCCTTGGAAATCTTGAGCTGATTCCGAGCAGCATTTGCTTAAATTGAAATTATTAGAACACGGAAGGTTGGCACCAGCCAACACATTTGATTGTTTAAATAATTCATCTCAACAAACTAAAGAATTCGTTAATTTTTTTAAAGATATTTTTGCTAGAATATAATTGTATAATGTTCGCGGTCTCGTCACTTATATCACTTGCGTTACTCATCGATAATTCGATTGGACGTTTATTGCAAAATATTTGTTGCACGCTAATTTATGCAAAATAGATTGGGTATATGTATATTATAAATTGATGTATCAATGTCAAAGCAGATTATTGCGTACGCATCTTTCGCATAACAAGTTTCGAAATCAATCGTTGAATAATTGACTGAAATCCCTCGTACTTATCGTCACGCGATAATTCATAATTACATGGTGATAGTGCAAAATTATGCGTAGCTATATGAGCTTTCATGCGAGGCAATTAATCTTCTCTTAAATCGGTTTAATCTATTTATAAACAGGTTTAACGTAGCCAGGTGACTCTTGTCATTTCTCGACGTAATCATTAATCTATTCTCGATTATTGCGAATGACTTTTCGTTAATCTATGATAAGAACAATTTTTCTTCACAAGTGGTAGTAATTGCTTCTCATTGGTGTTGACGGTCGCAGTACGTTGAAGGCAATCAGGCACGAGCTGTACAAGTTAAATTGTTCTCAGCTAGCAATTGTGAATTAATAGAATTAAGGGGTTAGGACACAGTAACAAAGTGGGGAAAATATTAGATTTTTGGGACATCGTTGGGCTCTTTCTCGTATTTACTGCAATCACTTTATGCGCTATAACTTGATAATCCGTTGATCGATCTTAGTGATAGTGGTCTCGTCTTGTAGAGGAAATTTACAGCTTTCAGATTATATATTCTTTCAATAGATGACGTTAGTTGTTTCACTTTAAATTAAAGAAGTTCCGTTATTTTCCCGATATACTGTGTAATTTATACAATAAAAATTGTCGAACAATATCTTCCTTCACGTGTACTGTAAAACCGAAAGATGAAGTTGATCCGCGACCAGCACAGTCGAACACAGGTATAAAGATCACGCGCAACTGAGAGCATTGTAAATATTCATTAATTTAATTAACTGAACCTCGAACAGCCCGGTGAGCGCTAAAATGAGCGCTGGTCGCTGCGGGACGTCAATTCCTCTGATTTCGAAGTTTCGTCGCGAAAGTATCAGCACAGTACTAAATGTAAAGAAAAGAGTTTATTATCGGCCACACCAGAGACGACGTTTACAGTGGCTCGGAAGTCGGTGAGTTCGAACCTGCATTCCCACGATTTTGAACGATGCTCGTATTCTAATAAATTTTAGTACTTTCGTGGAACGTTCGAAGGTTAATCGCAAGGCCTCTGAACCGCGAACGATGTTCAAAATATGTCGTGAATCATTTAATTAAATCATCGATTGGAGAACGGACTCTGAGTAGTGGCAACACAGTTTTGTTTTTCATCAAGAAATTCCTAGCCAAACAAGATGAAAAACTGACCAGAAACTTAACTGCAAAATATTAGGTTGTTGCATGTGAAATGTTCAATGTAGTTTCCATTTCTTGCAATCGATGCAGACAATTTTTATTTTGCATAAAGATCCGCAGTCTATATTAGTTGTAACAGTTACGGTCCCTGCTACGTGCTCGCTAGTCAATTATTCTGAAGCTAAAATTCTATTAAGCACGATTGGCATTCTCAAAATACACTTCTCGTTTTTACAGGAATCATTTTAAGAGAAAATTAAAGAGAGGAAGATGTTAATCGGTATTATAATGTATGCATCACGATTCAAAAAAGTCGGTTGGAAAGAACCCAACGATGTCTGTTCGTGCAAGTATCGTACCAATAACCGCACATGTTTCGATGCAATGGTCAATTTGAAGGAACCTTTAATCAGACGGACGACTTAAAAAAAAGGGAGGGGGAAAATTTCGTCCGGAGAGATTGAAATAAGTAAGACCGAATTACAAGAAACAAAGTGCTCGCTTAAGAGAAGTATACAAGGAATAAATTTCGAGAGGAAACGAGATAATGGAATAGCTCGTCGAAACCACAGCAGCAACGGAAGAATTAACGAAACGAGTTACTTTCGGCTAAAGTTAGCAAGTCGATTCTGGAGAAGGAAATAACTTGTGATCGATAGCGTGTCCAAGAGTACTTTACAACTGCTTAAACATTTCCCGGAAGGTAGACACATTAGCCGGGCGCGCATTTTCACCGAGAGAAGAGAACGCACAGGCGCGTGCTCGATCGCGATCGCATATATGTATGTATACACGCGCGGCAAAGAAATATCGTGCATCAGAATTCATCTTTGCCCATGCACCTGTCTTTGGCTTGGGAGCTCGTTTAGTGTCGTTACATCAGAGCCTGTGTGTTAAGACCCCAAAAATACGCGAGCGTGCCTGCGAACATCCTCGGGATACCGCTGCCATGTTGCTTCGGTAAACGTTCTTGAAATTTACCGATTCTTATTATCATATCCGAACAGAGAGATTAGGCTCAAGAGTTATTAGCGAACTCCGGATTTTCTGCATTTATAACTAAAATTAATAGGTGCAATTCCAATGAAAAAATTAGAAAACTTTAAGAGCACTAAGATATCATTTTTACCACGTTAAAATTCTTAGCGAAAAATATAAATTTTTATTACATTGCATAAAGATATTCGCTGTCTAGAAATAAGTAAGTCTTATTGTTAGTATACTTACCGACTTTCTGGGGGAAAAATGAGGCGTACTACTATGTGTTACACCTTTCTTTCACGTATTTAGCGCGGCAGGTTTCTCGACCTCGTGTCGATTAACCCCTTACCTGTGGCGACCGGCTATAGTTGTTTGATCGATCGTTTTCACGCATGATTGACTACGAAAGGAAGACAAAGCAATCTTTCCTCACACTTCAGGTGCCACGATCAAAAATCGAGCAGCCATGTAAGGTCTCCGTATGAGTCATACACCAATAAAAATTTCAGCTTTCATATTTTCCACTACATCTGCCTGAAAATGTGTATCGGCATTTTGTCGTAATAAATATGTGTTCAAACACGTCACCTATATGATTTCTAATTTTTAATCATACAGAATTAATAGATCTTTATGCAAAACAAAAATGTTCTACCCAAACTGGAATGAAATAGAAATTGATTTTCTTTCCTAATATGTTTAATAGGTTGAAAGGATGTTCAAATTCTAGTAATGTGTTTACTACTTTAAATTACACCTACTCATTTTTGTCATGAATGCATGAAATCCGCTGTCTATTAATTAATTAAGGGGTTGAATGAGCGCCAGGCATGTCATTCAAGTACACGAGCAGTGAAACAGGCGTTCATCTTCCTTATTGGCAGATTTTATGATGTGTAAATACCATGCGCAGCTGGAAAAATATAGGATCATATCGATTAATCGTATCGAAGGGAAAAAATGAGAGGCAAGTGTATGAAGAACTTGTAATAAGAAGTTGTTTATAGAGTAATATAAGCTTGTGCATGTGATTCGAGAATATTCCATAACAAATATGTGAGTACATGTGGATGCAACTCTGTACATATGCGTGCATTAAGTCTTGGAATTTAATATGCGTGCCGATGCAAGTTTGTTGAAACAAGATAGAGTGTTTTTGATCACGATATCATGCTGATTTATTATGTAGCTTTTCTTTTTAGCATGTTTTTTTAATAACAAAAAATCAATATCGAGTGTGAGAGAAGCAACTGAAAATTTATATACACATACATATACGTTGTTTCCTCTGACTCTGTGAGCTTGAATGAGCTTGAATAATTATAGTCACTTAATTCCGAATGAAAGGGATTATAATCGTGGGTGTTTAAAAAGAGCTGCTCCCGTTGAAAGAAAACTGAAGGTGATCTCGAGAAATCTCTAAAAAAAATAATAAAAAACAAACAGATATTTGAGGACCAAACGTTGGGTGAAAACGGAGATATTTTCGTTGTAATTCTTAGGTGCCTCACCCTGTATAATTATGTATACATACATAAACTAATTAATATGATTAATTAAATAATAAATGTAATCGGACGGAGTAATGCAAATTCAGTGAGCAAAAACAGCTCGTGTGTACCGACTTATTTTACAATGTTTGTTTCATTCGGTGCCATAACTGGTACACCACAACAAAAATAGAACCTGCTGTTTTTATATCGTCGGCGCGGCAAAATAACTGCCGGCGCGTCTACGCACAGAGGCACATTTAAGTTGCGTGTTGCATTCAAATCGGCAGAAAAATCGCAACCGCTCGCACGTTTTAGATCACCTTAATGTTCAAACCAGAAACCGCATCTTTTCTCTTCGCTGCTACAACAGTCAAGAATATTATTAAGCCATTTGCACCACCGAAAAATAGAAAGAATAAATTCGTATTAGTTTTTTTCTTTCCTGGTAGGAAATGATCTACGCAACGTTTGTCCTTTGTTGCGAACATGATCCGAGGGCACGGGATCTATGTGCTTTCTTGTAACCTTAACCAGTAAGATTGGGTCCACGTGCACATTAGGGGTCCTGTGAACCAACGCGAATAGTCCCCCAGTCATCTCAGCAGCATTTTCTTGTGTTAGGGTCTTAAAGTTGCATCAACTTCAGTAATTTTTATATAAGTTGCCAGCAATTTTGTTTCCCTTGATACATTGCTGGTCGTTGACGTTGTGGTACGTCAGGTTTGTTCTTTCGGACGTCCAGACAACGTTCTGAGGATGTCGACAGAGAACGTCCCGAGTATTTCCCGCTTTGTAAGAGGAACACCTTCCGATCGCGGTTACAGAATGTAAGGGGGACGTGTGGGGGACGTATAAGTAATGGGACGTACACGAAATGTCTCTTTGTGCTATTTGGCAGTAGGTCGGTGGGTAGCTGAAGTGTATTGGTCGGAAGGGACGAGAGCGTCGATGAATGTAGGGGTCGACGTAGCGCATCCCTCAATCGGCTATCAGAAGCCTATCGTCGACTCGATTTCAATCTCCGTATTCCGCTGGCCGAAGAAGTTAGGCAAGGTGTCGACGGTGGCCATAGGACCGTTGGGAGACTGCCGAGGTGCAGGTGACGAGTCCGGTGGTCCTGTTGGACGCACGATCCTGCGAGAGCGTATGCGTGTGCGTACGTGTCACCACGTTCCCCCAAGAACAAGGACACCGAAATTCATGCACCTTGTCCCGTGACAAGGATGGAGCCCGTGGCCGGATAAAGTAGGGGAAAAAGAGGCACTGGCCAGAGGAGAAAAGAAGAAAGGTGAGGAGAGAGGAGAGAATAGAGTAACGTCACGGAGCGAACCTGTAAAATGGTATCCGAGGGCGCGTGGCAGCGCAGCTGCAGCTGCCGTTTCTTTCTTCCCCTCTTGCTCCCTACTTTGCCACCTCTTCGTCCCTCTTGGCCTCTTTTGACGCGCGTGCGCCACCGACTGATACTCTCGCTGGCGCGCGCCAACACTCATTAATGCAAAATTCCGTCATCGTACTTTCCCGCGTCTCGTCCCGTCTCGCCCCCCCTCCTCCCCGTCTCCTCGCCCCGTCTCGTTTCGTCTCGTATCGTATCGTATCGGATCGTATGGTATTGTCTCGCGGTGACGTGCCGCGGACGTTCCCCCACCACCGCACGCCATTGCGAATTCGCACTCCACAACAGTGTACCACAGGTAGACCCCCGTATGACGCGATCAAAAAATGGTCAAAAATACTTTTTATTTGCTAGCAAATGGACGGGAGATTTGTAAAGAAGTGTTGTGAGAGAGAGAGAGAGAGAGAGAGAGAGAGAGAGAGAGAGAGAGAGAGAGGAGAGGGAGAGGGAGAGGGAGAGGGAGAGAGAGAGGGAGAGAGAGAGGGAGAGAGAGGGAGAGAGAGGGAGAGGGAGAGGGAGAGGAAGAGGAAGAGGGGGAGAGGGAGAGGAAGAGGGAGAGTACATTTATTTATAGTTGTCATTGTTGACAACCTCCCACTAACGGGAAGACGACACCGGTCTCTACAATGACACTTGAAGTGTTACCTAACAACGAGTTACCCGCGCTTCATGTTTTCGGTCCACTAACCAATGAATCACCCTGTACTGGAACACTATGAAACCATACGAATGAATCTATTTTATAAGAGAGGAATGATTTTTCTTGCGAACTATGTGTTCACGCTCAACCCTTTTACTCGAATTTGTCAAAAAATTCTAGAATAGAAAATTCGATGGAACTCGGTACGAGTTTTATTTATTTTGGATTTACAAAGGCTGAT
This sequence comes from Lasioglossum baleicum, assembly GCF_051020765.1. Lineage (NCBI taxonomy): Eukaryota > Metazoa > Arthropoda > Insecta > Hymenoptera > Halictidae > Lasioglossum > Lasioglossum baleicum. The sequence continues at coordinate 2,066,111 of NC_134940.1, read as the reverse complement.
CCCATTAAAAGAAGGATTTTATTTCATTCGACTTTCTAAAAATTTGTCTATAAAAATTGGGAATTGCATAAACATCCGTAGTCTATTGATCACTTTCGGGATCTCGACCAAACCCGAGTACAGTTTTTTCATACCCGAACTTTATACATTTTCGGAACCCGATCTCGAGTAAATAACGATCTGATTCGAACCGAAAATTTTGGGTACCCCTTTCTTTCTTCCCCTCCCATAGTATCTCACCAGGATACGTTATCAAGACATTCCTCCTGGGGGGATAGTCGGCACTCACTGTACCGACCCCCGGCCGGAGTCAACAAGAACGAGAAGATTATGTGTGTTTATAACGTTACTGTTGGAAATAATATTATACATAGATAAACCCAACTACAAATAAAAAAGAAATAGAACTACAAGAAATAGAAATTCAAAGAAAGAAGAAATCAAGAAATCGAGAGAAAGAACCTCAAAATAAAATATTTCTATTTCAACAATTTGATCCACAAAATTAAATATTTCCATTTTAACAATCTGAAACACGAAATAAAATATTTTACTTTTTGCATTTTTATAATACTCTGAGAAACCGCATAAAAACATGCAGTCTATCTTATGTTTACACTCATAAATGTATTGAATTCGAACTTTTAGCAATAATATATAATAATAATAATAGAAAATACAAATATTTCCACTATTCTTCAAATAAAATACTTTTTTCAAAAAAGAAATTACTGCCTCGAATAAATTATTTTATTTTCAAGAATTACTGCATCAAATAAAATGTTTCATTTTCAAAGTTGTACACATACTTTAAAATAAATAGGATTATTTATTATATTTACTATTCAAGATACTACTTTCGCCAGCTCTGGACGAAAAACGAAATAATGGTGTAAATAATGGTCCATAATAATGGTGTAATAATGTCAACCATTCCATGCAAAGGTACAAGATGCTTAACTCTTGCGAGCCTACAAATTACACAGCAAAAAAAAGTGCTAATATGAATAATTATGGTATAATGATTGTAGAGCAGAGGAACACGCGTTTTAATGTCTCGCCATTAATCATCGTTTATGCCGTTTATGGTATAATAACACGGTGTTATGACGATATACGATGTTAATTACCATAAGAAGTGACATTCGCTAAAAATCATAGTCAAATATCTCGACGCTTGTATGTATTTTTCAGTCCATCGAAATCAAAATGCATTGGCAGACGGAAGGTTTCAGTTGCGGCAGCTGGCCATCGTAATTGGTACCCTCGGAGGCCCGCATCTTCAAAGTGTCGACAAGTATTCTGCATCAAAAATAAGAAGCCAATCAGAAAAAGAAAGAAGCACAAACATGCGTCTCATTTATCCGAGCCAATTAAACTTTCTGAAAAATCGTGTCTGGCAGAGAAACTATTCGTAGATGGTTTACTTTTCTTCCCTGTGAGATCTCCGCGAATCTGAAAATCGTATCGCAGTATTCCGTCTATGCCGTCAGTAATGAGACGTCCGATATTGGCTAAAAATATATCCAGCTAAGGGAATAATTGGAACGATCGATAGAGTTTTGCTGCTCGTCGCCGCAAGCATTGCATTAAATTGCCATTTACCATTGCATTTTTGATCCCCGCGAAATTTTTCCGAATCCCGCAATTACAGGGACCAGCTGCTTTGAGTTACGGGTTGGTTTCATGAAAATGAAATTACTGGCTCGCGGTTCGCATATACATAGGCAGTACATTTCAATTTAGAGTCCTTCTGTCATCCTATCGCGACAGTATCTGTCCCAAATTTCTTGACCTTTGTTCATATGCAATTTTGCAGACCTTATTTAACCCTTTCGGTCGCGAATTATGTTTTTTTTCAACATAAGGACAGCGTGTACAAACAATAAAATTTACGTATACCCTTATATGAGGACGCCATGACCGAAAGGGTTAAGCTAATTCTTATCAGCCGACACCCAGGCCTAATCTCCAGAAGGTAATGATGTGCAGATTCTACTGATTCAAGAAATCCCTTTCAATCCGAAAAAGAATGATTTTCTTCAACCTATTTACTTACAGCAGTCAACAGCCAGACACCTAATAACCTCCAAAACGTACTGACGTGCAAATTCCACTGAATTAAATAACTCTTTCTAATCTGAGAAACGAATTCTACACATTTCCTCTAACCTATTGCCTATAATAACGAGTCAGACTAGTTCTGAACATTTTAATCAAACAGAATCTACTAAATACTAAATCTAATAAATTTTAAATCAAAATAAAATTTTCCCTTTGTACTCTAGAAAATTATCAAGAAGGAAGAAGTTGTCATCGTTAGACTGCGGATTTTATGTATTTATAACTAAAATGAATAGGTGTAGTTTAAAATAGCAAAAATGTTAGAAAAATAGAAAAGTAAATAAATTTCTATTTCACTCCGGTTTGTTGCAATTCTGGTAAGAAATTTTTATTTTGCATAAAGATCCGCAGTCTAGTCATCATTCTAAGCGTGAAAAAATAATGTTATTAAATGCCACGCTCGTTAAACAACGGTGACGTTTATAATTTTTCTTCACAGTGAAATTGTTTTATAATACAACAAATTGGATAGTCCCAACTTTGTACAGTTGCTGCTCGAATTATGAAAAACATGAAAGAATATTCTTACACGAAGTAAGACTTACATCTTCCGAAGTGTTCACGTTACTTGCTTTCCCCCAACCTTGAAAATCCTTTTTCTGCTTCCTGAATGAATTTCGAGCGGATCCACCTGCCGTTTTGTTTCCAACCGGGCTTCTTGCGTCTCTCTGTTTACTGCATCGTCTTCTTTTCACCTGGGTCACGAGGCACCGTCTCGTATGTAGAAAAAATAGCGTTGCATAGACATAGTAGTTCGTCTACGTTCTCGTATATACACATTACGCATACAATTTACAGTTGAAGATTCTAGGGAAATGTGCAGTACATATACATGTAACTAGACTGCGGACCTTTATGCATTTATAAAGAAATTAACCGAATGGAATATAAAGCAGTGAAAGATACAGAAAATCTAAGGATATTGTTATGTTGTTTTCCACGTGAAAAGGCTATTATGCAGAAGGTTTTTCCATCCCTGCTCTAGACTCTAGGCGGTACCTTTGATGTCCCTTTAAATTGATTGTATAGGCACGCGGGAAATTTAAGTCAACCGGATTTAGCCCTTAACTCGTTTCCTCTACCATCGCATTGTCCTAGGCGCATAGGTACCAAAAACTAAAAAGAACGCAGGAGAACAATTTCCGACTAATTTTCAATATCGTGGACGGGCTCGCTCGCCACGAGTGATTAACCGAAACTTCCAATCACGGCCCTTTCACATTTTAATAAAGCGAGATAAGAGGTCCGCAACGTTAGGTGTGAGAACGAAAGGGGCGGCGCGGGGTGGGGGTAAAAAACGATTGCGGTTAGAAGGTGCTAAAAACGTTGATAATCTCGGTATAGTAATAAGGAAGAACAAACCCCCGGAAAGGGAGGCCGGTGGAATGGAACAAAAAGGAGAGACTGTGTGGGAGAGCGAGAGGAGAGGGAGAAATGTAAGTGTGAATCAAGTTAAGCGAAAGGGAGCAACGAAAGTAGGAAAAGAGAGGAGAGACGGGCCGAAGGAGAGAATGGTCGACACGAAGATTTTCATGATAACACCGGTATAGTGCATCTCTTGAGGTTCTTAGCGCCGGTATCTTGTTAATTACACCTCGACCGATCGTAATTATCCCTTGGCGGATAATGGGTCGATTACCAAAGATGGGCTCCGATGAGAAAAAGAAATACACAAGAACTTCTACGCCGCCGTCGCCGCTACTTCGTCATCCTTGATCAGGCCAGATCAAGAGCCAACCTGCTTTTGTTTTAGAAGTTCTTTTTAATGGCAATCTATTTGCATACGAAACTTATAAGGCAACTTCGTTTACCGGCTATCACGAACTTCCATTAAGGTCTTTCAGTTTAATCATCGCCGACACAATTCACCCCGTTGTTTGCCGAAGCTACGAAAATAACAGGATCGTAGCTAAAAACGTACAACAGAAGCCGTGTACACGGTGTTGCACTTAAACGGGATGCCTCGAATATTTTTCTGATATAATTGAATACCTTTTGTAGATTCATTTTACCACCGTTTTATTGCCGAGCTGAAGACGCTGTTCAACCAGGAACGAATTTTCTGTTGCCTTCCTTCTATTTTTGCCATTTTCGTTCTCAAGTGGGCCCATGACCCGTTGCTCTTTTAAACCTTATTTTATTTGTACATGTATGGCCGAAACCCTTCAACGAGACTCTGGTTGTTATTAGACCGCGTATCTTCGTGCAAAATAACAAATGTTCGAATTGATTAAAAGACACAGTTGCCAAATAAAAATGTCTTTCTTCCTTTCATAATCTTTCTTCTTTTCTAACTTATTGTTAATGATACTTCGTCCCACTTGCTCTGCACTACGGTAGACTTTATTTTTCAACTGAATAAATGTGATTGAAAAAAGAAATAATTCTCTATGTAGCCCTTTGTTTGTTTCATCAATTGAAATCATTTTTATTTTGCATTAAAATCCGCATTAAAGTCCAGTAATTATTACTGCAAATAATAGGTAACAACATACGAACATACAAAATATTCTAAATGATCTATTTTGAATCTTGAGCTTTTTTTCTCTGAATTTGACGAAGCCTCGCGAAGACCATTGTTGCATATCAATAAATCAAGATACGCAAACGCAGAGCGTTGGATGATTGTTGCGGTAGGTCGAAATAAAACAGCAGGAAACAACATAACAAGTACATGGGTATTATTTTCTGATTATGAGACACGTTTACAATATTACAATGGCCGAGAGCAGGCGAACACTTGTAAATACTCGCTGTTGTCCATGGTTCCGACCGTCTGATTTTATAGCATAATATATTCTTGTTGAAATAAGACAATACAATCAAGGAATGAGTCGTACGATCCGCTTAAAAATCAGCTGACCGAAGATACGGTGTAGTACACAACTGAAGAGAGATTTAATTCTACCTTAAATTCTTGTCGATTTCTTTCGCGAATTGACCAGCTGTTGCTGCACCATGTTCACATGTATATTTTATTATCTCCAACCATGCATGTTGGTCAAGTTCAGAGTTATTTAAGAATTTTGTTTTTTCGCGATAGGTAGATGCCATGGGTCGCCATGAAGGACTGCAGAGGTCGTAGGTCATCGAAGTGTTGCGCTTGTACCGAGCGTCCTTGTCCGGGAGATCTTGATATCCGTGACCACTTAACCTCAAAGTTCAAACGTCATTCAAGAAAGGGAGATCTTTTCTCGAAGCTCTTGGATTAGTTACGAGCGCTTATGAGGCCGAATCATTTCCCCATCGGTTTCATTAACACTCGTAAAACTGCACGAAAAAGGTTGCCGAGCTTATGGTTAGAACGATATCGGCACAGGGTCCAGCGATTATACGATGTGATGGTTAGACCGTAGACAGCGACGGACCGTTCAGTTTGGGGCCCTTGGCTAACACTGCTCGGGGACCCACCTAATTAACCCAAATTAACTCAAGTGTATCCAAATAGTTTTGTATAATTTATTTTTTCTCAAGTTTTTGATGTAAATTGTTCTCATCTTTTTGATCGTGATGGGGGCCCTTCGACTAATCGGGACTCTAGGCCAGGGGTGGTCAACTCCAAGTACAATTCCAGAATTTTTTCTACCTTCGTACGTTCATTGCAGAGGCGGGCATTATTTAGCGAAAATAAAAGGTCAAATTGTTGAACTTTTAACCTTGAAATTAATTTTGCGGCAGCTTTCAATTTCCACAAACCGGAAGTGTAAAATCAAGCGATGATAGTCGCGATGTATAATTTCTTTGCACCCCGCAGTTACATATTTTGTATTCACAATCATGTTCAATTAAATTACATTTTAACGTATTCATATTTGTTCAAAAAAATATATTGTTGACAGTTCATGATTTATGAATTCGAACTCGGTTGTCGGTAGAGAAAACGTTGTATTGCGCGAAATTATACTTTCTCTTTTTCTCTCTCTCTTAATCATCGACACACAATTCCTTCCCATAATTCTTCCGCAATTTAAACACTGGTCGTAATGCAATAACTGTCGATGATAAATATTTAATTTGCCGGTCGATTTTATAAGGGAACGAGTGGGCTGTGGCAGAAACTTTGTATCAGAAATCAGATAAGCCCGTCACCTTTTTCTTTTCCTTTTTCCCTGTAATCGATCTCGCAGATTTTTACCGCGGCAAGATTTGCCGAGCTCGAACACGAAGGCTGTTTGGATTGCTTTACGACTTCCCGGATTCCGAGTGTTCGGAGCGGATCCTTTCTGAAAAATCTCGGCTCTGCTCAACAACCGGGAGAATCTGTACAGTTCTATCGACAGCCTTATCTAATATTGTCCTTGCCTGCCGCGCTGAAAAATCTCAAATCTTTCTAACTTTCTATGGACTTTCTGACACCTAGACTACGGATCTTTGTGCAAAATAAAAATTATGTCAATTAACTGCAAGACACAGGAACTACGTATAGGCATTTATTTCTATCCTTTTTCTATATTTCTATGCAGCAGCAAATAATATTTGAGTCGGGGAAAAAGTTCGTGGCGTTTTTTTGGTAAAATTCAACTGGTTTTCTTATAGTGTGAAAATGAATTTATTTAAACCAAATATGCTGCATTATTATCGACAATGTTTCGCCATTTTTCGGGTAGAGCCATGATGCCATCGGTGAAGAACTCTTCGGCGGTGTTTGGTTGATAAACTGAATCCAGTGGTTTCCACAGGCTTCTTTTGAAAGCAGCTTAATTCCATTGAGAGAGTTCTACAGAGATCGAAACAAGTGATAGTCAGAGGGTGCTATGTATGGACTGTGGACGGTGGATGCAACAAGGAATTATCTCATCCATACAAATTTCTTTCAAAAATGTTCTGAGTAAATTGTATAATTAAATTATTTTAGAATCTGTACAATAAAAGCTTCGCGCAATATGATATTATATCGAAGAGTTATCGTTTCTTTAGATCGTCCGAATATTAATGAGAGTCACTGTGTACATATGTATACATTCATCTGAGAAAGTTTCCAGCAGTTCGAAATTCTATAAACGACCGCAGTCTATACGACCATTCAACGCAACCGTTTCTTTAGCGAAAGACGCCGTATCGATTACGAAGTGTTGGTCAATGCAAGCTTCACAATGCCACCGAAGGGATCGACGGTATCGAACAAAAATGATTCGTAAAGAAATCCAAAGATTGAAGTTTCGTCCGGCATTCCTAACGAATACCGGCCGTTGGATAGATCATGGCAGATAGTCCTGGAAGCATTCGACGTCCTTCGTGGCATTGGCTTCGTTCGTTCACGTGAAAAATGACTCGGCGAATGATCCGCCACAGGAAAAGGAGCCTCGGAATTACGTGAAGGACAGAAGGATACCTCTGGTCTCTCTCGTACGATAAATCTCCGACCCTGGTAAGTGTGCGTGCGCCGTCGATCGATCCTAACCCTCGTGACAAGAATTCACCGTGATGCGCTATTATCTAGTCGACACAATAATCAGTTATCTTTCCTGATTTACAACCGCGTGAAATTGTAGATATCGTGTAAATAAATTTCGCATTCCGGGTCCTCTGAACAAAACGATCTGGACTGTCTCACAGTGGCCCGAATTCGTCAGAACCTGGCCAAAAGTCGAATTTTTAAATGTACAGGGTGTAAAGAAATTATATGTCGCGACTATCAGAGCGTTTGGTGGAAATTGATGTAAGAAAGGTGTCGCAAAATTAACTTTGACCTTGAATTTCAATGTCGAAAGGTCAAACAATTTCTTTTTCATTGCATGGTATTCTACTAATCATAAGGATAAAAAGTGCAAAAGATACCATCAAGAAAACCTAATCGTTATCTTGAAAAAGTATGGGACAGTTCCTCAACATAATTGATCACGCACACTTTAAAGACAACTTTCATTCCCGCTGTATACATATGCCATCGTCTTCCAAATTCAGTCGAATTAATCATTCGGTAAATCTTTCACAACAGAACATCTCCTGTTGATCAATTCCCGACGGCAAGCCGTTGGCTAGTCTTCTTCACGCGCGTCTTTGTGGAGTCGGTGGTCGGAGATAGAAGATAAATCATGGTAATTCTTCAGCATCGTTCAGATGCCGAATACATGATAATGATAATAAAGCCATCTTAAGGGACATCAGTGCGCTTACGTAAGTTCACGTAAGTTATATGATTTTGATCGAAGGCTCCGCAATTTTGCGCCACAACGTAACTTATGTACAGCATTCGCCAATAATAATTCCCGTTTAAATATTCACTTGCTACTACTATTATGGGACAGAGTATATCAAAATTCCATATCTATTTTTTATAGAGATATTTTTATAAAGAAAAGAATCATATAATAGAGAATGGAATCATTCTAAGTCGGAAGAAATCTTGAATTTTCGAGTTAAAATAGCTCCGAGTGCAAAGGGTTAAAAGTGTCATTCCATTTTAGAGGATGCACGAAGCCTTATTTGACTGTCTGTATGGGTCTCACTCTGTATGGGCAGCCCGTGAGATGCGGACACGCGACGATAGTGGTAGATTACTTGTTAGTACAGCAGTAATACGTGTAGCGGACAATTCGGCAGACGCGTGAAGGAATGTCCACGCGATTCTGGTTCCTGGAAAAGACTTGGTCCCAGTGATAAACTGGACAAGGTCGCGTTTGTACCATATAGAAAACGACAGAGCACCACAGACCGCAACGACGACGTGCCCAGGATCATTAATCAGCGTAACGAAGCGATGGAGCCGTAAAATTGTCGTCCTTTTACACTGAAAGATTGTACCGGTGCGGTGGTGTCGGAACAGGCGCGCGCGGTCACTCGCGTGGTACATCCGAATGAAATAATTGCAGCGCCCCTCTTCCTTTCAGAAACAAGTTGCCGATTCTAAATGAATTCTTCCCGACGTGCCGATATATTACCAAACTATGGCCGACATAGCTTGTCAATAAATCACACACACACAGACCGGAGCCGAATATGCACGCAAGTCAGATTCGCACCTTGTCCATTATTCATCGCGGAAAAATCTGTGGAATCTATTAAAGATTCTCGCGTGAATATACTTTACGAGCTAATTAAAGTCTCCTCGATGGTACGATACGTGTATATTACACCTGCGAGATGTGTTTTCAAAACAGATGAACAACTCGCAGATGGAGGCACGTGGTTATCGCGGATTTATCTTCACGATTTGTTTTGCTGCGAAGGTGAACCTGTTGCAATGAGACAATGTGGCTTCGCCACTTCAGCTATCGTATTCACAGGAACATTTGTAAACCTTGCCTTAATAGTTTGCCGTTGAAAATTATAAATAACGTGTTCTCTCTTCGTAAGCTTCGATGGAAATAAATAAATGAGAAGTTCAAAGATGAAAATCTTTGTTTCCATGGTAATTTGTGTAAAATTAAGATCAACATTCTATGGAAACAGTGTGAATACAAGATGGGTACCCCGGTGCTCTGTTGCAATTCAGATAGGTATTTTGCAGGAAAATCCGTTGTTTAACTAGTACCATTTATTATTAATAATGTCTTTCAGACGTTCGAAATACATTAAAACATTCGAAATTTAGTCCTGAGAACATTATTCGTAAGACCTACAGTGAATCACGATAATATTCGGACATTTTTGAAAGGACGATAGCTTTCTCAATATCAGATCATACGACTTGGATGTTTTTGAGAAGTTAGAACAACTAGAGTTTACTACAAGACGTGAAAAGAAATTTTTGCAAAAATTGCAATTGGTCGGATTTACAGAGAGAACAGTAGAAGTTGTGGTTCGCAACTTTTTTATGGTTGCTTATATCGAAAAATTTAAAAATACATTTTGTAGATCTGTGTCAATTATAGAAATTCTGAAAATTTCATCATAATCGGTCGACGTTGCAAAATTGCAGTTCTTTCACTCTTTCCTCCATCTGCCGATTCTAATGAATTTTTCAGAATATGTATCATTGACTGGGCGCGGACCCATGTTTCGATCCATTTTTTCTAGTTCCTTTCTAGTTAGAAGGTATCCTACCCCCTGAAGGTACCCCATTTCATCGAGAATCTGTTGCACATTTCTGGCATCACTGACCCCACTCCACACCTCTGTAAAGGTATCTACATATACAACCGTTTCTCTGAAATATTTTTGTAATTGTAGAATAATAAACCTCCAACCGGCCATTTTGACCGGTGTTGGTAGGTTTAGTGTTAAAGTCGTGCAGACCAATATTGTGCACTGAGAAAGTGTGAATGCCAGTGACGCAAGAGAAAAGGAAGAAGAGATACGGAACAAGTCATTTACCAGAATGTTGACACTGAACTTTGAACCTTGAACCTTGACTGAAGAATTCATTCCATAATTATATTTTTGAACCACGACGTCCAGACGACGATATCTGGTCCTCCCGCTGCTAATTACCGTGAAATTAATTACTACTCCAGGTGGAAGGTCGGGCTGTGCCAAAGGCGGTAATCTCTTGAATTTTCTTCTTTTACATTGTACTCCTCCTCTGTCTGCGTATCAAATATATATATATATATATATATATATATATATATATATATATATATCTAATTTGAACTTTAGCTTACGGCTCTATCTTGAAATTTTGATCGTAGCAGTTGAGAGTTGGGTTTCCTGGAAGAAAAATATGAACCATTACGTACTGATCTTGCAATGAACAGTGTTTCCGAGCATACAGTTTATATTGGAAAGTACTTCGAGAATACTTAAATATTCGAGAAATTTGAATTAGTTTTTACGAGAATTTTGAAAGTGTGTACAGTAGGCTCTTATTTTCGACTTTCGACTTTTTATTATGGCACCCCCAGAATTGTTCCGAGTAATTTAATAATAACGGGAAAACGAACCTCCCCACCTTAAACATTAAGCTAATTAATTAACTGCTCGTAAAATCGTTTTGCTCGAATATCTTTTAAATTATTGACTGTATCCGAAAATATGCTAAACAAAACTTGTGGATCTGGACAAACGGTTCTCGGGAAAGTTGAGAAACCATGTCAGAACAAAATCAAAAAATGTTTCTTGAAATTTGAATAATTCCGAATAGCATACAACAGCTTAAAGTATCCAGTCTTTCAAAAATGGAGAAGAGCCGTTCATTGACGCGTTTAATAGCGTACGATAATTGCAAGTAATCAGCAAAACTGCTTCGCAATCATCACACAGGATCGACTGTGTTATTACGAGTTCGCAATCATCAGTACTATCGGTGGTGTTACTATGAGTTCGCAAGTATTTATGGAGGCACAAGACTCCTCGAGGTCGATCAGAATCTGATTTCCTCTATATGTATGTTTCTGTTAATGAAACTGTCGTCGAATAACTAAAGAACCAAAAAGACTGTCTCTGGGAGTCGTACGAATCAAATGACATATCCTGGAAAAATGAAACGTAAACTTCATTGTTAATGCGACCGCTCTGAAATAAGCCTGCGCAATAATATAATTAAAATGAGATTTCTTGATTTGCACACGGTGTTAATGAAGCGGCAGACTGGACTCGCTCTGAATAATTTATTAACATAACATTAAAAAGTTTTTCACACGTTCTCACATTTCTCAACGAATTTCCAACAAAAGAACTATTTACAACAACTATTATAATTATAAACTTCGTTCTCGTTGCTCTATTCACACTATATCTTATTCTTTTACTTTCCTATTGACACAAAGTCGCCGGATGAAGGGAGGGAGCACGAAACGAGGGGAAAAAGCTACTTACAATCGAAAGGAATGTAACCGTTAATCGCAGTTATCGACTAAAGTAGAAATTTAACCGTTATTCCCAATTAACGATTAATAAGTATTTAATCGTTAACCGCAATTTTAACGCAGTTAACGACTAAACTAGGAGATTAATTGTTAATTACGATTAACGATTGAAGTGGAAATTTATTCGTCAATCGTTGATTAAATTTTTGCACAACTCTGGTCTGAAGCATTTTCTCGTATCAGCTATAATTTTCGAGTAGTGGAATTTTGCCAAGAAAACGGTCTCTCCGACGCACTGTGCGTCGTATCTCATTGCTTAATTAAGTCCACATCGGCGGATCAGAATTCTTCGAACAGAGTTTTAGCAGACAGAAATCAGTTGGCCGCCTGTTGGTGGTTTAACGAAAGGGAGGGAATATAACAGGAATTCACTGGCGTCGCAAGGAATTCAGTGAACCTGCAACGGCATATGCGATGTACGTTGCTGCGTTACCTACATACATACATACATACAATATATATCCGTACCTGTTAACGTTCTCAGGGCGCCATATGCGTCGTCGATTAGGCTATGGCTCGCAAACGCGCGCGCTAGCTACGTGTGTACACGCATAAATTTTCTCCCTCGACCCCCTAGGTCCGCGGGACAGCTACCTGTGCTTTATTGTAGAACATATGTCAGCCGGTGGTGAAATGCCAACACGTGGAAATCGATATTCCCAAAGCGTACCTGCACGCCCGATACTTTGTCCCCTGTGTCGCGATTTTAATTAACCCTTTGTAGCCCTAGCACTTTCTATTATAGGGAACCAGCTGCTCTATGAAAATGTGCAAACTACAAATGTACCGGTGCTTGTGAAAGTCAAGTACATACAGTTGCTCGAATTAATATTCGGACGCTCTAAACAAAGACGATAACTTTTTTAATATTGTACTATACTACGATTTGTGAATTTTTTTGGGAAGCTAGAGCAATTAGTTTACTACGAGATGTGAAAAGAAATTTTTTCAAAAATTGCAATTCATTGGAATTGTAGACAAAATACTAAATGTTGCATTTTACAACTTTAAACATATATTTTGATGTTATTATAAAAGATATTAAATTGTTCTTTGCAGAAAAAGATTCTGTAGACTTTCCCGAATATAGTGATATCCAATATTAATACATTATGAATGTTTAAACATGTTTAAACAATCATTAAAGACGGAGAGACGCCACTTTGCACCAATTTTTCAGGGTATTTTTGAATTTATCTCAAAAAATAAGGGTCCATCGGAAAATCGAACTATATCATCCGATAGAGCAGGCTTTCATCTTGAGAAATCACTCTTTAAAGTTTGCAAGTTTGACGTTTCTTTCGAACTGCAAAGCAAAATATTTTCGTCCGACATGGCGCCCCTTCGATGAAGTGCCCGTGTGCGGGGCACAACCTGCACACCCGCACGCGGCGGCCCTGGTTGCATGCCATTTGGTAAATCAATTCCTGTAATTGCTGAAAAAAAGTCAGATCGTTTGGTCCGAACGTAAAAAGTTATACCGTTTTAAAGTGCGTTCAAGTACTTTTGTTGTGGTTCACTGTATATTAAATGACATGCGATTGTTGCCAGGAATAAAATGCGGTTACAGCTACTGTTTAAAATTCAATTCACGGAACTAGAGGGATGCGTATGGTAATGCCTCGAAGCGGTCGCCGCGCCAAAAGAAATTAGTAGGTGTAACGGGATTGCGAGTGGTTCAGGGGCGTTATGTCCTTTGGAACAGGTTGTCGCACCGAAAGAAGCTCTACGAACGATAATAACACTGCGCCGCCTCTACCTGCAACTTTGCGGTCAAGAATTTGTCGCACAGCGAGAATTCGTGAAGACGAAGAATGGTGAGCAGACTTGTAAATCTTCGAGGGTATCCTACCTACGTCTTCCAGCTAAGATCCTTAGAGGAACACCCATCTGGGGAAAGTAGCAGGCAGGGTAAAGTGGGTAAACTACCTGAGGGTAATTGACCCTAGAAAACAACTTGGAACAACATTCTACTCTTCACATTTTTCTGAAACACTTCCATGTTTATTGCTAAATCGATATTTATGGACTCGTATCGCTCCGCTGTGACTTGCACGCAATAACTTTGAATATGTCGTTAAGGGAGTAGACTCCTTTTGCCAGGATTGCAAGGGTGCGGGATCAGAGCTGGGGACAATAGTATTTTAAATAGTAAATAGTAACTATATATATATATATAATCCCATTTATTTTACAGTGTCTGTACAACTTTGAAAATAAAATATTTTATTTGATGCAGTAATTTTTGAAAATAGTATTTTATTTTATATACATATACATATATGTATGCATTACTATTAGAATGTATGATATACTAAAGCTATATTTTGAGTATATCTAATAGATAATGTGTTGTATTAAAAAAACTATTACCCTCCACATGGATATTCATATGTATCTTACATTAACATCTAACTCCCGTCATATGGATATAAATATGTATGTCGTATTAACATATTATTCCCCCAAACTTTACTATCGGTTCATTTCCTGACCATTTTTTTGTCTTTAAAATAGCGATGCAAAACTAGGATCGTGATAAGCGAAAGGAAAAGACAGTGAACACGTGACAGAGTGGTGAGTATGTCAGTATATCATCATAAGGGGGTTCACAGAAAAATATAATAATAGAATATCGTAGTAATGGAATTTTTTCTTGCTGATGAGACTATAATTGTAAGCAATGAACAATTTAACAACAACACAATTGAAAAATGTAGAATGTTAAGCATTTTGTGTTTATGTACTAACAAATTATTATACACATGAATGGCCATAATCATCAGCCTATTCCTCATTTCCAATGCGTAGCCTCACATGTCCCTATATTATAAGATCTCCGTAAATTAAGAAATAAATTCACGAATACATTTTAAAGTGTAAAAAACTTGTGAATTATATCATTTCGAAATGTATTGGGCTGGCAAACAAGTTCGTTCGGTTTTTAGAGTGGAATGAATCACAAAAACCGAATGTGAACTTATTTGCCAACCCAATACAAATACATTTAAAAATAATACTAGTAACGTTTCTTTGTACGATTACGGTTTCAAAACATTTACCTTCACGAAACGATATTGACAATCAAAATGCAACGTTCGGAAAACAGAATACGTGAAATGGCGCATGGGTTAACAGTTATCCTAATTGTTCCGACTTTTTCAAACGAAAAATCCAAAGTGGTTTGGTCCACTTGCAAGGAAGGTATTCTTTTTGAAGTAGCGTAGGGGAACAGTGGGGTGCGAGCGCGAGTCGGTGTGTATTTGTTGCTATCCGCGAAATTAATCAAAATCCAGGGAGCGTCCTGTGTATCGTTCGAAATCCACCGTCAGCCGTCGTATATTTATCAGGGAGCGTCTAGTGGCCCTCGAGCGCGGCGCTTTTTCACAGAAGAAGATAGTCGGGGAAAGAGAAAGATAAGTAGAAAGAGAGAGGTAAAAAAAAAAGAGGGAGAGCGCGCGGCTGTGAAAGAAGAAAAAAAGGGAGCCTCGGCATATACCTGTTCCAGGCGGACGCGCGCACACACACACACGTACGCGGAACGCAGACGCGTGCAACCGTGGGTCCACGCGCCTCTGTGCGCTCGCGCTCGCGCTCGCTTGAGCACGCGGCTTGGCGAGCACGCGTGCGCCCTAGTACGCGCACGTACGCAACCAAGCACGCACGCGAATCCAGCTGGAGGGGAGAGGGTCGATGGATGGGGATCGGCGCGCGCCATGGCCCAATGGTGGGAAGAACGGCTCACGTCTTACACCCCCTGGCCCCTCTCGGCCTTTCTGCCCATGTGCCCATCGCCGCAGCCAACTTCCCTCTGCGCCGGGCCCACATATCCTCCGAAACCCCCTTTACTCCACCACCGGTAGAGTCACTACTTTTGCTTCTCTACACCCCCTCCTCCCGTTTCTCTTCTTCTTCTTCTTCTTCTTCTTCCTCTTCTGCTTCTCGTCTTCTTCTCCGTCTGTTCACGTCTTCTCGTCCATCTCCTCTCGCTTCATCTCGTTCCTCACGCGTGCACATGTCTCTCTCGGCCAGATCTCTGGACCAGCTTTTCTTTCTCCCGGTAACTGTTCAAATTTCGATCCGTGGCCCCTCGGTGGGGATTGGACCCTTACGCGTGCGCCAGTGTCTCTCACGCGGCACGCATCTCGTTTTCTCAATTTTACAACTAAAAATCACATTTCAGCCAACTCATTATTACAACAAATCCGACAGGCACGGTATTTTGCAACGTTGACGTCTCGGACACTCGACGCGCCTACATCAATTTGATGTGCGTATCGAAAACAGGCTGATTGCAATTTTTTACACGAATTTTCATTTTTATATACCGAGTTATGAAAACGATCGTTCTGAAAAAATGATCCTCTCGCGCTTAGTGTTACGGTTTTTGCTGAAATTGTTGTCTTGCGCACATTGCACAGCTACATTCGCTACGTACAGTTCATAGTTCAGTTGTCGGATTTATGATTGAGATCAACAAATAACGTGGTTCTAGCTTTTCTTACTTTGAAGGTGAACAATTTGTATACGGCCTCTGCTCTAACACAAATGATGTTGGCAATAACCGTGAAACGTAATCGCAATGCACGAAAAATTGTTTACTCCCGAGGCCGGGCGTACCGAGGCGTTCGAGCAGCAGCTGATTTTCAAAGTTAGCTTTTCTAACTTCCAAGAAACTCGAGGCACGAATTATCGGCTGGCTCTCGATAATGTGCCTCGGGGTATCATCTTCAAATATCCAAATCAGCAAACAGATTCGAACGGCGCGGCGGCAGAGAGCACGAGGGCAATTCAAGATGAGAATCTCGGTCGTAGGGCCGGTGGTGGGGATTCCAGGGGTATGAGGCACTGCAGGCCGCCGCGCCGCGCCGGGGCCGGAGGGAAGGGGGATTGGCAGGGGTTTAGGGCCCGGTATCGAGTATGGGGCCTGTGGAGGGGATAGGCGCGTGCCCGCCCTGGCTATATAAGGCCTCGAACCCTTCTTGGCAAGGCATTTCGGGAGCCAGGTCCGTACCATCAGCATTGAGGGTGCGGTCGTCTTCTTAACTCGTGAAACTCTCCGTTCGTAAACGAGAATCGACCGACAGACGTTTTTTCCACGATTATTTCTCCATTGGTTCGTGTTGCGTGTACTCTCGCGTCCAAGGTGTTGAAAAGGGGTTAAACTGTTCCACCGTCGAGCCGGAGGATTCTTCGTCAAGGTCACCTGGCACGCGCTGCCGCGCTCCTGTAGTGGGGGATCAGTGATATGACCTTAGTGGCATCGAAGGAGGGGAACGTATTGCCCATCATGTTGAGCGTCCAGCAGCAGCATCATCACCATAATCTCCATGGGTCGTCGACAACCAGTGCTCAAACTCACCGCGGCAATGTGATCGTCTCGACGAGCAGCATGCCGTCCAATGACATGAAGATCCAGCAACACGGTTGCAAGCGGTCGAAGATCTACGGGCAGACTGGACCGTACGGTGCTGTACCTCATCAACCGGCTTCGGTGGCGAGACGAAACGCCAGAGAAAGAAATCGTGTGAAACAGGTGAACAACGGGTTCGCCACCTTGAGGCAGCATATTCCTCAGAGCGTGGCACAAGCTCTAGGAGGAAGCACCGCCGGCACGCACGGCGGTGCCAGGGCCGGTAGCAAAAAGTTGTCGAAAGTCGAGACCCTCAGAATGGCTGTCGAGTACATCAGGAGTCTTCAGCGTCTTCTCGAGGAGCATGACAGCGGGTCCGACGCGAGTGTCTCCTCGCCAACCTCCTCCCCACCCTCCTCGACCTCATCGTCCACGTGTGGCTCTGGTAATGGGATCGGAGTCGAGTCCAGTCACCACTCGTCCGAATTGAGACTGCGCGGGAACATGAACGAAATCAGACATCACAGCACCGACATGCACCGACACCTCCGACAAAATCCCAGTCCCACGTTCGTACCAGCGCCATGCTCCGAAGCTTCCAGTTCACCGACGCCCAGTTTTGTTTCCGAGACCTCGTCAGCTGGCAGCCAGGGATACGGAACTTCCGGCAACCTCTACACCACCCATTCCGACGGTTACGACAATTACGAGCCCATGAGTCCCGAGGACGAAGAACTCTTGGACGTTATCTCCTGGTGGCAACAAAGTCAATGAGAGCTGCCCAACGTCGCATCTTCTTCTTCTTTCTACAAGGTTGGTGTTGTGTTCTTACTCGTCAATGTTTCCTTTCGATTCATTTGACGAAGAAAATTTTTCCTCAAGAAAATCCACTGCAGATTAGACTGTGTCGATACTGCAATGTTCAACATTTCTAACTCCAGACTTGCATTATCATTTCAATCCTGTTTGTATTTTTATCAAGTAATCCATTGCAGATGGAAATGTTGAACTTCGTAGTATCGACTCATTCTGAAGTACAGACTTGTATTAAAATTTCAGTCCTGTTGTTTCTGAATGATATTCGATTAATTGTTCATACCAATTTAATCGGTTTTCAAAATGTAGCGAGGATTACAGAGTCGAAGGTCGCCACAACCCCTCGAATTTGTTTCGTTGAGAACAATGGAGAATCGCTTTATTAAATGTTATGAAAAAGTTGCTGAACGTTCGAGCCGTTCAGACTATTTTCGGAAAGCTTCTCTCACCTCCCTCGCTTTTCAACGACCGTAAATTTTATTCGTGAGGTAACATCCGCGTTACCGAGGAAGTTCAAAGGAGTTTCCGACCAGATTTGTGACCTTGCCCCGTGACAATGGTACGCGCGACCCCTCGCTGAAACTTGAGCCATTCAAATCGCAGACTCCATTCAGAGGGTATACATTCGAGAAGCGACGCTTTTGTGCCCGATTTCTTTCACCATTCGCTCTCACATACACGCATGCGGCACACAGACGGACCAGTTTCTGTGTTAGTGTCGCTCCTACCGTTTTTTTCATCCCTCCAGTTCTCGACTATCGGCATTCGAACATTTCACCGGATTAAAAACGTCTTTAATAATTTTTCCGAAAAATTTCACAAACAACAAATATTTTATTGTCGCTGTATTTCAATTGTCTTATAATTCCCTTCGCATACGATTTCCAGCTTTGATCGATTACGTAATGTTCTCGGACTTTTGTGGATTTTACAGGATAAAACATCGAACTTCCATTCAGGTTCGAGTTCATTCGAAGATTGATGGACGGTAACGGCCTCGCCGAATTTCTCGTCGTTATTCGCTTACCGCATTTTTCGTTTACTTTTCCGTCTCGTTCTGACGAGAGACGATTTCGCCCGCTGCGTTTAACCTGAATGCATCTTTCAGGATATTTCAGTCTCCCTTTTGTGGGTTTTTGAACCGGTACGCGCTATTCTTTCATCTCTCTCTCCCTACCGATTTCTTCTTTTTCGTTCGAGTCCCTTCCAGTAAAACCGCCCTTACCTGAAATCATCCCCTGCTTCGCCTCTATACCTGCGGTGCGACCTTCGACGGTTTCATTTTCGACAGGAATAAATTTATAAACTGGCATCGCTGCGAATGTCTACAACTTCCCAATAAAGTTTGCTGAATGGAATGATAATCGGATGAATAAACAAACAAATTTCCTACAAATTATTCTCACTTTTTGTAGACGGATTCTAAGACAGTGGAATAAAATCAACTCTTATTTTTAGTGGTAGTAGTCTTCGCAGATCTGAAATAAATAAAAATTGTACAAAATTCTGTCGAATTTTATATTCTACCAATTTTTGAAAATTTTCAAATGCATGAATAAATGTACGAATAAATTCAGATCTTTATGCAATTATCGCTTGCGAATATTTTCAAAAAATACTAGGATACGAAATGTGACAGAATTTAGTACGATTTTAATTTATTTCAGATCTAAAAAGGCTGCGACCACAGAAAATAAGATTTTATTTGATTCGAGTTTCTCTTCAAATAAATGGAATAAAAAACATCCGCAGTCTACTGATGACAAATTTGCGTCTAACAAATCGGTTTTTATTGTTTCTCACCTGCGGCGACCTTCGACGATTTCATTTTCGAAACAAATCTATAAACTGGTGTGTCTACAACTCGCTAATAAAGTTTGGTGAACATACTGAACAGACAAAGAAAGATTAACTCACATAAAGTACATAGAAGATTATTGTTTTCTTCTAATGCTGATGAAAAATGTGTGTCTAACGAATCGGTTTTTATTGTTTGTTGCAGAAGAGAGAGTCAGTCGGCGGAGGGTGACACAAAGAAATGAAAGGGGCGACGACCAGGCTGTTCCACCAACTGTGATCTAGTCATATTAATTGTTGTACAGATATATGTATAGTTTTAAAGCGTGTCGTTTTTGCCAGTACCTTAATGGTAATTTGCTAGTAACACGTTGGCCGCAGCAAACCGTTTGTATGCGCAGAACAGAAATTTGTTACACGATGCTCACGATAGCCAGTAGAGAATGTTGACAACAGTTTTCCATAAAGTTCCATTACAGTAAACCTTTGGCAGTCAATGTGTTAACGATGCAATCTCCGACGAAGTTTTTGTTTGTAATTGTAAATATGAAGACGCGTTAGAGGTAGTAAGATGATGTCGTATCGACATTAATTGTAAGGAGACGTCCTCGAAGGACGAAGCATTCCAGAGTGCCTTAGAGTTATCGTTAGACTGCGGATGTATCGATGTATCGATTGCAAGAAATAGAAACTAAATCGAGTGTTATTTCTTCCCTCGATGATCTTAACAGAGGAGAAATGATATACATATATTGACATCTTGAATGTTTTTAAATTTTACAATTTTCAATATATCATCTACTCAATTTTGTTATAAATGCACAAAGATCAGCAGTCCGCAGTTATGAACCTTCTATACCCTCCGCAATAAGTAGCAGCAGGTTTTTTCTCTCTTAAAAGTTAACAAAAGACCATCCCGACATCTTAACCCATTGTCAGTTTTTTAACGGATTTGTTTAGATATCGATCGTTACAAATTTTAAGAATGTTACGAACAATATATACGCGAAAATATTTATGTAAATTCGGAGAGGTATTCGAATACTGTTCTCGCGAATTAAGAAACGTCTGATTGTAATATAATTGTAAAGATTGTAATGATATTGTAAATGATATATGTTGAACGGAAGTGGTTAAATTATGAAACAATGTACATTTATACCGAGACACAGTGCCTTTTTTGTAAATATTGAAAAATAATTCGTTAAATATATTGGGCGACGTTATGAACAATAGAAGGATCTTATTTGTGTTACCTTCCACTGCCCCTCGCTACCTGAAAATTATAAAAAGTATTCTCGCTGTGCCGATGCGGAAACAAATTGCGTACAATTCAATTTACGAGAGGACGAATTGTGATATATTGGTACTAGCGTTCTCGAGGGATGGTTCTGCTGGGGCTAAAAGGAAAATATTTTCGAGACACCTGACTTCACGGTTAGAACCAGGTACAGAGTAATTACTTGCCGGACAGAGTTCTCGAGGAATGGTTATTGTTGTAGGTATATAACGGTAGATTTGCAGCGCATCTCGATGGTAGAATCGATCCCTTAACAAATGAAATTTCAACTAGCGTCATCTCATCTCCAGGTAAATATCCAACCTGCCCTAACGGGCCTGATAGTCTTAGTTGGCTTAGGCAGAGGTCCAATCTCACTTCCAGGTACGTTCGAATCGTAAACCGACGAAAGCGACAAAAGTTTCGAGTTGTAGAAACATATTTTACTTGCAGGCTCTCTCTATATAGCCCAAACAAGAAATAAATAATAATATTTACAATAAGTCACACAAGTTACATTTATTTTGAAGTTATTAGAAATTCTTCATCGTTCAGAATTTCATAGAAGAGAAAACGGAAAGTTTATATTTATTATGTGCCTATGTTTCCTTCTCAAAGCCGATATACATATATCGACTACGACAAAATAGAATTTTATTTCGGTTTAAAAGAAATTAATAACATACTTATATTTATGAGAGTCTGTTCAGAATCTTCGTCACGAGTCCGCCTTGACATTGTATGGCAAGGGGTTAATTCCGGTAGGTAAAATCCTTTAATTACAGTTTTACGAACAGTTTCTGTATTCCACTAATACGAACAGTTGCGTTTAGCATATGGGCCTGTTGATATTCATGCAAGTTTGTATTTTTATAATCTAATCCGCTGCAGATTAGAAATGTACCAATACTACGAATTTAAACATTTCTAACTAAAAATTTGCAATAAAATTCACTTGATAATATGTTTACTCACATTGTATTATTCTTGCAGTCGTACAAATCGTTTATTTGTGATTACGAGGTATAAAGAAGAGTTGCTGCATGCGTGCGATGACTTATTCGAGCCATGGTATGTCAAAATTATACTGGATACAGACGAGTAGAAGCGTCAAAGTGACAGAGTATCGTTAACGACATATCGTACACATAAACGCGTTCACCCTATGATTACGATGGACCAATTTCTGGTTTATGTGTGTATTGTGGTTACGAATATCGAAGAATTAGCAATCGAGACTTTCGACAGAAAAATTACTGTAATTCCGCCGGCGCGGCGCGGCGCGGCGATTTACTCGAAACCGCAAGAACATTGACAAGGATAATGGAGGGATGACTCCGCCCTTTCGCGGAACGCTTTTCAGATATCCCCTCGCGCCGAGGAAAACACAGGTCGGGTTTACGAAAATCGTTCTAATTTTTAAAGGTCTTCGCTCAGCGACCATCATTACGCCATCACGATAATACCAGTCCGAAGGAAAAGAGCTTGTTAGTCGAAAATATTTATTTCCTTTTTCCTCCCAGAAATGAATTTTCTTACCACGAACCCCATTCAATTTTTATTTCCATTAACCATCAGAGACCTGGAAAATGAGATGAGCTAATGGGAAAATCAAAATCTTTTCACATATTAGGTCGTTGCATTTGAAATGTCCATAACCGTAAGTTTAAACAAACATTATTTTCTCGATATCAAAATTATTGATTAAAGTAAGGATCGTTGTAATATTCTGTCGAAAAATGAGTTTTCTGAATATACTACGGTAAGAAATTAAATTTTTTAGCGGTACACCTTCCTCATTTATTAGGTTGTTATTTATATTACATTTTCCATATACTATTTCACGTACAAAGAATTTCCAATAACTTCATCAATAGCACGCTATAGGTTACATATAAACTTCATCCGACTGACGAATGTAAATATAATATAAATAAAATCAGTTTGATAATGTTAATAACTTCACCATAATTGTTTAAGACAACGATTGAGTTTTGACCGATTGGTTTCTTTTCGCTTCACATTTTATACTTGTGGCAAATAGAATACGATGCAGTGAAATATTGTTGACCTTGAAATTTAAGGTCGAAGTTAATTTTGCGGTAGCTTTCGTACTTTGTGTACTAATTGCAAGGAGCTAAATACACATTTATAGGTTTCACTAATAATTTTAATGTAGTAAAAATAACATACCAATACTTTCAAAGTGTTTTAATATTTTCACTGTTTTAAGTTGCACCTACTCGTTATTTTTGTCGAAAATGCATACAATCCATTATCGTGTTTCCCAGGTGGTCATGCGCTATTAAGGCTGATATGGTATTTGTCAGGAATTTTTTGGTAAAGTGGATTTGATAATTCCATATTTCAAATCGTTCTGGTGCGACTTGAATTAACCTCGAGCAGGCAGCATATCTGAATATGTATCGCGGCGCATGAATACAATCGAGCTTCAGTCCAGTCGGATCGCGGTGTAATCGTGTTAGACGGCTAGCTAGGCAAATATTTGTAGTCACTTCCTGCCTTGAAACTTTCTCATAGGTCTGAGATTCGAGTGTACATATGCAGGAAAATGATCTCAGGAAGATCGGCTCACAGGGGACCGTTTTTTATTAAGGAATATCTGCTTGAAAATTTTCACAAGCCATAAATGCATAAAGATCCGCAGTCTAGCTAAATATAAATCACAATCGAAACATAGGAAAGATGAGCACAGTAAAAATGGCGGCCTGGTATGTGTCAAAAGAAGACACAAATAGCAAATGAATTTGCATAAGTGTCGACAATCAACTTATAAATATGTGGGAACGTGTTGAGGTTTACGAGAGGAATGAAGCACTTTGCATAAAATGTTCTATCACTTTGTCGTGCACCTATATGATTGGTTGTAATTTAAAGAGGTTAAGCGTAGCGCAGGTCCTTCAAGCGTGGCAGATGAAGAGATTAAAAGCGTCGCTTGGCGGACTTCTCCGAAGTGGGCGCGCGCTCGTGTTATAAATCTTGAAATTTAAATCCAATTTAAGAGGACGAGATGGTTTGTAACAAGATGCAACGAGTGTCGCTGGCCTGTTCCTTCCAAGGATCCTTACCGGCAAGACAGAGCTCTGCGTTTGTATGGTTAATGTTCCCTCGTCCTTTTAACTCGTTGGTTCGAGCGCGATTCGATCGGTCCGCGCGCACTGCGTACGTCTTCGTATGCTCTCGGACTCGTGTTCCTCTTCTTGTTCCTTGTACAAGTTCGGCTCCATCGATGGGGATAAGACGATTTACTTCACTACCTGAAAAACAATCCACCCCTTGGATTCCGAGTAACGCGTGCCCAGTGCCCGCGTTACGCCGACGACTAATGCGTTCGCACGATTATCACCAGCTTAATGCATTTTCGCGCAATAATATTATATACACTCACTCCCATAAATACTAAGCCTAGCGACCATCAAAAGCGACGCGTGTGATGTGTACAGTATTATAAAAATAACAAGATTAATGTTATGTATATTTTGTCCGAGAAAGTATTCGAACGCCCTTTAAAACAGAATAATTATTTTATGTAATTGTACCAAACGACCTTGGAATTTTCCAGAAATTACAATTTACAAGGTAACATGTGCAAAAATAAAAAAGGCATTTTTTAAAACTTAAACTCTAAAACCGCAAAATTAACTTCGACCTTGAAATTCAAACAAAGCCGCGGAGAACATTTTTGCAAAGGAAAAACTTCAAATAACCTCCGGAATCACCCCCTTCAAGGAGGTAGAACATTTCTGGAACACCCTGTATGCCAAACAAAAATGACACTTTGTAGAAATATAAAATTTCCGGGCCTTTTCGATTAATTTGATAAAATCAGACTGGAAAAACTGGAAATTCTCGAGATGAAGGAATAAATGAAATCGAGATTATAGCAAATGTTCTTTTTCTTTATTAAATCGGAAGACTTTCTTCGGCTGCTGTCATTTATTACAGGCTGTTGCTATGTCCACAGGAAATATTCGGTTACTTAACCCACTTAGATACTGTAGAATATAAATACGTGTATGTACATATCTGAGAAGAGAAGATCGTCAACAGTGTATCCACTGTAATGGAAGAATAAGTATCAATCATATTCTTTTCTCTTTCTCACTATAATCAGTACGATATAACTTTTGCCTGCAGAAGAATACTTAAACAGCGTTCAATTACGTGAATACACTTGCGTAACTTAATATGAATGTAGAACGCTTACTCTCTTGAATGATAAATGATATACGCGCTTGCATAAAAGTGCTTGCTAAGGCCTCTGTGTAATGGATGTGGCTCGAAATGAAAAAAAAATGAACAAAAGTAATATTTAGCTTTCTTTTCAAAAGAGTCGTATTATATACGTTGGGAGTGCTGCAATTTTAAGTAAAAAAAAATATATTTACCAACGTAGATAATTCAAATCTTTAATTAAAAATATTATGGGTTGTTATATGTATATGAAATTTCTGATTGTAGTGTCTTTAACCAAACATGATTTTTTTTCCAAATAAAATTCATTACCTCAAATAACTTCTAATCAACACACTTTGTCGAATAATTATAAATTTTTCGATTTCTCATTGTGGTAGAAAATGGATTTTCTGGTCATCCAAGTAACTTTGTATTTACAATCTTTATTGACCCTTTGCACTCCGAATTATTATTCAATTTTCTTGCCAAGAACTCCCTACTATTTCAAGTGTTTTATTTGAAATTTACCTCAAAGGACAGTTCCGTGACCCCGCTGCTTATTTCAAACAATTATGTTTACCAATTATATTAAATATTACTCCAATTTTGTTGTAATTTATATTTGTGGAACTTATTTAATCGAGTTTTCGATTAGAAAATAAGACAATTAAATAAGTAAAGGATGATCCAAGTACATATAAAAACCTGTTTTATTTATATTTCTCTTTCAAAGGGTTATTAGTTTTAATGTTGCATATTTATGTGTCTACTTTTATCAGGAAAGTACAAGAAAATCATTAAACATTTAAATAAACAATGAAAATCCTGTGTACTTCATGATAATGGTCAATCATATTACAAAGAAAATATTAAACATTTTTCTACATGCTTTTAATTAAGTTGTATGTACTTACGACTTACATCATTCATTGCTGGAGCAATTCCAGGGACAACGGCCACATCGCATTGAAAAAAACCGATTCTCGTCCGATCATCGAAGTTAAACAGTGCTGAGCGTGGTTAGTACTTGGATGGGTGACCGCTTGGGAACACCACGTGCTGTTGTCACTCTTTTTTTTTTTTTCCATCCTCACTATGTGTATAAGGTACATATATGTATAGTATATAGTAAATTGAACCGTTCACAATTTTCTAAAACAATAGTGAAAACGCTTTTATGTTATTTAATTATGTTATTTAATTATTATGTTATGAAGGACGATTCTTTATAACACAATTTCATAAAGTATTACACGATGATACAAACAACACGAATTCTTTTACGAAATTAACGTACGTGTGGCACGCGGTACGAATTCAATATTAATATTCCGAGCTGTAATTACTCTATCAATCGGGCCCGATATACAGGAATTAGTCATGCTTCCTAAACCATTAAAGGCGACGAGAAAAAGAAAAGGAGGACGCGAAAAGAGTGGTAGAACGTAGGCAATCGAATCGGTTGCATTACGAAGGGCAATTTATGCCCGAACAGAGTTAATAAGCAGCCGCATAGAAGTAGCCAGAGCCTAATACCAGCCTAAATATACACGTCGACGGGCATGGAAGATTGAGAGAGGCCTTAAAAAGGCCACGTGGATTAAAAAAAACACGAAAGCCCGCCAATCTGCCTACGAGAATTAAGAAGATCCCCGTATCGTAACAAAAGCTATCCTTTATATCGTTTTTCCCTCTTATTATTCCTTTTCTGCTAACCGCCAGACACGCGCAAAATCATCAGAGGGGATCTTTGCATAATCAAGTTTCATTAAACTTTTAGTAGCAGCAGGTTTTCGTTAAACCCGACGGAGAAATTTCACCGTGAATTATGAAAAAATACCGTGGAAAGTATTTGATTAAACCTTTGCACTTGGAGATATTTTAACTCGAAAATTAAACATTTCTTCCGCCGTAGTACAATTCCATTCTGCATGACACTCTTCTTTTGTGTTTGTATTTATTAATGTACTATAAGTTAATATGAACTATTCGACATATCTAATAAGTTAGATCATCTAACCAATATTCGAAGGCACATTAGCATTATAAATCTTCAATCGCACAGTATACAAAAATGAATAAGCTTCCTGTTGTATTTGGTCGTACGATGATAGTGAAGAAGGTGGCTATGTTGAGCCTGTCGTTGCATGAAATCCTTAAAATCTGATACTGTCCCCGAACTTTTATATTCGCATATTCATTGTTAAACTCGTTTACATCTGCTCGATAATAGTGTAGCATTGTAGTTACGGTATTTCAGTTATGAATACTTTTGGCCGTTTCACAAAGTCGTTGGACGTCTCCCGTCGAAGGACAGTGACGTTTTCTTGACAACATACGCGCGAAAACGAGCATAAATTCAGCGGCGCCGGTACTTTGTGCCGTGCTTTGTGCCGTGCAATGTACAGTTAAAACGATTCAGAGAAACGTCGATTTTTAAAATGAAATAAGTTGACAATTGAACGCTTGATATATCAGATCGATTCGTGCAATAAATTCTCTTAAGGGGACATTACACCTCCTCGGGTCGGAAAAATCGACATTTTAGAAAGTATTCTACTGGAAAGTAGGGGAGACCGGGGCCCCAGTTGACTAACTTTTAACATATTTAATTTTTACCAATGAACCATTAGTATTTTGCTGACTTATTGTACACCAAAAGTTTCCACGCTGACTTGGGTATACAGATTTAATTTTGAAAATCACTTTGGATGAACCTAGTTGTAGCTTTTTACTATTTCATTGAATAATAAGTAAGCGGAGTGCGAGTAAAAAAAACTGAAGGTTAAATAGCCTCGATGAGAAGTCGGGCGATAATGACTCTGCACGGAGCATGTTAGGGGTGGCCCGATGGCACGATGGCACGAACTCCTACTGATAAACTCGATGCATCAAATTCGAAAGAATTCGCCTGTAGTTCGAACGGTCCGTTTCTGAATGATCATCGGTGTCTAGGTCAACGGGAGGGCGTGATCCGAGCAAAATGATGGTAGAACGGCCGGAATCGTATTCTGCGCGGACACAATGGCAGACTTGGTCCATAATTCCGCGGCTCGAGCCATCTTTCTCCTGATTTTTCCACCGCAAAACTCGCCTCACCTTTATTTTTCACGGTTTTCTCTCGTACCTCCACCTCCTCCCTCTATATCTCTGACTGTGGGGTGACAAAGCGTCGCTGTCGAAGCAAGAGAATGAAGCAGTGAATGGTAGCGGTCAATGCCGAGGCGTGAGACCCCAGGACATCGAGGATATTGTCCTCGAGAGAAAACGACGTAGAACTGAATGGGTGGAAGAATGGGCACCAAACGAGGCAAAGTTAGTCGACCTTAGGAATACCTGTAGGAGGGAACGGGGACATGTTCGCCGGGGATGAAGTCGGGAGTCCCGACAGTCCCGACTCCGGGACCTCGTAAAAACGTTCCTGCCCCAGGGAAGTCGCGCTGCGCTCCCCTTCGTTCCTCGAGCTGCGATAATATTTTCCTAGGAGCCTACGAAAACTCGATATGCCCGCCTCGAGCCGCCCGATTCGCTTTCCGATCTCGTTTTTCACGTATCCCCGGGATTTCACGATTCTTCCCCAGCCGGATTAAACCCCTCTCATCGCTCTGGCTGTTCGCAGTACCGTGCTAATTCCGAAAAAATCAATATTTGAAGAAGCCGTCGCGTCGTCGCAAATTTCAAGAAAAACAGTGCACGGCTTTATCGAACATAGGATTCCCATCAAATCATTTTATGCGTTTACGATGAAAATGAGTAGTTCTAATTTAAAATAGTACACACACATTCGAAGAGAGAAAATTTAAGACTACTATATTATATTCTCTTCAACCCACTAAACATATTAACCCCTCCTCGGTATACTGTGCCGGAGTCTATTTTGACCGGGAACATCCAAATTGTTATTTAACCACTCAATTTGTGGCAATTAAACTAACCGAATAGCTGTTTCATTGAAGATATCGTAAAGACTAATGAAAAAAATTATTAATTAGAGCTGTAAACGGTCCTAAGCATTGCCAATTATAATAGCTATAAAAATCGTCCGTTGTCCGAGGGTTAAGAAAGAAAATCAATTTCTATTTCACTCAAGTTTGTAACAATTCAGGTGGAAAATTGTTATTTTGCATAAAGATCCGCTCTGTCTACTGATGAGAACGACCGAGAAAACACCGCTTATGAAACGCAACAATGTGAAAGAACGTGAAGATCATGATTGATAGGAAGTACCGATAATGAGAGACAAGTCTGAGATGAAGCTGTTCATGTGGACACATTTGTTAGACATACATCTAGGTAGCGACAGAGGACTATAACGTTGCGAACACGACGTTTATTGTCACTCGGGACATATGTATTCACGATAATCATCATCTTGGTTACCTAAATCACCAACATCCTGATATCTAAACATCAGCCGGCGCGGCGGCCGCTTCGCTCATAGGGTGGCTGAGGACATTATTCTAGAGATGTTATCCAACTTCTGTCATGATTCCTGAGAATCCTCTCGGCGCGGGGCATAGCTGATGGCGAACCGGGTGGGTGATCGGTCATCTTCTGAAATTCGATCGGCCACAGTGGGACGTTGTTTACAAAGTTTCAGCTTTGTCTTCCGTTTCGAGAGAAAATGGTCGGGCGAGGCCAGTTGCCTGCCTCGATCTCATCTTCGAAAGGAGTTACCCTCGTAGCCAGGTCACTGCGGGAGATTCTCTCTATCCATGCGGTCGAAACTAGAGTATATCGATCTCGTTATCTTCCCACTCTGCATCGTAATCTCGCTTTACGACAACTTCTACGGGAAGGTCTCCGGTACATCACGGTGTGACCAGGTGTGACGTCTCACTCGCGGGCCAGTTTCCAACTTTCCGTACTTGGAATGCAATTATACAAGCAGCATAACTGAATTTCACGAAATAAAATTAAGATCGGGATCCCCGCTCACACATGTTTGGGCCAACCCTTCCAATTAATTGCATTTCGGACGGTGTATTCTGTTACATTAGTTAGAGGGAGTTTCTTGAGGGAGCAGACTCGTTTCTCCAGGATTGCAAGGGTGCGGGATGAGCGTTCTCATTTCTCGATAATAAAAAAATGGGGCGTCTCTTATTTCTATGTTTACCAGGCGGAATTTGCATTATCCAGAAGCTTGTGTTGCTATATTATTCCATTCTCGATCCAAAATATTCGCAGTTCTTACAGAAATTTCGTCCACTGTACATATACCTCTTGTATTTTATGGCAACAAGTGTTGGCATTAGAAACTCTTCTAAAAAGTATTCGTTGTTAAATGATTAGAAGAATAAGTTATTTTAGAGCGTTTATCAAAAATAGAATCGTAAGAGAACTCGAAGAATTTCTTAATTATGTATTATCTATTGTACATAAATAATTCGGAACTCTTTGTCGACATTGACAAGTAAAACGTCAGTCGCTGTTACAATAAAATTTTTATTTTTATAGTCTACACGTTCTATTCGAAGCATCTACTTCCAAGTACTTTTCTTCAGCTGTTTTCATTGGAAGTTCTGCCATAAAAACGTTTTTTAAAAAAGTTCTAGGGTCCACGTCTCAAGTAGAACCGATTAACGTAGTTCCATAACTCTTTCGATAACTCTGCTCTCAACGAATTTTGCATAGCCAAGAGGCACAGAAAACCGTCGTTCTACCATTTAGTCCGGAAATTTTGTTTAATTTTCAGTTTAATGACTCGGAGGACTATCAAACTTTTCACTTCGAGAGGAGTCTTCTCTTTCGAATGGTTCATATATTCAGTTTTTGCGACCGCCCAGGAGGGAACCAGGTGGTCCGAGTGTCGAGGCTGACTTTCTTCAATCCCGTACAGTGATATGCCGGTTTTACATCGGCAAAAATGATAATCGAGATCGAACGTCCGATAAAACGAGGAAAGGCATGATAAAAAGAGCAGTTTCGGCGGAGTTAGGCTGCTTCTCCCCTTTGTTCCTTCTCTTTTTTCTCGTGCAGACGTCGACAAACGATTAGAAAGTATTTAACGCCTCGATACCTCGTTGATCCTCGAATTGGACCCCCTATGGAGGCTACTCATCTTCCACCGGATACTCTATTGTTTTCTCTCAGCTTTCTCATGACCGTGGCTGTAAACCGATCCTATCTTTACACAAAAGGAGATGAGTCTATGATTAGAAAAACCTTTTCGATAATACATATACTGCAACACGAAACACGTGGAAACATATGTTCCACTTCGTAACTTCTACTCCTCCTACCATACATATACAATATCTATTTATTTATTTATACTTTTTACTAATTTTATTGTCATAGATAGAATGCGATCACTGCCAGATACTGTTTTCTGTAGGAAACATAAATAGGTGTGGGTTAAAAGTAACTGGGTATTAAGGTTATAATTAGACAGCGGATTTGATGTATTTTTTATGACAGAAACGAGCAGGTGTAATTTAAAACTGTAAATACATTAGAAGAATTTGAAAATACCATTATATTCTTTTCAAACCTATTAAACATATCAAGAAAGAAGATAAACTCCTGTTTCACTCCAGTTTGTTGCAATTCAGGTACAAAATTTTTATTTTGCATGAATGTCCGCTGTCTAGTTATAATTATTAACTTATTAACGAGTAGGTGTAGAAATTAATTCGTGGCCCTCGCAGATACTGAACTGTAATTTAATTATGAATTCAAATCTTTCAATCACCATACTGCATTAATTACTTACAACAGGTAGTGACAATTTGTAGCTCGCGAGCTATTCGAGGCGCCTCGCCACTACTGCAATGTCCTATATTTTTCGTAAAATTATAATACAGCTGCCCTTAAAATGTGATTAGCGAGTACCACAGGCCTAAGAATGGTCCAGCGGCCCCACCCACAATTTTTATTGATATTGTGTGGAAAACAATGGTTTCAGGTTGATAGATAACCCCCTAAAATTTTAAGTCGCTAACCCTTCATGATAAGAAGATTGCAACATCGCATTGATACCAATAGACCGTAATTTTGACCGGTGATGGTAGGTTTAGTGTTAATTTTTGTTGGATAGTAGCTTTTAGTGTTCTCGGTGGGTTAGGCGTAGATCTACAGGCAAGAGGAAAAAGCTGATAGCACGCATGTAGGCCGTGTGGCATGTGAGAGAACGATTGTCCGTGGCACGCATGGAGATCGGCGGCGAGTGATGAAACGGCGCGGCGTAGTGGTCCGTACGACGACGTATAGAGCCAGCCAGCCCGTCGCTGAGGGGTTAATCCGTAGGTCTACACAACAGCGTCTAACTATAAGACCGTAAACGTCTTCGTGGCAGTGAAACGACCGGTCAAGTTCGCCGACGGCGGACCCGGTGATCGTCAGCGTCGCGATCGTATCTGGTACCTGCATGGTTGTTCGTCGCGCGTCCGATTCCTCCCGAAAGAAGAAGTATCTCGGCGTGTTCCCCAGAAGCGAGGAAGCTGCGACCACCCACGATACTCGTGGCGAATTTCTAAAACGTACGAGCACGAGCTCACAATCCCTTCCCTTACCTTACCTTCTATCTGTCCTCCCCCCTCTTCTTCCTCCCCCTCCCCATCGTTTCACGCCCCCTTTCATCGTCGTCTCGCTGGAAAACTCCGTTAAATAGAATCGAACTGCAAAGGAACGACGACCGCCCGCGATGATCGCTTATAAAACGTCCTCTGTGTCACGATCCTTCTTCTACTTCTTTCTCCAAGGGATGCTTCACACGACCACTTCCGGCCGTCCAGCCGACGATTTTATTAACTCGGATGACGGTATGCGAGTTATGCGACGCATCAGGTGTGCAGCGACATTGAACCAATGAAACTGTTTTCCCAAAATTTATCAAGACATACAGCACTCATTTTACACCCAGTTTTTTAGCTTGAAAAAACGATTAATACTCTTACTCTGTTACATTAGTTTACTAGTTGATGTGGTCTGGGAACCTGCTTTTTCTGGGCAGAATTCAACATTTTATCTTAACTCTCTGAAAGTTGCTAATTAGGGACTTGTTTGTCTTCAATGTTGATGTAGCCTTTTATAACATTTTTTTCAAAAATTTCTAATACCTACCTATAGTTCATCCCCGTCTAATTCAAAGCTATCTAACAAATAGTGAGATATCAGTTTGGATCAGAAATGACAGGCCTAGAACTCGCAGGAGTCCGATTGTCATTGTTAAATAGTCGACAAGGAGTGCGGTACACCAAGTTCCCCAGAAGTTGGTGAGAGGATTGAGGGGGAGGCAGAGAGGGGCGAGGAAGTCGGAACAATTGACCTTTGTGGAACAAGGGGATGGATCGGAGAAAGGCGACGGATTTCGTGAACGAACGGAAGCGTAGTTCGCGCAGACTCTCTGCATGCTACTCGTAGAAAACTAGCAGGATGACCAGCATGTTACGGCATAACTCCTCGACACGGTATAAACTCCAGCAGAGCCATTGTCTGTCGCCCGAGGCGACCGTTCAACGAAGAGCAAGTTTCATTGTCACGATCCCCGTAACCATGAATGGCTGGCTATCTCGTTTAACTTCAATTACTATGGTTTCCCTTTCATTTCGTTGCTAGTAAGGTCTGGGTAGTGGGGACACGGTATGAATGTGTTCTGTCTGTCTTGTCTTTCTTCTCTTTTCCCTCGTTTTTTCTTTCGCTCCTCTCTCTCTCTCTCTCTCTCTCTCTCTCTCTCTCTCTCTCTCTCTCTCTCTCTCTGTGCAGCCTAGACCTTTTTGTTGCGGGAAAACCATATTACGCGACGGATTACCCGGTCTCGTTAAATTCTCCTTTAGCAGAATCTTGTTTTGGTCTTGCGTGTACACCCGGGGTGAAGAGGTTCCGTCGCAATGCGATTGCGCATTTCGATCAATTTGGTACAGGTTTTACACTTCAAATTCAAATTGAAAATAAGGTTAAATTTGAATTTGAATAAGGTTGAATTTGAATTTGAATAAGGTTGAATTTTCTACAATTGTTTAACCCTTAGCACACACACTCGAATGGTGACTCTGAGAAGCACCATTAAAAATTGCTGTACCATTATCTAAACAGTTATTACACATTTAGGTATTGTATGCAATTTCATATTCATAAAATTTCAATATCCATAAGATTTAAAACGAAAAACGTGGGGCGCGAGATAATACATAGTAAGGAGTGTAGAGAGTAGCTGCCGTTGAGAAAACTCGCACAACAGTTCATATAATTTGCAGTACAATCAAATTGTTAGTGATTCAGGTGTTCATCTATTGCATACGCCCCACGTTTTTCGTTTTAAATCTTACAGGTATTTCCATAGCTATTCAAAATTCACAATCACAAATTTTCGGGACTATCTGTATGGGACTAGAAAAAATTATTTTATATTTTTTAATTCGTTTTAAAAACGTGGTATTTTTTAAAAGTTTATTTTTATTTAAATAATTTTCAATCGTTCAAGGTCGATAGAAGATGCGTATAATTAACGTTTCAAATTAATTGAACTGATTAACCTTTCGCGATAGTTGTGCAATGTGTATGATATTCGGATGAAAAGCAAAGTCTACTGATAAAGTTGCAATGTATTTGTGCGTGGTATTCAGCGAGTGGATCGAAAGAGAGGCTCCGACAATTACGAGTACCTGAACGAGCAGCAACGAGCAGCCAGTTGCTCCTCTGCACGAGTATATAATCCGGACAGGTTTCGGCGGCGCAATTATTAATATAAGAAAGAGAGAGAAGAAGCTGGAGGTGGTCCCCGCTGCTGGAAGGGCACAGGCACTTTTTCTTAATCCTCTTCATCGCGAGTAGAATTTGCGCTTATGTATACGCAGAGTTAGTTACAAATATTTAGCGAATACCATCAACGAACATTCATTTAACCTAACCCCTCGCCCTACGATTTCTTTTACCGTTTCAGTAAGTAGAACTTTCTTGTAGATCGTAATTTCCTTAAAAAAGGAGAAAATTTATATCTATGGTAGGGGAGACCGCGGGGCTAGTTGACTAATTTGCCTACAAATCATCATCTGATTCACTACAGTAGATATGTATGAACAAATCAAAATTTAAGTATCGTTAATACTATTATTTTAGATAGTTTTTGATATGAAAATAGCGAACTGCGAAGCTGTATGCTTCCGAATAATGCAAATTACTTTCAGGGAGATAGCGCCCTAGATCGATTTTTTATCTAGCGTTTTTGACTACTGAAAAACTCCGTGTTTGTATTATCGAGAAATGAGAAGGTGCCTCTTAAGGCAGTGTTTCCCAAAGTGTGGTACGCGTACTCCTGGGAGTACAGGAAGAAGTTCGAGGGGGTACTTACTGATTCTAGTGCAACAATCTTAGTGCAGCAAGAGTCTACTGTTGTGTACAAAGGATATACATTATACACGCCTGCTACTTAATACTGATTGTTCTTAACGGGGGATACGCAGTGTCGCGACAGTTGTAGAAGGGGTGCACAGATGTCTCGAAACTTTGGGAAACACTGGTCGAAGGTCGTGCGTGTGTCCGGGGTTACTGACAGAGAGCAGTTAACTTTTTCGGGAGAGGGAATGAGTCCCAAAATACGTGAACGACCGAGCGCACGGATGATCGTAGCTCAAAGTACTCGTAAAGGCCGACGAAAAAGATTGTATGTATAATCTTTTTCGAATGCGTTCACGAAACCGGACGAAATTACAAACGAAACTACAGGTTCGGGCGCATGCGATTCGCGCGTGTGAATTTACGCGTGGACCGGCGCGGCGCGCGTATATGCGCGTGCGCGCACATGGTAGATACACTTTCCAGCGAGCGGGCCCACTGGCCCCGTGGCATACGAACCTACAAACCGATTCCAGCGTTCTCGGTCCTTTTGGGCCTGACCAGATCAAACCGAACCGTGATCAACTCGAATATATACCCGTACCCTGTTCTCTTTTTACCTCGTGATTGCCATCGTGCGGCCGAGCTCCGAGCACGTGTGATAATAAACAATACCTTCGGTGATCCTGTAACAAGGACCCTAACCACAGAGGGCGTCGTCACATCTACCACAAAACGCCGAATCCTGGCCAATAATCAGACTTATTCACGGCCAGATTCTTTCGATTTCTTTGGAAAAACAAATACCAATAAAAATTTTTTGTCTCAGCTATAAGTAGACAGCGGATTTTATCCATTTATGACAAAAATCAATAGGCGAGAAACTTAATCAGTGAAAACATTTATGAAATGCACAAATACGATCACATTATTTTCAATCAATTAAACTTATTTACGCAACGAATAAATCTTTATTTAGTTTCGTTTCCATATAAACGATGTATGTATAAACATTTTATTTTGCATAAAGATCCGCTGTCCAGTTACAAGAGAGGAGCAAAATGTATAAATAAAGCACACTTTTTTTGTGGCATTATTGCATTATTGCCTTAATCAATGGTACATATATGTTTACTATTTTTCCTTGTGAATAATTTAAGTTTACTGTTCGCTACAATTTGCTATTTCATCACACAGTTGGCTACAATTTGCAAAATCTACCCTCTTATTACATTTTTCAAATAAAAATCAGCAAAATACTATATTGTTTGTAGCATAAGGAGTGACTGAAATCCATGAGGTTATTAATTTTATAATTTTTAATCAGTTCCATCTGTTTCACTGGATTCCATAGAGAGCTCATCCTTTTAAAGACACCTTGTAGTGGTAACAATGATTTTTTCTCTTTTCTACGAAAAAAGGGGATATCGTTATAACCGTTTCAGAGTAATGTCCGTGCTTGGGCTGGATCTTGTGAAAGTGGGTAATCTTCGCGATCTTCTCTTAAAATGGTTTCCATTCGTCGATCATCTGTTTGGAAATTAATTTTTTGTAGATTCTTATATTGTATATGAATCATAAAATATGTTCTCCTTTTAATAAAGTTTCCAGTGATGATTTATATCTTGGAAGAATCGTAAGGTGTCAACATTGTGAACGATTTAGGATCGGTAACTTATTTATGATGATAAATACTGGTACATAACACATTTCGTATATTAATAATTTTATACACGTGTGTGTATAAATTAAAAATACCAACTAACGTAAATCTGTTAAAATTTATAATTGTATAATAGTTTGATATGTATACTACAATAACAAAAGCAAAATTAGTAAATCACATATCACCGTATTATTGTTGGCAAGACTGTCAACATTCCAGTAACCACATTTTCTTTCTCTGCGTTAGTCAATTGCTACAAATGATAACATCAAAATATCGAGTTCTTTCTTGAAGTGTGCATAAATTGTGTTAGTATCTTGTTATACAATATGATATTATCAGTATGGCTGTAACGAGGTAATAAATAAGATTAGGTGTAAAAGCAAGTCTGAAACACATTGTTTATCCGATAGAAATTATTTAAAACTTGGTCGAATAATTTTCACTTCTCAATTCCACACATGAGGTGATATTACAGCATCGTATGACATGAATTAGCCCCGGTTTTGTCCATTTCCCAATACATGTATAGGAAAATCGATTTTTGATCGGCGTCAAGTTGATTCGTCGCACTGTGTGACACGTAGGTGACGATTAGCCGATAAATCGTGCCACGAGAAGGTAACAGTTACCTACCGAACACGGTATACACCGGTTCTTCTTCGTTTTCACCACGTTCCAATGGTTTCGAAGTAGCCACGAGCCCGATGTACAGGAGTCGTAGTACTCTTGGTACCGTTGTAATCGTTGTAAGTACGAGTAAGCGACTCGTTTCGAGTCCGCCGCCAAGTACGGTAGCCTTTCCTCGATACTTTTTTGCGATCCCGACAGAGAATGCTGTAACGCGCGTGCCGCCGCGCCGCGCCGCGCGCCGTCCGTCCCTCTTTTCGGCGTCTTCTACGGTTTTGGGTCGACCGGCCTCTTTCATTTCACTCCACTTTCTGGAGAAACGCGACAACACGACGCGACGTTTCTCCGATAGAAATTATAATAATACTCGGGGACACGTTCCCCTCTACGCAGGGTGGACCTCCATTTTCTTAGACTCCACCTGTATTAGGTGCAAGGAAAAATGCTGTCCTTTGTTTATTATAAACGGTGTCCCAATAAGAGCGCCGGATTTAGTTTTTGAATTAAACACATTATTTATTTGAAAAGTGATTGATTATATTTTTATTCCATTACAAAGTACAACTGATACAATTACAGTACAATTGATACAATTACAGTGATTGGACGCGCTTACATTTCGAAAAAAATACGCCACCATAGCTAAAAGGTTCAAGTCGGGCATTTTAAACAAATACCCGAATATTTTATGACACATACCTAATGTTTATATCGGTAGAACTTCATACGATTCGGAGGCTTCAAAGCTTCGTGCACTCCGACGATTTCGAAACTTCGGACACTTCGAAGTTCCCTTCGTTCGTTCGAATCCTTCGAATCTTCGAAGAGTCGAAGAAGCTTTGGGAAAGTAACAGCCCTAGTTCCCACTCGTAAACAAGTGATATTTTACAAACTTGTAACGTGTACGAAGTGATTGTAAACACACTCTGTTTGTACTTCGTACATTTTCGCGAGACAAATGAGTGAGGAAAATTTCCAGTGGGAGTCTCGATACATGTTTGGAGAACAGTTTGAAGCTGTACGAAGCCTTCTAGTGAAGACGCAGATATCTCATCGTGGATGGGGAACAACGGAAAGGGACGCGTGTAGAATGCAGTCGTGAATACGTTGCCTCGAGTGAGTACTACACTGATCCGGAGAATGAAAGAAGCAAGTTGCGAAGGCGAGTAAATCTGACGGCGCCCGAGAGAACAGAAGAAGAGGAAGAGGAAGAAGAGGATAATCTATAGGAAGAGAAGTGAGAAGAGGCCAAGTCCGGGCGATCTAAAACGAAGGAAGGAAGGAAGGAAGAAAAAGAAGTTCTTGAAGAAAGGGTGGAGAAGAACCGAGATACCAATCGGCATTTTTTTCTTCTTACGAAGAGGAAGACGAAGAAAATTTGCGGCATCAGATTTTCAAGAAACTTCATGGCATTAGACTTCAATGTAATTCTCATCTAGAGAACCTTCCTTCAACTCGGAGAATGAAATTTTATGAGAACAGTGAGAACACATGTGAAGCAGCAGTCAGATTAAAAGAACTTAAGAGCATCGGTGTATTCGATTCAGCGTATGTATTAACCCTTTCCAGATTACAGTAAAACTACCAACAATTAACAAAACAGAATTAACAATCGACAGTAGAACTACCGACAGTTAAGACGAAGCTATGTATTTCTACCAAAACCAGTCGAAATGATTGGTCTTTAAAAAATACGTAACAATATAGAATATTTTTATATTTATCGATTTATTACTATCTTGGAAAAGGAATATGGGGACGAATACGATTTTTAAAAAACCCTTCATTTATTTTGTTCCCAACTTATTCCGGCTGCGGCAATCTCATTTTGATATATCTTGAATACTTTCGTTTTCATCTTCAGAACTTGAAGGCACGCAAGCACCTCTTCTTTTACGTAAGTTTAAAATATTTTCTGATTCACACTTTCCGACGACTGTAAACACTTCTTGAGAAGATGTCCCATATATTTTCAATTGGGTTGAAGTCTGGTCTTCTTGATGGCCAAAGTAAAACATCAACTTTCTGCCATCTGAAAATATGCGTTAATTACTTTAGCACGATGAATCGGTGCATTATCGTGTTGCAACGTATCGTGGACCAACCCCAGCTAATCTAATAAATTCTCTTAAAAAATGGCAACAAATCTCAACAAATATGGTCTTGCGGTTATTCTAAAAAATTGAAAACAAATTTCAATTTGTTAGATTAGACAGAAAAATGTGTAGATATTGTAACGAATCTAATAAATACTCTTGAAAGGTTCCAACAAATTTCAACAAATATCGTCTTGTGGTTATTCTAAAAAATTGATAACTAATTTCAATTTGTTAGAGAGATTAGACAGAATAATGTGTAAATATTGTAGCGAATCTAATGAATGAACTCTTGAAAATTGCAACAAATCTCAAGAAATATCGTCTTGTGGTTATTCTAAAGAATTGAAAAGGAATTTGTTTGATAGTTCGGCGTTTGTAGTGTTAGAAAAGGAAGAGTTCTATCGAGATCCGGTGCGGCGGATTTGAAAAATTTCGAGGGCGATCAGCGGGCACCGGCAGGACGAGAACGGGAGCGGAGCGGGAGCAGGAGCGGGAGCAACTTCTCGGGTTCCCACCGAACCCTGGTTCTTCGTCTTTGTCTGACCCGCCGCGCCGCGCGCCGCCGCGTGGCGGATCCTTTTCTTCGGCGATGAGCCGGTGTATCGTGAAACACGCTCCCGAGGCGGCTGCCTTTTATTTCTTCGGCGTGCGTGCACCCTCCGTTCAGCGACTGAAACACTGTTGCCTCGTGAAAATAAACGAGCTAAAGGTGGAATCGCCAGGAAGAGAAGCCACGGTGTATAGCTCCTACACTGAAAGAAAATAGACGAAGACAGCCGCGTAACTCATTCCGCGCTTCTCTCTCTCGACAAACCCCCCCTCCTCGCCTTCTTTCCATAAACACACTGCACCGCAAACAGAAATGATTTAGCGACAATTTAATCGGTACCGCGACGATCGATCACTTTCGCTCGTCTACCTGCTCTCTCGAAGTCATTTCGACGAGATCCCTGTCGCTTTTCATTAAATTACAAGAAACTTCGGTTAATTTTGTGCGCGCGTTTGCCTGCTGCTTTCTATTTCCTGATCCCTTCTGTCCCTGTGTCATAAAAATGTTACATTATATTATAAAAAATTTTACATTACATTGACGACATTTTGAAGTTCGAAATTCAGTCATCGAATTACCAGCCATCTTGTTAATTTTCGCAAAAATTGAAATGTGGGATTGTCAGTGTGGCTAGAGAATATATCACAGCTTATGATTTATGGTAAGTAGGGAAATCCGTTGTTGTTACAGTATTGAATATTACGAAACACCCACAGGACTTTCTTTAAATACAGTCCTCTTATTGGTCCAGAAACGAGAGGCGAAAAGATAAAAAAGAACGGGTCCTGCCAGCGGGCGATTTCGCCGGTACTTTTTAAAGGAGCTTTCGCGAACAGCGAATCGATATTTATCAATCGATCGGCAATTTCGATCGATGATCACGGAACCACGTGTTCACCATGGGTGCAATATGCGAGCGAACTTCCATCGTATATCAAAAGTCACTTTCCAAATTGTTCACGATGATTTACCGAGAGTTTTTTTTCACTTCTTTATTTGAAACATTTCGCGTCGTCACGATATCCATTTTCCCGTAACCTCCATCAATTTTTCCGAACGACTAATTATGTAAATAATATTATGTAAATGAAATATTATTTTATTCAAACCAAATATAACCTTATCAAAATTTATACCTCCAATAAATATACTTAATGAGACAATTTCCATGATAATCGAAATGCACGCTTATGTAAAGCTGCATTTTATATACATATATACGTATGTATACGCTAGAAATATCTATAAAAATAATTTATTTATCCACGCGTTAAATTTTATGAAATCTCATTTATTACAGTTGACCAACTTAAAATAATTCTGAGTATTTTGATAATTTTTTGTAAGATAATGGTACGTGTATCCCTAATTATAATGTATGCCAAATATTACGTGTAGTTACTCAATAGTTTTAAAGATATAAACAATTAAAGTTTCTGTTGAATTGTTTATTCGGTTGAAATTCGGTTGAAATTAATTGATTTTATAGGCTGAAGCATCGCGAAAGATCATCATTATCAATATGAAGCGGAAACATTCAGATACCTCTGATAGAGGAAACCGATAGATATTGAAAGGTACACATATGTGTATGTGTAGTATGTTACCGACTGGCAATTTCTGCCGAGAGAAATTTATTACGGTCTGCAAACCGCACAAACATATTGGAAACCTAATAATGGTATATTACTGGCATAGCGCGTATAATTCAGAGATCTTGATATGTACTCGGGGAGGAGAAATTTCTTTCATTTCTTTCTTTTCAACTAAACCCCAACGACTGAACGACTGACGTGTTCGATTGCATTTTCATTGAAAACATCGCCCCACAGTATATGTATACCTTAATGCATTAATAACGCAGAAATATTTCTAAAATGAAAAAAAAACCTGTAACGCAGCTTCCGTTTACTTTTAATTTATTGAAAGCATCGGTGAGGACACAAATTCTTTTAATCAGAATTTCTTCAAATTTTTCTATAAAAATATTTTGTCATTCAACAAATTATTTGGTGAAGTCTATGGTTCATAGCAACAGCAATTTTCCTTCGGAATTATTGTGTAAAAGAAGATTCTTAAGCTTCCATTTGGTGCAGCACAATTATTGAAAAGCCTATTACATAATAGGCTACCGGTATACGTATAAAAAGTGTTAAATGAGACACCCTGTATAAATGGTTCTATTGTTCCACATTTGATCCACTAATTTTTATCGTGAACAAATTAAATCCACAGTCTACTCGGTGAATCAGCTATTCGACTGCAGTATTTCTTATGCGATAACTATTGTTTGATTATTTTGTTATTTTATCATTATTATGGAAGAGCGTTTCATCCGTAGAACGGTCTTCTTGGAATGCATCAATAAAGTATGTTGCGTGTTATGTATTCTGCAGATCGGCCGCGCATCAAGTTTTACTCTCACTCATCAATTATTTGCATAAATTTTCATATAATCATCCGTATTTTGAATCAGTCGAATAATTATACGATTGCACGCTTTTGGCTCCCCGAGAATTTCACCAATATGTCCGCGAGTGCATAAATGGTGAGAAATAATTACAGTATACCTTCTTTCGTTATAAATGAATATATGAATCGTTAAAAGTTGTGCACTTAAATATTCTTACGTAAATGGCCCAGCGAAATATGTTGCAAAAATGGATAACAGTAAATCTGAATTCAGAATTATTCCTTCTCCAGTAATATTTTTATCTCTTGCAAGGATTGGAACTACATATAAAGTGAAATAAAAATTAACGATCAGAATATTGTTGTATCGACTGCGGCTTCAAGTTATTATTAACACTAAACCTATCGAGCCTCGAAAGTAACTGGAACATACTCCCTTATAAAAATGCCAAGGTTAATTTGATGTAGACTTTGTGCGGCTCCTATTGTGATACGTGCTCTATTAAAGACATCTATGCAATAA
Organism: Lasioglossum baleicum; assembly: GCF_051020765.1. NCBI lineage: Eukaryota > Metazoa > Arthropoda > Insecta > Hymenoptera > Halictidae > Lasioglossum > Lasioglossum baleicum. Next base: position 2,022,641 of record NC_134940.1, on the reverse strand, counting down.
TTTCTCGTCAAATATAATTGTTATTAATCACCGGTCGGTAATGTGTTAAAAGCTAGTCAACTCTAGTCCCGGTCTCCTCTATTTGATCCAGCTCTGACTTTTAATAGCGGTTAGCAAGAGGAGCAGTCCCCCAAGTCGACACGTAGCATAAGTCAGCGTGTCGGTGTAACTTCGTGCGAGAGTGACCACACGCTTTTACCAGCGGGACCAGGATACCGGGGACCGGGGACCAGGGACCAAGGACCAGAGAGACCAGGGACCAGGTCCTCGATATCTGGCCCTGTTCGCTTGGTGTATCATTACGGATTCGCGTGCGCTGCCCCCGGTCATTCTCGTCTCATCTCGAGCAGGTCTTCCCCTCTTCTTCTACACACCACACCACACCACACCACGGTCCTCTTTCTACGCAGAACTGTGTGCGTGCGAGCACGCGTACATGCTCAAGCGAATCTCGTCTTTTTAGGCACTCGCAGAGAATTGACCCGACGCGACGCGACGTCGACCGAGAATCCAGTCAGGTATCAAAGGATCGCAGAGTGGGTCGGAACTCGCGTAAAAGCGACAAATGCTCACCGGTTGCATGGCCGAGTCTCTGTGTTACTGAATGGGTCTCGTAGTCGAAGGACTTGCGTTACATTGCATCTCTGTTGAATTTAACGCGATGCACTCGCGCTCGACTGCTGTAACCACTTAACGCGCCAATTAAAAATTTAAAAGCGGTCTAGACTGCGGATTTTATGCATTTGTGACAAGAATAGGTAGTTGCAATTTGAAACAGTGAACAAATGACATCAATGTGTTAGTTGCAGCTGAAGAACATTATTGAAGACCGAAAGAAATGATTACTCGGCTCGTGTTTGTTGCAGTTGATGCAAACAATTATTATTTTGCATAAAGTTCCGCAGTCTAGTAATTACTATAATTTCATAGATGGGCCACCACCACTGGTCAAACAAAGAAAAAGGATGTAGCTCGCTTTCACGCTGCAATACGCAGTAACCAATGTGGAAAGTTGATCTTCGCCAAAAGAATTGCAGAACTAAAAGAGACAAAATGTGAAATCTGATTTATCACGAACGAAAAGATTCTATCTGAATTCGCGAATAATAGGTTCCTTCCGACAGGAGTATATCGGAACGGAGAGACGGCGGACACGGGATAGCCGATTCAAAAGGGCCGGTTGAATAGAAAATAATGGGGCCTGTTCCATTCTTTTGTACACATTATTTGTTAAATTCACCGTTCCATTCTTCTCCGGTTAGTCGAGGACCACGACGATAGCTTGATCTTTTTCTACTCACAATCAGAGATCCTCGGGCTCGATAAATCTCCGACGAGCATCGTCGATCTTCCTTACAGATTTCTGCTTCTGTCGTTGATCCGGCACTTAATCGTTCTGCTGATTTTATAATCGACAACTTAATTGTACGCGTTGAAGCGTTGTGCTTTTCATTTATGCTAATACACCGACATATTGATTTATCGACGCGGTGTCATTAGTGGATTTACACAGTTGGCTGCGTTTCAATTGTAGATTGTGCGCGACACCTGTGTACGCAGTTCTATTTGCTCGCTCCCTTTCTTCATTACTACTAGACCGCGGATCTTCATGCATTTGTGGCTTATAAAAATGTTGAAAAATTCCTGAAGTATTAAATTCCAAAATAAACAGACAAAATAAATTGAAAAATATTTGATAACTGGTCTGCGAATCTTTATGCAAAGTAAAAATTGTCTGCATAAATTGCAAATAATATAATAGAAACTAAATTGAATGTTATTTCTTCCAGTAAAGATTATAATAGATCTTGATTATTTATAATTTTCCTAGAATTTTGAATTTCATTTAGTCAATTCTGCTGTAGATATGCGCAGTCTATTGATGACTAATAAATTTGGAATTATTTATTAGCTTAATGCTATATTCTACATAGAAAGTACGCGTGTTAAATATGTAGATAGTTATTTGTGACTGCTTCTGGAAAACGTAATGGTAGACCGACGAACTGTTATGATTATGTCTTACGTTGTTCCGCTTGTTGCTCCATCGATTGTACCGTGACCTTCGTTCTTGATTTATCACACTATAAAAGACGATTCCCCGTTAATTAATTGATATATAAAGAAAAACAAGTACCGAGCGTTCATATGTAGTGGATCGTCCAAGCTATGTGTTAAAATTAATCTTCGGAAACAATGGAGAGACAACGTGGAAGACAAATTTTCCTTTTCATTCGCTAGCAACCCTCGAATGGTGTTATCCTCGGGAAGGAAGCGCAGAGAAGATTCCTACCAGCGATAAATCGAAACACACTTTCACTGTGTACGAGGAAAGATGAACGTAGACTTGTCCAATAGGCTTCCAACAACACCATCTTGATAATAATATCCCGCTGTTAGACAATTTGACAACGAATTCGTCTTCGCGTTCCAGGTCATTCAACTTCTCGCTTGGTAAAGCTGATTCCGAACGCGCGCACGTTCAACCATTAGTTCCTTCGAAATAAATTCTCAAACATTGCAAAATTGCTCTGAATTAACCCCTTAGCGTATAACAACGAGTCGGACTCGTGACGAACACTTGAAATGTAATCTGTAGACTGCGGATGTTTATGCATTTATAGCAAAATTGAGTGGATGAAATTCAAAATTGTTGGAAAATTTTTCAAATTGAACATGTCAATATATGATTTCTCTTACATTGAAATCATTAAGGGAAGAAATAACATTCAATTCAGTTTCTATTCCTTGCAATCGATGCAGACAATTTTTATTTCTGCACAAAGATCCTCTACTAAAAATATATTCTCAAAGTAATCCCCGAATCTCATTAACACTAAACCTACCGAGCCTTAAAAATAACTGACAGATGTTCCCTTATAAATTGATTTTATTTAGACTAGAGCTATCTATACGCTCATTTCTTATGAAATAATTTTTATTATTGCAATAATTGTGACATAAAAAATCTGAAAACGGTCATTTTGACCGGTGATGGTAGGTTCAGTGTTAAATTTCTTTCACCGAAACGGTCCTCCTTCCCGTCTTTATTTCGTACTGAAGTCCAGGATATACTGACCACCCGGTGACTCGAAAAGAAACACCACAGATCAACCGTTTTGGAGTAGATATAAACGGAGAGGAAGACGTATTACAGCGACGAAAAAAGCGGTTCAATAATACAGAATACATACTTGACACTGTTAATTTCGTGTGTCGTTGTTGAGCTGAGAGAAAGAGGAGCAGGAGAGAGAGAGAGAGAGAGAGAGAGAGAGAGAGAGAGAGAGAGACTCCCCTTCACTCTTACTCTTCTCTCGGTAATAAGGCGAAAAAGATAAAACCGGGGGATTACTTTCGCGGTTTCCGTCTTTATCTCGATGGCGCGCCAATCAATCGCGGTGAGTGAAGTGCGCCGCGCATGTAAAGCCGGGTCTTCACTAGTCATTAACGAAACTGGTTGCTACAGAGTAAACTCGGAAAAGTTTTACCGAGGGGGCGCGGGCGCGCAGGTTGCAGCAGAGAGAGGAGCAAAGCGAATGACACATACTGGGCGGGTATTCGATCGGGTGGAATTTCTGGATAGCGGTGCGACGGTGGTTAGCAACAAAGTGCGCTAACGGGCATTAAGGACCCGGCTTAAGACGGCGCGCTGGCCAGAAAACGTATAGCGGTTTCGCCGTGGCTCATTAGCTCGGTATCGCGGTTGGCGCGAGCGAGTGTTGCCTTCAGCCTGGCACCTTGCCTTCGCGACAGACAGGTGCATCTCATATTTTTCTCCTTGTTCCGCTTGTCACAGAACCGCTCCAGCCATCCTTGTCCACCAGGCACGATAACGAGAACCCGGGGTACGAGGAGGAGGAACGATCGGAAAGAAAAGAGAGGACCGAGGCACGTGGCACAGAAATAATCGTTCGAATTACTCTTACGACTTGTACGATATGCAGATGCCCGGGGGAATGCCGGCGTTCCCTCGTAGAATCATTGAAATTACTTCACTTACTCGGTTTCCCTATCGTCGAACACCTATTCTACCACTAAAAGCTATTATCGGTACCGTGGCCGCCGCGCCGCCGCTCTTTATGCCCATATTATTCCCGTCACTGTAGAATTTGCTCTGAAGAAAACGAAGTTTAATAAGGCTAATGAAATTTCCAGTTCATTAACGATCCAATAAAACCGTCACACCCTCCTCGCCCGACGCGACGCGACGGTGTAATTCTGAATGATTTGACCGATTCGAACCACTGCTGATTAAGGGACTAGGACACAGTAACAACTGGGGAAAATATAACATTTTTAAACAACAGTTGTGCCTGCCGAAGTGTCTTGTGATAAACATACAGTGTATCTTATCACCAGAAAACTATTTATACTCGGAAATCTATCGAATGCGAATCGTTATTTTGAGCAATAATGTTTAAAATTGAAATTGAAAATAAAGACAAAGTCGAAATATCTTAAATATTCTTAAAATAAAATACTATTTTCAAAAATCACTGCAACAAATAAAATATTTTATTTTCAAAGTTGTACAGACACTGTAAAATAAATGGGATTATATATTTACTATTTACTATTTAAAATACTATTTTCCCCAGCTCTGTGATCCTCAGCCTAGACAAAGAAACGTTATTGACACGGTTTACCGGTGATGTATCGCTGTACCATGCTAACTGAACAAGAAAAGAGGCTTCGCATTACGATATTACAGCCCTCGGTAGTAGTGACAGAATTAAGTGATCGGTATTAAGAGATTTTGTTGAAATCCCGGATGGCCGTGCACGCCACGAAAGTACGAATTTACCAGTGCGGTAATAACAATCATCGACCTCGGGAAGGCGCCTGGTACGGCAACGGAGTATAATATTCCTGTAATTGACAGGCGGAGTCCGGAGTCCGGGGGCCCGTACCGAACGCGAACGCGAACGATGCGACGCGGTGCGGCGCGACGCGGCGTTGTACGCTGGTTGTTATTGCATTTCGTCGAGTCGACATCAGTCAGACTAGCAAGGGCGACGTCGAACGACAATAATCGGCAAGCATTAAGCCCTTCTCTGAACGGTCGCTAATTACGAAGAGGATCGGAAGTGTATAGTTGGCGCGAGGACGACGGTGGACCGACGAGGACGTGGCACACCGTCGAGAGATGGAACGAGAGGGCCAGACGAGGAGGACAAGCTCTTGAGGAGCGGTGGTTTTCATGAAGAGGTCGTGCACCTGCTGTTCGCACGCCACCGAGTCGTTCTTCCTTCCTTTCTTTCTGTCTCCCTTCGACCTACCGTTCTTGGTCCTCGTCGAACGAGGATGGCTCGGCCTCGCGCGCGTGCTACCGCGGCGCGGCAGCGCGGCGGCCACTTTCTTCCTTTCCTTTTCTTCCGATCAGAACAGAAAAACTAGGGTAGGAGATGTATCCGGATTAATCTACGATGTCGCGTCCTTTCGGACACAACAAACGAGTGGAACTCGTTCGGGATGGGAGCGTCCGGGAACCTTCGAGGGATGCTTAATGGACCTTAATTAACTCCTGGAAGATGGTTCGTCAGCGTTTTGCCCGGTCCACTGGTCCTCTCTCTCCTTCTTTCTTCCTTTCCCCGTTAATGCGGCGAGATATGTGTCCCGGATCCGTGTATAGACAAAAACCGAGTATTTACAAGGACCTTCGCCGATATGGGAAGCCGATACTCGATACGGGAAGCCGATACGGAAAAACAGTAACGTATCTACTATTGGGTAGATGAAATGGGGTTCCTTGAGCACCCCGCAGAATTTTAAAAAATTTATATGATTTGATTCTGAATAATGAATGTATAACAAGTGTATTTGTGTATATTTTGTAACTCGTAGGACACGACGTCCTGGAGTCTTTTTGTCCGGTAACATTATTTCGATACATTCCCGCCAATATAATTGCCTCAGGGCTCTGGCTGCTCTGCTACCCAATAGTAGATACGTTACTGTTTTTCCGCGCAGCGCCTCTAGCGGCCATCCATCGTATCGAAAAGGTTGGGCTCAATCGAAGCACTGGACGGAACGGACATCTTGAGTCGTGTGATGTCTGCGAACGGAAATCTCCGACGCGTGCGAGAAGAATCGTCCGTACAAGCTAGCATCCGTATGCATCCGTGTGCACACTGATTCAAGACAGCTGATGAGGTCGATGCCAGATCGATAAAACAAATGAAGATCTACAGCAAACTACCGCCCCAAACATCGCGCGTTGCTATACCAATACATTGTCTATCCTGTTTTCACGAATTTCGTGATTCTTTCTCATTCTGTCTGTGACCGCGAAATATCTCATGTGTGTGCATTGTGCATTGACCACATTAGCTGTCTTGAATCAGTGTGCATACGGATGCTAGCTTGAACGGACGATTCTTCTCGCACGCGTCGAAGATCTCCGTTCGCAGAAATCGCATGACCTCAAAGATATCCGTTCTGTCTGTGAGCGAGTCTCGCGACGTAAATAAAGTTCAATAAAGTGCTGTGTTTCAACATTAAAGAATTACCAGTTCTTTACATTCTCCTCATTCCCCCCAGTAAACTTGTACTCTCTGTAAACTCGTAGTGCGTGTGTATGATATTGTAAATAGTGCTAGAGCGTTTATTCCAGTATATTAGGTACGGTGTTATGAACAATTATAGTGCAGGATAAGGATTTGTGGATATGTTTGAGAAGAATTTAAAAGTGAAAGAGCATTGATCCCTTCTACTCGATAATTCCATAGGGCGGATATTAGAAATGCCCTTGTGGATTTTAACGAGTAGGTAGGTTCAATGTCGTCCAACGATTTTTTAAACATTTTCACCTCGCTGGGGCCCCAAATGAGAACCAAGGTATGCATGCGTTTGTCACTTGATACGAGACTGTCGCGCGCCTGTCTGACGTACGCGACGTATACTTTCGTTAGAAGTGTTGCAGCATTTTAGGCGGATTTTTAATTGTTAATAACTAAATAACGAAGCCGAAATCGCAATTTTTTTATTCTTCATTTTCGTCTTATATTATCGTCGAGAATCACTGTTTCGGCTACGACCGACGGTCGGAAAGCCTGACTGCCGGGATCGCCCAGATGTGGACGCGCGAGGAAAGGTGTAACGGTTATGAAACAAAGGTGAAAGAAACTCTCGGCGAACGACGTGATTTAGATTGAATACGCACGTTGCTTTATTTGTGATGCGTGAAATTGAGCGCGCGCGACACTGATTAGCGTAAGTGCCAAGAAAGCGCGTTTTACAAGATTTGAAATGACTGAGTATTCTCTGAGCGCGATGGAAAGAGAGTGTATCCGCTTCGCCGAGGGGGTTCCCGAATAGCCCCAAGTCGACGAACGCGGTGGTCCCCGATTGGCGGATCGATCGCAGAGTCGATTGTTTTGGGATTCGAATCGAGGTAGTTTACGGGTCACGACGGCGAGCCGTTGAGAACGCGGTGTCGAAAATCATAACACACGGCGTGTGTTCTTGAAATAGGTAGAAAAAACCAGCGTGTCTCAATCGACCGGTAAACCTCTCGATTCGAATCCCGAACAATCATCCCTTAAATTTTCTCCCACCCGTAGGTAAACACCCTGTATATATATACAATATATATATATTTAAACAAGAAAAAGATGCAGAATTATATATTATTATTTTTAACAATATTCATTCAAATGAGATCAATGCTTACGTAAGATACAGTGAACAATTTCGAGGAAGCACAGTAGAATGTTTTAAATTATTTCTTCTATACAAACTTTCTCACTTCAATCGTGCAAAGATCGATATAAATGTTGCAACCCAAGAAAACATTCAAAGCTAGCATTTGTATGCTGTAGCAGAACAAACTGCCCGGATACATCAAAATCTTACGCGATTAAACTGAATGGCCGTCTCTTTCCCATATCGAACGGTAGATTTTTCTCGTTTATGCACGCGTGATTGGAAAGTCCATATTTTAACCGGCGAAATGATTGAATCGCGTTTCGCGTTTAATAAACGACGACGCGCCGCCGCGTGTCCCTAAAAAAGGAAACGGAGCGCGGCCGAAGAAAATGCGGGGAGCACGAGAGTGTAAATTATTATTCTATGTACCGGCGCACGATCTTTAAGCCGACGCTTTTACGTTCACGGACTGGGACGATTTAATTTTTACGGTAGCGGGCAGCTGGCCGTTCAAAATGTGGACAGCTCAAATAAGGAAAGTAAAATTGATACCTGTAATCTCCGTGTTCCAACGATTGCGTTCAACGAGTATAAGCCCGTAGCCGAGTTGACATCTCACAATCAAAGAATATCGCAGCGGCAACGGAAGTTGATTCAGCTACGTAAGCATCGTTCTTTCATATTACAGATCGAATAAAAGGTCGAAATCGAACATCTCCGATCCCTTCGCTCGGTCCAGGTAAATCTCCAGCTCAAACACGCGTCTCGAACGTTTGCTCGACAAATAGTGGAATTCGTGACATGCGCTCCCTTGCCATGATTCATTTCCGTCAGGGACCATAACTGTTATAACTAGACTGCGGATCTTTATACGAAATAAAAATTGTCTGGATCGATTGCAAGAAATATTGGGTTGGGGAAAAAGTTTCTTCGTATTTTACTGATAGATGGAGAGTTACCATGTCTCATAAGTCTGTTCATATTAATCGGATCTGGCATTACTTAAGTGCATCTGAAAGGTGCACCGAAAGGATGACAATTTTCAATGAAATACAGGGTGTCCCACGCAACTGGAACAGGCTCTGTACCTAGTGTCTCGCCAGTTGAGCTCCAAACGGAGCTCACGCATTCCCCTCTTTTTCCCCTTCCACTATCCCATTCCAGCACCATTCGCACACTTCACCAACGTCCCCCACTAATAAGTAAGACCGTACGTTGCGCACGCGCAACGTGTAACATATCACGACTGTGGCCATCAGAGAGGGGGTACCTAATTCCCCTCCATTTCCTCAGTCTGGCGACACTACTGGCTGTACCTCCTAAACGGTCGGGAATAGAGGAAAATGTTATAAGAAAAAGTTGAATGGCATCGGACGGTGCATACCACACAACTAATTTTATGCACTTTTGTGCATCGGTGCATCAGAAAAATGCAACTGCACTTTTCTTAAAAATGTAAACCTACATTTTTGACTGCGCCAATCGATGCGGTTTGTTGTGCTCTACATAAAAGTACTAACATACCTATGCCCTAAACTTATTCGTTAAGAAGTTATCGAAGCTAAAAGTTCACTGAATTATTTCCGAAAAGTTCTTTTTGAGAATCTTGAGCTTATGACCTAGGCTTATCCGTTTTTATGTAACCCAGGCCTTCAAGGATTGTCATAAAATTAAATGTCTGGAATTTCTGAAAATAGATATGGGACTACAGAGTAGAATAAAGTGGTGGTCTCTCACATGAAAAGCGATTTTGTCCGGACAACCCAACGGATATTCCCTCTATTTTTATAATGTGTGCAAGCAACAGGTACAATGTGTCCCATTTAATCTCCCCACGCAAATATCTCTGCAAATATGGAAGATAAGGGAATCGACCACGCTCACATTTATTTGATATTGTCGCGACCTCGAGAAGCCCCGTAAAGGTCAAACTGGATTTTTTTTATCAAATCCTATATTTTTCATTGCAATTCTGTGACTCTCTCTTCTCTTCTAAAATGGTTGCTACAACGTTGAAATAAGCTAGGAACATCTAAAGATGATGAAAAAAATTGCAGTTTCTAACTATGGTATAAAAAAATTGTTTTCACGTCTCGCTAATTAAATTGCTCTAACTTCTAAAAAAAAGTCCAAGCGAAAAAACTTATCGTTCTTTAATTAAGAGTGTCCGAATATTACATATTACTGAAGAAGTTTTCAAAGGCTCCTTTTCTCTCCATAAAAATTCCACGGGACAAGATATTTTCTCGAAAGAAGCGTACAAGTTCGACCAGAATTTTGTCAAACGCGAAAGATAACTGCTTTCGAGTGATCCCTATGTATATCGAGATCGCAATCTCGCCGTTTCAACCGAAAATTGTAGTTGTACCACTGAGAAATTAAAGACAGCACACGCGTGCCATATTTTCGGCTGGGAATGCGGTTCGGTTCGAGGCACTTCGGTTTAATACGGATATTTCACTTTCTATGTATGGCACGTGTAAACGCTGGAATATTATCGCGAGCGAACGTACCTTATGAAAATATAATAGTACAGCCGATAGTAAATGTCCGGTGTCGTCTCGTAAATTGATCGGGGTGCACGAGCTCCCGTTGGACACGACGCGACGACGCGACGGTTGTTTCGATATTCCTCTATATCGTGTTAATTTTCTGTTGGCAAGTATGTGTGCGTGCGTGCGTTAATTTTTATGTGTGTGTGTCTGTCCTCGCATCGTGTAACCTTGTGAAACGTATTTCAAGTAAGCGTGGCACGCGCCGGAATACGTGGAAGTCGATATCGTGGGATAAGTCTGGGAGAAGTTGCAGTACAAGAAGTGGCCGGCAGGTAGGGGGCGAAGGGGTTCAGAGAGAGAGGGGAAGACAGGTGCATCGCACCGCCAATTATATTTCGGAAGGGAAAAACGAGCAACGCATAAAAACATGAAAAAAGTCCGCAAGCGTTCGCGCGCGTCTGAGTGGGAAAATGAGGGAAAGAAGGAGGGAGGGAGAGAGAGTGAGAGCAGTCGCTGAAAGAAATCGACCAAATGAAGAAAAGTAAGTATATGTTCAACGAAAGGAAATAAGTATTAAATTCAACCGAGTATAATAATGGAATAAAACTTCGGCAAAATCGTTGACTGATAGAAACGTTATACATTTCCTTCGAAATATCAATAGAAATCAGCACTACTTCATAAATAAAATGACCAATTTCACGGTTTTTATCTTGTGATTTGGAAGTTGTTTAATAAATGTCTCGTTCAAGCACATATTTTTATAGAAAACTGCGACGTGAAGAAATTCAATCATATAATTATCAGTCACATTTTGTACTTGGTACGGTTAGTGTTAAAATTATGTAACTGTATTTTTAGTAGCTGCAAATACAGATTTTATATAGCATCTGCTACATTCCTTAAACTTGAAATATTAGGTTGTAAAAAGTTGAAAGCATGAAAAGATTCAGTTGATGATTCTTTGTAAAATATAATTGTTATTGAAAAGAAACCAGTTGTAGTTGTCGATAAATATACCGACCATATTTCTGTAATAGGTCAAATAGAAATCTCAACATTACTACTTCACTTAAAATTTAGTTTCATTAAAATATTTCCGACTAAATTTAATTATTCTGCAGATTAACTATATTTTATTAAAATTCACTAGTAACATAGAAGACAATTTTATATATGAATATTAGAACTGGAAATATTAGAACAGTGAGTATTAATCTGTGAGCTCTATATATATACATATATATAAAACTGTGAACAATCGGAACCACGGTATATTATATGTAGAGGTGTTACGACTAAGCACCTCTGTAACGTCGACGTTTTGTGATAAATACATAGAGGTGGTATTACAAAATTCTTTAAATAATTTATGTTACATATTCTAGTCACTCGATTTTTTAAAACTTTTATTTTTGCTAAAAGTTTCTTCATCGATGTTAATAAACAAGAACTAAATACAAATACGTTTCCTTCAAGAATAATTTTAGTTAATTGAAAACGTTTTCATTTTTTAAATCTTCTGTACTATATCAAGTGTCATCTACTCATCAATTAAATAAAGGCATACAATTTGCTGGCTGTTTATGACTAAGGAAGGTTTAATTATTGTATTTCGCCCGAAATTCGAAATTCGTTATGTTTCTTGCATTATATAATATGGTTCTCGCGATGCTTATCTAGGTAATATTTTCGCAATGTCTTATTATTTTCTCCACCTGTATAGTTGCGGCCGACTTCTACAAAAAGGAGCGTTGCGAAAGCTGATAAAACAAGACAAACAAGTAAGAAGAATCAATATATACGTCAGAAAGAAAAAAGTTAATAAGCATGGCACGCGCCTTGCTCCTCTTTCTCTCCCCTCCCTGCTCCACTCCCTACTTTGAAATATTACACTTTCTTCCTCGCGCTCTTCCCAGCCTTCGCTCTGGATCTCTCGTAATACTTTTTTGCTTAAATTTTCAATTTGCTACCATCTAATGTAAAGCTTCGCCGAAATTACGCTATCATCAATCTGGCAGACTGAATTTTCATTTGCATATTTATGTTCGTCTATCCTCCTCCTCTGCTGATCATATACAATATACACAACAACTTGAAATTTCAAATTCGATATATTGTCTTATTAATAATATTGCTGTTTTGTTCTACAAAAACATATTTGAGTCTCAAAATTTTGATCATTACTAGACTGCGGACCTTTATGAAAGGTAAAAATTGCCTGAATCGATTGCAAGAGATAGAAACTATCTAAATTGAGTGTTATTTCTTCCCTTAACCCCCCTTCCACTCCTTTGTCAATGAAATTGTTTGTAAATGAAACGTGTTTTTACATGTATCAGGTTCTTCCTTTATTTATTCAAGTCGTATTTTTCAAAAACAAATACAAGTTCCACACGCATAAATTATAACAAAGTTTGGGAGCTATATTTTATATAACTAGTACAGAAAATTGTTTAAAATAAGTAGGAGTCAAGGAACTGTCCTTTCAAGTAATTATTTAAATAAAAATAAATTTTTTAAAAATACCACGTTTTTAAAACGGACTAAAAAGAATATAAACTAAATTTTTAAAAAACGGACTAAAAAGTATAAAATAATTTTTTCTAGCCCCATAGAGATTCCTAACCCCGTACAGATAGTCCTGAAAATTTGTGATTGTGAATTTTGAATAGCTATGAAAATACTTGTAAGATTTAAAACGAAAAGAATTCTTGACCTTGAAATTAATTTTGCGACACAGCCTTCTTACATTAGTCTCCAACAAGGGGAGATTACCGAGGGTGTAGAATGTCGCCAATGATTTCTATACTCGCTGTACAAGAATTTAGTAACGTCGCATAATATTGTAATAATTGTAATAACTGCTGAATGCAATATGAAAATAACACGAACAACCACCACGTACGTGGTTGTTTCGGCATAGACATCATTTCAGGTCTAACTACTCCAGATCGTACAGGTTGATCTAAACGTAAATAATTGAACGCAAAACTATATTTTCTCTTGCGAAAGAAAATCCCCGAATTTTCCGGCGGTACCGATTGAATGGAAGTTCGATCAAGAGATACTTTCGTCATTCTTTTTCACCAACAAAACAGCGGCGAAGGGAATTTCGAAACGCCTCGAGGAGGGTTCTTTTCCTTCGAATCTCTTTGAACAGGCGAATTCGAAACGGTCCTACTACAGCGGATCGACTGCTTCTTCTTCTTCTTCTTCTTCCAGTAGTCTCTTCTCCGTCTATCCAGTCGTCGTTTCTTCTCTCTACCGTTCTACGTCGCGTCGTTTCGTTCTGTACCGGCTCGTGCAGGATTTCTTTCACGGCGGAGCAGAAATCATCGGGTTCTTTCTTCCTCCAATCCAGATTTACCCCTCCCCTTTCTTCTTTCTCGTTCGTTGTACTATCACCCTCCCCTCTACTTCGGTCCTCGGGGTCTTGAAAGAGTATTCTTCTACAGCTTTTCATAGAAAAGCGTCGTCGATCTATTCCGACGAGTGTCAGATATGGAGATTTATTTCCACGATTCGGTCGTCCTTCTCATCCCCCTCCCCACCCCTCCACCCCAGAAAAACCCCTCCTGAGCCCTGCGAAGGGACGTTTTGTTGTCCGGATTCGATCGTGTCACTGCGATATCCATTTCTTGCCGCGCTTTTGCCACCTTTCGTCGAATCTTCAACAGACGAAACCAACTTTCTATTAGATTGTTGCATGTGACCGCGATTCGATTGTCCGATTTTGTAACGGTCGCGTGAAACAAACATAATTTTCGTGGAAGTAAATAAATCTTGTTCAGAAGAGGCGGACACCGGTTGTAAGCAGAGGTGGGCATTATTTGGCGAAACAAATATTTCAAATACTTAAATACTATTCCGTTTTGTAGATCGTAACGAATTAATAGAAATTAGTTTATGTTATCGGCGCACTAGCAATTTTGCAATTTAAAAAGTTTTTCTCAACGTTTCGATCCAAGTATGGATCATCTTCAAGAGAATTTTGCGTCTGAAAAATACTGAACATTATACCGAGTGTTTCGAGTGTTTTGAATACTTTTAGGATTTTTATCAAAAGTCACTTTTGAAATTTTACTGGAAGTCTAATCAAGTTTTGTAACTTATTAAATTCAATGATAAATATTATATACAGGGTGTCCCAAAATTCGTGAAAATCCCGAAAGTGGGTGGTTCCTGAAACTATTTCAAGCGACATTTTCCTTTGCAAAAATGTTATCCGCGGCTTTGTTTAGGAATTATTAACGAAAAACACGTACCAATCAGAGCGCAACCTAGACGCGAGTTGCCATAGTCGGCCCGGCGCGCCAAATATCTATTGGCCGACTGTGGCAACTCGCGTCTAGGTCGCGCTCTGATTGGTCCGTGTTTTTCGTTAATAACTCCTAAACAAAGCCGCAGATAACATTTTTGCAAAGGAAAATGTCGTTTGAAATGGTCTCAGGAACCACCCCCTTTCGGGATTTTCACGAATTTTGGGACACCCTGTATAGTGAGACTAATATAGTAAACAAATTTGGCTGTTATGTATACGAGTTATGTACACTACACCAGGGGGCGCGCGCGCGCGCGCGTGACCTACAGCACCGACCAGATATGTACACATATGAAAACCCGTTTTACTTACATTTTTCACACTCGACAAGGGAGTGCGAAGAGTCAAGCTAATAAATAATTTCTAATTTATTAGTCATCAATAGACTGCGGATCTTTATGCATTTTTAGCAAAATCGAGTAAATGAAATTCAAAATTGTTGGAAAATTTAAAAAATTCAATATATGATTTCTCCTCTATTATAATCATTAAAGGAAGAAATAACATTCAATTCAGTTTCTATTTTGTTTCAATTTATGCAGAAAATGTTTACCATGCATAAAGATCTGCAGTCCAGTCATCAAATATTTTCCAATTAATTTTTAAATACGGTTCTGATTAAATTAAATGGTGTTTTGAAAGAAGTGCAAAGGGTTATTAATACCGTTCTTATTAAATTAAAGGGTGTTTCGAAAGAAGGGCAAAGGGTTAATATACCGTTCTTATTAAATCTAAAGTGAAAAGACAGTAACAATCGAGTAGTGGACCACGTGACGATCGTGTTTGGTTGAGGATCACTGTGTGTCAGCGCACGAGATCAGTGCAGTTATGTCGGATCATGGTCCCCGTATGGTATATTTCGGCCGTAAGTTCTGGTAGGGGCGACATATGCCACCTGAATGCCGAAAATCAGGGGAGCAGTCAGGTTTCTGGATCAAGTCGAAGTTCGGGGATGCAAATTGGGATTAGCCCTCGACGCCGCGCCGGTTTGCCCTGATATGCCTGCATACATACGTGCGTGTGCATTAGTCGCGTCGCGTATGCATACCTAATTTATCATTTTATGCCTGATACGGTTCAAAGGGTTTCTCCTTTCTTTTTTTTATCTCCTTCCAGACTCAATGGCCATTTCAATAGAATAATCGTGTATATATGTAGGCACACGTACTGAAAAATATGTCGGGTGAGTCGGTATGTGCGCCAAGTCCATACAGGGTGTCCCTCGACAAGAGGACGTCAGTTTAAGTCCTGTAAAAACTAGGACTGCTGGATTATATAAAATAACCGCCCCTTTACCCCATTGCTTTCGCTTAACTGTTTATAAGTAAATAAACCACCCGTAGTCGCGTGTAAAATGTTCCATACTTTGCTCTGGAAGCAATGTTTAAAAGAATCCTTGCAGAGTAAACGGAAGTGACGGATAACATTTATTTGTTGCACTGTTTTCTTCGACTTGTTATATTATATTATCGCAATCAATTGTTACTTATTGTTATCACGCGTTCATTGCTATACTGATGCTCATAAAAGTCACGCAAAATCAGAACAACTTATTTAATAATAATATATAAGACTACACTAGACAAGATTTATTATAGCTCTAATAAATTTATTATTTCTCTAATCTTCTTATGCAACCTAATAGGCCTTAACAAAGTTCATCTCTTGTGCATTCAAAAAAATGTGTGTCTGTGTGAACTTGAAAAAGCTATTTTTGATACTTTCAAATTTAATTAACAAGTTTGTAATCTTTATAGACAAGCAGTTCCGATTTTGTATTTCATTGAAACGTTCCGTGAACAAATTAGCGCAAGATTTTTCTACCTTTTCCTATGACTTCAATTATCAAATTGAATTACTATAAATAAAATATGAATGCGAACAATAAAATGAAATACATTGCCCGTACAGAAGGTTTATAAAGAAAATTAATATTTTCCAACACAGTGCACTTTCCTCCGATCGGGTTCCCTTTCCCCAGTCGTCTCAGAAATCACGTAACAAAGCGAAAGCAACCTATCACCGGCGCGGCCGGTAGACACGTTCCTGTTTCATGCATTATCGAAGGAAGAACAAAGGTCCATCGCGTAATAAAGAAACTGTTTTATTCATTTCCATAAAGTGGTGGTTCTCAGTCGTATTTACACGATCGGAAACCACACGTGACAAACGGGAAACCTAGAACGACAAGAATGAGAAAACGAGCAACCGGTTGATCGCCTAACTATCAGGTGTCGGTTGAAGAAGGTTAACAATTTTCGAAATGAGCGTGATCGGCAGTGATCGAGTAACGGGTGAATCCGAAAAAAAATCGCGGACATTTCTGCGGTGGTTAATTGCTTGAAAACCACTGGGCTCGCGCGAACACGCATGTGCAGGCAGTCGGCCAGATAAATGGAGGGTTGCTTGCCACCCCTCGCGCACGAGCGTGCTGAACAGAAGAGGACAGGCACGGGGAAAGAAAGAAATATCGAGTGTAACGGTGACGGGGGAGACAGAGAACGAGAAAAAGAGAGTGTGCTGGTGCGAACGCACGGGGTCGAAAACACAAAAGAATAACGTCGCATGCCACGGGGCTGAATCCACCCCTAAATTCACTCTCTTGCGGCTCTCGCGCGCGTGCAAGGTTGTCTTAACACCGTACAGCACGGCTATGAGAAGAAACTGCAAGTAGACGCGCGCCGAAACCTTGTCCAACTCGTTTCTCCATTTCAGACGTTAAATTACTACTTTTCAAATTGTTGTTCTTTCTGCTCTAATGTGCAACGGTTCCAATACTCACGATTTCATTCGACGCATCCAGCGACCATCAACATATCGTGCACATATCAACATTTCTGCGAAGCACCAACTTCAAACACAGCTGTCATAGGTAAAAAATTGTCGCAGCGAGTTCATGGGGTACTCGATCGAATCGGCAGAATCTCTCCTTCAATCTGACGTTCGGATCATGGTATTACGATCATTTCTCGCCGAGATATAGCGAGTTAAAGGAAAAATGGAAATTGTGCATTTTTTAAGCATATTTTCAGAAACACCTGGCATATCGAAATGTTAATGAAATTGAAAAAACAGAAGGAGTGCCTCGAAGAGAAAGAAACGCTCTTCCTATTGCTTTTCTGCAGTTAAAATTGAAAAGCCAACATTTACTTCAATATTGAATAACTCGAATGAAAAAAATCGCACAACAATCAACAACCACACATTTTACACAGGAAAGATAGCCCTTCCAAATGATATTAGCGCGATTTATCGACAAAAATTTGTTTCTCCCTAAAAATTAAATCTGTTAAAAGTTAATCAACCCGACCCGGTCTCCCCTACGCACAGTGTGACGTTTCGATCATTTAGGAGCATTAAATTCTTAATGATGCTGTTTCGTTTTTTTTTTATCATGTATTTTGTTAAAACTACTAAAAATATGGTGATTTCTAATTTACTTTTACATGACTTTTGTTGTATTGACCGAAAATACGTATTTTAACTCTTGCAAACTACTATTTGAAAGGGTATTTAATTTAAATGATATAAGGAAGTTTGATCGCGTTTGTATAGGCAGAAGTTGCACTTGAGGCTTATTTTTTTTATTTGAATGCGATGAAAAGTGAAAAACAATAGTGATTCTGGGTTACGGAGGTATTGCTTTCAAGGTAAGAGTGAATACGGAATTTTCTAATAAATGTTCAATTTCGGAATTAAATTCCCCTAAATGCTCGAAACGTGTGACACTGTGCTACGCTGGCAAGAACGAACGTTACGCTAATCGGAGGAGCATCGCGAGCGTAGCGGAATCTATAAAAAGCGAGACTCCACAAGTGGTTGTCAGCGAAGGAGAGAACCACTGTGCACGTGGCTGATGGGTGCACAGGGTGGTTGGATGAGTCCCGGGTCCCGGGTCCCGGGATATTTTTGGGGTGGGCAACAGGCGAGAGCACTCTACGTAGAGGGTGCCTCCGGCTTTTTTGGATCGGGTACGATTGAACGAAGGGAAACAGGACGAGGGGGAAAGAGGGAGACAGAGAGAGAGAGAGAGAGAGAGAGAGAGAGAGAGAGAGAGAGACCGAGGGGAGGAAGAGAAAGACGGAGACGAAAATCGTATGAGGCCAGGTCTGGTGGAAAGAAGGGGAGCTGGAAGGGGGCAGAAACCATCTGCCCGCATATGTTATGCTCCATGGATATTGGACGTGAGCAATAAGACAGAACCGCTCGCTCGGTGGAAACCTGGAATCGGCTATCTGTCCGGCCTAACGGAGGAAGTCGGAAGCCACGAGTCCCCCGCCCTCCTCCCCCGTCACACAACGAAACGAGGAAACGAGTGTTTTCGTAATTAGAAAATAAGCCCCGAAGAAAAATTGGTGAATTTAACACCCGACGTAGGCCGTCCCTCTTGCTGGAAGTGAAGAGAAATACGCCAGAGGGTCCACAAAACCGATGGCGGAACTTCTGTTCCAAATTTTCCAGCCGTAAAGGAAACCGATAAAACATGTTGCTACGGTTTTAATGAAGATTTTTCTCATAATTACGCGACACTTCTCAAAGGGGAGTCTCTTCTTTGAATTTTCACAATTTCTATCGTCGGTGTCAGGGTTCTGCAATTGGAACAGACATTATGTAACAGAAATTTATCGGCGAATACATTCAACGAATTTATACTCCAGGATTTTAACAATGCGAGGTTGTAGAATTATTTGTGTAACTAT
This sequence comes from Lasioglossum baleicum, assembly GCF_051020765.1. Taxonomy (NCBI): domain Eukaryota; kingdom Metazoa; phylum Arthropoda; class Insecta; order Hymenoptera; family Halictidae; genus Lasioglossum; species Lasioglossum baleicum. The sequence continues at coordinate 2,003,475 of NC_134940.1, read as the reverse complement.
TTTATATAACTAATAGACTAGAATTGTAAAAAGCAGGTGCATAATTTTAGTAGGTTGAAAATAATTCTCCAAGTAATAATTCTCTTTTAAATTCAACCTAACCATTTTTCCCATAAATTCATAAATTCCGCTAATTATTAGTTTGAGAAACACAGGACCGCTACGTCTACATTATTGTTAGCAAAAGAACAGAGCTGAAGTTACAGTTCGTGTGAAATGATTCAGGACAAATTCAGGTCGGACATATACATAGAATCCCTATCTAACTAATTGTTCTTTAATTGAAATCCGTAATCGCACCTCTCGGCAAGTGCGATAAGAAAACGTGTCCTTGCTCGGCAACATTGCGTAACCGCAAAGCGCAGCAACGCGAAAATTTAAATATATAACAACAAGAACCGCGATTATTTAATTAGTTAATTATTCGAGTCGATTGTATTTTGAATGAAACGTCCGCGCGATCGTCGTTTGCATGCTGGTTAATTTCGGCGAACCCAGGTGCAAGCCACTCTCACCTGCATTGCAACGAGGTACCTGCAACTCTGCAAGTCACCATGCACGAAATTACATTTCACTATCGACGTCGTTCACGAATAAACTGGCTTCAAATCAGTGCAAATGACTCGGGCTCGTTAAAGGGCATTGCGTAAAATGCGAGCTATATTTTTAGCTCGTCCTTTAATTCTTCTCCCGCGTGACACGTTTATGTAATTTATTAACTGTTACAATCCGCGACCATTTCTTCTTTTCACTCTCTTCGTACGCTCGATATACAATAATTCCTCGCTTTCTAAACTGTCGAAGCGACCAAATGTACTTACTGCAGAACGATAAATCAACGAACGCAAAACGACGCGATGCGACGCACAGTTCGTCGGAATGCCTGTTTTTTGGACAAAATTCCATATCTGAAAAATTATAAGTGGTATAAACAAATGTTTCAAATTAAAGTTATAAGGGTATAGAGAGAGAGGGAAGAGTATATGATGATTGTATTTGTTTGATATTGTTGTAACCTTGAGAAGCTCGAAGAAGGTCACTTTTAAAATTTCATACAGCAATGTGTATTTTTTTGATTATATATTCTAATAGGTGAGGTTAAGACATTTTCAAAAAAATTACCGAGTCAAATAAAAATTATTTTATTTTCAAAGTTGTACACATACTTTAACCTTTTGCACTCCTTCGTCGAGTGTGACTCGACATCGGAGAAAGAAAAATATAAATGAAACGGGTTGTTATATGTACTTTGTTCCACAAATATAAATTACAAGAAATTTTGAGAGCTGTGTGTGTGTGTGTGTGTGTGTGTGTGCGTATTTAATATAATTAGTAAAGAAAATTGTTTGAAGTACGTAGCAGTCAAGGAACTGTCCTTTGAAGTAAATTTCAAATAAAACGCTTGAAACAGTAGGGAGTTGTTGGCCACAGAACTAAAAAATAATTCGGAGTGCAAAGAGTTAAAATACAATAAATAGGATTATTTAAAAAATACTGTTTTCCCCAGCACTCTGAACTGTTGTTGGATGTCTCCAGGTAAGATTGGGTCTGTCAAGCGTGTTGCGGCGCGGCGCGGCGCGGCGGTGTCCATTAACGGCGGTCGACGGTCGGCGGTCGATGCGATGGTATCTGATTATTTCTTTCGCGATATCTGACCGCAAGGTTTAATCGAAGGGAAGGTAATTGAATGGTCCGAGGAGGCTATTTTCGTTGGAAAATGTGAGTGCATTGTCGATCAGATGTTCGTTGAATGACCAAGACAGGAGCACCCTGTCTCCCGTTCCCTTTAAACTTTCTGTTGTCAGAAGGGAAGGACGATGATCGTCGCATTGTCGTGAACCAAACGAGATTCCGTTTGGAGGAAACAGCACGCCAACGGGCAGCTGGTCTCGCGTCAGACGTTTCAGGCACACGAACGAAGCGTGTCTGAAACGTTTGTCCCTCTTTCTTCTTCCCTCGCCGATTCCCAAGCCGTCTGGTCGAGCATCTTTGTCGTCCGTTCCTTATATTTCACCATCTCGTTCGAACCAGTGGAACGTGTGGAACGTTGAAGAAAGAGAGGCGATGCATCAGCCACGCTTCGGCCACGCGACTCCAATCGATATGGAAGTCTCTCTTTCTTGTACCGTCGTGCGGTTGTAACTCGTAAGTGGACCCTGCGGCACTAGGTGATTCTCGATAACAGTTGACTCTCGAGCCTTCTTCATGGTAAACCGTATGAAATACCGTTCATTTAATATACGTTTAAGTATGGACGCACACGTGTTTCACACTTGCTCGCCGCGCGCATTATCGCCAGACATCAGTGGACACAGTCGACGTTTAGAATCGCCAAAACCTGGCCAAAAGACAATTTTATCAACTTTCTCAGAAATCAGTGAAATTTATGCCAACATAGGTTTCGCAGTCGAAATTCACCCTTTTGCAAATCAATTCCACCGTTTTCATTTCAACTTCACCCTGTTTTGAATATTTAAAATTAATTAGTTATTTATTCAGATTAAATTGTATACCTACGTATTTATATAGACACACGCGAACGATTTCATGTCTGCGAGCAAAACGTAAGACTCGATATTCAACCTTTACCTGCTTGAGCCTCTCGTAACTTCAAAGACGGTAAACATTCCTAAAACCATTTGATTTCGGCGAAGTAATCGGTCGGCATAGTCACGAATCGGCAGAAGCTAAAAATCTGAGGCGTTTCCTCTCCCAGGATTTGTCCGCCGACCGCAAAAGGAGCAGAAGAAGCGCGCGTCTCTCTTTTTGCGCGAGACGTAGCCCAAGCTATACGGTTTAATTCACGCGAACGGATCTAACGCGAGTTTTTTGCGGTTACGGTTAAAATACCACCGCGAAGCAGAAGCCAGACTTCGGCGAAGAAATATGACGCATATGCGACAAAATTCTGCGCGAGGGTACGTGACTAATGATAATAATCAAGCGAACCAGACTCTAGCCGGATGCCGATCACTTGAACAGCCTCCGCTGTAGATTATTATTTTCATCCGAACTTCCAACTTCGAGAAGAAAAAAATCTGCTACCGCCATCGCGATGAGAAACAAATGCTACCTGCAAATAACCCTGCTGTCGGAAATGGGTCTCATGAAAATCACCGACACACAGGTTTCACCGATACAATGTTTACCGACAATATTTCACCGACAACGATTTTGACCGATGATTTTTTAGTCGACGAAAATATTATTCGATATAGTAATATCTAGATTGCGGATCTCTATGCAAAATAAAATTTTTTGCCCAATTTGCACCAAACTGGAGTGAAATAGACATTTATTTTCATTCTTAATATGTTTAATAAGTTGAAAATAATGTAACGGTAACATTTTCTAATGTTTTTACCGTTTTCAATGACCCCTCCTTGTTTCTGTCATAAATGCATAAAATCCGCTCTGTCTAGTTATTTAATAATAAGCAACTAGCATGCTAGTAATGCTGGTTTCAATGAAAAATAATAAACATCCGTTCGGGAAGTGTTAATTGCTACTCGTATTTCGAAAGAATATGGATTATTTCCGTTGAAATCGGATCGCAGGCATACTTGTTGCTTTCACGGGCGATGGTAACGAAGTTTCGGCAGCGACAACGATTTGAAAAAAGAATTTATGGCTTTGAAATCCGCCCCTGCCCCATGGCATGGTGTATAACAGAAGTGCGTATGCATTAGTCGTGCACACGTGCAAGGGCACGCGTCCTAACAAAGGGCCCGCACCGGCCCACCCCCTTTCTGCCCAGCTTTATCCATCCCTTTCTCCCTCTAACGTGCGCCTAGGACCCTGTTGACTATTCGCATCCTTCGCTTGACACAACCTATACACACTGTATAGTTCGAACCACTCGTTATTATCGCTTTTTCACTGTTCTCAGGCTCCCGCGGTGCTTTCCATCGTGACCACTATCGCGAAGAAGCAACAGATTATGCTATTCGGGGTTACTCGCACTCGCCGACTAACCTTTTCAGAATTACTCGCTAGTTAAAATCACTAGGATTCTCACGTCATGCAGCGTTCACATTTTGTTACCTTAAATCATAGTCTGTGTTCAACGTTGCCACTACCGCGACTACCGAACTCTAAACGTAACCAGTTTCTATTGACTTTCTTACTTATGTGGAAAAAAATATATTTTTTAAAAGATACGGAACTATACTACGTCCAATATTAATAATTGTTACATTTTAGGCACCGCGGACTAATCAATCCCGTTCGATTTTTCATTATATAATATTAGGTAGGTAATTTTTTTATTTATTTAATGTTGCTTCAACATCAAAGGTCGTTAGCAACACGGTGCATTTTCTTACAATACTTTATACATGTTAGTATCTTTGACATATCGCACTTCTTCAAAGTTTTGGTCTATAATTTGGAGAGAGCTGTATTCGAATTATATTGTATTCGGTGTTGCCGTTTTTCAAATCACCCTGTATAGTGACGCGAACCCGATAGAGAATGTTTAATCTCGAGTCGGATCGGGACGCAGCGCAGGAGGGAAATACGAGGAACGTCGCCGCACTTTCTGAGGATTATGCACGCGGACGAATTTAAAAATCCTGCGGTGGCATTGTCACAGGACGCCACGAGATGTTCCGGGCGCTCCGGTATGTTTTCGTGCGAGCTGAATAAAACCCGACCGCGCGCAAACACACATATAAAGTTCTCAAACTCGGAACGGCCAAATAATCGTATCGATACTCTGCGTATAATACCGAAATTCCATAATATATAACGTGGTGTGAACGAGGCCTTAGCTTCGTAACTCCGATCGGATTCTCGAGTTCGTTTGTCTGGATACGTAAATCCGGATGATAATAATTTATCGAAAGACCCTTTTTTACTCGACTGTTTTGCTTACTGAGAATATCTTTTTTCGCAAGCACAGGCGGTGCGGTGCGGTGCAGAGCGCGCGGCGCGGCGTTCAACGTCCACGGTGGCAAGAATTAGTCGAGCCTTTAGAAATGTTTCATTTTGTTTGTCGTTGCTGGACCAACATGTTACGTGACTTTATCGACGCCATTGTGGGTCCACGATTTTATCGATGTTTATCGATGTGATTGCGCCGGCTGTGGAATCTGATCGTACGATTCGGACATAGAACAATATAAATAAAGTGTAGTATTAAGTCATCTCATAAACTTACCACTCCGATCGGTAAAATCAATGTTTTTATCGGCGAAGGAGATCAGTTTTGGTGCACGGAACACCGTCGGATAAACAATTAAATCTGAATAAACATTGATAACTGATCGATAAATGTACCGAGCAACCGAAATCGGTCGATATTAGCTTAATATAGAAACGGTAACGATGCATGCACCCATTCAGATTTTACGCAACTTTTATCGTATCGCGCGTCACAATCAATTTATGTACATAATAATGAAAACAGAGTTGTGCAGAATTACAATTGAATCACTCCAGAATTATAATTACAAAGTAATTCAGTGATATTGTAATTTATAATTCAGATCTTCATTCAATTAAATTGCAATGTAATTCGTAATTTCGAGATTGGAGTACAATTATAAAAAAACATTGTAATTGAATTACATTGTAATTTTTATAATTCAGATATTCATTCTTTCAAAGAAGTACAACATTTTTGGGACGCCCTGTATAATAATATATGTATTCACTGTGGATGCTCGAGATTCCGCAAAAATTAGGGGAAGTATGTACTCATGAAGGATCATGAGAGTATGGAATTTTAAACGTACATAGTACCCATCTCAGGGGGCACCTCTTTATTTTTAAAGAATTCAGTTCACCGAATGCGCGTATTTCAAATTGATACATTGTTTGGTAGGGAGGATCGATTTTAAAACGCACAAACGGGACCAGTCTGAATTCTAATGGTAAAATCCGGTCGCAAATTATTATTATAATGAGACCCGGTAAGGGATTGCGCGTTGTCCGTATATTTCACGCTATAAACTGAATCGTGCCCCTCCTATTATAGTTTAGGGTTGGGTAGCTCTCAGGCTTAGGTATACAGAATATAAACTAGATCTAGGCCAAATCCTTTCGAACCCTGCGCTCCAGCAGCACAATCGCGCGATGGTAACGTACTTAAACAATTGATGAGAAAGCTTGTTTGACGATATTTTCTCTGCGAATAACGCCTGACGAATGGGAGAACCTTCGTTACGATAGGATGAAAGAAATTTTGTGCTTGGTAATTCTAATAAATTGGAAATAATATTCTTCAAGTTTCAAATGTAATGTTTTTAAGTTTAAACTACAATAACTATGTCAAAAATACATTCAAACGAAAAAAAAGATTAATTTCCTAACGCTGGTAGAAAAATATTCTTATAATCACGCTTCACTGCTATCTAATGAATTTCGATTCGAACAGCTACGCGGTTTGCTGATCTGTAAACGCAAGTAAAGGTATCTTTTAATCCGATCCGAATCTCGATCACTGTGAGATCATTGCAAACGACAGATGCATTGAAAAATTGCTCTCCTGTAGATCGGTAATCGCAACTGACGGTGGTATGTGTACAAAGGGATAGAAAGAATCGGATCAACGAAATAATCCTTTTACTGGCTGAAAATCTTTTTTAGGGAGGGAAACTTGAAACGCAAACTCAAGAGTAGGTGCATTGAAAAATACCGATGACAAAGTGCGTTTTTCTCAGGCTTAAGTGCTTTAAGGATGATCTGCATAATCTGCGATTGACCCGAGCACCAGATTCAAGCCGTAACCAGATATTCTTAAATACGATCGATCCGATTTATGGTCGTTGATTTTTACTAATTTTCAGAAAAGGAAAACTGCTGGATCCTACGGGTACAACCCTTTGTGCATTATACACGCAACGCATCAAAAGTAGATCTTCTCCTGCTCCTATTCTCCTATTGTGCTCATCAGCTTTGTAAAGAGCTATTTAAAACTAACTAAACCACTCGCGTAAGGTGAGCTCGAAGAGATACCACATCCATGAAGAGATATTTAATTTGATGATGCTTTCGGCGCTACCGTTTCGATATCACGTAGTCAAATCTAGCAATTTTCCAATAAACTTTTCTTCTTTCTTAACGTTTCGGTTTAGTTTTGAACCTTTTTCAAAGAAAAAATTTGCGTTTACAAGGTTCAAAACTGAACCGAAACGTTAGGAAAGAAGGAAAGTTTATTGGAAAATTGCTAGATTTACCAAGTGATTGAAACGGTAGCGCCGAAAGCATCTCACTCATCAAATTAAATATTTAACATTTACGATCGATAATAGGGAATATTTTTCCATGAAGAGAGTATAATATTAAGTAAAAATTATCTATAATCTGTACAGAAATAGGGATTCGCTACGTTAGCCATTTACATACTTTTTATGATATTATTAATGAGTTAAAATGTTTTACCAGCACGTTGATCGACACATCGACAGATTCGCTTGTAACTAATTTCCTACTGAATTGTTTGAATTTTTTTTCAAAAAATGACCTTTTTGGACATTTCGACATAGTATGAACATGGTTTTAAATCTATACGAAGCAGTGACTTTTTCGATTTTTGTCAATGGCTCGGCGCACTGTGCGCCGCCGCACATCAGTGTGCTGGAGAGGGTTAGAGCGTACTTAATAAATATCGCATAAACGCGGCAACGAGTACAATGAAGGAATTTCAAGAATAATTGCTTGTGAAACATTGCCCGCCGATGGATTCCGTGCGTAAAGTAAGCGTGCGCGCGTGCGCTGTCGCATATACGCAACTGGCACACGCTCCCCTCAGCATATGGCGCATGGTTAGGTCCCCCTTTTCAGTTCCGTGGGAGAAGAAACGAGGGGGCTGCGGCGCGTGCTCAAAATCCCCACCACCTTTTCCTCTTCGCACAACACGCGTCTCTCTTTCCGTTTCTCTCTCTCTCCCTCTCGCCCCTTTATTCACTCTATCACTCTATCTCTCTCTCTCTCTCTCTCTCTCTCTCTCTCTCTCTCTCTCTCTCTCTGTCTCGCTCCTCTTCTCTTTCTCGCCCTGTTTCCGTCCCTCGTAGGTCCTAATTCCCCCTGTGTCCCCCGCCAGCCCCCGTGAACCAGCCCCTCGTCACTCTATACTGCGGCAAAATGCTGAAACGTAACCCATCTATCGGATGTCCGCGCTCATTCTGAACGCGGACGCCATGCGGTGCGTAGCACGGAGGTCTGATCACGAGCTGCAGGCATTCCTCGCGAATAGTTTTGTGAAAAAGTGATACCGGGGACGCCGAGGCGTCGATCGGTTCAGGTGTCTCCAACAAGGAGGCCTCGATAGCGCGAAGGAATTCGAAATCGAACGGTGACACGGTTTTCAAAGTGAATAATCGGATGCTCCCGCGCGCGATCGGACAAGTGGACCGATCGATCCCGATTGCTGGACTAGAAAAAAGTGAATGAAACCTTCGGAAATCCCGCGCGATCTTACCCTCGACGTTGCTCGATCGTTTGTTGCCCCGCTGGCCGAGACGCGTGTCTCACCCCCACCCCATCATCGTCGTCGTCGTCTCACCTTTCCTCCGTTTCCCTTCGAGAATATGTCGCCGCGCGAACGTCCGAATCAGCTTTTCCTTTGAGGATCAACACCATGCTCCTGTTCAAGGAATACTTCGCCTCCGATCGATAGCAGATATCGGTATCTCTCTATGTGAACGGACGTACTGTGACAGTGTGACGTTCGCCGCTGCGAAAACTTTCGTACGACTTCCAAGCAACGATCTCGGAGAGCTGTAATAGATTTGTGCCTTATACTCGACCGAGCGAGTGACCTTAGACGTACGAAGAAAATTGGTTGCAAGTGCCTTAATAATAGTGCTAAGACGTGAACGACGTTTGTTTGTATCGTTACGGATCATTAAGGTCGTTTGAATCTTCTATTTAGAATTGTTCAAGTGCTTTTCTCTGGTGCTACACACATGTATACCGCGAGATATCCTTCGAGAACGTTGTGATATCGATTCGATCCGATTCGATTCGAACCGAGCCGACGCCTTTGTGCGGCGGGAATTTGTTAAAGTTTGAACCACCGCCGCCGCCGCCGCCGCGTTTTCGGCGACGACGATCACGATCGTGAACGCCGACGGTAATTCGAAGAAATTCTGAAGAATAATTTCCAACGAAGTCGACGACCGAGTGGAGGAGAATAGACGGTGACCTCATGCTTTACTTAAGTCTTAACCGGCAACGAGACAATTGGATCTTGGTTCGGGTCATCAGCTTCGTTGTTTGGTACAGAAGCCGTGGTCCATTGAAAGTTAAAATCTATCATGCTTTCCGACGCCTGGCCAGCTAACGTTTAAACGTCGCATTATCGCGATTCGAGCGAACAGCCGGGGATTCATCGAACAGATTCTTCTCGGCCACCGGCAACACGTTGTTTCGGATTTTTAAGAGATTTTACGAAAGAAACAGCTTCCTTCTCGCTGGATATATATTTTTTGATCAGCGTCATTGTTATAGAGTGAGATCGATAGATCCTCTGACCCAGATCTAAGCGTCAAATCGAACAGTCGTCCAACCGTCTGCGTCGACGATAGCCGAGACGATGAAGGGAAGAGAGCGCTTTATTTATAATTCCGTCAATTAAACTCGTCCTCGAAGAGCATTAGAGTCGATACAAGCTACCCATCGACTCGGCTGTTCTCACGTTACGAGCTCGATCCATAACTTTTAAGAGACGAATCGTTTAATGGTGTGAACATTGTCCGACGGAAGAACGAATTTTTTGATGACTTCCTGGCTCCCGGTCGCGCCACGATAAACAGCCATGATGACGACTATGGGTGTCACGGTGTTTTGTAACCGAGTGCAACTGAACGGCAACGATCAGGAACAAGTGATGCTTCTCAGAACGCTCCAGGACAACGAGAGCAACATCATCGGCAACCAACCGCACCTAATAGTCCCCAAGAATAATAATAACAACAACAACGGCAACATGAATTCGACGTCGGTCTTGCCACCGTACGACCCCTCCAGGCTGAAGAAGCACGGCAAGAATGGCCAACCGCCACCGGTTGCAGTCGCGAGGAGGAACGCTCGCGAGAGAAATCGCGTGAAACAAGTGAACAACGGATTCGCGACGTTGAGGCAACATATTCCCAGCCACATCGCAGCAGGTTACGGCGATAGGGGGAAGAAGCTGTCGAAGGTGGAGACCTTGAGAATGGCCGTGGAGTATATCAGGGGCCTTCAGAGGCTACTAGCGGAAGCCGACGGCGTTGAGTACGATAGCACTGTCGGCGTTGGCCAGTGCGTACCTTCGCCAACAAGTAGCGTTATTTCCTCGAGTCACAACGGGTCCGGAGAACGACTGATCCTCGAGGACGATGTCCTCGCCGGCGAAGAGGACAACGGGGAACAGCTGGACGAAGACGAGGACAACAGGAAACAGAAACAGTCCAGGTATACACAATTTAACACTTCAACGGGTATTATTATTTTGTAGAGGTCTAGAGTAGGCTGTCTGGAGTAGAGTATCTGCGGTAGAATATCTACAGTAGATTATCTAGTGTAGAGTATACAGTGGTATACACAGTAGAATATCTACAGTAAATTGTCTACAGTAGAGTATCCAGAGTAGAGTGACTAAAGTAAAGTATCTAGAGTAGAGTGTTCAGAGTAGAGTATCTATAGAGTAGAGGGTCTGCAGTAGAGTAACTGCAGGACAGTATCTACAGTAGAGTATTTAGAGTAAAGTATTCAGTGCAGAGGGCCTATAGAGAGTAGATTGTCTATAGTAGAGTGTCTATAATTGAGTATCTTTAGAGTAAAGTATGTATCCAGTGTAGAGTGTCTATAGTAGAGTATCTAGAGCAGAGATTTGTGAATAGAGATTCTAGAGTAGAGTATCCAGAGTTAGAGATTCTAGACTAGAGTGTCTAGAATGTGTCTGCAGAGATTTTTGGTGGCGAAGGCTAAGAATTTTTGTTCGAATTTGCAGGTTGTCGCCGAATAGAAGAGCAGTCCCTTCGCCGCACGATTATTATGCATCCTCGGTGGGAGACGAAGAGAATCTAGAACCGAGGACCCGGTCGAGCACGCATAATTTTTCTCGGCTCTCGCCTAACTCGGTAGCATCGCCGCCCTCGGAGTATTACGGCCAGAACGAGGAGAATCTGGAGCCGCAAATCCTGTCGCCTTACAGTGGCGGAGACAGTGAAGAGGGTGCAGCCACCGTTTTCGCCGCCAGTCCGGAAACCTTTTCCGGTGCCCTCTATTATAAACAGGAGATCACAGAGTCTGGTGAATTCATGGACGTAGTCAGCTGGTGGGAACAGGAGCAGACCAAGATGGTTCACCAGCAACACACGCAACGCCTCACGCACGTCTAATCAAAAGGTAAGATTCGTCTTCTTTTATTGGTGCGATTTGCAGATTCAGATTTTAGTAAAACTGTAATTAGTATAACGAAATATTAGTGTAACTTAACTGTAATTAGTAGACACCGGATTTTATGCATTTGTCACAAAAAAATGACAAAAATCTTTAATATTATCCTCAATTAATATTAAACTTTTCTATGAATATACTATTCTACAATATTTCAATGAAACCGAAACGAATTAAAATAATTGTTGAACAAATAATCCTTAACTATGAAAAATGAAGTCGCAACTTATCGGAAAATATACATATAAGATAGAAGAAAAGGATGAACAGAGAAAAAAATTCAAGAAGAATGGCGGGTTCTAATAGTTTTAATTTACTATTATTGATATTATAAAGATGCATTATTGAGCACATTTATTTCTTTGGATTTTATTTGTATATTATTAGAAACCGAATAAGAATTTGGACGGACACATTTTTGTTATTTTTATAAAGTAGTGTAAAATATTTTTTAGTGCTCTCTCCGTCAACCTAGTGCTTCGATCTGATATCTCCGGTTTCGTCGGAAAATCGATCGGCGTACCGGATAAACGATAACAGGAAAGAGGCGCGTGCGATTGTTCGCCGTTCTCGCGTGCTCTTAATAGACGAGCCCCATAGTAATTTAAGTGGACTGAAACGGGCGGCAGGGATGCTGATCGAATCGCCATGCCATGTCGTGTCGTGGCGCACGTGACAACTGTGTACTCCGGAGGAAGCGACTGGAAGCGACGCCAAGTGGAAACTCGTGTTCGTCGCGGCGCTTCCTCTCGAACACGTGCTCGACCAGCGCGGCACAGCGCGGCGACGCTCCCGAAAATAAACTTTACGCGTTGTAACCACTTTGCGAAGTGTGTGCTGACGTGACACTTGGCCCCGCGTGTTATTATTCCGTAGGCCAGACAAAAGAGTGTTAACCTCTTACCGCGCCTGATCTTTTATAACTTCATTTAAACGACTACATACAACTATCGATTAGAAATACTAATACGTGGAACTTTTTACTGAATTACTGTTTTCTACGGAGTACGCAATTACTGAAATTATAAGCACCTTTTCATCGAATAAACTTCTTTATTGCAGCACATAGTATAATAAAAATTGTATCAAAGTTTGAATAGATGCAGTCATATCATTAGTACAAAGTAATACACATATACTTGAATATAATAGAGTATACTAGAATATACAAGAATATACAAAAATATACAAGAGTATACAAGAATATACATCGGTGCATCAGAAAAATGCAGCTGCACTTTTTTTAAAAATGGAAACCTACATTTTTGACTGCTCCAATCGATGCAGTTTGTTGTGCTCTACATAAAAGTGCTAAGATACTGATGCCCTAAACTTATTCGTTAGGAAGTTATCGAAGCTAAAAGTTCTGGCTGGCGATAGACTGGTTTCTGTTTTAACCCTTAGAAACATATTGCAAAGACGAACTTATTTATAATTCCGGCCAAGTTTGGCAAGATTGATGATTAATAGTAGTAATTGGATTATGCGTTTATGGGACACTGTGTACACCAGCTCGGAAAATCTCGTTTCAAGGAAAACGAGAAGCGTTCCATTTTAAGACCACAAGCTGCGACGTTTCTTCGCGAGTTTGTCTATACAAATCTTCAGAAGTATTAAAAAAGAACCCACTTTTCTGAAGCCGACAAGGTAGAATGATTCCTTGAAGTACGTAGCTGCGGGGAGTTGCTTTTATCTCGCGATAAGATTACGTGTAAGTGCGTACTTGTACTGCCGCTCAAGAAGTAAGTTGTTCCAGAGAACACGTGACAGAGAAATTTCAACTTCACGCTAGCTCGATCCGTTCCGACGTGATGCTACATCAAGGGCAAGTGTGGGCGCCCATAAACGGAAGTGGTTCACCGTTTCGCCATATGCTAGGTATCCCTAAAATATCTCGGTTCTAGACCTTTCTTAATCTTTCGGGTTTCCAATTGCCCGCCATTGATCCGTTTCCTCCCCATAGATCACGCATATGTCGCCTATACGTTCAACAAATTTTATTCTACCTAGACTGTTAGACTTCTCCACATAAAAATTTCGCCTGCATTAGAGTAAAGTCTACAATGTTGTTAATTAGTTAATTAGTTGTGTTAATCGAATTGGAACGCCTGGGTTACCACCCGGTTACACCGGTTGTCCAACAACAGTGAACATATTCTGGTTGACTACAGAAGGGTTTAAGCCGAGGAAAGCTAGTCAAGTATTGAAAGAAGCACGATGGTGATGGCCGCGCGGCTAACAGGACGATATCAACGTGACCGGGAGCCAAGGAACGAATTTATTAAATTAATTTGCCGCGGCGACGCATCTCGTAAATTTCGTAGATGACCTCACTTTATAATTGTCGGGAATTGCTCGGTCGCTCGTTCGGTCTCGCGTGAGACTCGCTGCTCCCTAGGATATTCATTTTTATTGGTACTTTCTTCGGGAACTACGCCGCGCCGGTCTGGTATTCCGAAATTTCTCGTGAAACGATGCTCGGTTCGGCGCCGAGCCGGGTCGGACCGGGCCGTAAAGAAAGAAGGTGGCCTGGTTGTTGCCAGAAGCGGAACATTATTTTAATTTGTATGATTGACGGAGAGAGAATTCCTCTTGTGTGAAGTCGAGGCAGTTGAACGGGGTAAACGGAGAAAGAGATCAACGGGATACTTGTGTTTTACATATGCGGTGATCGTATTCATGCTATTGGCTGAATCAATTACGTTCGCAAGTCTATCGCGGGACAGTGCTCGATAAAGAGAATGTCGAAGTCGAGTAAGACGAAGAGATGGAGAACAACTTGACGGGGCATTGGCAACTATATTAATCAAAATAGGAGAGTTGAAAAATTTTTAGGATTTTAAATATATACATAACTGGAAAAATCAAGTTAAAAATTCGGAACATCCTATCTATGTTTGTAAATATGTTATTAACTCGTTGCCCTGCGATTTAATTTACGGTTTCAGTGATTAGAACTTTCTTTGTAGTTCGCAATTAACTAAAAAAGGAGAAGATTTATATCTATCGTATGCCTGAAATTCATAAGATATACATATGTATATGTACATATATGTATTTCAGCATGAACATGAAATAGTTATTTGATATAAACATTTCTGTGTTGTCATATTCGTGTAGCGGATTTTCATTTTAGTTTAGTAGTATACGAGAAGCAGAAATAAAGCGGATTTCTAAAGTGGAACCCTATTCTCCAGTTTTCTATGTGACATATGGTAGTCGTCCACTCGTACTTCTTAATCGCAGTGCTAGCCACATGGCAACAAAAGTCTGTCTTGAATAGTATGGTTTTTGTGAAGTGAAAACCTTATACGAGGTTACGAATGTACAAGTGCTATACACAGGCAGCAGGGTGTTAACCCAACCTAACGTTTTCACCGCAAATATCTTCGATATTTTTTGAAAAGATACATTGAAATGTCTCGAGGAGAAAGTTGAATATGGTAAAATGGGGCTCACACGATACCAAAAAAATGGTTTGTTTTTATTTAATTCTTTTTTAAGAGATCAAGGTCACCTTCATTTTTTTAAGTGGGACCACCGATTTTTACACACCTTCGATGATAGTCCCTTTCATTCCGAATTCAGTGACTATAATTTTACGCAAGGTCACATAAATTATCACTCATAATTGTTCGCACATCGACGTGGAAAAATATATTAATTAGTGATGAAATTACTATTTTTAATATGTGTTCGAAAAATTTGATTGAATGTTTTCTGTCATAGTTCATATACCTAATTACATTGTGATAAATAGAGCGCGGATCTTTATGCAAAATATAAATTGTTTGCATATACATTCCAAGACACAGGAGCCAAATAGAGACTTGTTACTTTTTTTAATTAACTTATTAAGCCGAAACTATTGGGTCGGCAAATTAGTTCGTTCGGTTTTTTAGCGTGGAATAAATCACAAAACCGAACGAACTTAGTTGCCGACCCAATAATGCACTGATGATGTCCCTAAATCTTTTCAATATGTCCATTGCTTTATGTATATTGTATAATACGTACCCATTTTTGTCACAGAAATGCATAAAGATCTGCAGTCTAGTGACAAAGTTAACTGATAATGTTCGAAAACAATTAATTAATGCCCTGTTTCGCATTAACAATAAGTCATGTTGTGAATGCAATTTTGAGCGCAAAGCTGTTTTGGGGTTTTCAGTATTGAAATTATTGTCTGGAATCTTTTTTTCGACGAACACTCGCTCGCCACCCATATGTTAAGAAAACGCCAGGCGCCTTATGGCAGACTTCGAACAACTTCAGCCGAGTTGCAAGTCGATACGTGCACATGCATAAAATATTATTATCTGAATGGCTGCACGGCACGTGTGCAGCGCACGACTCTAACGAAAGCATAATTTCTATTTGTGGCTCCCCGACTGTGCTCCACTTTTTTTCGATTTCTGCATGGGAACGCCATAATCTCTATTTCGCAAATCGCCATTGTTATTACGTGAACGTTAAATCTAATCTCACATCCTCAAATTGATAATCAAATTTTTATCACAAAATAAGGATTCATAAACAAAATTATACATATATATAATGCATTTGAAATGGAAATTGTACGAAGAACAAATTGTACAAACTATTATAAAGGTGAATTTTCCAAATGAATGTGAACAATTAAGTAAACAATGTGAAGTTTTCAAAACACTGTTAAGTAAACTTTATTAAACAATCGAAGCAGTCTTTTACATAACAAATTAGTCAGTCTTCTAAATAAAACCAAAAATTGTCACAACAATATGATGGAGAATATGATAAGTGAAAAATATGTATAAGCCTCTATGATGACTGTGATTTACATAGTACTAAACAGACTGCAGACTTTTATCCAAAATAAAAATGATTTGCACCGATTGCTGCAATACACAGTGGAACCATACAGGAATTTCTTTGCTCAATCGTTCCAATGAATTCTTTTAATCTTTCGACTGTCTGAAAAATTACAGCCACCATTTTTCTCACGAATGCATAAAGTCCGCAGTTTAGTAATTACATTATTAACGAGATATGATTTAATATTGCTTACGCAGTTAAGCCGGAAATGGGTCGACAAAATTTCTTCTTTAACCAATGATCCCGTGTCGCTTGGTGGGTCCGGTAAAATTTCTCGTGGTTGGTAAAGGTGCAGCGGCGCTTTAACCCCGCCGCGTTAATCGGTTATATTTTTCTTCGGGACACGTGACATACAGCACGCGATTACATTTACTTGTAAATGATAGTTACAAATGTTACACGGACGGGCGTAATGGATGTTATTTGCAAGAAAGTGTAACGAAATCGTGTCAGTGTGTTTATCTTTACCATGCAAAAATGTGCTCGATCAAGTTTCACCATTAACCGATCACCGCGTTAATTTATTTAATACGTCGAGGTTTATGTTGCCGCTTGTAAAACTTTCGAAAATTTGGCAAGACAACTATAACCTTTAACGAGGGGATAATTCTTCGATATTTTGTCGATTTCACGACTCAATTTTATGCAACAGCTGTCAACGAACATAAATGCAGGAATTTAAATAATTTCAATTCAACAGTAGAATCATTCTAGTCAGCCTTTAAGCTGAGAAAATAAGTCTTTATGTTCTCTTTATTTCTTTCTGTATTGTACAAATATACGTTTTTATCAACTGTTGCAATAGTACACCGGGTGGGTGATCAAATTGTTAGAGCAACTTGCATAAGTTGGCTACATTATCATAACAATCAATTTTTAAAGACATCTATACCCACTGAATTCTTTTATGAAGTATTATGGAATTTTCCAATTGCAAGTACTGTATACATTTAGTGATATCAATTAAAACCATCATTATTTCGGCCACTGTAGTTAGTATTTTTCGAGTGCAACGCGATAAAGGATATCTGAATATCTTACAACTCCTATAAGGAACAAGATGTAAGCCTCTGAAAGAGAGATTCTAAAATTGAAAAAAATTTTTTAAGGATCCTATTATTATTACACGCAACTGCATATTTTTCACCAGAACGACAAAATGTTAGTTCTACAGGGTATTTAATATTTTGAAATTGGCAATAGTAATATATACATTGTTCTTATAAACATTTCCATCACTAGAAGACTTATTTATTATAGTTTACTATTAGACAGGGGGGATCTTAATGCAAGATAAAAATTTTGTAGCCGAATTTCAACGAACTGGAGTGAAGCAGACATTTATTTTTCCCCTTAGTATGTTTGATAAGTTAGAATAAGTACTGTCTTAAATTACACCTATTCATTTTTCCCATAAATGCATTAAATCCGCTCTCTATTTATTATATCCGAACAGATGCTGGAACTCTCCAAAAAGAAAGTTGAAAATTGATTTACAGTGATGCTGTAGTATTACATATTCGACAACAAATCAATTTGACAATAATGTTACTAGTCTTGTGACGAATTTCAGACTTGGTTTTCTTGTTTTTCGCTGCAAATGTTTAATCTACAGACGGTATTATTATACTGAACCGTCGCGTCGCGTCGCGCGCGTCACTGCTGATGCGACACAGTCACATTTCTATGCTGGTAATGTTTATTGATAAGATAGCACGCATGCGGGTTACCAGCATGACAGTCCTTTAAATTTTTCTGTTCGTTACGATGCAAGTCGAAGAAGAAGAACAACAGGCGAGCGTTGTAACACCACTTATTATTCCTTCAGTCGAAGAAACATGTCGGATCTTTTTTTGTCGTGGATACAAGACTATTAGAAAAATGTAGAGTGTAGAGTGAGTTATATGTAGCAGTGTTTCGGACAGCGTGCAAGCCTTAAAATATAAAGCGTATACTTTCACTGAAGTAAATATTGAATAAATGAAACGTAATTAGTCAGCATAATAATAACAAGTTTACTGTTTATCGTAATATCTTGACACAAAATATAAAATATAAATGCAGGTGACGAAATCCTACAGTCAGATTTACTCGAGATATTTCGTTATCGATCTAATCTTAAAATTGAAATTATTTTATGTATGTATGTGTACATATGTACATATAATATGTATTAGGTTGGAACGAAAGTTCGTAGCGTTTTTAAATCAAAATTCACAGATAAAATTAAGATATTTATATATCCGTAGGTTTTTATATTATACACACAATAACATAATAAGTTACATTAGGTTCTCCCAAAAGTTTCTTTCGTAATGTGTTCCTTTAATATTGCTAAATAAATATTAGGTTGTCCCAAAAGTTGGTTTTCGATTCATGCGCACAATGCAAATTTCGAAAGTACTAAAACATTAACGTAAAGATTATCGCATTGTTTATATTTATTTAGCAACATTAAAGGAACACATTCCGAAAGAAACTTTTGAGACAACCTAATATATTATTGAATAAATCTATGAATAAATATCTTAACTTTCATTCAAAAACAAACTTTTGCTACAACCGAATATAACAGAGAGTTTAATGTTTAATATAAACAGTGTCACTTTCGTTGTCGATTCAAAAATTTGAGAAAAAAGATGATACAAAAATGTGGTTGGTACTTGAGTTAATTTGAGTTAATTGGGTAGGGCCCCCAAACAGTGGGGTCCAGTTAGCCCAGGGCCCGAAAATTAACGGTCTGTCGCTGACTGACTGGAATTTTCCTGATCTTTTTCGGTACACAGTGTATTTTCCCACGAACCGTAAGGTCATGCCTGTGAGATTTCTGCGTTTCCGTATTTAATTCTTGCGGATCCAGGTAAATAAAGACCTCCGCGTTCGGAAGAAATACAATAGTCAGATGGGTCGATGTCCCCGGTATAATGCCATGGGATCCCTTGTCCCTATTATTTCCCTCAGGACATCCTAAAATCACGACGACGACACGGAAGCTGATTTCCGAAATAAATTTCGAAGGGACGGTTCCTGGGAGCTGAAGTACCGTTTCCTTCTTGCAAAATCGTTAGGTGCTGGGGAAAATTCTTACCGCGACTATTTCTCTGTCCCTCGTTAATACGGCCAAGTTCGTTAATTTAGAAATACCTGTTGCAATACTGAAAAAAGCGTTTGGAAAAATTAGTTTAAAAGAACGCTATTTAATTTTTAATGAATTACATGGACTGCTGAATTATTTAAACTCGCAACCGAGAAACTAATTGATCGCGAATATCTTTAGTTTGTCACAACTGTTTTGCATACGCGATTCGCTGAACAGAAACGGAGCGTTTGCAAAGGCGTCATTTTAAAAATCTTCAGCTCCGGATAATTTTTTAATAGGGCTCAAATGAATGTATAAAAATGTAAGAAAAATAAAGATAAACATTACTTCACTGAATTTGTACTGTTACGTTACGATATGAAGTTTATTTATTTGTAGATATTATGGTATGAACATTAATTTTTTATTAAAAATTTTGGCGCCTCCCCGGTTGGAAACCGCTGTTCTAAGGTGAAATTCCTGAGATAATTTGAAGTAACTTGTTGAGTTATTAATGAAAGGCAACGCCACGTTCAACGGAGCCTGTGCTTTATTTGAAATCCTCAACGAAACTGCGGTGAACATTTTCGCAAAGGCAAAAGTTACTTCGAGTGATCTCAGGAATCTATCCTCCCAAGGAAGCACATTCGAGGTTCATTTGCGGTTTCTTCTCTGTTACAGGTTCGTTGAAAAGCTGGAGTCTCGCAGAATCGATCTCACGAAGCACAGAGGAAGGATTGAATGCGATTTCATTCGAGATCGGATGTTTGCTAAAGACAAACGACAAAAACAGACAACAAAATGTACTTACCGCACACAGTACTTCCTCAGGGTAGACAGCACTGCCTACGACGTCTTTCCGTTTCTTCTTCTCGATCACGCGTCCAGGAAATCCTTAACATCATTCCGTACCGAACCGTTTCTCGCATCAAATGTATCGATACGATTAACAAATTCGCGAAGTACATCAGTTCGCGTATCTTCCCGTTGTGATCGGTTCGAGTATAAAATTTGCAAATTTACCTGGTAACAGAGATAGGCGGAACTTCATTCTCGAGAGAAAATGGTAACAGAAAATGTGATAGAGCGACGTTCGATCGGATCCACAGTAATTTTTATGCATATTTACTCATCTAAACATTCTATTTTCTCATTCAAATTTTTATAATATTCATGACGATTCGAGATACTATCCCTGGCCAAAAATTATTTGATCAAACAAATCATCGCTATAGCTATTCATATCTAAAGGCAATTGCAAAAACTTATAAAGAAAATATTAATACGAAAATGGGTATGTTCGTTTTTTTTTTATAATTTATAGAATGTGCAAATTAAACACGGATTCCCGAAAGTGTTTCATCACCCCCAAACATTTAGAACACTTTTACGGCAATGCCAATTATTATCTGTTTTACCGTTAAAAATGTAAAGAAGCGTGTTCTATTGCTTCGTTGTGCTGTTTTTCTTCCGTGATTTTATTAATATTTTTCTAAAGTATATTCCATGATTTTATTAATATTTTTCGAAAATATCTCTCATTAGCTTTTATATCATATTTGTCTAATACAATGTACAACCAGTATTATATTTTTCATACTTGGTACAGTAGAGCCTTGATCGAAGTGGTTCTCTTGTTTACGTTCGGCGCGGCCGTCAAGGTCACGAAGAAATAGTAGGACCACATAGGATCTAAGAAATAGCACGAACCCGAGGGTTTTCCTGAGATCAAGTCTCAAGCTGTATACGCTCAAATAATCAATTCAGCGATTTCGTATGAATACAATTTGTGCCAGGGGTAGTAATCTACAGGAAACTTTATTCACATCGTATATTTGCTCACCTAGGGGGGGGGGGGCACCAGGAATCATATGTGCGAATAGGTGTAAGCTCTACCTGACGATGAAGTTTCAATAAAATTTTTATGACCGATGATTTTCATGGGCACTGTAATCTCTATGTAAAATCTGGTTGACTATACTGTTCGTTGTGAATGAGGTTGGACCTGACACGTGTGACCATTAACAGCAATTTATTTCGATTAATCTGTAAAATTCTCCTTCCTTTAATAAATTGCTCAACGTTCGAATAAAATATATAAAATTGCTCGAAGTAAAAAGTTAATGGACATATTTTCAATGCAACTATGTTTACGTTGAAGTCACGTGTCCTTATTCCAAGTGGGCAGTTGTTTTATGGAAATATATATATCCAAATTCGAAAATGATATTTTATGAATTTCAAGACGTATGTAAATAATAGGAACGCATATTTATCGTTGATAGGTGCCTTTTATAATAATAATAATAATAATAATAATAATAATAATAATAATGTCAACGAAGCAAGCAATAAACAGAACGCGGATTCATAGAATAATGTTTGATCGTTCTCGAGGGTACTCGAGCTGCATCGATATTTTCCCGAAATGAGTACTACGTTATTTAAGAGTACAATTAATAAATAATTTAAAAACTTCTCATCGCGGACAGCGAGACACAATGTCTTTGCGCAATGAAATCGAAGGATATTAATGTCTACATGTGCCTTAACCGAATTTATCTCGATTTTTATAAAGCGGCGAGACTATTTTTTCTACTCGAAGTGGTTTTTGAACAAGTATTTAAGTGACGTTTTCTAATTTGTAAACTACCTAGTAGAGTAAACTACTAATCCTATCCGATGTCGTCCGTTAAAAAAGAATTGAACAACTTCAGACATCAATTTCCAATTTTGTATTTGTACATATGCCATACGCAGCATTTTGTACTATCTGCATATACAGGATGTCCCAAAAATATTGTATTTCCTTGAAAAGGTTCCTGAGGTCATTTGAAATAACTTCTTCCTTTACGAAAATATTCTTCGCGGCTTCTTTGAAGAGCTATTAACGAAAAATGTGTGGACCAATCAGAGCGCGACTACTGCGGACGGATTCCGGCTCGGCCAATCCCAACTCCACGCTCATTGAGACCTGTGTACCGCGATTGGTCGCTGCTGTTTTTCGTCGATAAGTCCGTAACGAAACCGCGGAGAACATTTTCCCAGAGGAAAAAGTTTCTTCACATTACCGTAGGAATCTCCCCCTTGAAGGAACTGTAACATTTTTCGGACACCCTGTATACACAGCCATCCAAGTTATACAATTTTTTTCATGAAAAATGCATGACACGTTAAAAGATATAAGCTGCCGGAAGAAATTTTAGATGCTAGCCAAGTGATGCGATTGTACCGAGTTTATTAACCTTCTCCAGTGCTTCGATTGTGCACACCTTTTCGCGCACCAAGTTTAGTTTCGTTAATTTATCACAATCTAAATAATGTTTTTCTTTTTATAAAATATACGTGTATGGTGCAGCTTATATATTTCAAACAAGAGTAAACTTCTTCATGAAAATAATTTGTTTAGCCCAGATAGCACAACGACGTCTCGAAGACGTTCCGAATGTCCCACGAAAGTCTTCCGAACGTGTCCTGAATGAATCTTGTGTTGGAAATCGGTACGACTTTAAGACGTCTGCTTGACGTCGAAAACACGTTCAGGAAACGTTCGTCGGACATTCGGGAGGATTTTAAGACGTCCCTGAGAAGTCTTAAAGGTCCATAAATGTTATTTGAATTATAAAAGACGGGAAGAGTAAAAATAGATTTTGACAAAAACGAGTTTAAAGTTAAACCTTTATCAGAAGAACGCATGTGGAATTGACATAAGAAGCGTAATAAAAGTATAACAGTTGCAATTAAAATCACAATAAAAATTGAAATTGAAATTGGAATTCGAATTGGAATTGAAATTCAAATTGGAATTTGAATTGGAATTGAAATTGGAAGCGAAATTGGAATTGAAATTGAAATTGAAATTGGAATTGGAATTGAAATTGTAATTGACATTGAAGCAAAAACACTAACTCGACCAAATAATACCAATGCTAATATGTACTGCTAGATTATCCGTATGTAAAAACCACACTGTTTATAGTCTTAAAGACGTCCTCCTAGGACGTAAGACTTTCAAAAACCTAAAATAGACGTAAACTAAATCGTGTGCTATCTGGGAGCTTAATAACGTATTTATAAATATAGATGGAAAGTTCCGAATTTTGTCTAGTTTTGTTCCATATACATGTAAAATCCTGCATATGTAATCTATGCGTATGAAAGCGACACGCTTAAAAACTTAGATTTGCGTGCCAACGGAAAAATGTTTATACTTCCGATTATTTAATGAACACCGCGACTGTCGGTATTCATAAACAATTGGTTTTTAATCGGAACGTGTGTATATTTTTACAATTGCTCTTCGGAAATCACAGCGAATATTCAGGGTTATAAATAACATACATTTGTGACTGTTACTCTGGAATTTGATAAATGGCGATCAATGTGTTATTTACAATGTTATGGGTAACATAGAAACGAACTACTGTACAAATGTTTACCTTTCATTCGTTCAGTATTAACAATACATAATACATGAAAAAAATAAACTATTATACTTACTTAGCCTGTATGATATTGTTATGAATTCTACGTCAATTTGTCTCATGTATCATGCTTTTATTGCCATTTAATTGCGACGAAGTCAATTAGAATTTGCGTTAGCATAAAGTACTTGAACAATGTAATTTAATTGAACGAGAAGTAATGTTAACAACGTTGTAATGACGTTCCTCCAACTTAATTGTAAGCTGACGCGATAACGGAAACGATACGGTCGCATATAAGTAGGTACGTCGTAAATTATTCGACATGCAAAACAGTACAATGAGTAAAACTCTGTAAATACAAGTGCCTTGATTAAGACTACGATAAGCATTTTTTACTTATAAACATCTGTAATACTTTTTATGAAATATTTAAAATACATTCTATTATTTATACCGCCCTGTTGTTATTAATTTATAACATCCTGCAAATACGTAATATTCGAAGCCTATTGTTAAGCATACAGCCGGCAACAATTAGTTAAAAAATATAAATTTCCACATTCGTCTTATATGACAATAAAATTACAAACAATTTGATTATATCCTATAAGAACAATTTCTGCCATTTATATTTGTTTTTCTATGGACATTATTGTGTATTTTATAATAAATATAATATCCTATTATACATATATATATATATTATGTATATTTGAATACATATATATATATATATTATGTATATTTGAATACATATAATAATATTTTGTTTTAATTGTAGAAGTTGCGTTATATATACAGAAATAATAAAATAACAGCGTACCAGAATCTTATTTATTTATTAAGAATCGTTTACGATTAAAGTCTGACAATGGCCACTTTCAATGGCCACGATTTGTAAGTAAAATGGCAAGTCCAAGTATCTTATTTTGACGGAAACCGAGAGAATCGACGTGTTATGGCGCATAAACGAATTGTTCGTGTTTCAATGAACTGTAATACAACAGTACTATTTCCTTTGCAATAATTGTAACGTCATCATATCATCCCGAGTAGCAAATAATATTTGCCATGAGATAAAATGTAGAATGTAGATGTTACAATTAATCGATGTTCTTTACTTCACAATTCCGGGCTCATAAAACTTTTCTGGTCCTTATCGACAAAAAAACTGATCCAAGCGCGACTTCAGGACATCATCATTAGTGAAAGTTCATTGTGTTTAAATAAAAAAATTGGCTTTCATTTCACCTGAAAATACCGAAATTACTTTCTTGCCAACCCAATAGTAGAATATACGTAGGTATATTTTATATGTATAGAAATAGCACACTGTACTAGTTATTGCAAATTACAAGTAAGTAAGTAAGTTGAACAATAGAAAAACTAAAGCCCCTCGAGACCCGAAAACTGAGACAAGGTATCAATGAGTAATAGTTATAAATAGACTGCGGATGTTTATGCAATTTTCACTTTTCGTAGACGAATATTAAGAAAGCAGAAACAATAGCCTTTTTAGATCTGAAATAAAAATTAACAATCGTACTAAATTCTGTCATATTTTATATCGTAGGATTTTTTGAAAATTTTCGAATGCCCTAATCGCATGAAGATCCACAGTCTAGTCACGAATATTCAAACGCTTTGCTACAGTTAAATAGAAAATAAGTTTCGAAATAGCTACGAGATCATTCTTATTGTTGCGTGGTCGTATTCCATGAATAATCGAGTGTGCCAGGAAGTATACGTATACGTATATAAATTGAACAAAGAGAAGGGTGGTCGATTTAGCATCGATAAAATTCCGTAATTTCATGAAATTAGTCTCACTGCAATAGGGAAGTATGCTCTCTCCGTCTCTCTTTCTCTCTTTCTCTTTTTCTCGCTCACCCTGTCCCTCCCCGTTACTTTTTTAATATCCTCGAGGGCCGATTTCCGGATGCGTTCAATGCAGGGGGTGAAGCAGGTTGCTACGTCATTTCCGGAGTTGCTACTCGTTTCCACCTCAGCGATCAACAAGGGATCGTTATAACCGTCTTTTGTCTATTCATCCTTCACGATACGCAAAATTGTAATTCGTTCAGACACGTTTTAGTTAATTTAAACTGAAAACCGATAAACGGACTGCGGATTTTATGCATTTATGACAAATTGAGTAGCTCAAATACAACTCGCAAGGGACATTACCCGAGTGTAACACGTTGATTATAATGAAAATAGAATATAGTTTGTTGAAAGAAAAGAAAAAATAACTTCTGTGCCGGTTTGTTTTACAAAGAAACACGAGAAACAAATGACTATCAGGTAAAAAGCGATACCATATGTATATTTATTTATTAAATGTTGTATACATATTCAATGTGATCGAAAGATTGGGAATTCTGAGATTCATTAAAACATTTTGTACCACAGAATTTACTCTGTAAAAAGAATACTGTAAACAAAATTAACCGTTAAACATTGTCGTGTTAAAAATTACGTCTGACACAACAATCTGTAGAGATTATAAATCGATAAATCGATAAATTAAATATTTTCGCATGGACTGCCAATTACGTCCTACAATTTTTTCAAAGTGTACATTTGGAGGGCTGTTGTATTTGTTTATGGGTAACGTGTGGGCGTGTTATTTCTCTTGAAACGATATCTTTACGTTTTATGGGACATGATCATCCTTATTATGGTCTTACAAGGTCTCTCGCAGGTCTTGATTTTGAGACATTCGGTGAAATGGCCTCGTGTACCATTTCTTCCGTGATTGGAACAGCCAATTTCGATGGACCAGCATAGACCTCGTAAAATTTCATATAAAAATCTATCTACGATAGATCCGGTTCCCGAGTACTGGAAAGAAATATGTATGGGCACGTTTCACACAGAGGGCGGTTCAATATTAGTTGACTGATTACACAGCTGATCTCGACAACTGTGCCCGTGCGAAATTACTATTTTTATTATTTAATTAAATAACTATTTTGTTATAAGTTCGAATTAAATTCTTTCATAGCCAAAAACTTGTAGTACAGTATGGATGTATGTACAGTAGCGGACAAAAGTTTAAGACGACTATATCTTTTCAGTAGATTATCGCATTTTATTAGAGATACTAAACGTCGAACAATCCTCAATTGTTCTTAACACACTTACACATATATGTATACATATACATATATTCGCACTCTATCGACGAACAACCAGACTCTTCCAAAACATAAACGGTGTTTGGCAGAATGCGCATGAAACTGTATTTGCTGCGGACATTAATTTAAGACTTATTTATGAAAAAGGTATACAATATGTTATTGTAATATAAGTAACGATAATTTCTTTAAAAGTTAATATTTTATGGGGTAATCGTTACTTTTAATGGTTGCAACACATCTTTGTGGCATTGAATCAATTAGCTTTATACATTTGCAGCGTAAAGGTAACTCAAATGTTTAAATTTATTTTTGTGTACGTTCCTTTTAACAATGTTCGACAATAAGTTCTCCAAGGGATTGAGATATCCGGTGATTGTGATGGCCATGGTGAAACAGTAATTGTATATTCTTCTATGTATATTCTTCTACATATAAAGTACTGCTTCACCTATTCACATATTCACGTGCATCACGGTATTACGGTTTCCTTCATAATGTCCAGATATTGAAAATTGAAATCATACCATAATGCCATTAATTTTTCGAATTGGTGTCCTGGACCGTTTTGCGAGAACGATGCCCACATAATTACACAACCACCACCGTGCTTTTAGTGTTCCAACGGTGCCCTTTGCAACGTCTGATACACTCAGGGGCGAAAAGATAGCACACTTTGAAATTAATGTAATTTCTGTTTATGAAACATTAAATTATCGACCTGAACCGTGACGTCTTGACGCTAACTGGAAACACACGAAGACTTTGTGCTATCATTTTGATCAGAAATGTCACAATTATTAGTCCATATCGCGCGAATAGAATATCTCCTTCAAGATGCACACACTTCAACATCGTTAATTACAAAAGTGCAACACGAAATCTACGTTAAATATGTAAGCGCAACGCGTATTAAGTCAGCACATTTCAAGATTGCTAAACATTCACTCCAAAATATTATTGATTTACACTGTCATGTGCGACAGTGAAAATTTGTGAAGCAAATTTTAAGGAGGAACCGCAGGGTCATCGTATAATTAATTTCAAAGAATGGAAATGTTTATTTTTCACGCATATCATGTCCAGATGACGCGTAACGCTTACGAACAATCGAGTATATAAAAGAACCGTCCTACCAATCCTTCCCGTTTTGTGAGCACGCGGCCCCCGTCCACGCACAGGTATCTAATAATTACTAACGCATCAAAAATCCGCAGTCTACTAATACCAATTTTGAATCTAGAAATTTTCAAACATACATTTTCGAACAAAAACTTTTCAAGACATTTTTGTTAATCTCAATTTTGCCAGGACACAATTCAAAATGGATACCGCAATAATAACAACGTCCTACGTGCAATCCGCAGTTTTCTATTCACTCGTTGCCATCACTACAGTCTTACTCTCCGTTTACCTCTACATCGAAAGTTTACGATCAGTTCGATTATCGTATAAATTACCAGGTACGTGTAATTGCTTCAATTTAAGGTGGTAGACCCGTTTCCAGAATTGCAGGGGTACGGGATATGCGCTTTCTCATTTCTCGATAAACGGTAATAAAAAGATGGGATTTTTCTGTAACAAAAAGAAGCGGTATTTTGCGGAAAAAACTGTTAAACTCTATTCAGGGACCCTTAATATATGGTATTCCCCATTTCCAAATTTCCAAATTTCCCATAAGAATCCGTCAAGAACAGACTTTTGTCCACTCCAACCATAAGAACGCCGCGCCGCCGCACTGTGCGCTGTCGCGTCGGCGCGGTATAGACGCAGTCAATAATAAATAGTGTCTCTAAACGATCACTATCAGTGCAGAACACGGCTGTTTGACAGTAAACGCGCTTTTATCGTATAGAGGATTTACCGTAGCTACACGTGCAGTTATATGCTTCCGAATAATGCATATTACGCTGCCGAATAATGCAAATTACGGCTCGTAAATGAAAAAAGAGGACTTTTGAGGGCGATCGAGACCTAGATTGATCTTTTATACGGCGCTTTTGACTATGTATACTGAAAAATCTCACTTTTGTATCATCGAGAAATGAGAACGCGCATCCCGCACCCTTCCAATCCTGGAAAAACGAGTCTACTCCCTTAACGAATGAGTGAGACGTGGATTATTTCTAAACGTTGTTCTTTTTTCTAGGTCCGAAACCAGTTCCGATCATAGGAAATGCATTGATAACATTTGGCGTGCATCCGGATGACATGTTGGAGAAGCTGTTAACATACGAAGTGTACGGACCTGTCATTCGCGCTTTTCTAGGTCGGAAAGTAGTGATCGCCATATATGATCCTCGAGATGTTGAGATCATTCTTAGCAGCACGGTTCATATCGACAAGGCTACAGAATACAGGTAACTGTGTAGTCTGTAACACTGTGCGTATCGGAGAAGTTTAGACGCGCCCTATTATTTTAACACTTTAGCTACCGGAAGCCTATATTAATAGGATTTTCAATAATTCTGCTGTTTCTGCTGTAACAAAAGGAATCATCGAAATTTTCTTTTACATTGTTGTAAGCAATCTTAAATGAAACTATTAGATGACGTTATCGGGGGTGACTTGTTAGTTCACAATGAAAATTGTTTAAAAGTGTTTAGCTGTGTCCCATATATTTTCCAAAATTATGCAATAATCACCGGTCGGTAATGTGTTAACAAAAACGTACTCACTGATGAATCTTAAATTGACCTTTTTATCGCATGTTTAGAACATTATAATGATCACATTACAGGTTCTTCAAACCATGGCTGGGAGACGGTTTGTTGATCAGCACAGGTGAAAAATGGAAATCGCACAGGAAAATGATAGCACCAGCCTTCCATCTGAACGTGTTAAAATCATTTGTTCCATTGTTCTACGAAAACAGCAGAGATTTAGTGATACGGTTACGCGAGGTAGTGGGAAAAGAATTCGATTGCCACGACTACTTGGTAGCGGTGACTGTTGATATTCTAATCGAGACAGCGATGGGTATAAAGTCTGCCAAGAACCACAAACCTAGTTATGACTACGGCATCGCTGTAATGAAGTAAGTTGCTTAGAACTTTTGCACGAGTTCGAAGAAATACGCAAACTTATTCCCTTTTTCTCTTTTTGTAAGAGCTTGTTTGGTTCTGCCTTTGTACAACTTCCTATAATTTTGTGTATTTTTTAGATATAAGAACGAATTACAAATTCACTATTCCGAAACTTTGCTTTACGTCGGTTTCTTTTGATAAAAACATTCCTCCACTATTATTTATTAATAGTTCTCTATATAATTTTCATTGAAATAGAATGTGCGACATCATTCACCGACGACAGTACAACGCACTTCTGCGATTCGATCTTCTCTTCAACATGACCAAGTTTTCGAAGCGGCAAGAGAGTCTGCTGAATACTATTCACAGCTTAACGCGGAACGTTATTCGGAAGAAAAAGGAAGAAATTAGCAAGAAACAAGTTGAAGATGTCTTAAAGCCAACCCAAGATACAGCTTCAGATGAAACCAGCAAGAAGGATAAATCCAATATCAACGAAAAGAATGAAACAACAAAACTACACTACGTCAGGGACGATCTCGACGAAATGGATGACAACGACGTTGGTGAGAAGAAGAGACTCGCTTTCTTGGATCTTCTTGTGGAGATGGCGAAATCTGGCGCACAATTAACCGATGAAGAAATCAAGGAGGAAGTCGACACTATAATGTTCGAGGTAACTTGACTGAAAAGTTGATACCGATTATAAATAGACTAGGGTACAAATAAACAACATTTACAGATTTTAACACGAAAGAGAGTAGTCTAAATTACATTAATTGATTCTCTAAAAGAAACGCTCTTTCTATTGCTTTTCTGCACAAGATTCTACGATAATTTTTTCGCTGTCTGGAGCCAGTTAAAGTTAAAAACCTCATATTTACTTCAATGTTGAATAACTCGAATAAACAAAAATCGCACAATATTCAACAACCACACAATTTACACAGGAAAGATAGCCCTTCCAAATGATATTAACGCGATTTATCGACAAAAATTTCTTGCTCCCCGTGTGATGTTCCGAAGTTGCACAAAATTTTTGTTAACCGTCCATTTGTTGTCTTCATCTCGCTATAACTTTGTAAAAAACCGACATATCAACAGTTTGAAACGGAGAATCTGAAACTAGAGGTTTTTCAGGCTTTCAATCCATTGTGTAACGATATCGATACGGCAATTTTTGACGGAGTTATAATCACGTAAAGTGGGAGCAATTTTTCGGGTTCGCACAAGTGATCCCTTAATTCTTTTGAGGAGTGTAGTATCCCGACAAATATGTGACAATATCAAAAAGTCGTCAAATCTCAATCGAGTCTGAAATTAATTTTATAAAAGAAATCTGATCAGTTGGAAAACTACTATTTTCTCTAGTAATTCGTATTTTCTAATCCATAATTTATTTGTGTATCAAGGATTGTATTAATGATATAATTATATTATTAATGATTAAAATTGTAATCTTATTGATACAATATTTGTAAAATCAAATTGGAAAGTCATTGTTAAAAAGAATTATAGAAGAAAAAGTAATTATCCTCGCAATTAGCATATTTGTTGTATTCATAGCGAATTCAATAATTTTCAGGGGCACGATACCACTGCTTCTGGATCCAGTTTTGTTCTTTGTGTTCTTGGTATTCATCAAGATGTTCAAGTAAGTACACCAATATATCTATTCTTCATGATAATTTTTATATATATAATTTATGACGAGTAAGGCACAATTTAAACTATTTACAATTTTCTATTCGATTTCAAACTGTACCCACCACCCATTTACGTCACAAACGCATAAAATCCGCAGACCACGCATGACTTAAAAATATTTACGTTTATTTACAAAACTCTGAACATCGTTTCCGAGTGTACATTAACAGAACTTATTACGAACAAACGTGTCGACCGAAATTCATTTAAAAAAAAAGAAAAGAACACAGAGAATGTTCGCATTGAAATGAGAAACACTTCAACTCTCCGAGATACAAACTTATGACAGAAAATTAATATTTAGCTTTTATCATCCTAATGCTACTCTCTACTAATGATACCACATATTACTTGTCGCGCGTACATATGTTCGACACTGCACAATATGTTTCACGGTAAGAACGAATTTATTTCAATGTGTATAAATAAGCAATTATATCTCTCCGATCATCTGCCTTTTTAATACCATTGAAAATCATTCTTGTGCCGGGAATAAATTGCTTGGGAAACTCCAAATACTCGTTTAACGTTGCCTCGTTCCACGAGACGCCTTTACTCTTCATAGCGTCCGTAAAGTTGAAACCGGGTGCGGCTATATTTATTATTAACGTATTACAATATTATACTTGCAAACGATTATTTCACAATATTTGAAAAACAATCGGAATTTTTGTTGAAATTAAGATAGACATACGTACAACCACTAGTTCTGCCAATGACACCAAATAAATTCGGGCCCATTTTGTTACCACCACCTGGATTAACCGTGTGACACATTGCGCACATTCTGACAAATAATTTCTTCCCATTCACAGCGTCTCCCATTTTCAAAAAATTATTGATTATCACTGCTAATATCGGAGGTTATGTTAACTGCATATTTTTAATAACATTTCTGTCACGCGACACCTATGTATAGATTTTCGTGGCGTTTATAGCGATATAAATGGCGATTTATTTGATCATATTGCTTTATTCATAGAGTTTCATAAATTCCTAACTTCAGCATGGTTGGAGCTGCATCTCACAAATGAAACGGTGTCGATGATTATGATAGCGAAGCAAGTCGTGTCTTATTCGA
Source organism: Lasioglossum baleicum (assembly GCF_051020765.1). Classification (NCBI taxonomy): domain Eukaryota; kingdom Metazoa; phylum Arthropoda; class Insecta; order Hymenoptera; family Halictidae; genus Lasioglossum; species Lasioglossum baleicum. Next base: position 1,970,770 of record NC_134940.1, on the reverse strand, counting down.
GATATTTCGACTTTACCTTTGCTAGTATACAGGGTGTCTCATATTGTAAATGTTATCTCCGACGCGACGGTCATTTGAAGTAAGTAACTTTTTCCTTTCTAAAAATATTCTCCAAACACACACGGACCAATCAAAGCGCGCGCGACTACATCTGACAATGAGCGGTGGCGTTGGCATTGGTCTGCTCTGACTGGTGCGCGTTTTTTTGTTAATAACTCCGGAACACATTTTCGCAAAGGAAAAAATTACTTTAAACCAAATGAGACAATTGATTCGTAACAAGGTTCACAGTCTATGTATACGAAATACCATATACATACCAGAGTTTTACTAAAAACCAGAGGTGTCCTAAGACTTATGAGCGGGAGTGTACATGCGTTTCGCGCGTAGTTTTATTTATTATACGAAGTAAGAAGATAAACTCATCTTGTAATACTTACACTCTAGCAACGAGTATACGAGGAGCTACAACAAATTTTCCAAGGATCTAATCGGCCTTGCACTTTCCAAGACACTTTAGAAATGAAATATCTGGAGAGAGTGATTCTGGAAACTTTACGACTTTTCCCCCCAGTGCCTGCCATTGCTAGGCTACTAAAAGAGGACGTTAAAATTGGTAAATTTTGAATATAAACCTATATATTTACCAAAGAACATTGAACCCTTAGCCCTCGAGTAGTGACACGGAGAGTCACCACTAAAAATTGCTGTGCCCTTTTTCTTTCTTTTTCAGTTACCAACGACTACGTGTTACCGAAAGGTTGTACAGTATTAATCCCACAGTACAAGATACATCGGCTAGAAGAATTCTATCCAAATCCGGAAGAATTTAATCCTGATAACTTTTTGCCGGAACGGATGCAAAGTAGGCACTATTATTCCTACATCCCGTTCAGTGCTGGGCCGAGGTAAGTGATCGTTCATTCTTATTGTCTTATTTTGTCCAATGAGCACAAACCAATTTAAAATAATAACTTGATGATGCTTTCGGCGCTACCGTTTCGATCACTTGGTAAATCTAGCAATTTTCCAATAAACTTTTCTTCTTTCCTAACGTTTCGGTTCAGTCTTGAACCTTTTTCAAAGAAAAAATTTGCGTCTACAAGACAATATATATGTATTGTATACAATAATACAGTATATTGTGCACAGTACTTTTTTTGTATATGTATATGTACATAACACTGTACATATTTGGTGAACCTCTTGCCGTATCATTTTTTTTACAGTTACAGTGATTAAAACGTCTTTATCCCGAAAAATGTCGTAGAAGAGAAAAGACGATTAATATTTTCTGTATGGCTACATTTATTTGAATGCTTAAATGTTGATTAGAAACGAATCAAATATTTCCAGTTAAAATGAAAGGCGTAACATTCATATTTGTTAGACTTTGTGCGAAATCGTTAATGACGAGTGTGACTCGTTAAAGTACGGCAATTGGAAGGGGTTCATATCGTTTGAATATTTTTTTCAAATACCTGCGTAAACTGATACTCGTTCAGAAATGTCTTCTTCTTTAGAAGGGTGGGGCATCAGGCGACGGCATGAGGCGATTAAATTGCGTGTGTTTTTTATAGGTCGTGCGTGGGAAGGAAATATGCTATGTTAAAGTTGAAGGTTTTATTGTCGACAATCGTGCGGAACTACAGGATCCTGTCGGATCTCACAGAAAAGGATTTCCGGCTGAAGGTTGATGTTATTCTCAAGAGGGTGGACGGCTACCGAATAAAAATTGAGCCGCGAAACAAAAGCAATTCAGAGGTTCTTATTTGAGATGGAGCTCTTTAACATTTCGAATGATGGAGTCGCGCGTTAGTGGATTGGTTGAGATCTGTAAATGACCAAAAAACGTAGCGTTTAGCGATGCGAGAGCACCGTGCGAAGCAAGATTTGTCATGGTTTTCTAGTTTTTTCTTAATTCTATCGAATTTTCCAAGCTTTACGTAGACGTGTTTTTTTCGAACTAATATTTGAAAATTATACCGGCAAAGGCGTTGAAATATCTTATATCGTTTTCAAGTTGTTGAAATATTTTAGTGTGTGTGATATCTCCTATTGCTAGATTATGTAATCTAAGGCATGAAATATATTATATTGCTTTATAATTGTTAATATACACCGGTTAGTGTGCGATATTATTATAGGTATTATCCCATCAATTGATATAGTAATGTTTTCAGAAATAAAAAGAATACGATTATCAGAAAATATTTCTTAGCGTTTCCATTCTTTGAATGTGTTTCTCTAGAATTCGGAAACTGTAAATTAATAAGGGTGTAAAGAATTATTTATTAAACCTTCTACAATATTTTATTTAATTTCATTAAATAAACTTCTAATAACATTTTATTAATAATAACGGCTAGAAAAAGTTAACGTTCAAATAATACTCATTCAAAAAAACATAAACCTTTATTTAATTCTTGTAGAGATGTACAGAAAGATAAATTCGCAGTAACATTTGCAACAATTAACACTATACTATAACAGAATATAAATAAGAGTAACTTATACAACTAATGGCAAATAAATTATTATGTTATACGAAGTACTATTATGAAAGCTTAATGTGACACAAGAAAATAGAACATTTCAAATTAAATATCCATTCACAATTTCTTTTATTTCTACCATTGATAATAGCACTGTCAATATTAAATCTTGGACTATTTACTTATCTATGAGTTGATTACAATATTTTGTTGACATTATATTCATATATAGGTATATAAATTAACAAAGCGTCAACTTTAAGATATCTAATCCCAGCAGAACATTCTTAGAACATTATTTACTCCGAGGTTGTTATTAAATTAATTCGCAGAATTACTAATCAAGTACTCGATCACACACATTTCTATAGCTATATTTTATTAAACTTTAAAGGAATGTTTTCGTTTGTACAAAAGTCTGCTCTTCCAGTAGATATTCCGTCTTACGTGCTCTTTTACAAATTGCTTTATCCTTCGCTATTTCTTTCGGTTTGCATCAATTCGGGGAGTAACCGGAAGATTGGGCAGCCATTTTTTCCGCCCGCTCCTTCCTCCCTTTTGGTAAGTCCACTGAAAGGAACTGTATTGCCCATGGAATAACGAACAGGACGTTCATTGCTATAAGTGCAAGCTGACAGACCACGAAACTGTTGGTCCAATCCTTCATCAACCCTGAAACCATTCATTAATGTCGAAAAATCCGGGCAGCCTTTTCGGACGCAAAGTCAATTGTCATACGAGATATTCCCACAATTATTGTTATTAACATTGTATTATATCAGATTATAGAGAGCGGATTTTATTTCTATTATCACAAAAATGGGTAGGTATAATTTGAAACATTAGAAACGTTAGACTTTCAATCTGTTGAACATATTAATCACCCCTGCTTGCCTTACAATATAGGTATTGCACTCCAACTTCACCCTCTTGCAAGTCAAATTCAACTTTGTGCAAATCAATTTCAATTTTTTTATCAATCAATGGACTCACCAACAATTGGACCAAACAGAATAGAAATGATGCCACTAATGGCACCGCAAATTCCATATGCAGACGCGAATTTTTCAATACTGATGTCTTCTATGACCACCAATGTCTGAGGAACTAACATCCATGATCTAATTACTCCTATCACTACTATCATCGCATATGTGCCGGTTAAAGTGTCGCTGTAAAACAAGTAACCTGAAAAAAGAAATCAATCGACAGATTACAATTTGTTTAATTCGAAACACATAATTGGGGTGATATGTAAATTCTGAATATATTATAAAAACGATTGAACCCAGTGTTATTTATTTGTACTAATTTATAACAATAAATTTAATAATTAATTAGAGATTAAAGTTATCATAAAATGCAAAAAATAGAAAATGTAATATAACACACCGAACACAGAAAATGTTGATTCTAAAATTATTTTATGGATTCACCATTAAAAGAAAAATGTTTGTATTCAGAATTTGGTGTCGTCGTGTTTTTTTTTTTTTTGTTTTTTTGTAAAATGTATTGTTTTACTAACCAATCTTTGCGAACGCCATGGCAACCATAGCAATAAAAAATATATATTTCGACTTGACATTCACCACCAGAGTGAAAATTGCGAGCAGAATTTTCGACGCTAATTCTGCAGACGCGCTAATAGTAATTGCGAGTGCTGCCTGAGCCTTGTTATAACCGGAGTTTGCCATCATCAGCGGCACCAGGCTAGAGAACGTGAAATCGCTCGAGAGCACAAAACTAATACCAAAACACATGTTTAAAAAACGAAAGTTTTTCAACAGTGACATTTCCAGAAGGTCGCCCAAAATTTCTCTGTAGAAATTGATTAAAACAATTATTTCAATAGAACGTCACATGCACATATGTACATTAGGGTGGATCTTATTTTCGACCATGAAATTTTGAGAACCCCTCCCCCCAATATTGTTCCATTTCATGAAGAAATGATATATCCAAAGTTTCAGATATAGTCCAGTCAACGAAAAGTTGTAGAGGGAAATGGAAGGAACAGAATTTTGAACTTTGTTTGGTTTTTGTTTGGACCTTAGCTAGAAGGTAAACATACTAAAAGTCCCCACTCCTAGGAGGTGAGCGGGCTGCAGGGGGGCACGTAGAAGGTCCCCTTTTTCAGTTTTCCGCTTATACATATCTCGGAAACTAGGCGTCCTAGCGATAAGACCATTCTATACAAAATTAAAGCTGACGAAATGTGCCACAAGATTGATTCGATTCCGTTTTTCGCTATCTCGCATAGTTTCCGAGATATCCACGCTCAAAATTCACTAATTGTGCTGAAGAGTTAGCTGGTGAAATAGTGAAGTTTGAGGGCGGATATCTCGGAAAACAGATTTACAGCTGTTTCACATAACGTTTTTTGGACACCCTGTACCAAATGGAAGCTTTAAAATCTTCCTTTATACAATACATAATTCCAAACGAGATGATTAGATTGTGTTATTGAGGGTGAGTTGTTGGGAAATCATAGATCGTTCGCCGGTCGATAAAGTGTTAATTAATTATATCAATTAATGTTAGAACTTGTCCGATTAAATGTTGCACTCAAGTTTGAAAGCATACCTCGTTCTTTCATACAATACAGCAATTTCGTGACAGAGAATTGATTTCGTAAAGACGTGAAATTAAAAAAAAAATGTATCGAATTATAATTTGCAGAATGGCTGTGTAAATGGTCTTCCGAAAGAGATGCTTTTCAATGAAAGGAAGTGTCTGCTCTCGAAACTTTCGAACGACATACACGCAACGTACTTTAAAGGACCTTTCTCGTTGTTCTCGTCATTCATGGATACTTGGACGCCTTTCTCGTTTCTTTTCTCCTTGTTTTTCTCAAAATGATTCCTGTCACCAAAGGCGCCAATACTCGTCACCAAATTCGTCACGCTGGTGGACGAGAGCGCCGACATACGTCTCGTCAACAGCTCTCGCATCGAGCCTGACTTGATTCGATTGTGAATCTTGCTCTCGTCCTCGAGCTCTGAAATTGAGGCTACCCTTTTTGCAGGCTCCTGTGTGTTAACAATCAGAGAGGGTAAACGTGTTTAAACGATCGCGTGAAACATCTTACACCCAGATATTCTTCCACAGATTTCATTTATTCTTCATATGTATTGGATTTCATTTATTCCTTCAACCGATCGAAAGTATGTTTTAGCCTTTTAGGAGAGCATATTGTACATTTTAGAACTGACCTTCAATGTTTCAATTAAAAGCGGAATTTGTTTTCCTCCATCGCCTTTGAGGCTTGTCAAGCTACTCCATCTTGTTTTCGCAGGAGTGGAGAGGTGACCTATGTCTATGGAACGGCGATTCACCGATGTTATTCCACATAATTTTCGTTCTTCTCTCTCGCGCGCTCTCTCTGCTCGAACCTCTTCCGGTTTCCTTGTGTGCCATTCAACTGGATGCATCATAATCATTCCAACGATGCAATTTGAACTCATGGCACCCGTTATCAATGCAGTGCCTGTTAACATACGCGAAAGTCACAGAAATGTTTCAGTATACCGGGTGGTCCACTTAAAACTACAGTGGCTCCCTAAATATCTCTCTTCGGTTGCGAGGATTTAAAAATATATCTTTTTTATGCGTTTTTTCAACGACGTGAATGAGCTAATACGATGCAATGAATTAATTAAATGAATACAGATTATTGAAGATACCCGCATAAATTGTGTGAAGATTACATTGAAACTATAAGTTCTTAGATCAAGACTTTACCGAATGTTCTCGTTATAAATGTTTGAAACAAATGCATCTTCTAATTTAATATTATGCTTTTATTTCGAAGTTTGTTTATCAAACTCACCACGAAATCCGTAAACAGTCATTAATTTCTCGATCACTATGGGATACACAATCCCACCTAAGCCAATGATGACTTGGGCTGCGCTCATTACCTAGAACATAAGAGTTTTTCTGAAAAATTATGAATATAATTTGATGGCCGGAGAACGCCGCGCCGCGCCGGCCATCAGCCTCGCATTTACGTACCGGTGCTCGTTTCTTCACGAAGTAAGCGTTGAAATTCGTGTTACAGATCGTCACGATCAAGCCGAGGCCAAGCCCTTGGGATAAATTCAGAAAAGCCATTTCGTAGAAGTTGGTGACGAAAGCCATAGCGATGTTCGATATTGAGAAAATCACAGCGCCGAAAATACCTACCGGCCTCATCGCGTACTTTTTCAGCAACGTGTTCGTCACTAAACCTGTTGTACAATAAAAGCATATCCAATTACTCTTTTCATTTTCATTTATGTTACTCTATGTGCTATTTTAAGAGAAGTCTCTCTTGTCTATACTTGTAAACATGTTACATAGAATTCTTTCTCATTGTCAGTCTCATATATACTCTTTCACACGACGTCATAACAAAATTCATAATATTCTCGTTCACTGAATGAATTAGTGTATTCACGTGTGCACGTATACCAAATGAATGTCTTCCCACTTCGCGTGGTATCTAGTGTAAACATTATGAAAATGTCATGTGCGGTAAGCAATTACGCCAGATAATTTTTTGCTATGTCACAGTGTGTGATTCCTCAAATCAAATTTTTTATAAATGTAATATACTCGAACCAAGGCGCAAAAATCTCGCGCCAACTCTTATCTGGCGCCCACAGAGCGCTGTCAGACATTTACATTAATAACTATTTCTGAATTAGTGTCGTCTCTTATCGTGTCGATCTTCCCAGCCTCTGACAGCTGAAAATATATATGCGTCAAGACTATGTGTCATATTTGAATGCGTCTTGATCGTGTCGGAAGACATAAAATTTCTTGGAATGTTCAGTAACGACAAAACAACTTGATAACTTAGTCGTGGCGTATGTTTACTTGTAAATTTCGTCTATGTCTACGATACGGTGATAAACCAAAAATTACAATAATAATCATAATAATATCATAATAATAAACAAACTTATTGGAATACTAATAACTTATAAACTTATTAGTAGACTAATTAAATTAGTAGACTAATCATTACATCTCTTCACTAATACTCCAGCCAATGGATGCTCATAAGGGGGGTGTAGAGGGATATGGAGGGAACACAATTTTTAACTTTGCGACTTTGGTTGGACTAGTTTGGAGGTAAACATACTAAAAGTCCCCACTCCTAGGAGCTGAGCGGGGTGCAGGGGGGCACGTGGAAGTTCCCTTTTTCGGTTTTCTGCTTATATCTCGGAAACTATGTGTCCTAGCGATAAGACTATTCTATACAAAATTAAAGCTGACAAAATGTGCCACAAGATTGATTCGATTCCGTTTTTCGCTATCTCGCATAGTTTTCGAGATATCCACGCTCAAAAATAAGCGGAAAACCGAAAAAGGTGACCTTCTACGTGCCCCTGCACCCCGCTCTTTTCCTAGGAGTGGGGACTTTTAGTATGTTTACCTTCTAACTAGTCCAAACAAAGACCTAAAGTTATAAAAATTCTGTTCCTTCCATTTCCCTCTACAACTTTACGTTGACTGGACTATAATTGTTTTTAAGAAAGAAAATAAGGAAAATATACCAGCAATGGAGAACGTAATCATAAAAACTGAATTAAATGCAGTCAAGGCAGTTCCAGGTTGACCTGTCGCGTCAAGGAGATCAGCATATACAATTGCGAACGATGAAGATGGTCCAAATATTGTAACCTATGACACAACAAACCAAATAGTTTGTCAAACACTATGTCTGGAAATTGATTAGTTATTCATTTTTCAAAATTTATAACACTGCAAAATATAAATTTCTTATAAAATTTTATTGTACCGTGGTAGTAGACTTTGTAGATCTGAAATAAATTAAAATCGTACTAAATTCTATCGTATTTTATATCGTAGTATTTTTTTGAAAATTTTCAAAAGCCATAATTGTATAAAGATCCGCTGTCTATTTATCATATGTGGTTATTGATTTAATCGATTCTTGTTCGGTACTCACGAATATTAATATCATGGCGAACATCACCATCCAGCCCCAACCACCATCGGGAGCTAAGTCTTCCAGCGTCAGTTCCTCCTCTTTCTCTTGATCTTCATAGAGCAGTGTACTATTTCCATATTTCTTTCCGTCCTCGATGAACGAGCCCTTCGTTGTTGTCATCGTAGTTGTTCCGTTAGTCTTAGTTACCATAGTAGCTTTGTAGAGTGTACACACATTGCACGGGAGCTATTTGATACAGAAATATTAAGTCTCCTCTCATTCTTTCTTCGTTTCTTTATGATTATTATACATATATTCAATTCTCTTTCGCTTTATTCTTTTTCCCATGTACAGAGTACAGGCATACATTCTTCACTCTGTAAGCACAGCGCCACTAAACGTCATATTTCTCGCGCGATTTTACGCACCATAACAATAAAAGCTCTAATTTCAAGTTGCACAATCGGAGCATTTACGAGTATATGTATATTTTTATGCATTCAGAACAAAAAAGGAATAGGAATAGAGTTTTTACTAAAACTACTTCTGGCAAAAAATGCAAATTTTCAACTTTCTAGATGTCTTGTGTTTCAAGTTTCAATAGCAACACTGTTGAGATGACGTAATGTATAATATTTTAGTGAAATATTTTGTAAATGCACTGAAAATAACACTTGATTACTTACTTTTCAACAGTTGTCACAGTTGTTCGAATAAAACGGGGAAGTATCCAGAAAAAAAATTAACTGTTTTCTCATTTTACAGAGTAGTACATAGTATCACACGACATGACCCGAGTGCACATCACTGCTAAAGCACAAGACATCTTCGAAATTGAACAGTGTTTTTGATATTCACTTTTTCAATTGTTCGTGGGGAACAAACGAGATGTACCTACTTACACGTTCGTATCGGGCGTGCAAAACTTTACAATATATCTTTTTCAAGTCACAAGGTCAGGAAGACGCTGTTCGTGTTACAAATCTCAATGTCACTTTTCATACGAACCGGAGATGATAGACAATGTCAACAGAAAACGAGCACAACGTAGACGCTTTTACGAGTTAAATTGTTGAAATTACATGAAGAATTGTATAGTTGATGTTCAAACGAATACACTATACGAATACAAGTATTTTGTATATTTATACACGTTTCAGCGGTTCGATTTGCAAATTGCACATTGGAACGTGTAAATCACTGTAAAGTCTTGATATCCAATAATTGTTATTAAATAGCTTACCGGCAAAAATCGAATTTTTCGCGTCGTCGACACACAGAACAGGAAAATAGCACCTTTAATTATCTAATTCTGTACTCTGTATGACAGACACCTGGGTGGTTTTTGACTGAACGAAACAAGACACAAACGAATTCGAAGACTCTCTTATCTATGTACACAATGCCATCGCACTAAGTACTGGTCCTTAAGAGGAATGAAATATGGCTACTGTAGCATCTGCAATTAGAAAATAAACGGTGAAGAAGGTTGGTTCAAATGTGGAATTATTGATGTGCTTTTCAAATCTTTTTGTGAAACTCGACTGATACAGGAGATTTCAGTCTGGGCAACTGATTGCTTACGGACCGCTGAGGCGCGAGACACTACCACCCCCACTACACTGTGCTTCGACTCGCATCAGTGCAAGAGGGGAATACAGGCACGCTCGCCTTACTTCCCAGATAGCACAAAGACGTCTGCAGTTGGACATTCGGACGTCTTAAGGGGGTCTTTTCCAACAGACACCGCTAGGGTACGCTCACACACACCGCTAGACCACGTATACGTACGCGAGGATTGCAAGGGTCCGGGATTCCACTTCTGATTTCTCGATAATGCAAAGACGGGGGTTCCTAGTAGTCAAAAGTCCTTCTTTTACGTTTCCGAGCGATAGTTTTGCAATATTCAGCTCCATGTCGCCACCCTCTGAGGGTGGGGATGGGGGTGGGGGAAGATAAAAAACTTAAATGGGAACCTCCGTATTTTATTGCAGATTTGTATTCTCCAGACAAAAATGTACCCCAATTTGACCTACGAGTTTTTTTTGCATTTTGGTTGACAGATGGCACAGTAATCGACAAAAATCAAAATGGGTAAAAAACCGTTGAAAATTTGGGATATCTCGAGACATACACATCACACACAGATTAGAAAAATAAAAGTAGACGTATTTGATATTTTTAAAAATGCTATTCAACAACACCATAATTGACCCCCCAGCCCCACCTCCTGGGGGTGGGAGAGGGAATTATTTCAAAATCTGGCAGTCACAAATATTACGGCCAGATTTGAAATCAGCGTGACGAAATCTAGAGGAAATGATGTGTAGCATGACAAGAAAAAAATCTATCCGGACATGGCATTGAGTAAACCACAATTTTCTTGAACTTCTGCAAGTTTAACACAGATTTATATAAGTTACACAGATTTATAAGGTTAAGAACCATAATGTACCATAATCTCTCTATTTTTCCCATATTCTGAAATATTTCAGCTCTTTCATTTATAAAAAATCATCGGTCTACATATATCATTTCTATCATAAGTTCTTTGAATTTGACAGGGAATTCATCGGTTTGTTCCACTGCGCGGCGCGGCATGATTTCCCCCTCGACTAGGCTATTCCCCTACCATGAAAAATGTGAACGACGAGAGCGAGTGATAATGACGTATGCGTGCAAAGTGTGACGACCAGCATTGCCAGCGTATGTAAGTACTAAGTACATACATACACACATTTAACCCCTGAAGAGTATCTTGCGTAGTATTCTTACGAAGTATGTGGTTGCAGTCTTTAAGGCGTACTCACATTGGAATCTGAATCTGACAATGAGTGAGTAGTGAAAGAGTGTAGATACCTACCTCTGTACAAATCATTGTTTCTTGCAACTGATAAAATAGTATTCTATATTATCAGTTATTGAAATTAGTTAATTCTATTTAATTCCAGACGTGAGTTTCTTCATTCTTTTCTTTGTGTCCTCTTATTCAGATTTCTGTTATCTGTGAGATATTATAATTTCCTCGCAAATTAAAATAAAATGAATTACGTATATTTTCCAGTTTATTGTACATATTTAGTTTCTGTCCAATAAATCATAAACATAGATACAGCTTTGGAAGTTTTGATTTTACAAGTTGACAAATGATGTTATTGTTCAAAGTTTATTAGGTACTCCTTCCAGATGATTTTAATCGCAAAGTGCAACTAATTTAAGTCTATGTTTTGCAACCTACTAATTATTGTAATCAAATTGATTCAAATTGATCTAAATGTCTTAATCCAGCACTGGGTGCGCATATGAATTTCGACTCGACAATAATCTGCTGTGTTACGCCAGCAATAAAACTGCATTTCGCGATGCTTTCAGCTTTCAGCAGTACCATTTACGCGTTCCGAATTCGTTTATCACGTTTCGATGTGATAAAAGGCAACACATACCACGACTCAAATGTGTGATAGATCTCATTTACGTTCTCGCATAAACTGATTACTGAAATTATTAAACAACTTGCGCGTTTATAAACAGCGCAATTGTCAATGTGTTTCCATCTTTACAAGGGTAGACTTCGTTTCATCGGTATCACCTATTATTATTAAGACAATAAACATTAATTTCCACTATTAAAGTAATAAACATGAATTTTTTCTATTGAAATAATAAATTGATTAACATTAATTTTTACTACTGAAATAATAAACATTAAATTTCCTATTACAATAATAAATATTAATTTTTACTATTAAAATAGTAAACAGTTGTTTTTACTATCAATAATTCGAAATACATATGTGTATCGTTCTCAAGGAACCGTAATTACTCTGTTTTTCTGTTACACTGTCTTAGACCGGACAATAAGTCTAGCTCATTAAAAGGTGTGTGGAAACGAGTTTCAAATTACCGATTGTCACCAGAGGAGATTCAAAATAAATATCGAAACCGCAGTTACTGTACACCACAGGTAATTTAAACCATTAGTAATACGTATTTCTGATGCTTGTGTTAATTTTCATGTAACAGTTGGAACGTAATTATCTCGGATCGGTGATAAATAATAAGACCAGACTAGAATAGCAAGACTAGACAATCAGTTATATCAGTTATGCGAACGCGTTACCTCCTATGTATTATGTATGTGATCGAATAAACTGTAGAGGAACGGACAATCTGTAAAGCTCCTATTATAATCCGAACTACCTGATTATCCGAACGTTTCCTTCCGATTCGGAGAAATGGAGTCCTACTGTACATGTATATAGGTACGTTATATTCAGTTATGATGTGAACGGAAGGAACGTGCACAGTTGATTGTGCGAGATATAATACGATAAGAGTAATAAATAAAAAACCGAGATAGTGAAGAAATTTTTCAAAGTAGGTTAACACTTTCCTTATTTGATCTGATACGACAATGTGAACTCTTCTAGTATGTTTTATGCTGAATGAAGTAAGCATTAGTATCTATTTGGTTAGGAATACTACTTAATAATATTGTGTGCTATTATTTCTTTGCACTCAGAGCTACTTTAACACTCGAAAATTAAACATTTCTTCCGCGACCTACAATAATTCTATTCTGTATTAAATTTTTTCTTTGTATGTGAATATGGAACTGATGTAATACCTCGTACAATACTTGAATGTTTAGTAATGATTAAATACCAACATATTTAATAACGCAAACTATATTGTGAATAATGGTACAGCAATTTTTGGAGGAATCGGTTATTGTAACAAAAAATAAACATTTCTAAATGATACAATTGAAATGATACAGTTGTTAATTGCACATGCACAGTTGCACCTAAAAAAATCTAAAGGCCTACGAATGTAGCGCTCGTCGAACCATTTATCTTTATCTTTTGATATTTTTTCATAAATCCATTAATAACGGAGTTATAGCCTGAAACAATTGCGATATATATGTATATTACCGAAAAATTGCAAAAAATCTAAAAATAAATACATCCTTGTTATTTCTATAAAGTAATGTAAATTAGTCGCTTTTCCGGACCGGAAGCTGGTTAATAGGTTTCAAAATGGCTATGCTATATCCTAAAGTAACTTCGAAATCTTTTTTTAAAAAATAATCCCAAGAGAAGCGACTTGATATATTATATTGCTTGGCGCGATTGATTACTTCACGATTCAAATTGCAACTGTTATCATAGAATTCGTTATGAAATCCTTACCTAAAAATCGAAGATATTTTCAATATTGTGAAAGTATCATCATCGTTAAGTAACGGTGCTATTAACCCTTTGCGCTCGGAGCTATTTTCACTTGAGAATTAAACATTTCTTCCGACCTAGAATATTTCACAGGATCTATGAAACAGTACGGAGTACGGACCCGATGGTTTTTCGTAGATCAAGTCTTCACTGTATAAGGTAGGTGGTACAAGGCTTTCGCAACAGCGTGCATTAAAATAATAAGTTGAAAGAATTCTTGAAAGGTTACTAACAGAAATTTCGGCATCGTTATCTCGATGGAAGTGGTGCAAGCATCTTCTCCCTATTGCATCCTTAATCAATCCAGCTGTCGATCGAGACTCGCGAGAGTGTGAACGATTGCGACCGTCGCGGATCGTCTTTCCATTAAAAGAGATCCGCGGAAACGCACATTGTCGTCAACGTTGACACCAGCCTTTGTCATTGGCATTAACATATTATTATCCTAGCAAGTATGTGTGCGACACTTCCGTGAAAAAATCGCGTTCACTGTGACACGGACGCACGCGGCAGAACTTGACCAGCGGCGAGTCTATATTCAAATTCGATGTACACTATCATGTTACGTTGTACTGTGTTAAAATTCGAGTCGGTCACATTTCGCAAGAGAAAATAATCGGCGTAGGAAACTCGGCTTAATTCGGCCGCATCCACTCTAGCTGTGAAATGCGCGGCGGCAGTGGCGATCGCGGTCGAACCAGTGACCAGAGATATCGGTAATCTGTTGTCTCTCGTTCTCGAGATTGTTCATTCTTCGTTGCAATCGAACGATTTACCCCGGAACGACAACAAACAGTTCAGTCCCCATTTCCATGAGTGACGTTTACCCATTGCGTTCCGAAGCCTTGTCCCTTTCGCTCTTATGGGAAGACTGTCGCGTCGCGTCGCGTCGTCGTGTGATATCAATATTTTTGCATCGCGCGCGCGCGCGCGACCATAAGTGTACCATTTCACAGCTCTTCGAGACAAACTCGTAAAAATAACGAAGCTCTCTCTCTCTCTCTCTCTCTCTCTCTCTACAGCCGATTGTGCGATGTGTCAGAGTCTGGATTTGCAAGCATTCGGCGATAAGTGAACCGTTTAATCAGAGAAAGTGGTGCAAGTCGCTATTTGTCAATGAAACAATTGTACCTGATATATAATTTGGTAAACTTGTCGATGCGCTACCCCGCCTCACTGTGTACCGAATGGCCATTTTAGCTGGAAAAAGTCATGTGAGAAAATTGTGTATATATATGTATACATATACATATATATAACATTAATATTATATATTCTTCTTCTTTGGGAATGTTTACCGACCCTAATTATACCTATAATAATCCATTGAACAACGATATAAGCGTAGAAGTCAATACATGAATTGTACTTCGAACCGTAATACGGCGAAATTGTATGTTTGTTTGTTACAAAGAAAATTGTGTCAGAGTAATAAATAAGAATCTTTAAGTTTCTCTACGTACGATTTTCTATATTAATATACGAAAATGTCTACAATAATGTTCACAAAGTTCGTTAGTAAAGTCCATTACAATAATTTTTAGACATTGTTCAAGTACCAGTTTTCTATGCTGTTTACTTGACTTTAATAGAGCATCTTGAAATCTTTTGTTCATTAAGTTCAAACTATACAGAAGAGATTCTGAAAATATCAGCTGCTACTACTATGTGCTATCCTACCTGCCACGATTTTTTTCAAGTTTTTGTAACACCGTACGGTGCGTCGCGTCGTTTGGCGATTCAGAACGAATCTCCGTTGTTTATTTTGCCGGGTTACGAAAAATGTGAAGGATACAAGATTTTCAAGAGGACGTCGACCTGTGTGATTCATTACAATTCTTTCGAATTACGTTAATATTTTTAGTAGAATCAGTGGAGACTGATAACCGCGGTGCCGATAATGGAACATCAACCGGCTGTCGTGGAGCGCAAGCATTTTCGAAGTCGAGTGTACAGTTTTCAACCTGGAACTGGCCTGTCGTGTGCTCGCGTTGTCATCGCCACTCACGGTGAGTAAACATCTACGAACTTGACCGATACTTTAAAATGAAATTTATAAAAGCTTCGCAATTACAATTTCGAACCTTAAACACACAGGAAATTTTCAAAGTGTGACCATATATTTTTTATAAAAGTTCCTGTTTAATAAATTATTACATTTGAAGAATACAAGTATTTAACAGACGTTCATTCCATTCTTGGATTTTCATTGCTGTATACTGTGCATGTTGGTGCAAATATAAAATTTTCGTTATCCATGCAGAAATACTCGTTTATTTGAAAACTCTGTTATTAATAATACATAAAACAATACCGTTATTTTAGATAATCTATAGATCTTCGAGATTATACATCTCATACAAAATGGTTTTTGCTGTATCTTAAATGACTTAAATGTATCATGTGGAAGCACATTTTTCTATAACACGATAATCTTTTAAAAAATGTAAAACAAATATATACTAGAAAAAGCGTTATCGTTAGATAAGCCATACGCGTAGGTTCACGTGTGTAAACTGAATTGTAGGCACAATTGTATAAAAACCAAGATTATACATATTTTCTCTAATTTTAAATTCCAAGTACGTCGTTACGATTAACGGACTAAAAAGTATAAAATAATTTTTTCTAGCCCCATACAGATTCCTAACTCCGTACAGATAGTCCTGAAAATTTGTGATTGGGAATTTTGAATAGCTATGAAAATACTTGTGAGATATAAAACGAAAAACGTGGGGCGCAAGATAATACATATACATAGTAAGGAGTAAGGAGTAAGGAGTGTAGAGAGTAGCTGCCGTTGAGAGAAAATTGGCACAACAATTCATATCATTTGCAGTGCAATAAAATTGTTAATGATTTAGGTGTTCATGCATCAATTATATGTATCTATTGCATGCGCCACAGGAGAAATTAATAATAATTAATTGGTCATATATATGACCAAGATAAAAATTCTGAAAAATATAGTATTTGATATGACTTAAATTTTTTATAAGTATCTAATAAATGTATATCCTCAAGTGAGAAAATATCTTTTTTGCGTTCGTGTTTGGCAACATTTTTTTGTAACTACATCTTTTACGTCAATGTGACTTTTTGATATATTGTTTGACATTTTTCTAACTTGAACCAGACACTAGCCATCGCGTGCGTCATCTACGTAATCCATAAACGAATCTGTACTCACAGCTTTCAATTGCAGATAAGAGACACGAAGAGCCACTTACCATACAGCTTATTGATACAAATACAAAAATCTAGAAACATCCTATCGAAATCGGCGTTATCAATAAATTCATAAATTGCGAACGTATACGCGCTCGTTTAAAAACACCTGAAAAAGTTAGATAAATATTGTGGTTGAAGATAATACAGTTATATGTATACATTGTTCCTAATCCATTGAAAAGCTACATACTAGTATAAGAGAGATGCGTACAATTTGTTCAACAAAAGCGTACTATATCTCTGGAAATGTGAATATATTTGTACAGAATTGAATAATGCATATAAAAAACGCATTGAACACAATACAGCCCAGGGAATAAGGTAACGTCGCATTCTACATATAATCACAACAATCCTTGGTCTATTACTCGTAAATACTGCAAGTGAATTTCAGAAGAAAATTCCATCGGTGGAATTTCATATTTTCATAAAGTGGAATGTCAGCACCTCTTACGATTAGCATTCAAAGGATGTCACGGTGCGCGGTGTTGAGTAATTCACGATAAATCCAACTTTAAATGTTTAAATCCCTCAGTCTCTCTCTGGACATTTAGCACTAGCTAGTTAAGAGAGCTAATTTTCGTCGAGCATGTTGAATCAGCATCCATTGAAAAAATATACTACATAGGGGAGAGTCGTTCAGTAGCGACCGCTCTAAGTTTTCTTTTTATTACGTAGACTAGAATCGGTAAAAATTAAAATTAAAAAAAGGAATTTGTAACACAAAGGGAACTTAATAAAAGGGCAGAAATTAATTTAGAGTGAAATTTAATAATTAGTATTCATTATTTGTAAGAATAAAGATATTAGAATTTGAAGGAAACAAAGAATTGTGTCGTCCAGTACCAACCATTACGTATTCAGTAGATTTTTCAGTCTAAATCATTAATAATGTTAAACAAAGACATTTAGATGTTAGAATACGCATTTTTATTCAACCTTTATTTATACAAATAATAAAATAATTATATATTTCTATATACTATGTCATTTTTTTGTTTAGTTTTTACATCTTTCATTATTTCCTTTCCTTAATTGAGTTTCAGCTTTTCTTTTTTCTGCTTCTTTGACTTTTTCGTTTCTTGCAGCTTTTCTTTTCTCCGCATTTATCTTTTTTTCTTCAGCCAGGTTCTTTTTTTTCTGAACTTCGTTTATAGAAACGGTCGAAGTTAAGATTTCGGATTGTTGCGTCCGTTGCCTTCTCTTTTTTTTGCAACTCTAATGTGTCGTTTCTAGGAGAGATTGATTTCACTATTTCCATGAAATTTGAAGTTACACCAGGTGAAGAAGTTAATGAAAAATTGTCGTTAATATTTAAAGTGAGCGGTGATGATGGTTTTTTCTGCTTTGGAATTTCGAGCATTTTTCTGTGGGAAAAGGTAGAAGAAAGATTGAATAAACATCTTCTCTAACTTCATTTGAAATGCTAACAGATTGAACTTATAGATAAGAAAAGTTTGGCTTATACTGGTCGACGGTTGATTGGTCGGTACTGCATGACAGTTGGATGTTCGGTACTGGACGACAAACATGGGGAAACATTTTAGGTTGTGGTATACATAATATATAAACAAAATTCCAAAACAGGGCCCGTTAATTATACTTAATAGACTAGATATAATATACATAATTCAACAAACTCGTTTACTTACCTGAGAAACAAATTATCAGAGCTAGAAAATAACTCTCAACACTCGAAATATCAACGCTCACTCTAAATGTGCCAGAACTGCGAAAAAAATCGAATGAACAATGTAGCAACGAAACATATTACCCACAATAGTTATATTCATTTGTTTTCTTAAAGGAAGTGTAGCCATTTGACCTAGAAAGTCATAAACTAATTTTGGTCGGTACAGTACGCCGGTCGGTACTGCACGACTCTCCCCTACATTGATTAGAGTGAACGTTTTTACTGACACAAGTAATTGTGTGTAAGTGATAAGTGTTGCAACTTTGACGATCAACCATGTTAAAGCTAGAGTAAACAACATGGAAAAAGAAACCGTCGCTGATAAACTAGATAGCGCATTTTATTTGCATTATGACAGAAATGAGAGTATGTAGGTGTAATTTAACACAAAACTTGCCGAACCTTAAAAGAAACTGTGTGGTACATGTTCCCTTATAAAAATGAAGATTGATTTTATTTAGATTTTCTGCAGCTCCTGTTGTAATATGTGCTCCACTAAAGATATGTATCTATATATGTATAATCATTTCTTATGAAATTATTTTTATTATATCAGTAATCGCGTGATTAAAAAATCTGGAACTTGTCAATTTGACCGGTGATGGTAGGTTTAGTGTTAAAACAGTAAGAACGTTAGAAGAATTTGAAAACAGTCTTATATAATATTATTTTCAGCCTATTAAACATATATTAACAAAGAAAATTAATTTCTATTTCACTTAAGTTTGTTGCAACTCATGTAGAAAAGTTTTATTTTGCATAAAGATACGCTGTCTAGACATAATATGTAGATATTCCAAGTAGTCAAACTGGTTGACTTTTACTTTTCTATATACATTAGAACAATGCGCATCATCGACGTTTCCATTGAATCTTTGCGAGACCATTTTTTTAATCATTATGAATATCACAAAAACTGATTTATATCTTATTAATTTCTACTGTTCTTGCTATAAATTATTCTGTTCGTATTACTAAATTATTTTGTTATGCTCATTTCGAGATTTTGTTGTTAATACATGAGGAGATGATAAATATATAATTTTTTCTAAAGTGATAATATTTTTTATAATTATATTTGGATATACATCATTAATGAGTATGAAAAATTGTGTTTTTATATTACTCTATTTCAATATTCTCGATATTTTAATATTTTAATATTATTAAATTTCAATATTTCGAATATTTCGATATTTTAATATTATTCTTATATTATCGAAACTGCTTTATCACAGGAATGAAACCTAGTAAATTAATTCTGTCTGATAAGAGTGTACAATTTTTCTGTCTAGGCCAAAGCGGACTCGACTTTGTTCAACTGGTTTGCTAATCGGAAAACGACGAAAATTTTGGGTATCTTATGGATTTATAGTTGATAAAACCAATATTGACAGTAGCGTAGGTTTCCATGGACTGGAAGAACAAAGAGGGGCAGCAAAGAACGAATCGGTTTACCGTCAAGTGACAGTGTTTCATCGGCCATAACCGAGGCAAGAAGCAAGGAAAACCGAATCTGTCTACCGGACAGTTATATGTATCGGTTCGATAAGCAGTGAACGCCAGTAATTAAACTATACATCGCGATATATGATAGTGATAGAGAAGTACGTTCACGAACAGACCGACTACTCTGCTGCTGAAGTCTCGCTTAATCGTTGATCAATCTCGATTTTATGTGGGACAATAGTGTCAACAAAGATGACGAACGTTAAAGATATTGATAAAAAAGCACCTGACGGTGGCTGGGGATGGTTAGTGTGCCTTGGGACCAGCTTAATCACGGTAATTATTCTTTTCTAACAAACATGAAAGATTATTCAAAACAATTATCCGTCCCACGGTTTTCCGTAAGAATGTGAAATACGTATTCTACGGATATGTATTAATATTTATATCGAATTTTAATGGTTTTAATGTTCATAAATGCACGTGCGTTCCTTCCTATATTCCAGGGAAACATATAGTAAATTTATTATATGAAAGAAATTATATTTTATATAGTATTATATTTCCATTTTAAACATTTAAGACGAACTGTGTTTTGACATGACTAACTCTGACAAGAAATCAGAATGTATTCAATGTCTACTCAATGTACCAATTAACTGTTCATTATTAATCCACATGCATATTAAAATACTTGTAAATACATATTTAATATTTTCTTGAAAATATATTTAAAGCAATCAATGTTTATTTTTAATCAAGATGATTCGGTACAATTGATTATTTCAAAAATAATGATGAACAAATATAAATATGAAAAAAATTTGTTTAAGATATATATGTATATAACGTCTCTTTTTTATTCGAAATATCAACAAGTTACACTCCTGTCTCTGCTGACTGCTGACATACATATGAATCGTAACGTTCTCGAACAAATGATTTAACTGCGTATGGTAACTAGCATGTCGATAATAAATTCGAAGGTAGAAATAGATTCTTCAATGTCACGGTCGCTCACGATTCGTGCATTTATTTGCACATACTTTTCAAGAATACGATTCACCAGTCCGAAAAAAACGTAGTCTTATATAATTCCCACCATGCTGAGAATGTCTGTGTTATTATTCTTTCCGCTTCTATTTATCATCCGCGTCAATCTCGATCGAAATACTACTTTTTAATGGCATTCTTTGATGTAATTATCCATTGACTTACATCACACTCTGTGTATCTTTTCTTAAATTTCTTATTTTCTTTGACATTTTTTATATATTGGATTAACTTTGGGGGTTGTTCCGTAACCCGTTAAATTATTACACCATTCCATTTCGCAAATTTATTACAAGGGATCTGTACGTGTTGACTGATGCAAATAACTTGATTGATTCAACACTTATTATTATCTGAATCAGTTGATTCAATATCGACATGTTTCCACAATGTAAACTGTTCAACCTGTTCCATTTCGAAGAAGAATATAAAAGTTCCATTTCCATTTAATCAAGAATTTCATTCATTTTACAATAATCTGCAAACTAAATTGTAATAATTTTGTATTTTTATTTTAAGCTCTCTTTGCGATCGTTGGATCCTTCATTTGGTCTTCTTTTTCATGAGCCGTTGAAGAAATTGAATATTGACTCCACCGGTGCATCGTTAATAATGAGCATCTTGGACGCCATTGTCAACTTTTCAGGTATGGAGCCATTTCTTTTCACAAGATAAATAGTTTTTGGAATTCTCTGATTGAAAAGCGAACTATATGTGTCAAAATAATTCGTTAAAAATTTAATTGATTGCTTTGTTGTCTAATGCATATTAAACTCCACGTTCTCTTCTTGATAACACTGTCCAACAGCCAAAAAGTATTTCGATTCTCACTATGCGATTCTTGTAGAGTTTTCCGCGCTGATTCCGAATCTTGTTTTAAAATTTTTCCTATACGTCCAGTTTTTGAGAAAATGGAGTTTAAAAAAAAGACATATTTTTCAACTTTAAACAAATATTGCGATGTTATTATAAAAGATATTGAATTGTTCTTTACAGCAAAAGATTCTGTAGACTTTCCCGAATACAGTAATATCCAATATTAATACATTATGATTGTTTAAACATGTTTAAACAATGATTAAAGACGGAGATGCACCACTTTTGCACCAATTTTTGCGGATATTTTCGAATTTATCTCAAAAAATAAGGGTCCAGCGAAAAATTGAACTATACCACGCGAAAGAGCAGACTTTTATCTTGAGAAACCCCCCTGTGAAGTTTGCATGGTCGACGTTTTTTTCGAACCAGAAAGCAAAATATCTTCGCGCGACATGAGTTTCCGCCAGTGGCGCTCGGGACGGGATACGGCGCAGCGACGGGATACGGAGCGGCGAACGACCGTTCTGGTGGTGAGCGCCACTGGTGACAACGCATGTCGGGCGAAGATATTTTGCTTTCTGGTTCAAAGAAAACGTCGACCATGCAAACTTCACAGGGGGGTTTCTCAAGATAAAAGTCTGCTCTTTCGCGTGGTATAGTTCAATTTTTCGCTGGACCCTTATTTTTTGAGATAAATTCGAAAATATCCGAAAAAATTGGTGCAAAAGTGGTGCATCTCCGTCTTTGATCATTGTTTAAACATGTTTAAACAATCATAATGTCTTAATATTGGATATCACTGTATTCGGGAAAGTCTACAGAATCTTTTGCTGTAAAGAACAATTCAATATCTTTTATAATAACATCGCAATATTTGTTTAAAGTTGAAAAATATGTCTTTTTTTTAAACTCCATTTTCTCAAAAACTGGACGTATAGGAAAAAAATTAAAACCAGATTCGGAATCAGCGCGGAAAACTCTACAAGAATTGCATAGTGGGAATCGAAATACTTTTAAAAAGTTGAAATTTGTTGGACAGTGTAATTAGAGTTTTGTACTATTGAAAAATTGTAAGGCACGCGTCCAAAGCTAGTTTATTTAATCGTGAAATCGTAAAAGTGTGGTGGTGCGTACACGCTCCACGCAGTGTCTCCACGAAAGTCTCCGAAAATCGGTCCGGCATGGAACGTGTTAAACTTGAAAAATTGACTTTTGGCCAGAAAAAGCGGGCTCCTGGACTACTGTACGCCCCTTGTGTCCCGCAACACGTCTTACGGCCGCGGCCCCGTGACGGCCAGAGTGCTCGACCAACCTCAGGCGCGTACCGTACGAACTGCGCGTGGCGCATGACAGTGGCGCCCCTATCAATATCAATACGTTTCCTTCCCACATAAAGATCGGATCTCCTCACAACCTAAACCATGTGATATGGCAATGCCCCAGAACGACCAGAACAGCAAATCACCGCAATCAACTGAGGCTCGCCCTTAATCGGACAGGGTGGCAACTACCGTTATCCATAGAATGCTTTCTTACAAAACCATACATCAAAGAACTGATTTTAATCATGAACTTTCTCCATCAATACAACATTATCATATAAAACCTCTAGAAGACTGATTAGTTTTAAGTACTGTATCTCACCAAAGATAATTGTTATCCACTATGTAATTATCTGTATCCTATTCCTAACTTTGTGTGCAATATTTCATCTAGATAAGTGTTAAACCGCATGTATAGACATTTATTTATCTTTGTACTTGGATCTATGGGCAATCTGTGCCTAAGATTTTCTTTCAATGAATCTAGAATCTAGATCGGATCTCCTTTGTGCATCCCGACGCAGCATTTTGTTATTCCAGCGTCATTTATACTCATCGATTCGTCATACTTGATCAAAACCGCGTCTAGGCGTGAGCCACTGCATCTAGACATTCTAGACGCGTGCTGCGTCTACGAAACAATATCGCATTATCCCCCCCCCCCTTTCAAGGAATATTCTAAAATGTTCCACGACAATTTGCGAGAGTTATGCGTTTAAACTAATAATATTTCATTTTTGTTACAGGTCTTTTCGTGGGGCCTTTGCTGAAAAATTTTTCTTACAGAAAAGTTGCCTTTTTTGGATCCGTCCTAAGTTGTGTTGGACTGATACTTACATCATGCGCTAATAGCATGATCCACATTATTTGTACATACAGTATTTTAGGAGGTACGAAACTCTTATCTTTCATTGAAATGAACGGATTTCATTAATTTTTGTACTTTCCTACAGGTTTAGGAACCGGTCTCGCGTTAGCTTCATCTTTCGTCGCATTAAACACGTTTTTCGATAAAAAACGGGGACAAGCCGTCGGGTTTTCTATGGCTGGGACAACATTAGCTATGATGCTGGTGCCACAGGTATGAACTACACACACACACACACACAAGTGTCGTGCTTCCAAGATATTTTCTAGGTCTTAAATTGATACTCATTATCTTGAAATACTTTGCCGCTTTTACGTTGTGCACATTGCATACTTCAGAGCATTCCATTGGTATATCTTGGTATACTTCTTGCAACAATTCAGAGGTTTTCAATCGTTTTAACATTTTTAGGGCCTAAACCCTGATTAAAATTAAGTTATTAACATAATTATAGTATCATAACCATAACACACACACACACACACCCTACAACAATTTATGTCTATCGATAGTTGATACATGTTCTTCTGGATGCTTATGGATTCCAAGGAGCCATATTGATTATCGGGGCATGTGCGCTGCATTCTGCAGTTGGCTCGTGTCTACTACGACCAATCGAAAGCGGAAACAGAGCAGTTATTAAACGGGTAATTATTTCTAGTACGGTAATGTCTCGATATAGTACATGCCTCAAAATTTCATGACCGAAAGGTCAGTTCCAAATGATATTAACGCGATTTATCAACAAAAATTTCTTGCTCCCCGTGTGATGTTCCAAAGTTGCACAAAATTTTTGTTAACCGTCCCCATATGTTGTCTTCATCTCGCTATAACTTTGTAAAAAACCAACATAGCAACAATTTGAAACAGAGAATATGAAACTAGAGGTTTTTCAGGCTTTCAATCCATTGTGTAACAGTGTAACGCAATATCGATACGGCAATTTTTGACGGAGCTTATTCGGATCACGTAAAGTGTGGGAACAATTTTTCGGGTTCGCACAACTGATCCCTTAATTCTTTTCAGGAGTGTAATATAAATAATTGAAATCAGGAATCCTGTAACGATCTGTTTCGTTGATTTATCAAGGAAAGCAATTTAAACGAAAATATTAGTAATCACACAGCTTCACCGTTGACAGGGTCCTAAGCAACCCACCGAAAGCGATACGTTACTCAATAAAAATGGCAATGGAGTGGTCAAAGAAATATACAATGACAACGATCCTCCAAGAGATGGCAGTCTGACAAAGCATGAAACAAAATGCAAGAAACAGGACGAGACATATTTTAGCAAAATAAAGGAGACGTTGGATTTGGATCTTCTTAAAGATGGCGTCTACTTGAATGTCATTGTCGGTTTGAGTTTGTACTATGTTGCCGAATCGAACTTCAAACTGATGACTCCATTCTTTCTAACTAGTATAGGTATGTGTAAGGCTTCTCGATTAACGTGTTAGCACCGTAACGACGGATTTTAGTAAAACATCGTGAGATTATGATGAATACCTTCTGAGAGTTTTTGTTTTCGAGAGGAAGTATTAACAACGACAAATAAAGTCCTGGAATACTTTGTAAGTGAACAATACACACAGAACTTGTGTGGCTTATATTCAATATCATATGTATAGTTAACAGACTCAAATTCTACATATAGACAACGCGCTATAGACATCTATACATTTTTGAAATACTAAAAAGATGAAAGATTTTCTATACCACAATCCAGAACCTCGTCATGTTCAACTAATTTCCTCGCTACGGCACATAGTGGAACGAAACCTGAAAAAACGCGATAAATGGCCAAAAATCGATCGTAAAATTTTCTCATGTATTCATTTCATAGTTTAGACTTCCTCAAGAGATGTATTTATGTATTATAATTATAACTGGGATTTTTGGCATTTTCTCGTCAAAATCTACCGGATTATATTGTATAAAAAACAGTAATAAAATATCTGCTTTTCTCTCAGGTGAAGCTTTAACCTGCTTCCTTATTATTAAGTATTATTTCTCAATTTGAGGAAGTTTAAGTAATTACAGTAATTGCAAATGTTATACATATAAGAATTCCGTCTTATCACACTATTTAAGAAAATCATTGACGATCGAAGACGAATCTTCTAGGGAACTGTTTGCACAATGTGTATTCTCGAAGTTTTCACAAATCATAATCACCGATTGCTTGCAAATGTGGTAAAGGTGAACGAGAGTAGAGACATATATTCATGTTACTATCGATTTTTTTGTCGGTTTATTGCGTTTTTTCGGGTTTCGTTCCACCGTGAGTCATTGTTTAGGACTTCGGTAGACACCTCGAAGGAACTTAACCGTCAATAGGAATGTCAAACGTGGAAGTCGCCACGTGCTTGTCAATAACTGCATTCACCGACATTATCGCCCGAATCCTCCTGCCAACCATCTTCGACAAATTAGGATTCAAGAAGAGATCTGTGTTCTGGGTGTTCTGTCTTCTGGTCGGAATCGGACGGTCCGGTAAGTGGTAAAACAATTCAGGTCTAGCAGACTAACAATAAGATTGGTCCAGCGGCCCCACCCATCATTTTTATTGATATTGTGTGGAAAACAATGGTTTTAGGTTGAAAGATAACCCCCTAAAATAATAACTCGCTAACCCTTCGTATAAGGATGATAAGAGGGTAAATAGTAAATATCCTAAACTGTATCATTTTTTTTCTCGGTTGTTAATTAAGATATTCAGATAAAAAAAAGCGAAAATACTCGAACTTACCTCCTTCATATCATACATTTTTTTCACAATTGTGATGAATCTAAACAATATTACATATAATACGAATAATGATACAGCAATTTTTAGTGGTGACTCTGAGTCAACATTCTAGTGCTAAGGGATATCTATGAAAATGTTTAATTCCTTCAATCCCTAATGTTAAGTAGCAAGGATTAATTCAAATGCATTTCTGCTATTTGTTTAGTTATGGCAGTTCAATCCAAAGGAATATGGTTGATAGTAACCTTCGTAATAATTGGATTCCTACGTGGTGCCACTTTGGTCAATTTAAATCTAAGCGTATCTGAATGCTGTTCGTTGCAGAAGCTGCCAAATGCGTTTGGAATGTTTATGGTGGCCAAAGGCATATTTGTTATAATGATGAGTCCCCTAATTGGTACGCATAACATATCAACAATATTGCTTCGTATTTCCATCACTTCGATATAAAAGTCTAATATTTCCAAACCTTTCATTCATTCATTGTGTATGCAAAATATAAATTCAAATTGTTTACTAATAATTTTATCTATTGAAAATATAGTATTATATTAACACGTTGATCGCCACGTGTCACCCATATATCTGGGTGACGGGTATGCTTCCGTGGGGGCCGGGGCCCTGTCACCGGTCACCCAAATAAGTATGGGTGACGCTCTTCTATTCTTCGAGTTAATTAAAAATACGATATTATATTGAATAATGGTACAGCAATTTCTCGTGACGCTTCAGGAGTCACCATTCGAGTATACTAACGGTTAAATAACGGTACAATATGTATTTAATCAATCATCGAGAAACGAGATGAACAAACATCATGCAATCTATTTTAACAAATGTTATCTCTCCTCAGGATACATCAGAGATGTCAGCGAAAGTTATACAATCTGTATACATGTTATGACGCTGATGATAAGCATTACATTTGTTATGTGGAGTGTGGAATACATTTATGAGGCGTGTAGGAGGAGAAGATCCTTTTTGACCCGCGTGAACAATGCGAAAACCGAAGCGATATAAGCGAACTACATCTAAACAATAATGTAACTATGTAAATTACAGTAATGTAGCATAAAATATATATCTATATGTATATGTATATGTATCATCGAAATATACAAAGTAATTCAATTGCGTAATTGAATTAGAACAACTCTGTGCACAACTCTGCTGGATAGTCACACTCCAAATATATCCGGCAGTTCATAGAATATTCCAATCTGTAGACCGAAATAAATGTATCGATTAATTAATTTATTACTGATAGAGATTATCATGGCGGGTGATAGATCACTGGACATGAGCCGCTGGAGCCGTATCGGAGAAAGAATGGAATTTCCAAGGGAGCCGGTAGTAACCGGCGTAATCATTGTTATCAGGACTATTGCTGTTTGGGTGGAGACTCGTGGAAAGTCTCCTCAGGGCTCAGGGTTTACACGGTTAGAACTGGCATGCAGTGTTCTCCGCGACATTAACTGATTACCTTATACGCGAACGAAATCTGTCATTGAAAAATGTTGAAATGTTGCCGTGAATGTCGGCAGTGTTGATATCGACCGACAACATCAGCATCAACATTTTTCTTAGACATGGTGCATCGTCGATAGATCTCACACAATACAAACATTTTGAAATTTCTCGTGTTCTCGTCACTAATACAATTTTCATACATAGCCGACATTCGTGGACTCTCTAGCTGGAACAAGTGGTAACGCAAGAAAAATGGGCAATAGTAAGTAAAAAGACATTCTTATGACCAGCGGAAATGGAATCAAATGGAAAATCATTTTAAATTAGAACACGTGTAAATGTACAGTTACAGCAGAGTTGTGCTAATTCAATTACATTGTAATTCAATTGAATCAAGATCTGAATTATAAATTATAATATTACTGAATTACAATGTAATTCAATTACTTTGTAATCATAATTCTGGAGTAATTCAATTGTTGTAATTCTGCACAACTCTGAATTGTACAGTTATGCTCTAAAAAAGACGATATTTTTGAGAAGCTAGAGCAATTAGTTTACTACAAGATGTGAAACGAAATTTTTTCGAAAATTGTAATTGGTCGGAATTGTAGAAAAAATACTAAAAGTTGCATTCTACTATTTTTTCGATGTGGGCCTATATTGAAAATTTAAAAAATACGTTTTGTAGATCTGTGTCAATTGAAGATATTCTGAAAGTATTTCGTCAACATCGGTCGACGTTGCAATGAGCTACAAACGTTTAACGATGGTAAAAGTTGTAGATTTTCACGATTTTCGGCCTCTAACTGCAATAAATCTAAGGATTCTTACATATTTCAATGCCTGTCGGTTTTTTCCGCATCAATCGATTTCGATGAAACTTTCACAGTACATACATATAATTGACAGAGATCTACAAAACGTAATTTTTTCAATACAGGCCCACATAAAAAAGTTGTGAAATGCAACTTTTAGTATTTTTTCTACATTTCCGAACAATTGCATTTTATGAAAAAATTTCTTTTCGCATCCTGTAGTAAACTAATTGCTCTAGCTTCCCCAAAAAGTTCAAACCTTATAGTAGAATATTGAAAAAATTATAGTCTTTTTTAGAGCGTCCGAATATTAATTCGAATCACACTGTATGTATACATATGTACACAATATAAAATATAAACACGGTGATCAAGATATTATGGCTAACTATACATATTGTATACATAGATACCGTATATCAGAAAGGATTATTTGGAAACTCTGGTCAACGTTATCGTGCATACATAATCTAGATGTTATCGCATGATGTATATTTATATTTATTACGTAAAAATGTATACAGGGTTTTTCATAAAAATACGAGTAAACGATGTTATAATAAATCTTCGATATACAATACATATAAGTATACCTTGATCTTCCAAAGAGCTCGCCTTGAAACACAGTTTGTATATCGAATTCTAAAAGGCGAGCACTTCAAGTTGAAGATTTATTTTGATCTCGTATAAAAAATTGAATTTCCCGTGTCAAACATTTATACTTTTACGCAGAAGTCGTTGACTACCAAATAATTACTAGCCTTCTGAATTGAGTGATGCAAGCTTTCACACATCTTCGCAGGAGTGGCATTAGTTATGTTATGTGTAAGGAAATTATGCCAGTTTATTATTCTGCCGATTGGTTATGAAATAATCATAAATTTTCAAGTGCAACGGTCTCATTAAAATTTTATGTTACATCTTAACGATTGCATTGAAATTTAAATATCGGTACTAAAATCTGCGATCAGTTTATTTATTTGGCTCGCGTTTTCGAAAGCTTTTATATTATTATTATCGTCTAAGGAGAAAATGTCGGGAACAATATTTATGACAGTATGCTATAAAAAGTGGAAGTAACTTATATAATCTGAAAACAAAGCAAGAACGATAATTGTTGAGTTTTTAAGTTTTATTTCATAGATGTCATGAAAAAGTTCACGTTGCCTGCACACTCTATATATTGATACATATATATTTTTTAATGCGATCTTAATTTGCTTTATTGAAGTTAGTTTGTTGTAAAAGCAGTTGTCAATAGTTATTCTAACAAAACATCATGTTTCAATTGTCAAAGTTATTCTAACAAAACATCATGTTTCAATCGTCAAAACCGAAACTCAATTGCGATAAATTGCTTTTGCCATACTTTATTGAGATAACTGAGACGTATCCGAGTACGTAATCGTATTCGCGCGCTCTGTGTCCACACTTTATACTTTATATTGCCATCAGATGTGCAAACGGCTGTATAATTATAAACGCATGTGTGAAAACGAATCAATGAACGCGATTCACGTTTGGAACGCATTTAACATGTTATTTTGAACCGAACTCGACAGAAATACTGAAAAGGAAAGAAATGCTGTCATGTCGGGACGTGTTGTGGTATCTCGTTTTCTGCGGTTTTGCCATCAATTATATGCTGAGAATCAACATGAACCTAACGATAGTGGCGATGGTGTTTCCTCATTCGAAGAATGCTGCATCATCCGAGTGCAACCTAGAAGAAACTGCAGAACGGACGGGCAATGAAACCATTGCTGCCGTTTTTCTTCCCACATCTGCACCGGAAAACGTCACGGTATGTAATAATAAATAATAAATGATAACTTTACCGTAATATATCGAGAATTTATTTACTCTCGACTCGACGACCATAAATTTCACAAAAATCGTAGTTATTTATTTATTTACTTAATGATTGACAGAAATTGGATAGTCGAAGGATATAATTCACATAGCTTATGAACTATATTTTTCGTGAATTTATAGTAAAGCAAAGGCGTCATTTTTAAAATCTTCAGCTCCGGATAATTTTTTAATAGGGCTCAAATGAATGTATAAAAATGTAAGAAAAATAAAGATAAACATTACCCCTCACTGAATTTCTACTGTTACGTTACGATATGAAGTTTATTTATTATATTTGTAGATATTATGGTATGAACATTAATTTTTTATTAAAATTTATGGCGCCTCCCCTAGCAATAGCCCGCGCCTCCCCGGTTGGAAACCGCTGGTGTATATGGAATAAAATGGTTTACAAAACTTTATAACCGTTTCTCGCGAGAACGGTTTACTCGAGACTTTTTATCCTCTCGATGAATTGATTACGATGCAAGAATAAAAAATTTGACTTTGAAAAAACAGGCCGAGGACAATTTCGCGCGTAATTTTTCCGAACAGATCTCCACCGATCCAAACGTACAGAATCCAGCTGTGATGGTCTTTACACATAATTTTGGTACATCCTGTACATTATGAACAGATAAAGGATAATTAAATAGTATGACCCATTTCAACGTTGGAAAGTTCTACATGTTAGTACTGTTAAATATAAGAATAACAATCGAGTACTGTTCTGCGGTTATGAAGAAATGCACAGTAAATCTACCGCGTAACAGTGTGCACAGAGTAGTAATAGTGTATTTTCCCATGTTGTAATTTACAAGCTTGAATCTGTCAAGCTAAAGATATACTATCGCATTACATACCACCAACTCGTTGTCAGTTCCAGAAAAAGATTCGAGAGCCTTACGAACAACCCGTGCGTAAAACACGGGTTTTAACATATTTCAGTTCAATATTCTCATTAATAGATATATAGTTCGATTACTCTGTTTGATCAACGAAAATTTAATTTCTTCAGCCATATTAGATAGGTCTCGTAACACGTATCAGATCGAACCAGTGCGCTGAAAACATTAATATAAGTTATTAACAAATTACAGTTTCGCGGAGTCTGTGTAAAGATTATTTATGTTATTGTATTTCCAGTACGATGATCGTTTCAATTGGGACGAGTACGAGCAAGGTTTGGCGCTTGGAGCTTATTATTGGTTGCACTGGTTAACGCAACTTCCTGGCGGGCTTCTAGCAAGACGTTACGGAACCAAACTTGTATTCGGCCTAGGAAATTTCCTAACGGCGGTTCTCGGTTTTCTAATTCCGTTTATGACACACTATCACTTGTACGCGCTCATTTTTCTACGGGTTCTTCAGGGTGTAGCTGCAGTGAGTCAACACAATTAAGAACAAATCAAACACTAATGTAATCAGAATCACCTGCCGTCTGTTTCTTGCTCGCTACCGACTCGATAGAGATAACGCGGGCAAACATATCGATAATAATTAACATTCATTCGCAAATGTTGCTTACAAAAGAATCAGCTTTATCTGATATACATATGTATACAATAAAAAGATCGAGTTTTTATCGCGAACAGACTAGGAAATTTGGGAGAAACACTTCGGGCAATGTTTACAGAAGATTTGTTTATTTAGGGTGTCGTATGGCCTTCGATGCACGATATGACGGCTAAATGGATTCCTCCGAACGAAAGAAGCAGATTCGTCAGCTCTTATTTGGGTAAGACGAGTGTAAACACTTTGACAATTTTTAATATCAGAAGTTTAGATACGCTCTATCATTTCAACGCAAAACGTACCCTCTGTTTTCCATGTACCAAACAATAGCCGCTATCGGAAAACAGGTAACAAACAATAGCATTCTACTCACTTAAAAAAACAAAGCTGATACCTTGGCATCTCTGAAGCAACTCCACCTAGCAAGAAAAGATTAACGCCACTCTACGGCCCCTGTTGTCCGATGCAATTTTTATTTAAAAAACCTTTCTACTATAATATTATCATCATACTTTCGGACTTATTGTACGTGGCAATAGTTAGTCTCTCACCCTGTATACGGTATTGCCATAAGCACGTGGCGCACTAAAAAATACTTTCACAAAACGAATCCTTTAAGTAACGTACAAACGTTTTCGGATGAAAAGAATGCCAAGTTAATTTGCGCAACAAAATTATTGCAATTATTAAAATTAAAAATTGTACATAACATATACATGTAGTCTTTGAACAAACGTATACTAGAGAAAGTTAATCGATAAAAACGCGTAAGCTTTCGCTAACATCTTCATAAGTACGTGGCTTTCTAGGTAGTTCCGTAGGCGCTGCCATAACTTATCCATTGTGTGCAGCCGTCAGTAGCAGTTTCGGATGGGGTGGAGCTTTTTATGTAACATCTTTACTCGGTGTAGTTTGGTAATAATCTGTCCTGAATTGTAATAATGTCTTGATATATGTGAAAACTTCAGGACTGCTATCCTTTGATCATTTTACTAACAGCGTCAAATGTAGAAAATGATAGCGAGTAAACCAGTGTTTCTCAACGTGGCCGTGGGGCCCACGCCTCACAAGGACGCGGTTTGATTGATAAGTCGGTAGGATTGTAACTAGAAAGGAACTATAATCTTACTAGATGTTGGGTCGAAAAAATGGGTTTGCGCCCTCTCGTTTTTTGTCCTTATTTGAGCAAATTTTGGGCCGGGTGAGGGCTCATTCTAAAGAGAAAGGTTAGATGCAGCACGCTCTGCTCACGATTTTAACGAGATTATGTTTATATCTAATAATATGAGAGCTCGAAGGCCTTGGCGGTAAAGACCCTGTGACTAAGTAACTAGCAAATAACTAGATTTTTATTTATGAACATATCGCAAAGATGTAGGTAAATGTTTCGTAAAAAAATAATTAAAAACGTAAAAGTTTTATCATTGAAGCTATCGTAGCGGGGATGAATTTTTCCCAAACATCGTGTACTTATACTTACTTCACATATAACGAGACATTACTGTATTAACGTGTTTCAAGCATTATCAGCTGGAACGTGAGTTTAGATATTAAATTGTGCGACACTTGTGTTCCAAAGGTATGTTTTGTGGCTATTCCTTGTACACGACTCTCCCCAACAACATCCTCGAATTACAGAAGAAGAGAAGAAATATATTTTGGATAATCTTGGCACATCTGTTGAGGAAGGGGTAGTCGCGGCGATACCATGGAAATCCATCTTGACATCGCGTCCTGTTTGGATTACCACTGCGGCACACTGGAGTATTGGATGGGGTTTCCTTACATTGATGACACAAGCTCCGAGTTACTTCAACTTTATTCATGGATGGAATATTAACGCGGTGAGTGAAACCATCGATTTGAGCAGGTGCGATTTATTCGGCAAATGTCGGCAAAATCTCAATACAGAAGTAATGAAGTGTAAAGGTATCTCAGGAGGAGTTCAGTTCATGCATTAATTTGCATTAACACAACGATATTACTTCTTTCAATTCATAGTCGATATGGTGACATACGGCGACGCCACAGCAAAAACAATTATTATAGAAGAAGTAATAAAACGTTTGGCTGAACTTCACCTGAGGGAACCAGAAATTTTCAACTTTTCTTTTAATACAAACCCATAGATTTTGACGAGAAAATATGACGGACATCAGTCTGTACTTGGATTTTTGGTAATTTCTCTTCAAAATCTACTAGATTACATGTATAAAAGAAGTTAAAAATTTCTGGTTTCCTCAGGTGAGAAGTTTAACCAAACTTTTAATTTTCTTGTTGTTTTGGTTGCAGACCGGTATTCTTTCTGGAGCTCCGCACGTGTCTAGAATGATTTTCTCGTATTATTTCGCTATCCTGTGTGACTGGTTAATACGCACTAAGAAGATGACTATAACGAACGTCCGAAAGCTGGCCACGTTTGTATGTACTGGTCTGCAAGGCATTTTTATCCTGTTTTTGGGATATAGCGGATGCCATCCTACCCTTGCAGTAATCTTCATGATAGCAGGAACTACTGTGAACGGCGCAGTTTCGGCCTCTACTTTGGCAGCTTTGGTTGATCTCAGTCCAAATTACGCTAGCGTACTCCTTGGGTTTTGTGGAATGTTAGTAGTATGGTGCGGCTTTATTTCGCCAGCAGTGGTCGGCTACTTAACAGTCGGAAATGTAAGTAAGATCGTTTTGGTAATTGTTGTATTTTTGTTGGGAATACAAATTCATTCGTAGCCCTTACAGTTAATCGATTGTAACTTTGTTTTCAATTCAACAACAATAAGTGAGACTTACTTATAAACTGTTAAATTGTAACGTTTCTTTTTCAGCAAAACGTATCTCAGTGGCGTATAGTTTTTCTCATAGCTGCTGCCAATTCAATTGTAGGGGGCATTATATACATACTATTTGGAACTGCGAAGGAAGAACCATGGAACAGATATGGGAAGCCACCAAGCATTGAAAGAGGTCAAGAAATGCAGAAATTAACAGAAACAGCGGTTAAAAAAGGCGACCAGTTAGGCGAAAGTACCGAAATAACAGAAAAAGATAAAATGGTAGAAAATGGCCACTCTAACGCTTGAAATATCAGTAGACTAATTTAAAAAAAAAATAGAAATGGTATAACAGAGAGCGGCAAGAAGTGAAGTGCTCTTCTCGGCCGGTTTTTCAGGGCTCCGCCCCTTTTTCCCCCCTAGTTGGTTCCTCCCTGAGCTGGCTCAGGCTCGTTCCGTATGAACTGTACCATATTATCGAACTCTAACCATATTATCTAAACAACAGAACTGATCACAGACGTTGTCAATCATTAACAGTAATGTATAATAAGAAAATTCTCATGGCTATATGTATTATACACAGAAGCCACTTCCAAAGTAATTTGTATATATTACTACAATATGTGTGTGTATATGTTACAGATTACAGTTTGTCAAAGTGTGATATATCCATATATATAAACGTGTTATAAGTTATAATTATTGGTTATTACTTAGAATTTACATAAATCGACAGAGAAAATCTCAAATGTAAAACATTAGCATTTCAAGTGTCTTAAGAAAATTAATCGAATACTAATTGTAATAGTAAGTTGCATACTCAATGACAGGTTGTACTTACATGTTTAGATGAATTTTGATTCGTGTTCAACGAACCCGTTTCTTTCCGTTGCCTTTCATTCTAGAAAACTTTAATTTTGTAAAGAATAACTGATATATATGAAAACTGTAAAAATGTTTTTCTGAAATAAAACAATTGTGTATAGATTGTTTCAAATATACTAATATTACCACGATTAGTACACACGTTGCAGCTTATGGATTTTTTTGTCAAGGCGTTATCGGTCTCTCCATAGACATATAGAGATAGACTGCGCGGCCTGTAGGAAGCGCTGAAGCCCACAATGGCGGCAAAAAACAAAAATAAAACATCAATAAATACATCAATTAGAAAGAAAGCGCTATGGACCCCGGCTAATGCTCTCTCTCTCACTCTTTGTACCGCGCGCCGCCATTGTGGGCTTCAACTCGCCCATAAGACGGCGCAGTCTATCTCTATATGTCTATGGGTCTCTCTAAAAGTCCTAGTTCCACTTGAATGAGGAGCCCAACGTTATCGACATTTAATAAATTTAGGTGTGTCAGCACAGACGAGATATAGGAATGTGTCTATAATGTGTCTAATCAATTAACTATGGTTAGTCTGTTTCAGCTAGAGGTACAGCAAAGATACTTGTAGAAAGGAAATATATAGTATAGTTCGTAAGAATAGAGAAGCAAATTAAAGCAAATCTACAACAATCAAATTAATGAATACTTTATTGATTTTTTCTCAAATTTATTGTGTACAAATGTTCCGAATACCGAATACGTATGGATTTGTATATAGGTATCCAATGTCTATCATAGCACCAAAAAATGTCTTCACGATATCACATTAGAAGCGAATGTAATTTGCATGCGAAAATTACAAGACACTAGTCTCTTGTACATCTCAAATAGAATATTCCAAATTAACTAATTTCTGAAGCGATTCCGGGGTTTGCTTCGGTGACGATGACACAGCTCCTGAAGGTGGACAATTAGACGGTTTTCCACTCGGTGGTACTTTAGGAGGTAACGTGCTCATTTTGCGCCCGGTTGTTGCATTCCCTTTCACCGAGGATCCACTGAGTGGGCGACCTAAACGTGATCGATTCAGAAGGTAATAATAATATTCGTTTTTCCAGACTAACATACTGTGCACTTTCAATTAAAACTGTAAAACAACCTTGTCAAATAGGACACACACAATAAGCACAAGTAATAGTTTGTTACTTTCCTCTTAATTGATTGAACATTCTTGAGAAAATGCCAGGCGCATTTTCATCGGTGTCCTTTTTCTCGTCGTTGCTCTCATTATGGGAATGTCGTCGCAAAATCCGACTCAGGGATCCGGCACGTGGGTGGAACAGCTTTTTCGGTGAGCCATCTTTATCCACGCGTTTTAACATTCTTCCGAGAGAATTACTCTTCTCTTTCTGCGATGGATCTTCGCCGTAGTTCGCGTTCATTTCCGCGCCGTCCTAACAACAATTTTTCATTATTTCGGTTAAACAATCTTACTTATTCTGTGGACAGTGTCTAGAATTATTGTTCCGGTGTCAGAATATTTATTCGCGAAACCTTGTACCGCGTATGACGTTTTATTAATGAATACCTAAAATAAGCCCGGGCAACTTCTTCCCCGCTGTCGCTTCACCACTCCCCCTACCAGTGTACCGCCCCCCCCCCCCCACTATCAACTATTTCATATTACCCCTACCGTACTTTGCCAGGCGTAACTGTCAAGATCAGTGTCGCCAGATACATAGATATATCCAAATGGATATCTCTTCCTCTCCTCCTTTTCCCCTTCCACTATCCCATTCCAGCATCATGCGCACACTCCAACGTCCCCCACTCAGACCGTAGACCGCGGTGCGGGTGCGCTGCCCGCGTCGTAGACTGGTCTGGTCATCAGAGAGGGGGTACTTGTATTCCCCTCGATTATCTCGATCCGGCGACACTGGTCAGGATACGGCCTCCGATATACGTATACGCGAGGATTGCAAGGGTCCGGAATTCCACTTCTGATTTCTCGATAATGCAAAGACGGGGTTTTCGCAGTAGTCAAAATCGCTAGATGAAAGATCAATCTAGTGCGCTGTTTACCTCAAAAGTCATTCTTTTACGTTTCCGAGCAATGGTTTTGCGATATTTGGCTGCATGTTGCCCGTTGGATGGCGCTGCAGTCACGCCGGCATACTAGCCTCTCCGACGGGCACCATGCAGCCAAATATTGCAAACTCATTACTCGGAAACGTAAAAAAACGACTTTTGTGACAAACAGTGCACTAGATTGATCTTTCATCTAGCGATTTTGACTACTAAAAAGCCCCGTCTTTGCATTATCAAGAAATTAGAAGTGGAATCTCGGACCCTTGCAATCCTCGCGTACATGTACGTGGTGTCGTCTGCTAGGAGAAGGGGCCCTTAAAGCCGACACACACCATTTGTGTTGCAACTGTATATAGTTCACTAGCTAACCGTTGCATTTCGATAGAGTCCGCTGTCGTACTAGAGCACTTTCTACCGAGTCGGTAATTGAAAACCGTAGACAGACAAATGCATTACATCACGTCTGTACGGATCTTAAGTCTATGCGTGGTCAGAAAAGCCCATAAGATGCAACGTCCGTATTGATTTTAAGTCTGAGACTTAAGTTTGTATTACCAAAAAGTCTGTGTATGTAGTGTGTAGTGTGACAGATTTCGATAATGTAGAATTCTATTTTGTCAGGTTGTGTCGATAATGTGAATTCCTATTTTATAACACATATTAGTTTTCCATTTTACCGACAACATTAATATTGACTGATTGTAAATTTTGTTAAATAGTTTTGGACAAATTGTAAATATTTGTTCATTTGTTCATCACTTTGAGTCAACAAAGTGTTTGTTTTGTAGAATTAGATTTAAATAAACCTTCAAAAAGGAGTTACATGACACAAATTTATATAATATGCTAAATTTATATGCTAAAAATAACGTGTGGTTGTAAATACACAAATTATTCGAATTCCAAATAGCTAAATAACTGAACTTACAATTAACGGAATTATAAATGTGACGATAATTATTATTATTATTATTTAGTTAAACAATTTATTATTCGAACATCCCCCTGTTCTCACAAATTGTTATCAGAAATTACATTAATAATACTAATTCATTACCAACATCATATCTTATACTAATGACGTCGCTTACCATAGAATTGTTTAATCCTGATTTATTTGCACCTGGCGTCTGCGAGCGTTGTTTGAACATTTTTCCCATTCTGTTTAATGTGGCAGTCTTCAACTTCCTAACATCTTGCCTGACAGTTTCAGTTCGTGATGATCTATGTGCCATTATCGGTGATTCATCTTGCTGCTGCTGCATCATGTTTGTCCCTTTCCTCACATCTAACGAGACACACAATTTGATGAAATCATTGATTGCATCGGTACGTTACTTAATTAATCTGAAAACGGTCTGCGTTTGACTCCATTCCTAAAGACTCCCTGACGCCCTGACTTCGCGCGTCAGGTTCATCCTCGCTGTCTATAATCCTAGCGGCTCCCCAATTTCGCATTGGGTTCGTCCGCGCACCTTAAAAAACTAACAAATTCTACTCGCGGCCCCGGCTCGTAACAGACGCAACAACTTGGATCTTTTCGAAAAGCTGAATTGATTTCACACAATGATCCACACAGTCTAACAAGTAGAAAATATATAGTTTATTTCTGCTTGTGAATTTACTTACTCGATGGTAGCCTCGAATTGATCGGTTTTGAATCTTCAACGACTTCCTGCTTCTCTATTAATCGTATCGACCTGTTGATGTCTCCGACTCGAGTTGCTTCTGTCATTATTTCCTGTATTAAATTTTTATGTACAGGGTGTAAATATTTTTCCTTTAAATACTTTCCAAGGGTCCGACTACCCGCCGAGTCGCTCCGCTCAATACAACCGTTCACTTTATTTTGAAAATAACGTACAAGAACATCTCTGTGATATCACTTTCCAACTTTTCTATCGTATATTCCCGAAGAAATTTCCTATCGATTTTTAAACAAACAAAAAGAATGCTAAAAAAAATATCATTTTACACAAGGTTCCGCCCTAATTACGAATGAACCTGTTTTACAGTTTCGCATCCACAAATGGACATGGTTCATCGAGATGTCCTTTGATCGCGACACGCTTCGGTTAAAAATTCGATAAACATCGAAACGATTACACGACTCACCGATTCCTGTCGTTTGAACTCTTCATAACCTCGAGCGTCCGCGTCCATCGTTGTCACCTTTATTGCACGAGAATTCGATAGATATATTGCTGATATCCAGAATTCGGGGAATGCACCTTTTGTTTCTGCAAAACAGTCCTCGTTTGATGTTAAACTTTGACAGCTTGCCCGAATGAAGCCATTTAATCGTGACGATCGAAACTCGTGAAACTGTACCAACGGTTCAATTACACGACTCCGATACTATTGTGTTTGTTTCATTCATTACTCTATTTCCCTGTATGATCGGGAAGAGTTTAAAGGGTGGAGAGGGGTAAGTACGGTCCAGCGGCTCCCATGACAATTTTTATTGGCAATATTACCGAATTACTGTAACAACACCATGCGGCGCATTCCTCTTTCATGCGACAATGTCTCTTCCCGATCATCAAACATTAAATTACACGAGCAAGAGAGTTTGTTATTTCGAATGAAATACTGCTTTACCTTGAATCGGAATCTCTCCAACGGCGTTTTCTTTTACCAATCAATTGAACGTGCAATCATAAAAATTCAGGAATCGAAGGTTCGTTCGTAATCCTCGACGTCGAGATCGTTCATCCCTTACACAAAGTTTTTTTAGCGCTCGAACATTCGGTGCGAATATCACGTTTTCGCAGAATTCTATCAAGCGCAAAATTCCTCTGTCACATTCTAATAACAAAAAGATCAAACGCACCTCGTCGCGTCGCGTCGGTTTGATATTCTGTTCCCGTTTCTAAATGACGGAATGACTGTTCGCTGTTTTGCGAGTCGAAGTCGTAGAGAGTATTGAAATCGCAGTGTGAACACATCGTTTCGAAGGCTACAGTAAAGACGAATTCACACTTCTCCACTTTGGATGTACCACACATATCACATGTCATCGCCACTTACAAGGGGATGCCACCACGGTCGATGGGACACGGATTTTTCTGAAACTTGCAGTATTCGAAGATGTCTTCTCCAAATGTAGCGCAGTAGCGCGCGCTTCTCAAGATTTTCCGAGAAAATTGCATTTGAAAATCGGTTTACGCATTCATAAGGAGTTCGCGATAAAAGGCTAACAAGAAGATGAGTAGCCGAGGACGCAGCGAGAAATAATAGTAATCGGTAGGTTGCTGGTTTGAGTCCCGCTTTCGATATTTTTTTCTTGAAATTGATACCTATCTAAATTTGTCGGCGTTGGGAAATAAATCGAACATAAAAATAATACAGAACGGTAAATTTAGTTTATTATTGAAAATTCTCTCTCTGTATTAATTACATGCTAGTATGACACGAGCCAGGGTGATATTCATCGTAAGAACATGGAAGCATACACTATAAATGCAGCATTCGTACAAGAGCACCCTTTTTTGATCAGGACGTCTACCGAAAAACTACCGAAAAAATGAAAATAACTTATAAATCATTTATAATAATCCTTCTCTAGACTTTTAGATAGGGCAGCTACATAATTTCGTCTCAGCTGTCTCCTTATCTTCGCCAGATACATACTAATTAGGGAAAGTGTTGAAGCGTGCTTAATTGCGGATGAAATAAATCCTCGATAAGGGAAGACAAGCTGATTATTCGGATATAATTGAGTAAAAATGAGCAACTATTTATCTATTTTTATGCTTGTGGATAGGAAAAACATGATATTTTAATCTAATCTGATAAGGAATCTTTCGGAATACATATATAGTTCAACACAGATTTGTTGAAAGTGATTCAATTTTGAAACAATGCAGCAACAGACATATGTTTCACTTAATTTTCAGATTCTTCTAATGAACATATGCAACTTGTTTCGGTTGCAACAACACGTCGCGTCGTACGTAAGGGCTGCAGATAAATGAATTTCAATCCGCCATGATCCGTCGATTCATCAGTCTAATTTTTAACGAGTTGACTGAAATAGGTAACAATAATACCACCATAAATAACCGTTATTAGCGTCTTAGTAACGTATTCAGAGCGGAGAAGCAGTAATTCAACGTTTATTGCTTATTTTTTTCTCAGTTTCTATCATTCATTTCGCGATATTGCCACTTGTAGTAGAAAGTGTAGCACGGGGATTCGCGCGTACATTAGTTTCTTATCGTACGTCGAAGATGACAACAAATATGTACAGGGTGTAAAGACATGTTCTAAATCGATTGTGCAAGAAACAGCTAAACATTAGGTGTTCTACAGAGAAACGGGATTGGGCAATAACATATAGTGATAAATGGAATCATTGAGAAACGGTAGAAGAGAAGAATTACAAAACACTGGCTAATGATTAGACGCATTAACTGTTATTTTCTTTCTTCAGTCGTAAAAGGAATTTTCTATCTCACGCGTATTAAGAAATAATCGATATTTCACTTGTCAGCTGAAATATGTAGTACTGCTGATCTTTAATAACAGATACACACTTTGAAATATACAGTCTTCTGAAAAAGACACAGCCACATTTAACACTAAACCTACCATCACCGAATCACCGAATCACCGGTCAAAATCACTGTTTCCAGATTTTGGTTTATTTCATAATTATTGAAATAATAAAAATTATATTTCATAAGATACGAGTGTATAGATAGCTCTAGTAGAGCCACGTATTACAATAGGAGCACGTACAAAGTCTGAATAAAATCAAACTTGTAATTTATACATACATATAAGGGAACATGTACCAGTTACTTTCAAGGCTCGGTAGGTTTAGCGTTGAAAGTTGGCCATTTTGTGGGCATAAACTTTCTACAAAGATGGTTTTTTAATTGAGAGGTTATTTTAAACGATAGCTAATAGCTATCGATACAACACAGGGGAGACACATATAAGTGTGCAATGGAGAACATTTTATTGACATTGTTTATTTATTATGTTTCCTTTATTTACAGGTTTACTTTTCGTAGTATGTATCACGTATGTATGTGCCGTTTCTAGAATGTGGACAGGAAAAGTTTAAGGTTCATTTCATTCGCGTTGCAACACAGGGCGATTGCAAGTCGGTATTTCGTTTTTAATGATCCATGAAGTTGCTGCGACTCGCACATTAACTAACACCGAAGATTATGTAATACAGTCACATGGTGAATGGAATTGGCGCGAAAAATTCTATCTAATAATTGTTGCACCGCGAGTACGTTCCCCAACATTAGTTAGACATTAACCAGATCAATACTAATGTTACTACATACATCGCAAACTAGAGGAGTAGTTCAATTAGTTCAAGTAACTGAAATTGTTCAATCATTGTGTTAATGGACAGAAATCAAATAGAAAATGGTGGTACGGAGAGTTTCTTCGACATCTGATGCATTTTGGAAATTATGAGATTATGAAATTTCATTGCATCTTGAGTAGTTATCTCGAGTCTCATTTTGAGTCATTTAAATAAGCGCGTCCACGCGATAAACGAGAAGCACGTGCATTCGTGTACCACGTGACACTTTGTATGCAATCGCATATACATATGTATACAGTATACATACAACGCGAAGCAGCGACAGCGACGCTGACTTTAGGCTTGCCGCGATTTCGTCAGAAAGAAATTTGAACGCTCTTACAATTAGTCGACAAGAATTGAATCGCAAATGTTCCGACTAAAGAACCGATTGAAACTAATTTCGATAAGCTCGAGTTACTTCATTTGAAACTCAACACTTTATTTTGCTTTCGACGTCGCATTCGTATAATTTTTTGATTTTTTCAACCTTTCGAAACAAGTAAAATTCTATTCATTTTCGTAATACATATAATATGTATAATCAATAGACTGCGGATCTTTATGCATTTATGGCTTCTGAAAATGTTCATAAAATGCTGGAGTTGATAAAATTTGACAGAAATTTTATACACATCCGCAGTCTAACACTATCATCGCATTAGCCTACATAGAAATTTTCCGGTGTTTAGCTCTAAAGTATCATTTTGATCCGAAGGGGGTTAACGTAAATGTAGTAGCATTGAATTCGTTTGCAGGCAGAATGAACAGCTTGATTCGAGTTTTGGTCTTGGTGTCATATCATGTCGGTGTGACAAGAAATATCTTCTCTGTCGACTTGTTTTCATCACGAATTGTGGCGACCGCGTTCGTAGGCAAAGAAAC
This sequence comes from Lasioglossum baleicum, assembly GCF_051020765.1. Taxonomy (NCBI): domain Eukaryota; kingdom Metazoa; phylum Arthropoda; class Insecta; order Hymenoptera; family Halictidae; genus Lasioglossum; species Lasioglossum baleicum. The sequence goes on along the minus strand of NC_134940.1, from coordinate 1,926,350 downwards.
ATTTCCCGCATTTACGTAAGCCACTGATCGGAGGGGAAACTAGCCACACACAGACGTTGCAACAGACAGTTCGCTTTCGGATGGACAGTCTTAATCCAACTTCCGACTACTAGTGTGTCACTCCAGGATTAGTTTCTTCTGCATCGTGCACAGAGTGGTCTTCGACTTAGTTGCAACGATATAACCTGATTATCATATACTATTTTCACAGTTTTCAACGAGAAACAAAGAGAAAGTCACCAAGTGTATTGGGGGTAGAGTACTTTTAATTTACAGTATTCGACGAGTTTCGAGTGTTCGGGTTTCGTACGTTTATGTCTATTTAACCGCATCGGAACAACTTCCGCGGTAGAGACAGAGAGCCAGCCGAGATCAACGTCTGCGGTATCCTGCTTGAGATGTATGTAACATTCTTTATTATAAATATTAACATTAAACTACGTATCTTTATGCAAAATAAAAATTGTCTGCATCGATTGCAACAAATACAAACTAAATTCAATGGTATTTCTTCCCTTAATGAGAGATGTTAATAGAGATCTACTCAAATGATCTACTCGCAAAAAGAATTGAATTTCATCTACTCAATTTTACTACATATAAACGCATAAAGATCCGCAGCCTAATTATCATTTTGTTTTACTTAAAACACAAATTGTAAAATTCAAATCGCAACTTTATTTCAAATCAAAATTTGTTATTGAATTTGTCGATTCACCTGGAATGTGCAGTAAAGCACATAGGAAATGGTGCGGGCATTGTTTTTCAGACTTGATTGTTCCTTGGTTGTTTTGTCAATGGAAAATAAAAGGAACAGCCACGAATTATCATAATTTCTACGCATAATAGGATAATTACGATTACTTTGCCTGTAATAATTTCATGAAGAAACGAAAAATTGGTATTCATTCTACGTTTACTTTAATGCTTAAATATACAATTGATTACTAAAGAAGTTGAATCACACTCCGCTCCCCACTTTCTTGAACCAATTATGGCAAAGATGCGCATAGGCGAAGGAAAACTGGTCTTTCCGCGGGGTTACTCTCTCGTTGGATATACTTTAGACTGCGGATGTTTATAAATTTGAAGGAATTGGTGCGAAATGAAATTCTATTTTTATTGGTAATAGCACATTTGCAGATCCAAAATAAAGATAAAAATCGTACTAAATACACTGCTGAATTTAATACTTCAGCATTTTTTGAAAATTTTATAAGTCATAAATGCATAAAAATTCGCAGTCTATTGATTACTAATCAGAACAGAAGTTTATTTATTCGGAAAGGTTGAAAACATATACTTGGATTACCAAATTATGTAATACCAATTCTTTCATACAGATAAGTCAACTAAATTGGTAGAATCTTATTCTGATACGGCAGCGTCATCTTTTTAAACAAAAAAATGTAGCACTTCACTGTGCGACGCTAGTCTGTTAGATGCGATAATGCCGATAATGCTGTTTGCATAATTTACACGTACATATATGGTAAATATTGTTTACACTTTATACATTCATCTATTCATCGAGCACTAATTTTTGATATGTATAATTTTCAATCATATTACTAGGAATTCTATTGTATTTTCTAATAAACAGTACTTATGTTATGTTCCATAGTATTCTCTAATTTAAGATTTTGGTGATAAACGTTACACGCGATCTAACAATCCTAATTTCGCTGTGTCTATTTTCTTTATGGTACAATACTCGTCGTGCTTAAACTAATTTAATTTATGCATCGCTATATATTTCAGATATAGATTTTGCATGAACAATTAAAAAACAACAGTTAAAAGAATTTCGTTACTTTTGATTTCTTTTTTATGATCACACACATAACAGGACCTTTCAAAATTTCACCCATATGTTACCGGGAACACCTTGTATGTATATTCTTTAAAAGTTTATTAAGAAATTAATAATCTTTTTTATTAGAAAAAATGATTACTATCAGGAAGACCACACACAACTATAACTATACCTATACGTATAGGGCGATTTAGTGTAATTATATTCCGTATGTCTATTAAATTGCTGACTGTTTTAAAAATATAAAGAACTTGCTTATATTAGAAAGGAATAAGCGGAAAAAGAACGATCCTAATCATTTTCATGATGTTATTAACTTTCCTTAAAAGTAGCGGTCTGCCTCGAGTCTTTACAAGAAATTCCGGTGATATAATTCTTGATTAGTTTTCTCGTTTAAACACCTGTATCACCTGTTCGTAATAGACGAGAATGTGAACACGTTTTATTCAATAACTATGTACCGTGTACATATATATCCTACGCCTACAACCAGTTTCAGCAGGGCCGTCTCTAGTACATAGTACATTGTATACAGGCCGAAACCTGATAAATTTGGCAAGGCTGTTCCAATCCGATTTCAAGTAGGTATGTAATTTGAAGTCGTTCGCGTTATATCCACAGTCGCCAGATTAAGAATTCTAAACTCGGCACCTACTTGATTGAATAAACTTGATTTAAAATATGGAAGAAACTTGATTCATTTCTGCATTAAAAAAATACGAAGAAACTTTGTCCCCAACCCAATATGTTGCCTGCGGGTATAAAACTAATTAATGGATGAAAATTTAACCCTTTGCATTCGAAGCTACTTTAACTCGAAAATTAAACATTTCTTCCGAACTAGAATAATTCCATTCGATATCAATTTTTTTCTTTGTATCAATATAAAATTGATATAATATCCCGTACAATACTCGAGTGTTTCATAAAATTTCGTAGATGCTACAAAGGGTTAAAGTGGTCGATAGCTGACATTAAATGACTGACTACTACTTTTTCTTTCACGACAGATTTCGCGGAATTTTTCGCAGTTACTATGCCAAGTAGCAAGACTAGAATCGCCATAATCGGCGGCGGTGTCGCTGGATTGGTGGTGGCTCGCCACACAGCTACCAAGTTGGACACTTACAGTCTCACTTTATTCGAGCAAACCGATCAAATCGGTGGAACATGGGTCTACACCGACGAAATCGACGTCGACAAAAATGGATTACCAGTTCACAGCAGCATGTACAAGAACTTGAGGTCAGTGTAAATTTCTTTCAGTATAAGGTGTCCTAAAAATGTTGAACTTCCTTGAAAGGGTGATTCCTGATATCATTCGAAGTCATTTTTTCCTTTACGAGATGTTCTTCGTGACTTTACTCAGGAGTTATTAACGAAAAACACGGACCGATCTTAGCACGGTAAGAACAGACAGAGACGGCGCGCGGCGCGGCGCGGCAGGTCCCGCTGAATGTGGTGTTGGTATTGGTCCAGCGGGAATCAGTCTGCTGTAGCCGCGCTGTGATTGGTTCGTGTACTTGTAAAACTTTTAAGTACTTCTGTATAAATATATATTGCGCAAGGACAAGGTGCAGCGAGAGCGGCTGGTTAAAACCTGATTCAAACGATTTCAACACACAGTTTCTCCCAACCTCTGATCTCTCTCCTATCTCCAGGCAATTTCGCCAAATTGTGTTTAAATGGACTTTGCGGTATACATGATATGTGTTTAGCAGAAAAAGTTGTATCAGGTAAAAATTATACACATATAACGACGTTGCATTTGTTAGACAGTTTAGTGATTCGAATGGGTTATTAAATACAATAGATAATAACGTCATCGATGTTGTTGTTACCGACGAAAACAGTGACGCATCCAACCCATATAGACATTTATATAGTCAAAAGTATTACAGAATAAAATACAATTAGTTATATTAAAAGTAGTCCAACGCATTAACCGCTTTGCCAACCGGCGATCTTTAATTATATTAGGTATTTAGGTCACATATTTCACAACGAGGAATACCGACGAGACGTTTGCACTTTAATATTTTAATTTACAAATTTTAAATATAAAAGATAGAAACAAATCTTATTTACGGTATTTAGAGTATTCTATGCTCATTTGCTGTTAATCGTATTTCATATACATGCAGTAGTGGTCCTGTAAACTTTTTGTTAATTGTATTATTTTCAGAGCAACTGTCAAAATTGATTGTTTCCAGTAGCTTAATGTAGCAAAAAGTAATAAATTTTAAATATCAAATTCACAATACGTAGTGTTTAAAGTTTCAATAAAAGTACCAGTAAGTCGAAAAGTACATGCAGTAAGTGTATAGGTATGTATATGTAATAATTTTTCTTCGGCATATGGTAACATGGAGTTCCTGGCTAGGAACAGTATTCTTAACCGAGTGACACAATAGTACGAGATACATTTCACAAGTTATTTTCATTCCAAGTTGTTCAATGTTCAAAACAGCAAAATATTTTCATCGATTCGTATTGCTAATATGTAAACGCCTTTCACAATTCTCCTACGTATCGCCGACGAAGACAATAGCCCTTGAAACATCTTAGTTTTCACGTCATTCGTATGATAATGGCGGTAGTTGTATCCTAATCTGTGTCTAGTCTGTCGTGATAAACTTAGCTGACACGCAATACATACACTGTTTGAGACACAGTCACAACACAGTCGTTTCGATCGTTGTCGGCGCGGCGGCGCGGCGGCGGCAGTTCGATTAGGCGGTACATATGTATACAATAAAGAAGTATCAATCGTACCATTTTGAAAATTGATGTTAATTATTAGACTGTGGATTTTTATGTAAAATAAAAATAATCTGCGTCAGTTACAAAAGAGACAGAAACTACACGGATATTTGTAGCTTGTCAACTGAAGATAATACATAAGTACAACAGTACCTACTTTGAATGATATTTTAAATTTCTCTATTATTTCACGTTTGATCCAATTTTTGCTACAAGCGAATAATAATAATTATCAATAATTATTAGACCGCGGATCTTTTTATGCTATTATGTAGATAGATAAAAATTTTCTTCGTTAATTAGAAATTACAACACATAGAAACTACACAAAAATTTGTTTCCATCTTCAACGATTTTAACAAATTGAAAGTAACATATAGAAGATGTTGTTAACTTGTGTTAATGTTTTTTTACTGTTTTAGATTACATCCGCCTATTTTTGTCATAAATGCATAAAATCCGCGCAGTCTAATAATTATAAATCAAAAACCATTTCTGTAGCATATTATATGGTATACAGTAGTATGTACAAATCGATCGTGGAACATTGCAGAACAAATCTTCCCCGCGAAATAATGCAGATACCAGACTTTCCAATGAAACACGACGTTGGTTCGTCCTTTGTTCATCATTCTGTGATTCGAGAGTACCTGTGCGATTACGCGAAACATTTCAACCTGCATCCCTATATAAAGGTATAACTCGGCTCGACTTCACTTTGCTCTAGTCGCGATTTCAAAGGTCTGAATTTTTATTATAAAATAATAGTTGGCTCTTTCAGCTAAACACCGTTGTGAAACTCGTGAAGCCAGAAACCTTGCGAAACGGGCAGACAATATGGATGGTCACTTACGAGGACCTTCGAGCCAAAGTGGAAACCACGAAAACATTTGACGCCGTGGTATTGTGCAATGGTCATTACACACTGGGTCACATTCCCCGTATCCCAGGCATCGAAACATTCCCCGGAGGTCAAATACACAGCCATCAGTACAGAACACCGGAAGTGTACGCTAGGAAAACTGTTTGCATCCTCGGCGCATCCTGGTCTGGCATCGACATTGCGATAGAGGTCTCGCAATACGCGGAAAAGGTATCGGCAAAGAAATTCCGCTAAATCTCGTTAATGTTTCCATTAATAACGTTTCAGTACATAAACTCGCCGATAAAAATAAAGAAACAATGTAATAAACAGTGAACCGAGCACACTAAAAGTGACTGGTAATACTGGTATGTGTCGCATTATGAAAATTACAACATTGAATTTACTAGTTTTCTCGCAATTCTCGTAAAAAGAGAGAAACAAAATCTCGAAAAAGAACTCAAGTTATATCATCACAGTTGGGTATGTTCATCTTCTTTCGCATGATGGTCCCACTGATTTGATTGTAGGTGTACTTAAGTCACAATTTACCGGAGCCAGTTGACTCGAGAATGTTGAAAAACGTGGAACAGAGGCCTGGAGTACAATCTATCCAAGGAAAGAAATTCATCTTCGGCGACGGTTCCACGGCTGAAGCAGACAACTTCATATATTGCACCGGTAAAGGAACAAAGAACTTGATAAACTATACTCGTACACGGCGAGTCTAAAAAATGAATAACTTTTTTGTAATTCTACCAAACAACCTGATTTTTTATAAACAATTCTATTAATGACTTTCGTATACGTCATTCGTAAATTGAACCCTCGCGCGGCCTCGGTACGACGATTCTGGTTTCTATCATGGACCGTTTTTATGAGATATGTCGACTTTTGTGCTTGCAGGGTACGAGTTCACGTATCCCTTTATGTCAACCAAAGTTGAGATGCGTACGGACGAAAATCACGTTGAACCCATTTACAAACATTTAGTCCACATGGATTACCATAATTTGTTCGTGATGGGGCTACCGGGCATTGTAATACCGTTCCCGATGTTCCATCTACAGGCTCAATACATCCTTGGAATTCTAGAAGGCCGCGTTCGCTTACCATCCCCAGACCAGATGCGCGAGGAATACGAGGCTGAGAAGACAGCTCTGATTAATCAAGGAATACCTGTACGTATTCAATTTATCGCTAACTAATACAGTAGGTCACAAAAATATTGGGAATGTAAATATTACGTTTCGTAGATCTGTGTGAATTAAACATATTCCGAACTGATTTTAAAGATAAAGTTTAAAGATGGTGAAAATTGCAATTTTTCACGATCTTTTATGTTTTTTTAGTTACGACATATCATCAAGCTGAAGGAAAGACAGTGGGCATATTATGATGAAATTGCTGCGAGTGTGAATGTCCCAAGTTTACCGCCAGTGATTAGGAAAATCTACGACCATTGTAACCAGATGCGCGAGAAAGACTTTACCACTTACAAAAATCAACAATATCGTATAATCGACGATGAAAATTTCGTAGTGGGTTGCTGTAAACCTTGTTAGGGTTTAAAGACGAATATAGAGAGAAAATTGATCTGATTGTGAGAAGGAACAATTGTTCTATTAAATATACATATGTATGATTACTCGGTGTCAGCAGTGTTCATCGAGATTGATGTTTCGTATACAAATGACACATTTTGAAGATTATATATACGACATACGCCATCGCTCTTAATCTCTACATGAAATACTCAATGTTCACGTTCAATTGAAAATGATACGTTAACAGGCTTCAGCTGCGAAACGCGCTACAACAAACAATGAATATGAATAATTAATTGTATGATTGAACTATGATTGAATTATTCATTCATTGTATGCGTTTTTAATATTACGTGGAGAGATTTAAAACGGATTGATGTTGGAAGAATTCTTGAAAACAAAATAATTATGTACTTATCTGCTGCTTTCAAGAAGCTGTACTACATATTAAGTGTTAGTTAAAATGCAAACTTCTAGGCAGAAGTGTTATTGTCAAGCATTTATAACATTTTAAAAAAGTAGTACATTTATCTGCGAGACACTGCATTCTACGCAATAGAATTTGTACTGTCGACTGTAATGCAAATTGTAATGTTTAACGAGTTAAATAAACTTATAAATAATTATATTCATTTTTATTTCACTGTAACTTAAAAATCCTGTTTTATATGAAAAAACACTGGGTAAACGTGAATTCAAATTTTGCCGCGTTTTGTTAAGAGTCTGCGCATTTGGCTACTAACGATCAAGAGTTCAATCGGAGCTACGGTGTTTCCTTACGCCCTCTAGGATGTATTCTGGCTGGAGTAAGAAACAGAAGAAACCATCGACATGATCTCGTCGCGTCGGTGCAGAAAGCTACCGAGGAGATTCTCGTGTGTTTTGGTGCGAGTTTATAAAATTGCGTAACGATGGAAATAAGGTTGCGCGCATGCAGGATTTCATAAATATTCATATTTCATCGAAATATTTTTTGTTCCTGGTAAGACGTTTCATAACATAACCATCATCGATTCCATATCATTTATGTGTTTGTAACATGTGCATTTGTGCATTTGTTTCACTGTCAGGTTGTATGGAATATGGATACACATTATGGAACATAAAATATACAATATTTTACATTAAAACACCATTCCTGTTAATTAATGTATAATTCTGTAATTCGTGTAACTTCTTTATGCTAACAATATAAGCCAAGCTAAAATATTAAATATTACATTTACTACATTTTATTTAACTAACAATAAGTATATTTAAATGTAACAAATTCCAGATTAAGAATGAATCATTCTTAAATAAACACAGGCGTAAACTATTATTTCATATTCATTGTCAGAGTGAGAAGTTGAGAATCTAGTATTTGTTTATGTATGTAGTTTATATATATGTATTTTGTCAGTTATGTGTTTTACAACTAACCTGAGTAAAATAATTCCATTTATCGTATATTAAACTGAAGCAATTGTTTATCATATTAAGTAAACAGTATGCGGAATTTAAAATACCCTGTTGGTTTACTTCTTATGGTTTCACACAATTCATTGAGTAATGCTGGGTAACCATATTAGTATATTTAATTGTCCGAGGACGTACAGGTATCGTTATTACCATAAATAACGATTCTCACAGCGGAAACGAATAGAAGGGATGTCGTGGGCGGCGGAAAATAAGTATGGCGTAGGTAGGAATAATGTATTCGGATCAAGAATCTCAGTATTCCGTCTCGAAATTATCATCAAAACTGTGTGTACATTACGCAAATGATAAAAGTAAAATGCAACTTTTAGTATTTTTTCTACAATTCCGATCAATTGCGATTTTTGAAAAAATTTCTTTTCACATCCTGTAGTAAACTAATTGCTCTAGTTTCTCAAGAAAGTTCAAATCGTATTTTTTAGAGCGTCCGAATATTAATTCGAGTAACTGTACACTCTGTACACTGTACATGTATGTATATATGTATCTGCGATTAAGCGTACCGTTCGATTAAGAATAAAGTGTAACCTCTACGAAACCGTGTTAGGCATTAGGGTATGGTTATACTGGATGCAATTGTTTCAATGCGTTTTTAATGCGTCTGCAGTCTGAATCGTTGTAGCGACGGGGACGACACACTTGGCTAGACGCAGACGCTTGGTTCGGTCGCGTAGAGACGAATGAAATGATCGTGTATTATGTATTATGTATTATGTATTATGGCCAACAAACAAATACGTATGCAATATTTTTCTGATTGCGAGAACAATCTCTGACACGAACAATGGGTTTATACATATAACTCGAACAAGATATCCCCCGCGAGTATAAAATTGATTCGGTGAGATCAGAAATTGATTTTAGAGTGAAAAACATAAATCCCTCAGCCGGGAGATGCAGAAAAACGGTTGGTTCGATTCAAACAAGGCCGGCCCACACTGTTTCTCGATTCCTTTGAAATTGACGTGATCGACGAATTGAGCACCTGACTCGAGGAAACCTGTTTGCGCATGCGCGTGCGCCGGTGCTGCGACGCGACGCGAGCGATTCGCCAAGTGGATCGAGTCAGTGTTGGACAGACACTGCTGTACGGTGTCACGTGCGCTATCTTTCCGACTAATTAATCGAACGACTCGTTCGACGCGCGAAAATCGCCGACGAAACGAAAGCGAAAAAGGCTAACGGTGTACGCGGTCGTGAATATCGGATTACCCTTTCTCGCGAGGTGAGTGTCCGAGAACTTGAACACTACATATTAGCATAACTAGCAAACAATCCTCGCCTTTCCCAAGCTGATCCCGGCTTCGGATCTTTCGATATTAATCCTAATTCGTGCAATTATCCAATTCAAGTAAACTTGATTCTTCTACAATTAATTCTCGCTGTCTCACTGTCTGCGAAGAGGTAGTTCAGTCGCGATTAAGATCAATGGATTCATAATTGTTCGTAGTTTATCGAACGAACCGAAGGTAAGCAAAAAGGGGGGAGAGCCCCATTTAATAACATCTTTCGATGATACATGTAATTAAACTGCAGATTCTTATGGAAAATAAAACTTCTCATAGTGATTGTGTACCGAGTGGAAAACAATACAACAAATGTGTTTACTGCTCGTTATGCGATGTGCCGATGACTGTTGTCATAAATTGCATAAAATTCGTAGCTGAGAAAATATGCTATGTGCAGCTACGTGGTGGGATTCGAATGAATTTTATGGAGCATCTGAGAAGTATAATTGCCAGCATTTCTTAACACAGAGGCGAAATCAAACTATGAAAACGTGGTGGGCTTGTCGCGAAATATGGAAAATGGTAATTTCTTTTCTAATAATTCTCCCGGAAATTGTTTCCTCGGAGAGAACTGCAAATTTGAAATGTCAAACTGTCAGCGTGGAATATACATGCATACGAGAGAACCAGCAAGAGTGGTTGCACATCCGCGTTTGAATTATTCAACACGTCTGAAGTCAGTTTGAGGTTGTATTTATACAGTATTACACGCGCTTCGCTGGTGTCACAATATTTTCGAAAATCTCTATTTAGCGTATTACGAGATGCATGCGGGTCTTTATGTGAAATCAAAAAAATTGTTTACATCGATTGCAAGCAAGGAGGAGAGTCAGGTAGAAATTCTTCTCTTCTTTTAAGGATTTCAAAAATACTAATAACTGAAATATTTTTTATCTGTCTATTGCGAAATTAATTATTTAGAAGTGCATATAGAAAATTGACAGGAGAAGACAGACTGCTCGCAATGTATACCATAATGTAATGTATGAAGATGTGTAGGGAAGAGCATTAAATATTCGCTGATCCTAGCAGAAGACAGCTAACGTTGAATTACTGCGAATGCAGTGGTCAACATGCCAGCGTTGCAGCAATTAATTTCGCTGCATTAAAAAACTCTCATCGTCTCTAAGAGGATGCACGAACAGTAGCAGTCGTTATGTTTCATACATATGTATATATGTGTCACTAGCGGAGGCGCCTCATCTCGCCGGACACACAAAAACACCAATCCCTGTTTGAGCCACTTATTTCAAGTGCAGCATGAGTCTGCACTTATACAATATTTCAAATTTTAATTCATACTCCCCTGCTTGCTGATGAATGTAGGTTTTCCAATTCATCATTTCAATCGAATCTTTAAAATTTTGTTTAAATTAGAATTTTTCGAGTATATTGAATTGAATCGTTAAAAACTTGACGAATTTTTAACAAACAATTGTGATATTATACTTTAATACGCTGCATATTATTGCTTTGTGCTACTTTGATAATATCGTAATTGGACTGCGAATTTTATGCATTTACGAGGAAGATGAATACGTGAAATACGAGAAAGGCCTCGGAAGAATTTCAGAACACTGCTGCACAATTCTCAACTTGGAATTATTCAAAGAAAAAGTGCATTTTTATATTCAATCTCTGCTGTTCACAATTGATTTAAACAAAATGTTAATTTGCATAATTTAAAATCACTGCTGCACAATTCCGACTTGGAATTATTAAAAGAAAAAGTGCATTTTCATTCAACTGCACTGCTGTTCACAATTGATTCGAACAAAATTTTATTTTGCACGAAGATCCACAGTCGAAAATATTTCTAACATTGTATGTACTCGTGTTTTTTGTTTGTCACACAACGGCAGTACAGTATACATTTTCGTGTAATTTAAACCGAAGGATAAAAAAAAAGTGCAACCGTACCACCACCGTACCAGTTTCAAAATAAACGGCCTATTCGATTCGGGCAGGCACAAAAATGAACGCCACAAATCCCGTATGTTAAATATGCGTCCCGTTTATTTTACGAGTGTGACTCAGAGACTATTTTCTTCGCGCTCGCACTCTGTTTTCGAAGTTTCTGCTCATCATTTTTCTCTTTCCTGCAAAGATTTAGGGTACACGCTACACACAATGATTAAAAAAAGAATTTTCACAAAAGATTTAGTTTTCTGCTACTCGAAAAAGTTTTTCTGTAAATAATAATAATGTTCAATTTCACGTTAAGAATAATCAAATATTTGCCCTCGTAAATTCAGTGAAATAGAACTTGATGATTGACTTTACTGCTGCTTACAAGAATCTTATGAAAATTGTTCATTGTCCGAGCACCATTGTCCAACGCAATGTACTTCGTTAAAAGAATAACACAAAATAAAATTTCTTCCCGATTCTATCAATGAGGGACCTTTTTCGTGGAAAGAAATTGATAATATTATAATTAGACTGCGGATCTTTATTCAAAATAAAAATTTCTTACCCGAATTGCAACAAACTGGAGTGAAATAGAAATGTATTTTCTTCCCTATTATACATATTTAGTATAATACATAGTATGTTTAAATTTTTCAAATATTTTTACTATTTTAAATTAGAAATCATGTGACATTTGTGATCCTACATTCATATTCATGCCATTTATACGGCATTCACTCAAAAATATTGCTGTGTACGCCGCGCGCCGCGCCGAAATGAAAAAAAAAGTTTTAATGTCCCAAATTATTTAAAAAAGGCGAAGGTTGAAAGACTCCTGAATAAATTTATTCTCACTATACAAATCAACTAATATATCAATTAAAATTGAACATTTGTGAAAAAACGAAACAGCAGAGACGAAAGTTCTGTGATTCATACGAATTCTATTTAATTAAGATCTCAATTTGTGGTGCTGTAGAGCGAACTGTCAATTAGGGAGATGATGGAGAGAGAGACGCGATCCAATCACGTTCTTTGCCGCATACGTAATACAGTGAGCAGACGACCGTTCTTGGTACACGAACGGAAGGTCAAACCCCACTTTCCGTCTTCGTGAATCTTTTTACTTTTTACCATGTAAGGTGCACGTCAAGGATCAATTTGATCATGCCTCTCGCAGCAGAATTTCACGTATTATAGTATCTATAGATAATAATGTCGATGATGATCGACTTTATCGAGTAGAATTCGCATTATACATTTGTTTCGAACTAATGTTGAGCGTTGCTTGTGAAACTATTTGAATAGAAGTACACGAGTAATAGATTTTTATCGACTTACGATTGTATGGATGTATGGACTCTTCATGGTGCTTTATCGGTTATCATTATTCACAGCTGATAATGGCCGTTTCGTCTCTTGGATTGGGTAAGATGAAATTCATGACGAATTAGCGAATAGCTACGGTAATAAGTAGATTGTAGATTTGACACATTTATGCTGGAACTGAGGAGCTGCAACATAAAAAATAGTAGACACATTGAAACAAAATTGAGGACTATAAATATATTGTGTGTTCTCAACTTGTTAAAATGATTACAGAAAGAATAGAATGTATACACAGGACTGTGTGTGTAGATGTGATGAATTTATAAGAAAAATGAGTGGCTGCAATTTCAAACAGTAGAAAATTGAAAATTATTGAAGCATGTTTCGATACACTATTTTCAACTCGGCAAAATGATTAAAAAATTTTATTATAAACTTTGCATAAAATTTGCATAAAGATCCTCACAAAGTCTAGCAAGAAGAGCGTGTAATTTGATTACATTGACAAGATACAATTAAGAATTGAGAACTTCTGGGAAACAAGGAGTATACGTCACGCTTTCGTAAAAGTCGCTGGGTTATATTTGTCGCGTAAATACGCGAGTTAAACAAGGAATGCTACGTCTACGTCAGACGTAGGAGAGAAAAAAGAAGCGGAATGAAACTCTGGCTGTCAGTTGGCCGGACTATTACCACCCACGTGATGTCGAATGTCCCTGTTAAATTTACGCGAGTCAAGCTTTCCTTCCACCTCGGCTTTCTTGGATCGAAAATTGAAGGGGCGCGGCGCGGCGCACAGTGGTGCGAGCAGGGAAAAAAATCAATTTTTCGAATGTTAGGTACATAGATTTTTCATTGCAATTTCGTTTACTATATAGTTGGAGTATTTAAACCAATAAAAATTTTTTATAAGTATCACTTATTTCTAGGAATAATATGACATGAAAGTTTGGAAAAAGGAAACCTGCGATTTTGGCTTATAAATGCGTCTACGTATAAACGCAGCCACAAGAATCTAAAACATTATAACACTTGAACAATATTATAATTTGATTGTGTTTATAATAGATGATTTATTTAACGTAGCTTTAATTAATGTAAGTGTCATTTATTTATCTAAAACACAAATTGAAAAAGAGCTATTTTGAATAGTAGAATTAAAGTTTAATTTGACATAACTTGTTTGCGCCAAAAAGCGCCAAGATAAAACTTGTTGCAAATCATGCAACACACTTTAAAGTACATATCCAACCAGGTTTTGGCTGCGAACTCCTGCGAACCTGGCTCTGCGACCAATTTTTTCTAACTATAGTCAGTCGCATGTATCCGTGTACGCTCTTTAAAACGGGATAACTTTTCTAAACTTTTACCAAACGATCTGATTTTTTGTGATCAATTAAATGCAGTTGTTTACTAAATAACGTGCAAAAAATTTTTTGAAAGAATAGCAATTACGTAAAAAAAAGCAGTTTAAAAATTTTTTTTATTTGTCCCCGTATAGAAAATTTAAAATATATGTTTAGTAGATCTATGTTAGTTATATATATACTGAAAATTTCATCGAAATTGATTAACATACACACGAGGTATAAGTGGTTAAAAGTGGTGAAAATCTTGGTATGTACACATATGTATGTACACAGCTCTTACGGCTCCTGGTCAGTTCCTGCATACGAATATGCGAATATCTCGAAAACTAAAAGCGACCCCCCTATATTGGAAAAGGAAAAAGTTGTTCAAAATGTTGAAATCTATAACATATTTAAATTTCATCAAAATTGGAGAACAGTAAAACAAGTAAAAAAAATTTTTAATGAAAAAATAAATTAATTAATAAATAAATAAATATTTATTTTCTTGCCACATAACCGTTGTACCTGTGGCATGCTTTCCACAAATTTTCAAGCAAATTTGTTGGATGGTTTGGTTTTTATAGATTTTTTTCCGCTTTTTGGCCATTTGGCACCACTGTGCGGCGCGGCGTTCAAGTCACGTTTCACGAATGCAAAGCCATCATTTTGATCTAGATCTAGAGATGTCGTGTTTTTCTTTCAAGTCTTCCTAGCCAATCAGATAGTGATACATCATGTTCCATTGTCTGGGTCAGGTTGGATATTGGCATGGTTATAATTCTTAAAAAACTAATCTTAAATCTTTGCATCGACGATTCTAATTTATCAGTTCGAACATTGCTATTTCTTCAGAGAAGTCTTCCTAGCCAATCGGATAGTACATAGAGTAAGACTCGCTATAATTCTTGAATATTGTGCTTAGTAAATATTGTCTAAATATAATGCACATGCTCTTTCCTTTTATAATTAAAAAAAATGGCTTATTTGCCGTTTGCCGACAAAAGAAGTATTAACGTGTACATATACATATACCAGGAAAGCCGTCCACTGGCCGTCATGCACGCGACTATTTCCGCGTTTGTTGTTCAAGAACTCGTGCCAACTCTTTCGCTTCAGTTGCCAATTTTGCCTTCGAAAATAAAGGGAATTAGTTAAGGTGTAGAAAATACACGAGACGCTAGGTTACAGAGATTGATTTCGGTAGAAAAATTGACTTTCGTATATGTATTGTATAGTAAACCAACTATCAAACATAATATGAGGTTTCTTTTTGGCTTATTCTAGAATCGCTTCTGCAAAATTTATGGAGAATGGATCTATATTTATCCGTTTCTCTTGTGTCATAATGGCCAAACCTGTTTCCTCATCGGACCAAGCAGACGTAAAAAATGAAAGGAAAAAAAAACTTGTAGAATCTGCGAAGGAAGACAGACCACCGGATTTCATTTCGATTTCTATAAATTCTTCTTTTACATAAAATCTCAATTGAATCTGCTGATGCAATCAAGTGACAATTATGAGATACACGATCGAATCACACGTTTCATTCTGGTATGTATACGCAATTCAGTCAACATTGTCCTACTTTCTTAAAACAGAGAAGTTCTTTGAAAGCTGACTCATAACTAGACAGCGGATCTTTATGCAAAATAAAAAGTTTCCACCTGCATTGCAACAAACTTTACAAAGGAAACCTCTGTGTATCAAAGTTCTCCGAAATTTTTGTGACACCCTGTATTGCACTCTAGCTATTAACTGAAAACTCGCTACGGGAATTTTTCGGACACCTTGTACGTATTTGGTATTGTTACCCTGCATAAAGTAAAGTTGCTTTAAAAGAATAATGGTTCGCATTGACAGCCTTAATTTTTTTTAAACAATCATTTTTTGGGTAATTTCAGAAACACATTCAATTTAATTATATGCATTTACGAATTGAATGCATACTTTACTCTGTATTCAGCAAACACTTCTTGTTGCAATAAAAACATTATTATATATATATATATATACTGTATTGCAAATATGTACACTTCGATTTATTAAATTGTATCAAATTAAATCAATTAGTAAATTTTCCACTAAAGATTAAAGTTTCATATGAAAAACAAAACAGACTGGTGTATTTTCAACTCGCATAACGACTATTTAGCATTTAACTTTTAATTTGTTGCTACGAATTTGAATGTTGCTAAAATATTGTCAAGATACTATCATAATCTGTAAACGTTTCATTAATGAACAATGACACGATAAAGTGTATTATGTAACACCAAAAATTAGATATAACCCCATTTTGTATAAAACTGTCTAATAAGTTTGCAGGATAACTATGTAGTATGTATTGTATATTATTAGATCACGGTGCACATTTTAATGGTCGTGGAATAATAGATGACTGAATCCTTCAATATACAAACGTAAAGACATCTGACATACGTAACACAGGTTACTAATGTCCTCCTATCAATGGCTGATTAATTACTTCTTACAATCGCTTCGATCGTAAGCGATGTTACGTTCACAATTGATCCTTCCGCCGACTTCAGCCTTTGGAATTCTCTGTATGTAGTACTGTATGTGTATGTAGCATGGTCGAATATTGTATACATAATGCAAAGCGACACTCGTAGAGAAATGTCAATTTATTATTCCGTCATCTTTTGACGTTGTACACAGTTGGGTATAATGCAGAAACATTATTTTTAACTTGTTTATTTTCTTACAAGGATGAAGATAATATGTACACTGAAATCTTTCATTCTCAAAGAAAGAGAGGGAAAGAGGGGGAAAACTCATTGGGACTATGGAACATAGTACATACATACATACTATAGTAACTATACATATGTAAATATATCATACTATACTATACTATACCATACTATATTACTGTATTACTGTACTACTGTACTATGTATACATATACTATACTACATATACAGGGTATTTCACCTAACTTGACCACCATTAAGGATTTTCCGGAGGTACAATGGGAGACAAAAGTACAAGAAATTCGAAATCCATCAATACATGGCAATGAAACCCATTCATGAGTATATTTTGCATTAAACTTTTGCGAAATATGTAATATTTAGCAAACCGAAAATGGATTATTTTGAACCGTTCAGTAGTTGTTCTACGTTCTACTGTAACAAAAGTAGTACGAAAGTAAACATTTTATTTTTACTTTTTTTATATTTTAAGCCCAGCACATTTATCAGAGCAGACTTTGATTCGAGCCTAGTCCGCGAAGAAACCAATTTATTTCGAAAACGAACTAGGCGTGTAACACGATAAAAAAGAAATGAGTCATATTCTCCAATTTTAAACGCAACGCTTGCGCAATTGCGCTCAGAATCAGATCAACCGCGGCGGTCATCACCATTTTGATTCGGACGAAGGCCTCGACAGCGATGCACAATGTCACTACCACTCTTTTAACGACCCGACACGAAAGGTCACACCTCGTAATCATTCACAATCACGAAAGTACTACATACCATATATGGAGCATCGAGTTCTCCGGAAATTTCAAAATAAAACCAGTGATCAGACTACTTTAATCAAAGTCGCGATTACTACAAATTAGAATGTTCATATATTTGTCAACGTGAACTTAACGTCAATTTAATATACGTTTGTCGAAACGTTACTTCCTCTCGAATTTTCATGAAATTGAAATATGTTGTCACCGTCAAAATTCTAAACAACTTTTTCTATTCTACTTTTTTAGATATTAACAAAAGTATTTTTAAAATTTGCGTTTGGTCTGGGTTAGATTTAATATATAAAATGTATCTGCACTTTTTATCACATATTATTCGGAATTATTATTAACGCTAGAATTACCACACCAGTGAAAATGACTGGTTTTACAATTTCATTTGAAAATTTTCTTACTTCATTTACAATTTACAATTTTTTTCCGCAACGATGTGATGACTTTTGCAGCAATAACCGAAGGTGTTATGTATAACGAGTTTTATTTCCGATTCATTCATTCGGAATCAACCTAATTTTGTATCATGGCTATTTACGTATACCGATACCAGTCTGGATATTGACTGACTGGTACTTCTCAAAGTGGAAAAGTATTCTGTAATCTGCTTACCGAACCCGTAATCACTCGTTTATTAGACATTTAGATAGATTTACCGATGTTTTATGAACATAAACATGGTCGCGATGTAACGTAACATAGTCATCGATATTGTTTCACGCGGTCATTTTGTATACCATACTACATACATATGTAGTTGGAATAGGACCTAATTCTTCTATAATATAACGATATTTTACAAGCCCTTATAACCCAGGCCTAACCGAAATTCGTTTATGGCGGAATTCGCTATAATGTACATCGGACAAATTTTTCTACAGAATGGCCCTAAATGACTTTTAAATGATCTAGTGTATACCACCTATGTATATATGTGTATATCACCCTGTATATGGCCCGTGTCCTTCGCATAAAGGTCCACAGCCTGTGATGCTTAATATGTATCAGTGACTTTCAGACAGTAAATCAAATTGATTATGAAATAGCATAAAATGTAAAGGAGGGTGAGTGACCGAGATAAAATACGATATTCACACAATTTATCTCTTGCTATGATCTTTCCTCCCAAACGACCCGATAGAACGGTGGGATAGAAAGAATCGAAATGTTTACAGAGTACACTCACGGACTTGCTCGAGCAGAACATTTTTGTTCGACTTGTTGGAAGAATACAAATTCTAGAAACCGCCCGGATACACGTTTCAAGGTTTAGTAGTGATCATACGAGTGCGTGTCTCCTCCGCAGCAGACTGTTCTCGGAAGGCCTCCTTGGCCCCTTTGCCCCATTCGCATCGATGTCTCTGTTGCGTCGCGTCGCGTCGAAGGATCAGAAGGAAGGGATCGAAGAAGAGTTATGGGATTAGGTACATACATCGCGATAAAACAATGCTAATCCAACGACAAAACCATTTTTCTTTCTAATCATTTTCTTATGAAACATTTACCATTATATTGGTTAGATTTTTCTGGTTAAAATGGGACCAAACACGACATAATTCGAAGCATATTTGGTAGTTCTATTAACGATTCGGCGGAACCTCGATTATCCGAACCGTTGGTATCTGATTTCTCTATTATCCGAGTCCAACCAACCATTCACATGTAAACAGTTTAATCTAAAGCGATCCATATACGACACGATTCATTGTGTAAATCGGTAACGATTTAATCTACAGGGTATCCGAAAAATGTCGGACAACCTCGAGAGAGGTGGTTGCTCGAGTCATTTGAAGTAACTTTTTTCTTAACGAAAAATCGATCGAGAAGTATACATATAAGGCGTGGAATTTTTTCTTGGCAAATGCAGCGCTTTTCGAGGATCGGTTTATCAGACAATGGTCACAGGACAGCAATAAATTTCAGTTTGTAAGTTGGTATATCGAGTGTACGGCCAGCGTTACACGCGCCCACTTAATTCGAAATGCCACTGCTTTAGCCCACAAGTGACTCCAGCTCGGCCAATAAACCGGCTTCAGGTATTCACTGCGAAAGTTCCTGCTCCGCGCCTCTAGATCCAGTTTCTCGATCTCTTCGAATCTGCCATATTTATAAATGTGCAGCTTCTATAAATAGGACCTCTGTTACGTCCTATATTCAGATGAGGTGTAACAACAAGAGCCGAGGAAATGTCGCTCCACACTGAGCTTTCCCCTAACAAACATAGATGACGACTTGTCATACACAGTCCTACCTACACAGTCAGTGTAAATTTAACTATTCGTCATACATCCTCTAAAAACCAATAACTTTAAAAAAAAATTTTTTCATTGCTATTTGTCGCAATTTCGAAGAAAAAAGTGAAGGTTTTCATCCGTGTCTGTAATGAAAATTACATCGCAAATCCTAAATTCAAGGATTTTTAAATCTTACAAGGCCTATAGCTTTTTTCAATGAAACTATGTACATGTATGTAACTTGCTTACACAATTAGATTTGCAAAATATATGTTTTAAATCTTCATTAAAGGCACAGATAAAGAATTTAAAAATCGTGTCCCTTTACTTTTTCCTTCCCAAAATTGCGACCAGTAACAATTTTGTTAAAAATTATTTACACATTAGCTGGTAAACTAATCCTTCCAACGTCTCAAAACAATGCAAGTCGTTTGGTCCGGACCACATTGAAAAAAATTATTCGTTTTTAAAGGATGTACAAATAGTAATTAAATACCTTTTACACTGACCGCGTCGTAAGGTCTAGCTTTGCTGCAAAAAATCATCGAAGCTGCATTTATTTTCGTAGCAGAATTTACTGTCGAGTTTCTTTGAAAAAAATAGCTGATCGTTTCATAAACTTGACATTAGGAACAAAGAATAGACAGAATGGAAAGCGTCGATATAATTATAATTATTAGTAGAAACTGGTATTATGTATATTTAGAATGAAATAACGTAGGAGCATAGTCCACATTGAAATTGATTTGTTATTTTAGCATGTACACGTCATAATTATGCATATCTAACAATAAGTAGTACACATTTTTGTACGTGTGGTGTAATGATTGCTTTGTTCGCTTCTCTTTTTACTTTGCTCTCTTAATCAGCTGTTAATAGATCGATATCTATCTTGTTTGTTTCGTCAGGTTTCGTGAGGCAAGGAATTAAGCAGAACGCAATGTCAACGGCGATAAGGGAGAGAACGACAACACGCAGCAGCAGAAAGATCGTGAGTCATGGCAGTCCTATATCTGGCCAGACCCAGGTTGCGACCACGGCCAACAGCCTCGAAAACAATTTAGGTAAACCTTTAAATGTGCCACTCGATCTGTAATCTGTAATGTTTTACAAATTGTAATGCGTTTGTTTAATCTGTTCAATGCCTTCTATTTCCCGGTATTACGAAAGGTGTAAGTATATCGACGATATAAATGTTGCTGAACCCGTTCAAAACTTTCTTGTATTTTAGTTATTGTGTATTTTATGTTTCATCAATAATATAAAAATAAAAATACATGGTAACTCCTTGCTGGATGACGTTTTCGTAGCAACAATATAATTAAAGGATCTTTGTCCTGAATGATTTCATAGAAGAAAAAGAAATATTTAGAAATAGGACACCACATGTTGCTATGTGTTGATAAAATTTTAAAGATATTTGAACAGATGTTAAATTATAGCTAGCGTGAAATCATCGCGAGCTGCCGCCTTGCGTGGCTAACAGTAGAAGCTCTCTCAAACTTCTTTGCGATTCAATAGCTGTTTTATCTTAATTTCTAGACAAGTCCGTTTAGCACAGCTATAATTCACACGAAAGTTCGTTGCCGTGTATGCGATCAAATAAAAATAAAAATAGTGCAAAACGGCGTTTTTAACGATTGCAGATGCTCTTCTCGAAGACTTGCAGACAAGTGTGTCGAGAAGTGCCACCCCAAGCCGAGGAGGCAGAGCACTCTCGCCCCAAGTGGAGTACCGCGTGGCTGCAAATCCGACCAAGGTGGTCTCCGAGGGCAGGTAAGCGAATCTTAAAAAATTTCAACACATTAATTAATACGCTAACGTGTAGAGTGTAGAATATCAACCCCCGAAATGCCCCCACCAGCTCAAAGTAATTCAATTAATCAAACTGATTGTGTGGAACTGAAAAACGTCAACATCTCGTACTACGATTTATTTTTACGGTGATTCGCGAACTTGTCTGTCGTTCATATTAACATGCTCTGAGACACAGACAGAATTTTACTGTTTTTCATTAAAAGTTTCAATTTAGGAGTGGGTCCTCGCGATCTTGTTTCAGACCCATTTCACCTAATCGAAGTGCCATGACCACCACAGAGAAATATGTGAGCACCGGACCAAGCGGAGCAGCCAGTGGTATACCTGGCTTAGAATTCATCGATTCAGAATTACAGAATGTAAGTCGTTGTGTTTCGAAATTGAGTTTATCGAAATATTTTAGAATGTACCTGTATGTGTGTATATGTATGTATGTATGTATGTATGTATGTATGTATGTATATGTATAATTGTGTATATGTATCGTATAACAGAGTGGCTTTGTTTACACTAATTATAACCAAGCAAAATAATTAATAAAGTAATTGTGATATTTGAATAGAAACGCCGGTCGCAAATTTTGAATATCAATATCGCATTAAAAAGCACGTCAACAGGCGCTTTATAACACTGGTGTATACCAGCTGAAAGGTAAACTAGGATAGAAACTCTAAGCAAATTACATCTGATATCTTTGGTTTTTATAGTCAAAGCTGTTATTCCGTATGCAAATGAGTATAGGCGGCGCGGCGCGGCGTCCTTAGACGTGCGAGAACGGCTTCGGGGCTGAAAGTTTATCCGGTGATCGCGCGGGATGCACGTACTCGTACACAGTAAATTACACTCGGAACTAACCTACTACTGATCGTTCATCAGGAGATGCCAGTGATTTGGAATCTGCGAAACCCCACTCTTGCGTACTCCAGGCTGCGTACTCCACTCGTACGCGTAGGTTCTGGCCGGAATAGAGTTGCCATTTATAAAATCGCGAACCCAGGACGAACGACTCAAAAACCCCGAACTTTTCTAAGAAACGTTTTCTTGAACCTAATGTTCTCTGTGTGACAACAAAAAAGTTTAATCTTGTTGACCAGTGTGTAATTGGACAAGAAATTTGCCATTTTTGAGATATAATGAGATTTATATGAACAATAGTGTTAATTACACAGATGTGCAAGAACACTTCAAAAATGGTAAAGAAGAGCCTTTTCGGTAACGAAAGCAATAATGAAACTAAAACCATTATAGTTATCCTACCTAGAACTGAACTGTAAATCTCATATACCCCGTTCTATCGTTTAGCTCACGTTGTAAATGTAACGCAGTTGACCACTAGTTCATTCCGCACAGACGTGCGCAAATCGACGTCGATAGTAATTTATTCGATGTTATTCATTTATGACAGACTCATTGACTATTTATATTGTTCTTATATACAATGTATTCGAATGTCATTACTAAGAAAAATGGTATGGTAAGAATAGTAATAGTGAATGAGTATGTCACGATCAGATTTCATCGATGTACTTACAAGGTAGGGTGTCCCAAAAATGTTGTACAGTCGAGTAGCGTTATTTTGCAAACGGCTGTGTTCTGCACGGAGAAATATCGTGTAGGGACACTATTTTTTTACGACGCCGACCGCGCCGAAAGTAAAGGAATCCGAACGTAGAAAAGGACAGCATGTAAACACGACTTGAAATGATGCGAGGAATCATAACCCTTGGAAGTACAACATCTTTGAGACATTCTGTATATCTACATAGACATATAAATTTATAGCGGTAGTGTGTTCTTGTTTCATTTAGGTGCAACCTGGCCAAAGCAAAACGATCGCCTACAAACAAGTGTCGTACCAGTATAATAAGAGCCTCGATGGAAAACCAGTTGGTAAGTTTTTAGATTCTACTTGATTTTCAACACAAAATGAAATTGCAAAATGAAATGGATCTCTGAAACTCCCGAAAGTAATAAATGGGCTGCGATTTGTATATTATACATTTATGGCAAAAATGAGTAGGAGAAAGATAAACTAGAAACGTCGGAATCATTTGATATTTCTGCTACATTATTACAATAACGTACAACCTATTTAAATTATTAAAAGAAATCCATTTTTTTAAAAATGTAATTCCCTTTCCTTGTTATCGCGATGCAGTTAATTTTTATTTTAATTATCGCAAAACCAAATATCAAACCAAATCATATGAGAGCGTGTGCCAAAACGAATTCATTCGTATACCGTATAACACACTGATGTTCAAGCTCATACGAGGTCATAAATTGGAAGAAACATTTTGACTATATTTCGTACGTGACATTTCGCAAAGATCTCGTTTACGATTCACCGTGTCCACAGTAACGTAAACGTCTTGAAAAGCAAAATAACGCAAGTATTTGCATTAATATCTCGGACAACACTAGCAGAAGCTACGAAAAATTGAATTAGTAGAGCCGAAGTGTGCATTTTATGCACATGGAAATCATATTGCACATTCACTGTTGTGTAGCCTGATCAATAAAGAATACAACTTGTAAACACACTGGCAGTAGGTATTCAAAGAATTTTTTCCATTTCTGATCCTGCGTGAAGGTCATTTGATGTCGTATAGTTTTTCGAAAAGAAAAAAACGCTGGCTAGTAATGACACCTTAGGTGTTAGGTTCGGATACTGTGGACTCCTTGATTGCAGTCCGTGAATATTAAAACGGTGCTCTCTACGATGCTATACGCGCGACTTATACTTATACTTCTGTAAACTCTGAAGCGTGTTCAGTGTTGACGAGAGGAATCGCGCGCGCAAGCGCTGCTGGTGCGTTTTGAGCGATCGTGGAAGGAAGGAGAGCTGGTCACTCGTGTCGCTCCTTTTAAGGCGCGGAGCGGCTCTACAGGTATACATATACGCTATACACTGTCAATTAACAATGAGAACGACAAAACGAGGGAGGTTCGATACCTGCCACGAGATATGTAGCTACATATGAAGTTTCTCGCGAAACTTCATTCCCAGCAGAGCATACTCTGTTATGTTAGAGATACTATTCTCGTATGCGTCTTCGTTTGTCGTATGAACGTGTACTTATTGTAAATCTATTATAAATAGAGACAGCGGATCTTTATGCACAATAGAAATGTTTTACCTGAATTCAATAACAAACTGTGTGGAGTGAAATGGAAATTTATTTTCTTTGTCGATATGGATGAAAGGTTGGAAATAATATCACCCTACGCGTTCAAGCGAGCATTATCTTTATACCCAAAGATAGAGAATGATTTTGTTACAATTAGACAAATTCGTACAAGACTCTAGAAATCTTCTTTTCGGTTTTCCTTCACCGAATAATATGTTCGTTAATAATTTATGAATCGTTTATATACACCTCTAGGGACGTTTTCGAAAATATTTTTGGAAAATGGGTTTTGTTTATTTTACCAAAGGCACGCGGCCTCTCGAGCAACAAATTTCGGATGAAAATAGCAATTTGAGTTCCATTATTTATATGTACATATAAACCATGGTCGAAAGAAACACGGTAACGTCATCATACAGAGAAGATTTCCAAACCGACTGAGACTCTCTACAGGCTGCGCTGGGTGCATGCTACAGGATGCAGCATGCAGCATGCAGCAGCCAATGCGAATGTCTGTGTTGTTTGCGGTAACACGCGACATACAACCATACCCATATTAGGGCTGCGTATAACAGAAGATTGACCCGATTTCTCCGTCCCTCTAGAGTGTATTCCCAACGAGAAAATAAGGAAGACGAAAAATGTGAATGGCGATGCGAAGCAAAGAAAGAACACGCGACATTGAGACCCAAGGATGGCCATTGTCGTTGGGTCAGTGGGTGATGGTCGTTCATCGGAAACCTGAATTTCGAGAACAAAAATTCGAACTGAAACCAGTCTAGCTCTGCTGCCGTTCTGTGCCAACACTTTCACGCTTTCCATTCTATTCATTTCAATTCATTAATTAACCCCTCGTCCTTTATTTATTTTACGATTTCAGTGATTAGAACTTTCTTCGTGTGGTTTGCAATTTCCTAAAAAAATTACTTCTTCGATAATCTAATCTAATCATAAATCTATTTCTTCACGTCTCCCTTCCATTTCGAATAAAATTTCCTCAGCTCTGATTCTTAGCCTACACAGTTTGTAAGGTTTATTTTCGTTTTATGTTTTCACAGAAACCTGGACAACCCCCGACAATGCTGTAACCACTGGCAGCTCGGCCTTGATGTAAGTGCTCTCGAAAATATCACGCGTATTGGTTCATTGCCAAGAAAGCAGTGCTCTTGTCTTCTTCGAATGCATCCTGTTACGCAGGATTTAACAATGAAAGGCGAAATATGTATAAATTATGCAATCTCAATATGGGTACAGAAGTGCATAAAAGGCGAATTTCGTGTTGTCAAGAAGTTAATCTGTTAACGAAGTAGCTTTAGAATATAAGCACCTTCGTCGTTTCATTAGTAACTCGCGACAAGGCTATACTTTGAAAGCAGCAAGGCTATGTATTTACGACATGATTCAAACCATTATGACGATCATAATGCATTAAGGTAAAATTACAGTGATTAAAGCAATCAAAGCAGCTATACGTACATATAATTAAGTAAGTGAATATCTGTTGCTATTATACAATACAATCGTCGCCGCGTCATAGTTACAATACCTTATCAACCCTTTGTACTCGGAGCTATTTTAACTCGAAGATTAAACATTTGTTCGACGTAGAATATTTCCATCCTCTATGATTTCTTCAATTTCATGGGTATGAGATTGATCTATGTATAATAACTTGTACAATACTGAAATTTTTAGTAATTGACTAGTAGACACAGCGGATCTTTAATCTTTATGCAAAATAAAAATTTTCTACCTAAATTCCAACAAACTGGAGAGAAATAGAAATTTATATTATTATAGTCATTTTTTTCTTGTACTCTACATTTTTAATATCTTTGTCAAACCAAAATCTATAATTTAATGTCAATCTTGGAGGCATGAAGCGACAAGAAATAATTTTATGAAATTATTTGGTATAAGGGACATCATGTTTTTCTTTGTCGGAAGAAAAAGAAATATATGATAAATATAAATGTGTTTATATTGCATTTTTCATAGCGACGATATTCGGGAAAGAACTTACGAAGAGTCTACACTACACCGTGATGCAGAATCCATTGATAGAACACTCAACAGAGAGCTAGTAAGTATTTACTTGATTTGTCGAAACGCGTTGTGAACAGAGTTAATAAAAACTATAATTAAAAAATTTTTTAAAACTAAAATAACTAAACTCCTTGTCAGATAATAACGTTAACTTTTTCTTCTCATAATAACTAACTGAATATTTTTAATTAAATAATTGCTCAAGTATAATCTATTCGAAAGTTGGGTTCACACAAATGTAAAAAAAATTTTCGGAATTTCACGAATTTATCGAAATATGACAGTTTTAACAAAAACCGACAAACCATAATTGCGAACATTACATATGAAATTGTAAAAATTGTTTTATAACTGATATAATACTCGTGGTTTAGGTATACAATGATGTATATACATCTCGAATGAAACGAACTTCACCTCTACCTAGACACAGTGCTCAAAAGGAAGTAAAGTATGTCAACGAGACTTCATCAAGTGAGTATCTCGAAAAATTGAAAAAGCGTAAAACATCAAATTCTGCTTTTACACAACAGAGTACAAAGATGCGATAGCGTACAATGTGTACAATGTTTAGTATTTTTCTAATTTTTCTAATTTTTCTAATAGTTTTACTTTTTTAAATAACACCTACTCATTTTTGTCATAAATGCATAAAATCCGCTGTCTACCGATATAGGTAGCTGAGCGTGAATGTCTCCCCAACGACGCGACGCGACGCGCGACGCCAATAGAGACCAAAAGGTTAATCATGTTTCAGGAAACGTATTTTGGGAGATAAAAAAAAAACACTATAAATCCATATAATCGACAGTCCGTTCATAACAATGGTCTGTTTTTTTATGAAGAGATACCTGAAATACCTTTTCAACACATGTTCGAAAACAATTTTTCTTTTGATTCGTATTATACCAAGATGGTATGAAAACAGACTTGAGCGTACATACATACATGTTATTAGGACGAATCTCTATATCTTATAATTGAATGATAAACTGTTCTGAATTGTTCTGAAAGGCTACCAAACGGAACCAGTGGAGTACGTGCCAGTTCCATCACCGACGCCAGCGATCCCTATCAACCTGGCACCAGGTCCCAATACGAAAGTCACAACAACCATTAAAACGTACACATACGAGTTGCCAGGAGCACCCGAATCGTACCTACCAGGTGGTGGTGGCAGTGTGCCAGGGGCCGTTATGCTCCCGGGTGACCAGACCATAACGTACACGTTACCAAAAGGTAGCACTTCTGCGACCGATAAAACGGTCACCTATCAAACCATAACCGAAAACGTACCACCGAGAACACCGCCGGTCAGGTATGGCAGTCCAACGCCGGTTGTGGACATCACGAAAAAGTCTACGACCTTACACCAAGAGAAATTCTTCCGCGAAGAACATCTCGGAGGTTCACCGGCGGTGCAGCCAACGACGGTCGTCTACCATCCTGGCTCTCCGGAAAGTAAAACAACGATTATGCGAAACGAGAAATACTACGCGGTCGACGGTAGTTACCCGAACGGCTACGGTCCTGGCGATCGGCCGGATCATCCGGATCAAACGATAAACGAGAGTCACACCACCATAAATCGGATCGAGGAACACTATCCTAGCAGCAGGTCACCCTCCAGCGGACGATACCCGACACCTGATGATAAACCGGGAACACCGGTTAATTATTACACCTCACCGCCGCAAACCACCCCACCGCAGTCCACCACGACGATATATAAATTCTCGAACATGACCACGACCGTACCACCGCACAAGAATGCCGAGGATCACGAGGTCTTGTTACCAAAACCATTTCCAACCGATGGGGTTCAGGTTTGCCCGGCGAAACCTGCTACCACCCAACAACAGTGCCCGCCCAAAAAGTTGGAAGACCTTATGGCGTCGTTCTCGGACACTGAGGTAAATAATTAACAAGTACACAACAACGATGTCTCGCGCGATACATATAACAGTGACGAGCAAAAGTCTATACGGAATACGCGGAGGAGGAGTACACCGAAGTGCACCTAACGCTCGCACCGAAAATATCTCCGTTGTTCTCAGTATAATACGAGAAAATGTTTCAGGCAGGAAATATTTCACTCAAGAAAGAGTAGCTGCTGAAATTACGATTCATTCGTGTGTGTGTCATTGTCAACTTCTGCTACAAAATTTTTGTTGAACAGTGCACACCAATATTTTACGTTATATTTGTATAAAAGTAATATATAATTTTTTATTCGAATATACAATAATGATAGTACCGTATTTTTGACGGTGAAACTTGGTTCTTATTTATAAATAAAATAGTTTCTTTGTTTATCCTTTTAATCTAGAAAATTGATATCCCAAAAGTGTTCTATGTTTTACAAAAACCAGTATTTAACTTGCAACATTAAACGACGGTAAACGATATTGTACTAGCATTGCTATGTGCAGTATACACACACACACATATTATTAACTGTTATTTCATTGTATTTTAGCGCGAAGTGTTGGAGGACATCCAGAAACGAGAAAGAGTACAACAAAGAGAATCCCCTGCTACTAAAAAAGAAGTCGACTTTATACCCCACTCGCCACCCAAAGTGAAAAGTAAAAACGTTGCTGGCCCTCCAGTTTATTATCCTCCTGGATCTGCGGAGTTCACGAAGAAGGAAGAATCGAGCATGGCAATGTCACAAGCTGGTGTAAGTATACATGGTAAAGCCTTGATCTAAGAAAACGTAAACAGTAGATATAGGTCTACGAAAAACGAATATCCCCCCCTCAAGCTGAAGTAAAGTTTAAACCTACTAATCTAATTACAAAACTTCTTTATTTTTTATGGAACTTTGACCAGCTTATTTGTGTGGCATTTTTCTTATTAAAATGACACTAACAACACGATATAATGTGAACCATATTTAGTGGTTTAATTAAGAGTGTATATTATTGATGTTACAGTGATATGTTTCGTTAGAAATCTGTTCATAAAAATCTGTTGTTTATTTACAGGGTGGTTGGCAAAAGGGTAGCGCAAAATACGAATACGAAGCGTCAAGTAAGAGCAAATCGCAAACCAAAAGCGGCGGCGCTGTTGTCCCTGTGTGTCTTCCCCTTTGTTGTGCCATGCCGTGTACACTTATGTAATTTATTAATACATATTGTATACTGGTGCATATTAAGTTTATAGATTCAAAAATGTGCCTCAACTTTATTAACCATCCGTTATTCGCATAACGTGAAAGTAAAATTGCGATTCAAGAGAAAAAAGAAAGAGGAAGTTGTAAACAGAAATTAAATTGCCATAAAAAGATATCGTCGATATACATGTATACATTATACATATAAGTCGTTATGTAAATTGTGTATCTTATAAAACAGCTTCTGAAGTATTTCTCTAATTAGTTGCTGTTTTTATTATATGTATAATTTTCGGAAATACATAAGTACTAGAATTGCGAAGATATGCAGTCATCTAACTGATTTTATTGTTTTAATCAATAATATATAAAATACTGAATTAATTATTGTTTCATTTTGCTATATTTGCAGCAAATAAGAAACTTATTTATTTTTCTTCTCAACATCATAGAAAATCTTTTTGTGTTCACTTGTCATCACGTTTATTTACAATTTACAATATGTTATGATACGTATTGTAAGTAGCTTATCACTTTTTTCATATATATCTCGAAAAATATATGTGGCCACACGATACGGCAATTTTTAACAAATAATTTATTATATATGTAATTTTGTATCATAATAATGTTAAAAATATTCTATATTTTATTTCTTTACTGTCACGTAAACGAAATTATTGCATCATTTTTAATTTTGAGTTTTTATACAACATCCGTATATACATAGCAGCAAAAGTTCATATTTCAATTTTAATATACGACGTAATAAAGTATAATTTTAGCGCAACACATGGTAGTTTAAGATAATCTTAACATAAATGAATTTAGAAAGATGGTATAGTAATAGTATTAAGTTTCCTTTGTAGCTTAAAAACTGCCTTGCGACATTTCTGTAATTATACTATAATAATACTGTGAATTATGGTGCTATAATAATTGTAGTGAACGAAAGGCACAATGTACTTTCATTGTAAACTTATGTATGTGTACATACAAATACTATCTTTAAGTATGTGTCAAAAATTGTGCCATGTCGAAACACGTATTATCGAGTAATAAGAATAGCTTCTACATTAATAAAGCAATTTCCTCCTCTTAGAAGCGTGATCCCATGTTTATTCTCTCTTCGCGTTCGCCGTCATCTATACTATAGTATTTATTAATAAGTTACCACACTGACTTGAGAGGAACACCATCTTTTTAATAAAAATACACAGCGTACACAGTGGCAACACAGAATATTGTATCCTGGAAAAAATCGATTGTTTTATATGAAATCCTGTTGAACGCATTGCGCACCATGAGAAATGTATTATATTTGATGTGTTCTACCAAACTATTTGGTTCCTTCTAAACATATAAATCACCCTCAATATTCGATATTCATTATCGGTAAAGCTATACGCTAAAACTGTTGATCTTTAGAAGTTTAGAAGAATATTAAATACAATAATACAATGTAATTCAATATACGAGGTGCACTATAAAATCATCTAGACACATATTAATCTGTGCAATAAATTAAAAGTATTAAACATTGTACTGTTCCTTACATTTACAAAACTATCATAAGCATATGCATCAGCCTCTGCGTCCCAGATACACCTCGTACCCATTTTTACCCCAGCACCGTGTTGCTCACCCAACACCACATTTACAAGATATTTGTAACGTCCGAAGTTCAATTCTAAAAGTACACAGAAGATCGTGCGTGTAGTTTATTATTAATCTGGTGCCACTCGCTTTGAAAACAAAATTTCACCTTTAACTTTCTCTCTAATTACATCAGCTATATCTTTAGTCCACTGAACAGCTTCCCGAGCATCGTAAACTTTTGTGGAAAGCTGATCGAATAATATATTATGTATAGCTTCTTTAGCTCTGAGTGGTTTAAACCTGCGTAAAACATTTTGGTCCTACATATAGCTGCATTGTGATTATTAACCCTTTGACTATGAAAGATTTATACTTTATACAATGCGCGTTTAGCATTTTTAAGTATCGATTAATGCTTCAATATTCACTTGTTCCAAACAATGCGGTCTTAAACCATAAAATGACTACGAATTATTTCAACCGTTGATAATACTTGCAATGCAAGCAAACATGTTGGAGTCGAAGAGTTAAATTTAATGTGCAATAATGTTTTTACAATGTCAGAATAATATGAATATGTAAGTGTTTTAATTCTTATATTGGTTTTTAGTCATCTCATACTTCATTTAGATAATTCGTACGTAAAAATGTAAATATAATGTAATAGTATTTATCCAAAAAGAAAATGGAGAAAATAATTTTAATAGAAAAACGTAAAAAGTATGGACGCCTGGAAAAATATCGTGAACAATGAAACGTAAATAAACATTATTATTCGGATAAATAAAAAGTACTTCTCATGTAGTTGGGGACGTATTTGATAAATCTGTTGCTCGGAAGTCCCTATTCCTGCATCTTCAAGGACTTCCAAGTTCACTTGGGTTCTTTCTTTTTCTTCTATTTTCTCGACCGGCGTTTCAGCCTGATCTTTTTCTTCGTTTCCATTTTCGGCTTCTGCCGCTACGTCTGTTTCGGAATGTTCAACGCTTCCTTCCTCCATTTACTATAGGTTGTAGACGACGCTTACCCTGTTATTTCAATTAGTTTAGGTAAAACCACCTGTCAAATTACATTCAACATTCAACAACATAGTAAGTCATAGTACATACATGCACAATATAAATAAATAAACAAGACTGCCAGCCTTACGAGAGATCGTAGTCGTAGAATATGGCGCTCGTGTCGCCGTTCCCCTAGGCCGCATAGGGGAAAATCAATATAATGTTCCCAACTTCAACTTTGATGATATCCTAATGATATCCTGATGTGTATCCATGATA
The DNA here is from genome assembly GCF_051020765.1 of Lasioglossum baleicum. Lineage (NCBI taxonomy): Eukaryota > Metazoa > Arthropoda > Insecta > Hymenoptera > Halictidae > Lasioglossum > Lasioglossum baleicum. Next base: position 1,893,274 of record NC_134940.1, on the reverse strand, counting down.
TCCAATGATATCCAATCGTTGCCTCGTTGCTTATAGTAACATGTAAACCTCCCACGTTGTTACTGTAACACCTTATCTTATCTGTTATCTTGTCTTATATCGACTCTGGTAACAATGGCGCCAATCGCAAATGACAAAAATACGTTCTTAGAGTACGCATCAGTACGCATGGTTATGGAAATTATTTTAATGATAGTAATTTCTTTCCGTTTCTATTTTTATGATTATAGAAACAACATGTGCTAACTATTATAATATATATGTATTGCTTGTGATAACGTTGAAAATTTAAAATTGTGTAAAATATTACTATACACATTTGAATATGTCAAGTACACATACACAAGAGAAATCATAAGGAAATTTTTTAATAATTTATTACATATCTGCAACATTCACGTCGGTTCTCGATTTAACGCTTTCATAGATTTTGCATATGTGTACATACTATATATACATACATTTATGTATACATGCTCCGAGGAAGATGATGAGATAATGTATTGCAAAGAAACACCTCGTAAGCTGTTTACGTATGCGAAAACTTTCTAAAGGAACATAGTTCGCTTAACCTTACAATTTCGAGTATAGCATTATAATTAAGCATTTGAACAGCACATCAAACTCAATGTTGATAATTATATATTTTAACGATTGCAAATTCATCCATACATGATTTTTTTAGGAATTACTCAAATTGAATGCAAAAATAAAATAACAGGACCCACATGAGTTATATCGCTGTGCGGTTGCCAGGAAAAACGCCCCATGTCACATTTTCAAAAAATTTCAGTTTATGCATTAATTGAGATTTATACATACATATATAGTATAGGACAGGATTTACGTCTTTATCAGAAAAAAAGTCATGAAAATAAATTTGAAAGGCTTAAAGTGAAATTATGTGACAAGCGGCATTCTTCCTGACAACCTCAGATATTATAAACTTTATTTTCTGATAATGTAATTTTTCAAAACACATAGGCTAGACTGAAGATTTTTCTGCATAATAAGCGCAGTTTCTGCATTTATTGTAAGAAACAAAAGTCAAATAGAAAATTAGTTCTTCCTTAAATCGATCATTCCAAAAAGTCGAAAATATTATTCGGCATCGATGATTAAAAATTTATTAATAATTACTATATTAATCATTTCTGTAAATGTATATAGTAATTCTTAAAAAGAAGACCTAATGAAAATTTATCGTTTGAAGTAAAATATTTGATGGAGTTGAGACTCCGAAATAACGCATAACGCATATGATGAAAGTTTAGCTGCATTCGTTTTTAAAATTGTAACATATAATAACGAAATAACTACAATGTGGGAGAGAACGAATTATTTGATCAAATGCGAAAGATGAAATGAAAAATCATTTGAATTTCAAGTGAAACAATTTCCTGAAATAATTTCGCTGTTCAAATAAACCAACATCTGATTATTTCGAGTGACACGTAGTCAAATAAGATAATCTTTTATCTTAACGATTATTTTCCAAACAATTGATTTCGATAACGCCTAGGTCCGATAATTACAATCGAAACTTGAGATAAGAATAATACAGTAGTTGGAAATGCACTCAAGTATGACTACACAGTAAACTATAGTAAAAAATGGTTGGACAGCAGATTCTATGATAGATCCGCCGCCAAGATATAGAAAATATCTCCCCAGAAGGTACAGTTTGTTACGCTCCTGGCACCAGGTCTGTACGTGTACTGTATGTCTGCCGGCTCTATCCGTGGGTTACATAGACTCTAGCTCGATGTCCAGCGAGGGAGGAAGGCCAAAGGAGCGAAGCGAGAAGGAGTCGTAGCTGTTCGTAGCAGGCAGCAGCAGGCAGTAGGCAGTATGTATTGGCTGGTATTGGTATGTATGTAGCAGAGAATGCGCGAGATGGTGGGAGTAGTCGTAGCTAGATGATGATGATGGTAGGAAAGGCATGGTGGTGGTGGTGGTGGCGGCGCGGCGGCTGCGCCGGGTATTCGGCCTGGGCAACACTGGGCAACCGGCGCGGCAGGCCGGCAATTCGGTGGATCGAGAGAGGAGGGAGATCTCAGAATGGAATGGAATGGAAAGGCAGTCAGGTTAGCCGAGCAACGGTGGGAGAGGCTAGGGACGAGGCAAGGCAAGCGATTTAGCTGCTGCTGGTTCGGCAAGCCACGAGTTTAAGTGCCGAGGTCCCGTTGCCCGTGCCTGCACCGGGTGAGGCGTCATGAAAGCGCGCCAGTTGATCGAGTGCACCTCTCGCCGGACGAAACATCGGATTTCCCATTGTTGATTCTACGTGTTTGCCCCTCGTTCTCTGTTTCTCCGTTTTCGTAGCGAACTATTTTATTCGCGTGTGTCTCTTCCAGCCGCTGTTAGACTCCGTTCAAAGAAGAGAACGGGGATTAGGATACGTATATACCCCGATCCGTGGACAAAGGATAACCGTTCCCCGTGTGTTTTCCATGAGTTTCCCCGTTCAGTGATGGTACATGTCCCTGTTTCCGAAATGGTATCGCCACCGTTCAACTAGGACAACGTGCGTGCTGCTAACAAGAGTACATATTCAAAAAGCTCTCGGTGATACGCGTCGCGTTCTCTGTGTGATTCAGTGGTTTTCTTCGGTTCCGTGATCGTACTCCGCGAATCGTACCTTGACATATTGATCCCGCACAGGTGTGGCCTCCACGACGGAACCAAAAAGTGATCGAAACAATGAGAACTCGTCGTGTCCCGGCCAGTTGCTTTTAGCCTGAACAGATATGCTCGGTTTCGCGGTTGGTGTTTCACCTTGACGGTTGGAGCATCGAGTGTGCCAGTTACGTTTCGGCTGATAGTTTGACAGCGAGGAGACAGAGCTCGGAGCGGAGCGGAGGGACCCCCCAGGGGCCGAAACGCGGATGGAACTGTGATCCTAATGCTTCTCACGTTCCTACTACAATTTTCTATTCGCATCGTCGACGACGTCGTTAACGCAGGCCGTTTACATTCCAGAAAATAGTTGACAGTATTTATCGGATTCTAAGGGAAACGCATAAGCGTGCACAGGTATTATTTACAAGTTACACATATCGGTTGGGTTCGTTAGCTCGCCGCCGTTGCGTTGTCTCGTCTCGTCTCGTCTGCGTCTGGAGGGTGGCATCCCTCCCGGTCATTATCCCATTCCAAGTGTTCCGAGCAGTACGTTCCGCGAGGAGGAAAGTGTCTCGCATCTATCCAGGGCGGCGAGAGCATTTCCTTTTTAGATTCCAAATTAACGGGAATACCATAACGTCGGACATGCCTGTCGCCGACAAACCCGGTCGTTCCTGGTACTAGATCGAATTCGACAGTTGATCGACGACGGTATGTCGACCGTGTCTGTAACTTTCTAGTCTGAAAACTACTAGGAGGGACGAATTAAAAGTTGTCGACGAAAGTACCCGTGCTGAACCAGCTTTCGCAGTCATGACGGAAGGAGGAACCATACGAACGAGAAAAAAGAAGACCACGTGATCACCGTTCAGTTACCGAACCGCTCGATTAGGAGTAACGCGAAAGACTCGGCCGGAGATCAAAGGTGACTGGCAGTTGGTTTGTGACACGACGCGACGGTGACACGACGCAGAGAAGGCGCAAAACAAGTGGAAGAAGAAACAGCGTGTGTTCCAGAGCCAACCAACCAGCCAGCCAGCCAGCCAGCCGAATTAACAGTCGTCAGGGTTGCCGATGGATATGGCAGCTGTCGTTCCTTCTGCCATACTTCGAATTCGCTGCTGCTGCTGTTATCGACAGCGTGCTACCTGTCAGTCGGGCGAACAGGTGTTGTCGCAAGGTGTCCAGGGCGGAATACATGATTTCTCGTGATAACAGGCAACACCGAGGGAATTTCAGTGTCGTCGATCGATCGAGGGACTGCGTAGCCGCGTTCTTGCTCACGGAAAAGTGTTTGCCGGCAGGTCTTACTTAGGCCGAGCAAGTAGACCAGAACAGAAGAGAAAGGGGGAGAGGATATTGGCGAAGCGAAGGAGGCTGCTGCGGTGGATAAAATTCGTTGCGTATCCGTTGTTTCATGACTTCGTTAAGGATGAAGAGCAGCAGCACGGCTGTCGATCACCCGAAGCCGAATTTCACCTTTTACGGCACTCTGCTTCTTTTCTTGACGCTGCTCGCTGAGGTGAGTGGAATGGCGACGGATAATCGTATGAATCTAGGACGTGTTAGTCGAATGCCTTTCTGCCAACGATTCCGTGCATGCACGAGAGTGTCATACTCGAGACTCGAGACACGGTGATCGAGGCGGTGATCACATTCACTCCGATCTGGAACGGTCTGTGTTTACCTGTCGATTCTTTGCTTGGGTTTAACCCTTTTCGTCTCAAGGTAACGGGCCGTCGCTGCCGTGCGTCGCTACCGCCGCGAAAACCCGCGCCGCGCCGCGTCGCGTAACGATTCATCTTTACCGCCTTGTATGCTTTCGGAGGATTCTTCCGATATCTTTTTTCCCGGTCGAATCGATTCTCTTCTGCCTCATGCAATTGTTTTTTTTTCTTTTTCTACTGTCGCACAGCGTGGAGCATTTTGTCAGAAAAGACGGAAAAGCTATTTTAGCGTTATTTATGGGCTCAAGGTCTCTCGTAATACATAGTATAGTAGGTCTTTGAATTCGTCTTAACGTCAGCTATAATATGAAATCAAAGAATCAAAATGATCTTTATTTTCTGTCGAAACAGAATTTTTTTCGAAATTTTAGATGTACATACATAGAAGCTTGTGGATGTTAAATACTGTTAAATTTTTCTTCGAAACAGTTTTTCCTCAGATTATCGGAAACCCTTGAAAAATCGTGACAATGGAGCTCTTGGAGCTCTAGATGAAATTCAAAATTGTTGAAACGTTTTTAAAATTGAAGATGACAATATACGTATGATTTCCACTCTAATAAAATCATTAAGGAAAGAAATAACATTGCAGACAGTTTTTACTTTGCATAAAGATCCGCTGTCTAGCAATGACCAATTCTGAACTCGAATGACACAGAACCTAGCCTTTTAACATTGTTATTTTTTACTGACTCTACAAGAGCATGTTCTTAACTATAATTTACTGACGGATAATCATGAATTCTTGAATTTTCATATTCGAATTTTCGGAATTCTTTTTACGAATAATGCACAAATAATGCAGCGTGTTCTGACTTGTTTCATGATGTCGCTAATAACCTAGCAGTTGATGCGACACATAAAACTATAAATAAAAAAAGTTCATATAATTTTTCACTTTCGTTTTTCCTCAGTCGATCGATTTTACTCTGTACAATGTGTTCCGATTTCTTTCATCTATCAGGAGCAAATTTTTCATGAAAATTTAAGATTTTAGATTCAAAATAACTACTCTTAAGAAATTATATTATTCGTTACTTGAACCCACACAGTATTGCTATTTTAAGAACCACATATTTCTGCACAATTATCAATTATTTTCCATCAAACTACAAATAATCTCTTACCCTGACTTACATGAATGTCCCAGATACAATATCTACTCTTATCATTGGACGGTGCATATTTATGTAAAATAGAAATGATCTACCTCAAATTGCAACGAATAGAATAGTTGTGTAAATAGAAATTTATTGCTTTTACTATTATATGTATAGAATGGTTTTCCTATTCTACATATACATATGTCACCTACAATACTATTATAGTTTTTGTTAGAAATCTAGAAAATTTGCAGTCTACTTAAGAATTGACTAATCCGTTTACTCAAGTATACCTAACTAAATAACTCGAAGATTATTTGGAAAATAGTGAACAGTTGCCATATTGATTGTAAGACATTTCCAGCTAAGCAGGATGATCGCAAATCACAAGAAAACGTCTACAAATCAATACAAGTCTATCTAATCTACTAACTAAGTGGTTCTAATACGTTCCATGAAACGTGTTAAAAAGTTTCAATGATACCAAGAGTCACGAGTCACGAGTCCTTTCGATTAATATACAATTTTATGCGTTCATTATATGCATTGTATAATACATAGAATTCGCACTTTGACCCTGTCCTTATCTTCATAATTGAATGACGGAATCAATCGCCTGGTGTTTATGAATCTGTAGAGTCCATCAATACAAAACATGCAGGATTCCTAGAAAATCAATTCGGAAGAATATGATTTATGGATACTGTTCTCGGAACTATCGCTTCTATTGTGTAAGTGTTAGCAGTATCACACTAATTTTGTTAGAAAAGTCAAGGCCATTCACCATTTAAATTTTTACATAATTCTTATACATATAAACAAAGGATTGCTACAATATTTCGCCTAACGATAGTGGTGTGACAAGTCTCGAAATATCACTGAATAATTGTGCTATTTTTTCTAATATTTTTTTTCTTGTCATTCATCAAACCAATTGTTCTTACTTCTGAAAACAGTTGAAATCGTACGGTTCAATATTTAAAAAGTTATCATCTTTTTAAGACTGTCTGAATATTGGTGGGATTCACTCTGTATGTAGTATGTACATATGTATGTACCTTGTTGCGATAGAAATACATCACGTTACGGAATTTTGTCGAATTAATTCGGTTCGTTAGACGAAAATCCAAGGTATCATTGTCGCGGATCGTTGCTCGGATAAGCATACTGGTCTCTGTCGTTGGATCACAAAATCACAGGGGTCAATGGGCATCAGCGTACGAGAGGCATCGTTCTCGACAGTTGGGAAAGTCAGGCGAGTTTCGCAATTCAGAGACAGAGATTGGCCAAGCAAAAAAAGCTATAAAGAAATTCTTCGAGTTCCCCTTCACTGGACGCTAACAAATTCAATTTTATTTTATTACTACATATCTTCCTTCGCGTTCATTAAAACGGGAGCGTTAGAATCAGAGAGAGGCTGTACTGTGAAATGTATTCCGGAAACTTATAACTTGTATAAAGATTTTCTTTTACATGATAATTACTCGAATCTCAGTACTGTTTAATATCTTTATCTTTGTTCTGTTTAACATCTTTGTTCTGTTCAACACTACACCTACCGACCATCAAGTGACTATGTATAATGACTAATGGGTATGGCGTGTATGTATGTTTTTAAAAAGTGGTTTTAGATAATAATTTCGTAGATATTTTAGTAATATTACAAACGTGTTTTTGATTCCGACTTGAAAGGAGAGAAAATTTCCTACGACACTTGAACAAACACAGCTTTACCAAGCGCGAGTAAAACGTGATTGACGTCATCAAATATCTTCGAGTGATTCTTCGAATGATTCTCCGAGTGAATAGAGCGGGATAATACTTTAAACAATGCAAGTAGTTTGATAATAATTATGGTTGATCACCAGCGTGAAAAATACATGTGATCATACTATTTAATTTGTGGTGATTAAACTTCGGATTTTCTGTATTTATGGGAAAAATTAAGATATTTGAAACAGTAAAAAGTTATATATTTAAAAAAATTTTTTTTTCAATATACAATACATGTACGACATTTGTTACCGGTCAATAATTATTAGCTGGTTAGGTTAGTCACAAACTAGGTTAGAACAAACAATTGTACAAAAAGACGGAAGATTATAACCATTGTAATTATCAGCAGTCGTTATGCATAAACGATTGGAAAAGATTGAAACTTTTACACGCACACACACACACACACCTTAGAATTCTTTTAATATTTTTCAGTTTTGTATTTGGTCCGTTCATTTCGATCGGAAACGCATAAAAGCTATAGTCTACTTATGTATAACAAAAAATAATGCAACTTTCCGAAGAATTTCTTGGAGAAAATGAAACTAGAAGCACGATGAAGGATAGAATATAGTTTAACGACTCGAGGAAAGTTTCTTCAGCGAAAGTCAGCCGCTTTGTATCCAACGAGGTTTGCAAGAAATGAAATTGTTTTACGTTCGACCAATGGCCCACGCCCATTTCGATTGTCTTCAGAAATCGAAATGGTACGAGTTGCCTTGAAATAATATCGTGTATCGAGGATTGCCGACTGTGGTATAATATTACGGGATACTATACATACATATAATAGGTCATTCACGTATGCCAACGAGAACAGTAAGTAGGCTAGGTGAAAGTGAATAATGCATTGATCGACGGAAAAATAATACAATGGCGAATTTTGTGTGCAGACCACTTGAAAATTCAGTGCAATTCGATAAAACAGCAGAAATCGAAACAATAAAGGAAATTAGTATATATGTATATGTATATATTTGAAAGAAAATCTCATAATGAGGTTATGGATACTATTGGATACATTATTTTTTTGAAAATAATAATTAAAATAATGAAAGTTATACCTAGTATATTTATTTTGTTTCATTACAATTTAACTAACGCTAAACCTACCACTGCCGGTCAAATGACCGGTTTTATATTTTTCATTTCACAATTATTGAAATTATCAAGTTGCTTACATTTCGATCGATTTCTTTATCCAAGCACATATTGTAATAAAAATGGCAAAAAATCTAAATACATAGAGTCTTGTCATTTTTATAAGCTAGAACACACATTTTCATCGCTTTTAGTGCTCGGTAGGTAGGTTCAGTGTTGAAAAATGAATTTGGAGTTACCGTGCCAAGATCAAATATCAATGCTTTTTCTAAACAATTCTCATCCGGATTATTTGAGCAGAGACAGAACATTTGGCCGATTTGTTTGTAAATCGAATATTTTCGTTGGATACTAGTAAAATGGGAAGCAACCGTGACATTATTGGCCTAGAATTCGGGACTCATGACCGCTTGCTAAATTAAGCGCTTACTACGAGGAACCTGTTCACCGAACAGTATGTATTACAAATAACTGAGATTGTCGACTTATTTGAAGTGCCGCAGAAGCCGAAGCTGCATCAACGGATGCGCTGAATCTCGCCCGTTCTGCCTTGGTTTTCTTTTACCGTCGCCGCGCGCCGTCAGCAGATTTTCAAGCCCTCCCGGCTTTTCCTAGCGGCTTTCCAAGCCGTACAGGAGAAGGCTAAGCTGGTGAAGATGCAGCTTAACGCATAAACTCGCCGTTTCACTCGTTAATTCCCTACGACGCGACACCCCTATCGCAACGATCAAAGGTTTTCCACTAATGTGGCACGAACCCTTCCCGACAGATTGTAGGCAGTTTATCCGTCCATGGGGTATAAAAATAAGCTGTAAGTTTCGTTGGAAAGATTACGCTCGTCGTATATCATCCAATTAAAATTTTCACGAGCCATTTTTTAATTTATTATACATGCCTGAACCGCGGTTAAATTGATACATATAACAAGCTCATTCTCTCTGATTCGTAGCAGATTCTCGGAAACCATACGCCTGACATTTCATTCATTTTTGTTCAACTAAATGGGACAGGGAAGCTAATTAAAGTTAGGATAATACATACAAAACGCAACAATACTACAAAAATACGTACGAAGTGTGGACAGTCACAGTCTGGACAGTTTTCGGTAACCAAATTCTCAAAATTTGGTCGAATTAGTTGAGCAGTAATTATTTTTGAAATTGATTCTAACGCTGGTCTGTTAATCTTGACCTTTCTGCAGTTTTATTATTTTTTAACGTTGAAAATACTGGTTCGCACATGTATGTGCTATCACTGCTACACCGAACATAGCTGAAATACGCCTAATTGCATATACATAACATATTGGGGTAATCGGTCGACAGATAAATAATTGTTCGATTAATTTCGATTAATTCCAGTGTCGCTAGATAAGGGGAGAGAGCACGAATTGAGGGGAAAAGGTTACCCTCTCTCTCCTTTCTCTGCCAGTACCGGATGTGTCAGTGTCACGTGACTGGACCGTGGCGGATATCTAGGGAAATAGCGTCGTAGAAGACGAAGGGTAGAAGTAGAAATTTATTCGTGAATCGTTGATTAAATTTTTGCCCAACTCTGCCGTAGACTTGCATAGTGTTAGTTGGTGAGGCGGCAGCAGTGGCGGTACGGAAACAGGGACGATGTTTTACATACGGCGCGGCGCGGTGCGGCGGTAACTATGAAGTTTAAGAGTGGGGGAAGTACCTAAGCGGATCCAGGATATGTATGTAGTGACAAATGGGTTATATGTACCGACTTCTTTTATGACTCAAACAAACAGCTGATTGTTTCACAGCAAAGATATGAGGGGGGGGGGAGAGAGAGAGAGAGAGAGCGAGCGAGAGAAACTATACATATAATAATGTATTCATTTTTTCAAGATTAGGTAGATAACATACGCTACGAAAAAATTAAATTATGCGTATTCGGGCTTGAGAACCAAAATATGCACAGAATGGTTAATAAGTTCTCAACAACCAATGTGGATCCAAAACATGCATAGAATTGTTAATAAATACTCAACAGCCAGATTTTTTATCCAAAATAAAATTCTATGCTGAACAGCCATTGGAAATCACACATGCATACAATAAATACGAATTTTCTTATTCTTATTATACGAATTTTCACGAATCGGGTAATCATCAAAGAGATTACCAATCAAAGAGATATCTTGATCACTGTAACTGTAAAATAAATTATAGTATACAATGGGGGTTAAGGGTTGATCCGACGACACCTTTATATGTTCAGTGACGGAATAATGGTAAAAAGACAGATTGCACGCGTCGTTAATGTGTGCGACACACTGTGAGAAATACAAACGGAAAAAAGTGAATATTGTTAACTCGCTGAATGAGAATATCCCATTAAAAATTGAGCGGACAGACTAATAAAACAGGCGTCGCGTCGCGTCGCAAGGGCAAGAGCGGGGCTCACGCGTGGTTGTCTGTCGCTTGTCACTCGACCGCGCGCGGTACGTTTGCGCATCCGGATGTGGGCTTGGAGTACATCCTGGCGTATTCAGGGAGCATGCGGTCGTTTGCAACGAAAATAGAGCAGACGGGAAAAATAAATCAGCCCGGTACAATATCTCTCAATGACACGCGTCGTTGTATCGCGATCGTGGTTGGGTCCGGTCTATACACTTCGCGTCAATACTATGTGCTACAATAAGACTATAAGACACTGTACGAGTCGTTTAATGCAAACACAAGGTTAGGATAACGAGGAATTAGGTACAAGTTCTATCGAATGTTCAAAATTAATATAGTATATTAAAAATTAATAATACATTACAATTAATTCGTTTAATGACAATTAAATCCTTACGATATGGTATTAAACTGAACAGACAAAAATTGGACTTGCACCACTTTTGCATTCACCCTTCAATGCAGGGATTGGACCCCTTCTCTCTCTCTCTCTCTCTCTCTCTCTCTGCCAGTACGAATTAGTCATGAACACCGCGCCGCGGCCGTGGCGGAAGCGTGGGGGAATAGCGTCGTAAAAGGATAAGGTAGAGAGTAGACCGAAGTCTTACAATTAATCTGGCAAGTCTGATTATTGGGTCTGTGAGATCCATTAATTGAATTTGTACTGTTTTAACTGTGTTTGATTTATCTTGGAATTTTGAGAAATTCTAATTTGTCGCCGAGGTGAATCCTAGTTTTACTAGGAGCAGTTTGAAGCACCATAGCAACGTTAATATTATGCAAGAGAAGCTTGCAAGAGAAGTAAGTATTATACATAGAATAGTACAGTAGTAGTAGAATAATAAAATAGTACATACTGCGCATATTACTACTATACAGTAGAGTACAATTAAAAATTAATTTTGTATTTCGATACAAATGTTTTTAAATAATTTACTTTGTTTCGATGTAAAGTAAAACGATCATGCCTAAACTACTTCATAGGTGCTCCATAGCACACCATAACTACTTCAACTGAAAAATGTAATGTAAAACCATTACGGAAAATCTGCGGGTCGAGGTTGTGTCGTATCTGTTACCCAACGAAAGCGAATTAATACACCTGGTTCTCTTTTTACACGACGGAGGACATGTAAAAAGCTGCCTGAAAGTGCACAGCATGTGAAACATGCTTTACGAAACTGCATAAATGACATTGAAACGTACTTGAAAAATTATATAAGCAAGGAAAACGTGTTGAAAACCCGTGGAAACATTTTATGATGTCACTTCGTGTTTTTTAATTTTTGTTTTGATATTATGAAAGTACAGACCAAAAACAAGTCGGTCCGGCATACGTCTTTGAAATGACCTTCCTTTGACGTAGTTTAACGAGGCAAATGTGCCTACCTACATAACAAATAACACCGCAAGACCAACGTCTATCATTAAGAATAATCAAAGGAACCAGACAAACGACAATAACGATATTTTAACCATACATACATTACTCTGCGCAACATCGATCATACGACATACACGGCATACTCGCATAATTGCTTGCATGGATAACGCACTTCAGGTAACAAATAGTTTAAGTGGACAACAAAGTTTCGGACGTCTTCGGAAGCTTTGAAAAATCACGTCGATTGTTTCTTCAACGCAAAGACGGCCAGTGTTTATAATATGTACATGATGGAATATACACGAATATAACAGAATGTATACTAGAATATGTACACCGGTAGGTGCCAGAATATACGCGCGCGCGCGAGAGAGAATATGGTAGAATACATATAATATATGTAATATGTACTTAGAATCCACCAGTAGGTACCAGAATGTAGCAGTATATGTATACCAGAGGGTACCAGAATATACATACCAGAATGTACCCAAATATACCAGAACATACTATAAAAACGTAATACACATACTGTGCTGCCAGAATGTTAACAGAGTCGTAGAAAATGGTAACTACGTAATCGACTGATTGTAATATTTTTTGGTAATAAAGAGGAAATCGATGCTGATCCGAAAATCGTATAAAGACTTTTGCAATGACCCAACAGAACGATGTTTGAGCGAGAGTTTACGATTGAAAAATCCATTACCCGGCAACAATTGCAACGAAGCTCTCGGGATCCTTCGGAAGTATTATTGCAAACGTTATTATCTTCGTCATCGATTGCATTAGCTACGCGATTGTACTTATTGTACATGTACTACATACTTACATAGAGACCCACGCGAACATGCGTCTAGGTGTCAGAGTTGGACGCACATGATTATGTACGACCTTATAACGGAACTCCGCGGACACTGTTTTCGAGCACAACTCTCGAGAGAGACAGAGAGAGAGAGGGAGAGAGAGAGAGAGAGCGGAGGCCGTGGAAAACGGTTCTTCGGCGACTGGCCATAAAACGCTTTTAATTTGCACCAACGTTCGTGTACGGTGTACACATCGATCCTACCTGTTCTTCATGCGAAAAAATTTCACGCCCGACCGTTCGCTGATCGCGCGAGAGCCCCATTGTGCCCACTTTCACAATGAGCTTGTTATCTACGCGCTGGGCGCACTTCACCGGAACACTGTTTTGTTTTTACACATAAACAACCTTGCGATCGCCGAATAACTTGCATTTTCTTCCCATAAGAGAAAAAGAATTACAGACGTTCGACCGTTTCCAGCGCTTGCACACTGTCACTGTCAATCGCGTGGCTCCCCGCTAACAAGGGAGGGTTACACGCTGATTTTAATGGAAATATTTTGTTAATTGAATGAAAGGGGGTGAAAATGGCCCTCAAAGTTGGGGTGGTAAATTCCATTTTATCGAATATCTCTGAAACTACAATTAGACCTAGACGAAAATTTCAAAGTCCGATTTGTGCGTCTTTGAATGACGAATCTTCTAGTGTAAATTGATAAAAAAAAATGATTTTGTTTATAAACATACGTTCGAAATTAACTATTCATTGCGAAATTTGTATAAAACATTACAATTTTTTCATGAAAATTCATATACACAGTCTGTATACCTCGATGAAAAATATGGGAAAAAATTTTGTTTTGTTTTGTGCGGTGATAATAATCATATGCCAGATATTTAACCAGATATTTGAGGGTGGGAACGAATCGAGCTTGCTCTATCTTTTCATAAGATCAACTCTCTGTGTGATTCCAAGAAGGTATGTATACTGCCAAATGATATGGAATCATTTATTATTGATAATATGTAGGCGTGAAAGGGATGCTGCAAGATGATCTACAACGCGATTGAACGTTACAATAAATCTTCGTGATAAACCTCTGCCCGAGAACCATGGTGCAACCCCGTCTTCAATATTAATACTGAAAGAGTACTCCTTGTACCAGTGTGCTCTGATTGTGAGACACTTTTAATAGCTATCTACTTGCAGTCTAGGTGCAGTCTAACTGGGGGACAGCGAGTTAGCATCCTCGACACCTCAGTCCTCCCTACCTCTTCAGGATTTCATTCCTACTTCTTTGGGGTGTTATCCCCACCTCTTCAAGGTTTCACCCCTAGTTCTTCAGGCGAAACTAAACCTAGGTGCTTGAAGCGGGTCCAAGGATTCGCGAAGGCCGCACATGCTTGACGACCGAACCTTCGAATTTTCCAGACATCTGGAAATCACACGCGCTGTAGCTTCAAGCACCTAGCCGCGCTGAGCCGACGAAGGGACGACAATTTTAGGCATTTCATGGCAAGGGACTGCATCGAAGGTGCCCAGATTCAGGCGGCAATGTTATTAAGCCAAGCACCTAAGCGGCGATAGGCCCAACGCCAAAGCCAAAGCCAAAGCCAAAGCCGTAGCCAAACAAGAAAAAGTCACGTACCGGGCCCACTGCACAATAGCGATGTCCCTGCCATGAACGTTGCCTAGCGCGAGCTTCTACAACCGGTTTGCTCTGGTGTCTACGGCCACCCGAAGATCGTTTACTGCACTCATAGACTATACAATAAACATAAACCCATACACACGGCATGTGTAAATATAGAGTACGTGTACAGAAAAACAGAGAATCTAGTGAAGCAAAGATAACGCGGGAACATGTGAGGTCACAAGATAATTCCAAAATGGCTGGCAGGACAAGATCGACACTGACGCCTGTGAATTTTGTGTATATCTAATTAAACATGGATGAAATATGGAAAAGTTGTTAATACTCGGAATTACTGCAACTAACGCAACAACCTAATATCAACTACATTGCTTTATACACGAGCAATCTCATTTACTATACATATGTGTAATGCGCGAAAGGATCCTCTAGACTACTATCGTATTGAAGTGATTGGGTTACATAATTTAAATCGTGAAATTATTTCGCAAGAGAACATTCGTCCATCATTTACTTCTGAGTCAGAATTTATGAATTTACATGAATGGCGCTGAATGGCTCGTTTCCCGAAAGAAGAAAGCTGAAGTCTTAATAGCTGTCCACTCCACTACTACATATGTTGCAAGTCTGAAATAAGAGAAGTGGTGTGATCGCGTGATGGAAGCAGTTGTGTCTTCAACTATTTTCTTTCGGGAAACTGCTGGTACATAGTAGGAAATTAATTATGTAGAATTGGGTTTCAGCGTACGAAAATTATTGAAATGTTTCTTGGATTATTTTTAACCAAATAGCGTGAAAAAATAAATAAATTAATAGTCGATCAAATTTAAATAATAGTATTCTACATAGAATGATAGAGTCTATTGCAGCCTAGACTATTACACCCACCCAGCAAATATAATATACATGTTATATTAAATATTACAGTAGAATATAAACTTGGAATAGAGTATTTCGGAAATATACAACCTATAAATATAAAACCTATCTTATCGTAAGATGTCCAGGATCCCCCCCGACTGCGCAGCCTTGCAGAGAACATCCCGAAGTACATTCTGTTCCGTGATGGGACAGACACAGTGACTACATACATACAACTTGGTAGCAATAAGGAACGCGTTTCTTGCTTGCGAACCTTGATAAAAACTCGGACAATTGAGGGGACAAATGAACGCAGCGATACTTTCTCACACTTCAAAGTCCCACGGTGCCTGCTGCAAACTTAGCACACAGTGGATACGTCAGCAAAATGACAGAAAACATATTAGCAGACGTTGTTTCGCCTACAGCTATTTTGCGTCTCGCGAAATATTTTCGATTCTGCTGACAATCCCAAAATAATATAATACTCTCGGGGATTCCATAAAAATGTTGACCCTTTGCATTCGGAGCTATTTATCTGGAAAATTAAACATTTCCAAGTCTTCTAGAATCTAGAATATTTCCGTTCCCCATGATTTTTGAAATTTTATGCATATGAAATTGGTATAATACCTCCTCTGGTACAATACCTATAAATGTTTAGTAATTGATTAAATACCGATATATTTTTGATAATGGAAACAATATCTTGAATAATGGTACAGCAATTTTTAGCGGTGCCTCCTCAGAGGTGACTACCGAGTGCAAACGGTTAATATGTATAATGTATTGTATGTATCAATTTTGTTCGAGGAAAAAATTGAATTTTTCATGCTCGCTTGGAATATATAATTTGATCAGCAACCACCGTACGTTTCACGGATCGCACAACTTTATTGCCAGATATTAATCTGTTGACTGGCGATTTTCTTATCTCAAGTGCATGGACACTCTTAAAGAAAACGTAAAATGAAGTTTACAAAGATTCTGCTGCTGCGATACGTAAGAAAATGGAAAGTTGCTAAAAGTTGCGTGCGAACGATGAATTAATTTCGATTCTTCGGTTAACGGATGAACGGATAACCACACACTGCCGAATCAATTACAATGCCCTCGAAACAATATTTGCCCGAGACTTTCAAGAATTTGTTTATGCGCATATCAAACCGATCGGCGGCATGTCGACGGTATCACCGCGCTCAACCAATCGAGTTGTACATGTACATATCTATATGTATTGTATCGTACACCTATGTATGGTATATGTATACATATTACTGTTACATAAGTCGTATCTGATGTCATTGTTCGGATCAATGACTACTTCCTTGATGTTCCAATTCCCTGAGAATATTCCCAGCAGCGAAAATTGTCCGACTTCCGGCATGTTCTACGCAAGGGTTTATGTATTAAGATTGAATCGCGTGCGCGATAAAGATACAAATGATGCAGGCTAGTGTAGCTAGCACGTGCACTCGACTATCTCAGAATTCTGACGTCATTTGGGGGGATGGGAAAGAAAATCATCAGACTGGTTCTTCTACCAAACACTATGTTCTTACCCTTCTTTTTATCATCGCTGCGCTCATTTAAACGGGGCCCGCATCCTGTTTTCAGCTGGTTTTGTATGTAGTTATTTCCTTTTCTTGAAATCCCTCTGTATACATATACTGCCTAATTTTGTGAAAGTTTATTCTACCAGTTCTTATACTGTACTGTATTATAGTTGTAAATTGAATCGACCAGAGAGAGATGCATAGTTTGGTGTTTTGAGTTTTCGTTTTAATAGGTGGACTTTTATGGTAGAAGAGATAGGAAAGTCATCAGCATTTTTTTAAATGGGATCGTCTCTTTTTCCTGCATCAATCGAGGAAGTTTCATATTCTCTACAAAAATGTATTAACCTATCGATTAATATCGAAAAACTAAATTAAATTAATTTTTTATTACCAACATTTAATTATTTTCACCTAATTGAGAGTTATCCGAAGTCCTAACCCAGACCAACTTTTTCGAAATGATGAAACTCGCCTGAACTTTCTCCCGCGTATTCGATAAAATTGCACGTGAAAATAAAATCGATGTACACGAGTTTCGAGAACTAACTAAATAAGTGTTATTTAACGAGTAAAGTTTTCGAACATTAGTCACAGGACGCGTTTGAATCACGTTAGTATTGCAATGGAGTATGAAATCCGACAATTTTCGCACATTTTCATGTGAAACTTCTACCAAAATGTAATACTTCCATCGGAACCCCACTTTAATCGGTATTAAAAATTCAGTACGTCATGCATATCGATGAACATTTCTGTTCATGCGGTAACGTTTTTAATCATTTTATTTCGCATTCGCTTCGGTATATGTACAAGTATTTCTGCTATACTCGTTATACCACGTATGTATCATTATCAACGACTCATTATTTTCCGCCTTAGAGTTACATAAATATGAGAATTATCGAAAGATATACATTATGCATCCTGTTTGGAATTATCCTAAACACGATGGCAAAACATCCAGCGATGGGAACAATCTCTGTGTTAATTGGCCTCAGGTATAATTGGCGTTTCTGAATGTCAAAATTGTAATTTTCATAGATAGAAATTGATAATTGTTCTATCGTTACAACGTAAAATGACTCTCGAATATGAAAATATACAAAGATATATCATAGAATTCTATGGAAACACAATGAAATCATCTAGAGCAGTGTGTTTCCCAACCTTTTCCGTGCCATGTCCTACCTACACAAGTCTTTCTAAAATTCTTATGCCACCTACGTAACATACATAATTTTTAATATTCAAAAATTGAATTGTTCACTGAAGGAACTTGTAACCCCTTTGCTTTACACTCGGAGCTATTTTAACTCAAAGATTAAACATTTCTTCCTTGCTAGAATATTTCCATTTCCTACGATTTTTTTGAAATTTTACGATTCCTAAATGTTTAGGTAGCAGGGGTGTGCGAGATTCCCGAAAATGTTCGGGATTCCCGTAACGATATATCCGGGATTCCCGAGAATTCTCGCAAAGGAAAAAGTAACTTGAAATAACCTCGGTAGAGTAACCTTACTCGCGGAAGCACAACATTTTTGGGACACCTCGTATGTGTTTTTATCTTTTATGCATATCGCGAAATATCTAATTACTCGGAGTTGCATTATCTGATCACTTTTTTCGTATTTATTCGTATTAGAAACCACTCGTTAGGTCCTTTTGGATATGATACAGCCACTGGCAGCCGATTAATGGACTTCCGGTAGGCAAAGTGCCAAATATGTTTCTATGCAGCGATTTACCGTTTCTTACTCGGTCTGGACTTGAAAAAATTAAACAAGTGACCGTGACTAACGCGTTTGCGGTCACGTTTCAACCTTAGTGAACGTAAATCTCTCTCCAAGCTTCATACTAGCACGTACAAGGATTAGCGTTGCCATATAGTCTGCTGAACAAGTACAAAACTAAATGCATTTGGGCGAATTCAACCTGATCGCAAACTCGGAAAAATCTGAAAAAATACACATTAATAATTACGATGAGGCACAACTACACATAGTAATGTAAACGTGGTACCCTGAAAACTTCAATACAAGATCGGCAATTTTATGCTTCCGGATTTTTCGAAAAATCGATTTTGCAACTAAAAATTCTGAAATAATTTTTGTGTCGTGTGTGCTATTAGGTAGGATGTTTATGCATTTTTCGTAATTTTTGTTGAGCAGAACGGAAGAACAGAGTATAATTGATTAAATGATAGGGGTAGGGGTGCCGAAGGGGTACCCCTTCAAGTGGTAGGGGTACCGACTTGAAACTTGTCACAGAGGGTTTCCCCTTTGGGAGCCCTATATCGAATGGTCCGACCAAAAATCGATTTGGCTCGAGGGCACTTTTCTTTTCTTTTCTTTTCTTTTATGATCATCGATTGCGTCAAATACGAAAGTCCTGAAAATTTCGGGCGACGCGTACAATCGACGCGAAAACTCGACGAATATCCGTGTATATTTCGAAACGACAATGATTCACAAGATTCGGGGGAATTTTTGATCATTCACGGAACCGAATGCGAGTTGTATAATTCTTTGCTAATTCCCAGAATCGGTACGATTGCGTCAACCGTTCACGGTACAGATTGTGCAACATGAATTATCCGACATCACTTTCTCTCCGGGACTCGGTCACTCAAAATTAATTTTCTAAATGACGGTCGCGGAGTGGACAAGTCACACGCGACGGATTTTCGATTAAATCACCTTACAGTTACAGGATTGAAGAATGGCCGAGAATGTTGCGTGACTCACCTATATGCTAGTCAGTCTTGGATCCTATACATATAAGGCAATTTAATTGAATAGCCGTGTGACTGTGCGTGATATACTCTGTACAAGGTATACTATTATGTAATAAGGTACTATTCACAATATTTTAGTATTTTCGCGGGAAATAATGATGTACCGTTCAGTCTGAAATGGAATAGGTTGCAGGTTTTACAAAAAAACAGAACCGGGAAAGTGAAAGTGCCAAACAAAAAAACCTGGTTCCACTGTGACTTCTAGTAACTCATTTCGATATACAGTGACGACCGGTAAAGACAAGTTCTCGAAAGTAAAAGTTTCTGTTTGAACTGGACCTATAGCCTATACATGTGATAAAAATAAAC
This sequence comes from Lasioglossum baleicum, assembly GCF_051020765.1. Classification (NCBI taxonomy): domain Eukaryota; kingdom Metazoa; phylum Arthropoda; class Insecta; order Hymenoptera; family Halictidae; genus Lasioglossum; species Lasioglossum baleicum. The sequence goes on along the minus strand of NC_134940.1, from coordinate 1,873,164 downwards.
ACATTTTTCTCCAACCGGGATACATTCACCAATATTAAAAACTAAAAACGTTCCCAATGCCTTGATTGCTACAAACATCGAATGCTATTTAATATGGATATAACGATATTAAATAATTATTACTAGACTGCGGATGTTTGTGCAATTCTCAATTTTTCTAGACAAATCTTAAGAAAGCGGTACCAAATATAATCCTATTTTCATTGGTGTTGTACAATTTTTTCGGTTCAAAATAAATAAAAATCGTACTAAATTTTGACGAATTTAACTCTATAAATGCATAAAGATCCGCAATCTAATTATTAAAGTTAAAAATTGATACACACACATATTCCGAATACCTTATTTATTTGAGATACTTGTGCAAATAATCTGAGAACTGAAGGATTGGTTGTGTTTCTCTTATGAAAGGTATTTTAATAAATGTTCTAAATAAATTGTTTTTTCATGGAACCTTTATCATTATATTCGTTATTAGCGCGTTCAGTTTTTTCAGTTGTATATGTTCTATTTAGGACTTCCTAGAAAATTTAGTGGAGAAAAAAAAGCAATAGTTCCTGTACGAGTTGCATGGGATTTGTATACTGTACTGTACTACACATTTTCTGTGTCCCAGAAACTTGAAAGATTTCAGTTCTTATGGCAATACATAATAATCATTTGGGTCTAGCACACTCTCTCGCATAACTGTTTCCCATATCTGTCTTCAAAGGATAATGTCCATGAATAATAAGAAACTTGGAAAGAAGAAAGCGAGATTATGAACCTTGTACATGGGTACCTCTTACTCGCTAAAGAAAATTCCACCAAGTTAACTCAACTTGTAACAAGTTTTTAGGTGACAAAGAAAATTTCCTGTTCTGGAACTTTGCAAGTTTCCATGTAGAAAGCTGTGTAATAGGCACTTGTTCCTTTTGCTACATTTTATTATCCTAAATGAAAAGTTTATGTGCTTCTTCGCATCCCAGTAAACTCCCAGTGCCTTGAAATATTTAGCGAACATGAAAAAATCGTTAAAGCGAAGAGCCTTTTCATACTTTGTAAAATGGTTCAATGAAATTATATTGAAAGTTTTATTCTAAATTAAAAAAGTGTACTGTATTGTCGTTATTTGAACAGTTCTTTACAAGTAACAGTTCTTTATAATGTTTTACATGGTATCAAAAATGAATAAAGCTCCTTTGTAATAGTAATTATTCTACCGCAGTGCTGGAAAAGTATATTAGAAACGTACAGAAACGTTCAAGTAAGCGTAAAACAATAACAATAGCATGAATAACTACCCAACATCTTCATCAAGTTTAAGAATCGATCAATTGTTTAAGAACCGAAATTTTCCAATTTCCAAAAGTTTGGTTAAAGGGACATTTACCAACCGAATTATCTCTATTTTTTATTTGCATTGACAAAACAAACACTTTCAAATCCACATCCGAAAATGTCAAAGTCCAGTATTGCATAATTCAATTTGAAAGTCAAATTCGCAGTAGACCTTGCGGAACCAATCGGATTAGAAACCGGATATTACATTTAAGAATCGACTGATGTAGAACTGCAGTCAACAGGAATAACTGGGATTTAACATTCGTTAGAAATCAATTAATCAACCCCCCACCGTTGGGAATATTTTTAATTTATGCAGTTATATATAAGCGTTGCATCGCCGAACTGGCAATTACGTAAAACTAAATTACGCAAAGTTCCAAGTTGCGCGACCGCTGCGCTGTGCAGGCCTTCATTGGACTGTCTGGAACGCGTTTCCTCGCTTAAACCCGCTCGAAAACCGTACAGTTCTGCATTGCGCTACTTCTGTTTTGATTAATTGTGTCGCGATTTCTTCACAGTTTTCGTATTTCGTTTCTTTGCAACTTTCAAATACAGCACTTCCCTCGTGCTGCTGTAAATGCAAAAAGGGATATGTATTCATATTGCTGGTTTTTGCGTTCAGTGAAACCGTGTTTAGTAGAAAAAGAATTCTGCTTAAGAGATCCCATGTAAATCTAAACAGGAAATTAAATTACTCGTACATGGACGGCGGAATTTTTATGGAAAATACAAATTTGCCAAGTCAATGATGAGAAGCGGAGCTGTATATCGCATCGGGATGCACCGTTCGCTTCAAATCATGTTAATTTCGTCAATTTTAGGGCATATAATATATAACATAAATATATATATATATATATATGTATATATATATATACAATATATAAATGCATAAAATTCCAAGTCTTGTTGCAATTATCTAGAAACTGGGTGTACGAGCTCGATAAGATATTGCTAGATAAACGCAAGCAGAGGACAGTAGTTTCGATCAGCTGAAAGCGTCCGCGAAACTGCTGGTAACAATCACACTGTTCCTTTGAAGCAACGGCTAATCTGACGGTGCAATATCCTGACAAGAGCTGGATTCAACCACTAATCGTTGGATAAGATCTGCATGCGCTCAACGATCCAACTTCTCTCTTTTTTTTTATTTAAACGATCCGACTTCCTGTTTACCAGATGCTCGATACGTTTCCTTGGTCTTGTGTAATCTGACGATTTATGCAATGAACAATATTCTCGTAAAGGAAAATAAGTTTGATTCGTGGCCATTTCAAATTTAATTTCAGTCAATCTTACTTGTATTGATTCGTATACCGTGCTGTGTATCAAGTGGCCTCATAAATGTTGAGCTGCGCATATGCAATTTTAAATCTGTTGACAAAAATAAGCGACGATGAAATAGTAACAAGACTGTGTATTTGAAGCGTCCGTCTATTATTAATTATTATCAACTAAAGTTTTAAGTATACGAAAGAAATTAAAATGGTATTTAAGAAAAATTTACTTTTGTATTTTTACTGACGGAAACTATTCAGGTTATTCAGGCAGTGTCTTTCGTTATCATAATTTCCATAATTAATCGATATTGTAAAAGGTTATAGAATATTATATTATTATTATATGTGTGCATACATGTTCTGTATGATAATTTATTGCAAATCATTTGAAACGGAATGAAATACTTGATTCCAATTTTGAGGATTTCGCAAAAACACACGATTTATAATAAATTTTTAATTACCGAAATTGTTTATTCGAGAAGTGTGAACAAGTGCATTTAACCGTCATTATCATTATAATCTATGAATGCTTTAAAGCGTTATAGGATATTGTATACAGCACTGTGTATACATATTACGATTTATGGCAAACAGTTTGAAATATTCTATAATAAATATTAAATTGCTTTTCCGACAATTTAGTTATGACTCGTAATTTCTCTGATGAGCAGTTTGAAGAAACACGAGTCTTGGATTGTAATTAGGGGAATTTAGTTACGGTTTATTTTAATACGATACATACAATATTATAAAGACGCATGATTGTAATTACGATAACAACAAGCCACTTGTAGACTTTCTAGTAAAAGAAAAAAAGGCCACTTTTAGTTGATAAAGAAGCGAGGAATTTATTTCACAATATACATATTACCGATTACTATAATTGAGCTCTTTTTATCTACTTACGGATTGCGTAGTCTTACCACGGTATGAATAATTGCTTTTGTCGATATTCTTTCCACACAAGTTAAATAATTCCTTTGATGTGTGATTTTCTTTATCTTTTTCAATAGCCTTGACATAGTTCACTGTTTAAGGCATAACTCTTGGTGCAATTCCTGCATTAGAAAGGCCTGCCATATACATATAATCAACGCGACGACGATACCCAACACCTCTTCGCTTTGCGTCCATTTAATAACATTGCTTAAACTAAATTACTTAATTCCCTGTTGTTACGATATTGCATTTAGCCGTATGTATATCTTACCGAAAAAATACACCAACTAATTATGTTTAACGTTCGATGCCGAATACGATATTAATATTAATCCTTGAAGAATAATGATTTGATTTAATAACATTTCGCAAAGTCAATTAATAATATATACAATTCCTTCGCTTGTGTGTCTACAAACGCAATTGTCAGATTCAGTTCCACATCAGTGCCAAATCAAAACGCAATTCATTTCGTAGGCTCTAATAAAATTTACTGGTTTACCGAATAGATTCAATTTGTACTTTAATTACTCGCACTCCATTTTCCACACGTACCTGGTTACATGGAACTTTACACATCACTCCGACAGGAACACATTTTTATTCTTATTATTTATTTGAATTGTTAGTCTACAAAAACATTCACGAAGAAAGTGCTACAAATTAATGTATACACTTGAAATACTTGTCGTATAACAAAAGATTCTATTTGACATTTTTATTTTTAGTATGATGGGTCATTCGTGAATCTCTGCACAGAGCACAGAGAGCACAAGTTAATAAATGCATTAATTAATGAATTACAAGTTGGAAGATTATCCGCAAAGATTTCTAGCGTAGCTGTGACCAATGTCGATCGATAGCATCGAGGCCATCGTCGAGGTGTGTTCTTCGACACGCGAGTTTCGCGTGACGACAGCTTCGGCCATTATCCAACTTTGCCATCCACTTTTAGCTATTACCGTTGAATTGTCCAATTTCTGTAATTGCTATCGCCCCACTAGTTTCTAACCTATCAACTAACTCTTCGGTTGTTATGCATGTGTGGAATAGAAAAATGTATAAAGCACAGTGAGACAGGTTGAAACGTTTTATCTCACTCCGACATTGGCATAGTCATTTCTGATGTATAAATTGTATACTAGTTCAGGAATACAATAAACATGTAATACATAACGAGACACCGCGAATCTGTATGTAAAATGAAAATTGTTTGTATTGCTTGCAAGTAGTTAGGGTTGCCGTATATAAAATCGCCAACTACACGAATTATTAATGATAACGATATACACGAATGAAATATTGAATGAATTTTTGAAATGATAGCAGTAAAATGATTTATTCGAACCGGGGCATGCGTTGATTCCAGCTGCTGTCATCCGTTTCGCACATAAATAATATTAACGTCCTATACAATTTCCAGAAACATTGTACGCGCGAAATTGTTGAAATCGAGGTAGCTACGACCTTTCTGCAGACAAAGGATGCATGCCACTTACGTAATCTATGTATTAATGGTACAGAAACGACTATGTATACGAATGTTATATCACGAATTGTTGCCAGGAATGCGTCACTTCCTCTGCCTGCTGGTTAGATGAAAATGCGCTTGAAATCACACGTGTTACTCACTTGACATCGAGACGCGGAAGTCGCTTCGTCAACGATTCATCAACGATTCGCACAGAGCAGACTTTCTTCTTCTTCATTAGTCCGGAATTAACGAAGCGAAAGTGGAAATGAAATTATAATAATCCATACTGCAACGATGCTCGGAACTACAGTAATAATTATATAATTAGGGCGTAGATTTTTAATTCATCGATGGGAAATTCCCCCCACTGCCATTTTGATTATTCGAGAGAAAAACATTAACGCAAAAATAAGAAAATCATTCTTATTTTTTTGTTCATTACATGCCGAGGTTTAAAAAAGTGTGTTCTAAATATTTGCTTGAAATTCATGTCGAGAACAGTTCCGTAATTTAGTTTCGTCACGATGCGATGGTATGTAGTCTCTTTGTGTTTGCGATGCACAAAAAGTGATGACTTTACACTTTTACAGAACTCGTTTCAATATTTCAATACACGCACACGTAGGAAATAAATGAATACATATTCGTAACGGTGAGGAAACTGTGAATTTAGAAAAAGTTTTACTCTGCGGTAGGAATAGTCACCTCGCTAATTATCAATTATGGGTGAAGGTTAAAAGATGATTACGATTTTACTACATTTTACAACACATGTAATGTTTGTAGCGTTTTTAAACAATTTAAATAAAACTCCAAGATAAAATTAAGATTCAGAGATTTATTTAATAACATATTTTCCATTCTGGTCTATTTCTGTCTGGCATTTTTCAGATAACTCATCTATAATAGTAAATATATATCTTGATTTAATCTTGAAATTTTAATTGAAAAACGCTACGAACTTTAGTTCCAATTCAATAATTCTATTAACATGGATACTTGTACTTGTACTAAATCAGGAAAATTTGGAAACGGCAAACATGTATTTGAAACGACTCTAAATTATCGAGAGGAATCTCAGTGAATTTTTCGCATATTTATTATACTCTTCGAACGATGCGAACGTTGCCGCAAATTGTGACGATGTTTATGAAAATTCCCGCGATATTTTTAGTCTACGTCGACTGGAAACGGTATAACGAATGGATTGGCGTATATTCTCGGTTCTATAATGATTTATCTCGTTAAACGGTGCGTTGCGCGCGTTTCAATTCGGAACAATACGCCTTGCGACGCGCGACGACGTCGCGTCGCGGTTCGCGCGAGCGGAAGAATGACGCGTTCGCGTTCGCGTTCACGAGCGCTTGTACTTCTGTATGTATCCTACAGCCTACAGCGCTTTGGAATTTCGCGAGACGCCTCGAACAAGTATGCCGCGACGTGCAATAATCGCATTCGCACGACTATGTAACCGCGTGTCTGTCTATCCTTCTTTTTGAAACAGCAGCGACGTTCTGCATTTTCACATGACTGATACGAGCGGAATGCGGCACAGTCAAACGACCGATATACACAGGGAAAAAATTTCAAACTGGAACGATCAATTTTCATGTTTCATTTTCATGTTCGCTCCGAGAAGGTAAGCTTCGTTATTACAAGTATTTTTTCCAATTGGTAGAGAACACGATCAATAGACTGGGGGATCTTTGTGCAAAATAAAAATCTGCTACTTGAATTGTAGTAACAAACACTGGACCGACATGGACAATTCTTTTTGTAACTACAATAAATCCAAGGATTCTTACATCATTCGATGCCTGTCGTTTTCTCCCGCATCAACCGATTTCGATGGAATTTTCGCAGTGCATATACAAATTGACACAGATCTACAAAACGTACTTTTTAAATGTTCGATATAGGTCCACATAAAAAAGTTACGAATGCAACTTTTAGTATTTTTTCTACACAATTCCGACCTATTGCAATTTTGTCAGAATATTTGTGCGCCCAATATTGTATTTGTGACCGACTCTGTATAAATTGTACGCCTCCGAATCTCTGAGAACATGAACCTAGTCGAATCCGCGGCTACGTTTTTCCTTATTTTCATCAGTTGTAGTTGTACCGAAATATGTATGACAACTATGTAGCAATTAATGCTGTAACCGCAACAAACTGTCTTACGTGTGAACGGCTCGTTGCTAGCTGCAACTGTTACCTCTACCTCGAAGTCGAAGCAAATCTCAAATGTTCCTCGAGTATACTATAGTTTAGTCTGATTAAAATGTTTCTGTAAATTACCGTTTGTTCAAGACGTTTAGGAGCACGCAGCACCGGAAAGCCACGAAATGCTTCTCGTTGCTGCTTCAGTGCTGCAGATTTAAGGTAGGCGCACACTAGGCGCGGCGCGGCGGCACGCCGACCACTCCCCCTATTTTGACTTTCTTCCATGTAGTTCATAGTTGTATGTTTTACATCACGCATGGGAAAATTTTTGCTCGATCGGAGGCATTTTCAAGGAATACCCCCACTTCTCCCGGCCGCGCGTCTCGCTCCCTGTGGCGGCCGTAGTGCCGTATCCCTTGCAAATGCCTTCGATCGAGCAAAAATTTGCCCATGCCTGATGTAAAACATAGAACTATGAACTACATATGTATACGAAAGTCAAAACAGCAGAAGCGGGTGGTCGGCGTGCCGCCGCCGCGCCGCGCCTAGTGTGCGCCTACCTTAAATGTTCAAGTTTTGCGCAGGTCATTTACTGCAATTGTAAACATTGAAAAAACTGCCGCCGGAGTACAAGTGTTACACAGTCACGCGTTACATAAAGTGGAAATGTAGCATTTCTATACTGCGATATTGCGTATCTAGATCACAATACGTACAGAGTATCAGTAGTGTCACGCGACCAGACGAGGTCGCGCAATCAATGGCGGAGAGGCATAAACCTTTCTGGTATTTATATAGTACGCGGTTACAATGCACACAATTAATCCGTGGAATTTAATCAATTATACCGCGATGAATTCCGCCTTATCCGAGTCTGCGAATAGAATGATTGTTCAGGGAGAGGATGGAATCACATTCATTTGTCTCACTGGTAGTTGAAAAATGACTATGTATTTATTATAACACAATATATGTATACAATGTATGTATATGTAATACACTAATTCTATGTATTCGTAAACACTCATTTCTTTATTTTACACAACAAAATGCACTTCGTACATTATTTTTTTAATTTTAATTTATATTTAATTTACATCATACTTACGATAAGTCAGAATATGCTACATGTTTACGACGGTACAGTTAGGACAGAACACGTAAGAAGCATTTATGTATACAATGTACACGGTGTCCGAAAAATGACGTGCTTCCTTGAAGGGGCTGGTTCCTGATGTCATTCGGAAAAGCTTTTTCCTGCGCGAAAATGTTCTCCGCGACTTTGTTCAGGCGGTAGACTCGTTTCCAGGATTGCAATAATGCAAATTACTTTTCAGGGCGACAGCGCCCTAGATCGATCTTTTATCTAGCGTTTTCGACTACTGCGAAAACCCCGTGTTGCTATTTATAATATCATCGAGAAATCAGAACGCGAATCCCGCACCCTTGCAATCCTGGAAAAAGAAGTCTACTCCCGTAAGGAGTTATTAAAGGAAAACACAGACCAATCATAGCGCGGCTACAATTGCTAGCGGCTACACAGTGGCCCAAGAACCCACTGCTTCTGTTGGAAATGTTTCCAACGTATAGAAACCTGCAGTAGCCGCGCTTTGATTGGTCCGCGTTTTTCGTTAATAACTCCTAAACGAAGCCACGGAGAACATTTTCGCAAAGGGAAAAGTTGCTCCAAATGACGTCAGGAATCAGCCGTTTCAAGGAAGTACAATATTTTTGGAACACCCTGTATACAATACGGTGTAAAAGGGAGTGTGCGAGCTCCGACTCTGCGGAAGGGTGACGACGACGACGACAACGACGACGAAGGGAAGAGGGATCGATATGCACCTCAGCGTCGCGACCGGATGTAGGAAGAGCAGAGCAGAGCAGAGCACGGGGAGAGGGTCACAGGAAATCTTTCGAAATGGAAAAACTTGGGGAAGTTATGTCGCCTTAAGACGCGACGCGACGCGACGCGACGGAGGGCGCGATGGTTGATGCTCGTGCAATCAGAAGGGATTCAACGAGCCACGAAATTGGAATTAGAGCATTCATACACCGCCAGACTAAATGATAAGGCACCGTGAAAATGGGATAAGTGCTTGCCATCAAGTACGGGGCGGACTTCGTAACTTGATCACGTCCATTATCTCCGACACCGTTCAACTAATTCGAATTAATTTGCGTTTGGCGCATTAGGGTTGTAGCATGACTTCGCATTCACGCGACAGATTCTCTTCAATTCTAAACAGGGAAACGTTCTTATTTTATTAGCAATACAAGAAAATTTTACAATTTTACATATTTTGTAGTCTACATATTTTCCTGTTTTATCAAATTTAACCCTTCAGGACCGAGGACGCACAGTATCCGAGGCAATGCTCAAAAGTCCAGTTTCTCAATATGTTTGATAGATTGATAACAGATAATATAAAACAGTGTATAAAAAATTTTCTAATTTTTATACCGTTTTAAATTACACTGTACTCATTTTTGTGATAAATATATGAAATCCGCAGTCTAGTAATACAATTAGACAGCGGATCTTTATGCAAAATAAAAATTTTCATAAAAATCCGAAATATTACTTGAAAAATGTCCGATATCACGTTGTATCGACAGTTTTCGAGAAAGTGTGTGCTGTCACTCCCAGAAGACCGACTCTATGATCGAGACACGCGAGTGACGAACGGTAAAATTGTGATCGTTTTTAATATGTCCGAAGCCGGCTGTTGCGTTGCGTTACTGCTCAGCTGGATAACGGCATTATAGATTTGCGGCGCGCCTCTTTCCCACGTCCGTCTCACCGCTTCCGGCATACCGTGCACAGTGCACAGTGCACATACATACCAGCAATGGTACTTGATCGCAGTGATATTTATCGCTATAAATATCATCGACAATGATATTGTCGTGAGACGATATTCAAATGCGATAGAAAAATTGCATTCCTCCGTTTGACCTTTATTGAGAGGAACGATCTGTGAAAAGGGGGGTGGTATATGTAGTATGGTAGTTGGAACACGATGTCACCACAACACAACATCGCTTCATCTTCGATTCAAACGACTTTTTTCAAGTTGAAACTTTATCATCACTAGACAGCGAATCCTTATCCGAAATAATCATTTTTACCTGATCTGCATTTTCTTTCGAATGTGTTTAATAGGTCGAAAATAATTGATAAAACAGTACTCTTAAATTCTTCTAATCTTTTAAATTAGAATTTACTCATTTTTCTCATAAATCCATAAAATACGCTGTATACTTATCACTAGATCTACGGGATTCATAAAATTCATTAAAATGATGGATTCAAGGTTTCTCATTTACGGCTGTTGAGCTTGTCAAGATGTATCATTACGAATACAGAGAACAATTGGTATGCTACGCAACGTGGCAAAAATTTTGGAAGAAAATTGTCACAAATAAAAAATTTATTTTGGAATATAATGTAGATTTTTGTCTCCCGATCAAGCCGGTTGATCGAGGTCCTACTGTTGTATCGATATCTAAGAATAAATTGACAAGTGTAAACCGTAAGCATACAATAACTGTGTTTAAACGGAGTTATTTCTATTTTTGTTTTAGGTAACGTATTCGGCCGATCTGGCAATTGAGATACCAGGGAACTTGAGCCAAGGAGGCTCTTGGTATCGTTTAGATTACAGCCCTGCTGTCGGTTATCCACCGCCAAACACCACCATAGCCGCCACCGACATAGGCGATGATATCAAGTTCAAGGAAGGTCTTCCGGGGACAAGATACGAATTTTGGTTGTATTATAGTAATAGTACCCTTCACGACTGGCGAACATGGACGGCCTCCATCACGACAGGTACATATTGTGTAGAGTGTAGACTTTAGACACATACAGCGGGTGATCAAATTGTTATAGCCACTTGCGCACAAAAATGCGAAATGAATTCCCTGCATACAAAATATTTCTTAAATGTTATAAATGTTAAATAGTTTCGTAGTTTCGTAGTTTAATACTCAAAATCAAACCTTTAAGAAGAGATCAAGTTCAAGTAAGCAAATTAATTATATTCAATTTGGACATGCTAATGTTTTGGTAGTTGAACGAGTAAAGTTCAGCTGCCTTTGCTTTTTTTTTAAATTGTTCTTTAGTACTCGAAACAAGTAGCATTTTCGAGAGTTATTGGATCAAGTGAAAGGTGAAATGAAAAATTACGTGCATTTCATTCGTATGAATTTTGAAAAAATCATTTGACTGTCCAAATAAACCAACTTTGAGATAGATTATTTCAAATGACATGTAGCCAAATAGGATAATGTGTATACATACTATCTTAACGATTATTCCTCAAATAACTTAGTTCGATAATGCCAGAGCACGATCTATAGGTACATATATACATGTATGTATATATTAATAAGCGTGCAATTAGAGATGTTTGAGAAAATAGTGTGATAAGTGAGAGCTGACCGATAAGAAACCGGTGTGAGGATAGAGATTAGGATACGAGATAACGTGAGCGGAAAAGTGATACATATGTCGATAAGGGGAAGGCTGCACTGTCACTAACAATAAGTAAGCATAATAAAGTTGAGAAGTTTTTTAAGAGGAGAGAAGAATAAGAGAATAGAGAGTAGGAATGAGCATGTCGGAGAAAAGAAAGGTGGAGGGAGGGGTTAGAAGTATGTAGTACATATGTAGCTATGGAAATTAGGATAGGAGAGGTACATATTATTATTAATATACATATCAAATATATCTTACTTTAGCATTTTTTGATTTTTATTTATAAATCTTTATTTGATATGGCGAAAACAGTGCGAGGGGACAGACGGCGCGTCGCGTCGCGTCGGGTCGGAGGGGTTCTTAATCGATCGTTCGACGGTTATTAATGTTTTCGTTAACTGCTATTCATTGATTTTCTAGCACCGGATCCACCGTCGAATTTGACCGTTTCCGTTCGAAATGGCAAGCACGCGGTGGTTTATTGGTCGCCACCAGCCCAGGGCAATTATTCCGGCTTCCGGTTGAGGGTGCAAAGTTTCAGCGACACCGGAAATCCAAAAACAAGCGTGATCCCTGCGGATGCAGTTCCCTATGTGCTTCGAGATCTCATTCCTGGGGCAACGTACTCTCTTCAGCTGTTCACCGTGTTGGACACCAAAGAAAGCGTGGCTTACACTAGTAGAAATTTCACCACAAGTGAGTACAGAATTAATTTGATCATATTAGGACTTGTTGCTACACTAGACAACTGTTATCTTAACTCTCGTTAAGATATATGTATATAATATATACCATATGTATTTCACATAACTATATAGCCCTTTGTTTCCTCGTTAACCCCTTGCCGCAACGCAACATTTTCTTTACAGTTACAGCGATTAAAAGTTTTTATCTTGAAAAATGTTATTTACAAACAAATCAAATTTCATTTTAGTTAAAAAGAAAAGCGTAGCGTTCATATTTATTAGACTTTGTTCTAAATCTTCGTAACGAGAGTGTGGCTCGTTAAAATAGAGCAAGGGGTTAAAGAAACGCTTTACGTTTTACGTTTTACGTTGTTTGTACCCTTTATTGTTTACGGACAATAATAAGTAAGAAAATCATTTAAATAACAGAATTGTTTCTTCAATTTTATGTACTACACGTATGTGTATTGTGTATCAGGAGGTAGAAAAATAATAGGACGCACTATAAAAATTGATTAAGCAATTGTTAAATATGTACACAGTGTGTATGTGTGTACACGCCTGCTGACGCATGATTCTTATCTTGATTTTACCAGAACCCAACACGCCTGGGAAGTTTATCGTGTGGTTCAGAAATGAAACGACCTTATTGGTCCTTTGGCAGCCGCCCTATCCTGCTGGGATTTACACTCACTACAAAGTTAGCATAGATCCTGCCGATGCCATAGAATCTGTCCTTTATGTGGAAAAGGAAGGAGAACCCCCTGGGCCAGCGCAGGCCGCCTTCAAAGGACTCGTACCTGGTAAGACACTTGAATACATGTACTTGAATAATATTCAATAATAACATGTATAGAGATAATACGTTGACCTCTGACTCTACGACTACAAAAATTCAATAAAATTAATCCGCCACAATCCGGCACACACATCCCTGCTGCAATGCTTGCGAAACGTTGGGAAATTTCTTCCTCCGGGACACGGCTTACACCTGCAGAAAGCCTCAACAGTAAAATCAAACAAGTAGTTTATCCGATAAAACAAAAACTGAGAAGTTGGGATTTATGGTGCTCATTTCTTTTTTAATCCTTTTATATCGCACTTTTATATCACAGACTGCGGATTTTATGCATCTATGACAAAAATGGAGAGGTGTAATTTCAAAAACACTGAAAGCATTAGAAGAATTTTAAAATAATATTACATACTTGTATCAAGGAAGAAAATAAATTTTTAAGTTTTAGAATATGTATTTTTATTTTGTCAATTTACAAACGCTACAAACTTTCGTTCCAACCGAATTCCTTGCGCATTTATATGTAGATTGTTATTAATGGACTGCGGATCTTGATGCATTTATAGCTTATACATATAGAGAATGTTCGAAAAAGGCTCGAATATAAAATTCGATAGAATTCTGTACACAATTTCCGCATTTGTTCGGTTCATTGGTACAGTGTAAGGCTGTTCCCGTGAAAAATAGGATTTTATTTAATTCCACGGTGTTAAAATTTTATCGAGAAAAATTGGAAAATGCATAAACATCCAACAGCAGTCTAGTTATCATAAACGCTACACACTGATCTAATAATTTTTCTGTCGACTATTACAGGTAGAGCTTACAATATTTCCGTGCAGACGGTATCGGAAGATGAGACTTCAGCCCCCACGACAGCCCAGTATCGAACGGTGCCATTGCGTCCATTGAACGTTACCTTCGATAAATCTTCAATAACGTCCACGTCTTTCCGCGTCTTTTGGAATCCTTCCGACGGAATCTCCGAATTCGACAAGTATCAAATATCGTTAGGGGGCAACCGGAGACTTACACCGGTCACTAGAAATCGAGACGACGAGAGTAAATGGGAATTCAAGGATCTGGAACCGGGGAAAACGTACCAGGTTGTTGTGAAAACAGTGTCGGGCAAGGTTACTAGCTGGCCAGCTAGTGGAGACGTAACTTTAAGTGAGTCTACTACACATGTTTTCCTGTTTTATCGAATTTAACCCAATTTAGGGACGACGCGACGCGACGCATAGTATACTATTCGAGGCAATGCTCAAAATTTTCTCCAATTTTCCAAGTATGCAATCTAGACTTCTAGACTTCTAGACAACATTTTTTCGTACTGTACGACTCCAATAGAGAAGTTTAATTATGACCTTGTTTGTTGACGTTGTCAGAACCATTGCCAGTGCGGGATTTACGCGCCGTCATCGACGAAAAAACTGGAATGGTAGAGGTCTCCTGGCTTCCGGACAATTCCAGTACTCAGGATAATTACAAGTTGCAGTATCACGAGGTGGAGACAGCGATAGGCGGCGACAGTAATACCCTAACTACAGATAAAACAAAAGTAACTAGCCGAACATTTAATTTACTATTTACTATTTACTATGTAACAGTAACAGTAAATCCACACACACACTCTTCAACCGTTCAGATCGAAATCTCACGAAAATGCTCCAACTGAGCTCTCGCTGAACAGTGGCATTCTGTTAGTAATTTAACATGTGTCGTCACAGCCGCAATCATCGCATCGCGAGTCAGCTGTAATTGCTTCGCTTTGGACCAGAAATGCGATTAGAGAGAGAGTTGCGAACACGATTCTGCAATCGTTTCATTGGCTCGTAGCGCGCTTATGTTCTTTCTTTTTTTTTCATTTTACACGTTCATCACTTTCTCTTTCGGTTATCTTCTAGCAAACTCTAGCGAAACTGCCTTGCTGTTAATTAATTCGATTATGTATCAATGCTAATTATATCAGGTTGTCGCTCGTCGATGCGATTCTATGAAATTCGAAGAGAAGGATCATGGAAGGAGGGTACCATATAACAAAATGAATAAAAGACGATACTTTTAACGAAGTGAAAGCTTTGTGTCGAGGAATCATCGATTTTATAATTAACTTGATCACATTTCATAATACATATTCTTTATATTTGATGTGGTTTTAATTTTCGCAATTATTTAATAGAAAAAAATTACCATCTAAAGATAGCGCACGATTTCGCAAGATTTCTCATTTTCATGATACTTTTTCCACACACAGGTCACGTTAGAAGCTCTGTTACCTGGTCGGAATTACTCGATAATCGTACAAGCAATTAGTAACAAGGTCGAGTCGAACGAGACCGTTTTATATCAAGTAACTCGACCGTCGAGTCCGATTATCGAGGACCTAAAACCGATCGAGAAGGGTCTAAACATTTCGTGGAAAAGCGACGTCAACTCGAGACAAGAGAAATTCGAGGTGACGCATAACAGGAACGACACCGGGGAAAGTGCAACGACGTTAACCACCGAATCCCACATTGTCTTGGAAGATCTTTATCCCGGCGCAGCTTACGAAGTTAAAGTGTTCGCCATTAGTCATTCTCTGAGGAGTGAACCGCACGACTATTTCCAAGCAGTTTGTAAGTCCTCCGCCATAAAAAGCTCGTTAAAGTATCACATTTCGAAGGAAACCTTGCTGTGTAGGAGAGAAAACTGAATTTTATTGAAATTTCTAGATTATACAGTTTATAAATCTTAAAGTGTAATGACAATAACGATTTTCTCCGATATTTACTCTTATTGTTAGAGCAAGGTTAGGTCCGGTTCTCTTATTGTTTGCGCGACCGACCTGCCCTCTTAACGACTACAAACTTTGCACTGGAATACCGAGCCTAATGCGGAAACAGAATATGGAACGGAATTTCTAAGCAAATTGCTTACCGTGTAGACTTAATTTTTTAAATGAAAAATTATACACTGCATCGATAACTATCACGTATACGTAGAAGTGACTTTCTTTCCGACTTTAGTGTACAATGAAAATTTTATTAGCCAAAACTGAGTGCAAAGAATATACACATAGCGTCATTAATCTATAAAGTTATGTAGGAACATTTCAAGTTTTAGCTCCCTTGCCGTAGTTTAACGACGAGTATTCAGTCCTCGTCATTACATATATACTATACTCGTCATGAAGATTTAAACAAAGTCTAACGTTAATACGAACGTTACGCCTTTCTTTTTAATAAATTAAATAAAATTTGATTCGTTTGTAATTAATATCAATAAGCATTAAAATAAATATACCCGTAGAAAAAGTATAAATTTTCGATTTTAAGAGGATAAAGACGTTTTAATCGCGCTGTAACTGTAAAGAAAATGACACGGCAAGGGGTTACAATGGTTATTCCAACTTTTCAAAAGAGCAATGCAATATACATATAATACTTATTACTGTCCGGGAATAGCTGTATTTATCGTAAGAAATGAATCGAGAAAACCCAATCTTTACTTAAATAATTGAATTGAATTGAACCAACTATTTGATTTTAGTGCCGAAACCGCCAAAAAACTTGAGTTTCGAAAGGATAACGAGCAACACGGTCGTCGTGCGATGGGAAGCACCGACAAACTCATTGTACACCGAATTCTCGATTAGATATCGAACAGAAGACGATCCGAGATGGGTCAAGTTGCCCATTGTGAAAGAATCGGAAAGGGAAGCGGAAGTGGCGGATATGACACCCGGCGAAAAATACACGATCCAAGTGAACACCGTCAGTTACGGAGTCGAGAGCCTTTATCCGCTTCAATTGAACCACACAGTTCGTAAGTAAACGAAACAATCGTCAAATAAAATATTTACACGAGAAACTCTATTACGTTACAGAGCAGAATGTGTGGCTGGATACGCACGCGTCCGACCAACGCGTCAAGAAAACCAATCACATGCGTCTTCTTCTTCGCGTAGATTTACATCGCAGCGATTCCTATAACAAATTCATGATTATTCGTTCACACACCATTTCGTCGTCGTCGTCGTTCTTATATTTCTATTTATAAAACGGAGAGCTACCGTGGTTCGAAAAGTATTTGTACGCTCAGCATTCTTTATCTTAAAAAATAGCACATTCACTGGATTCACAGACTCTTTAGTACGTCACTATACACACTATTTACGATACCTTATTAGTTGAATGATACAAATAACTAGCACTTGCAACCTGTAAATATGAATGCGGAACTTTGAAAAATTAAACATGACCGGCCATGTTTATTCTTAGACTTATCTGAGCAATTCGAATCTTTCGGCACTACAATATTTTTGAAAGTCAAATACAGGATGATCCTCTTCTCTTGCACTTGTTAAAAACTCGGTCATTTTTGCCGACACAGAAAGTAATTCTATTTCGGTATCGGAGAGATACAAGAGTGCACGATATAAGAAACACCCTGTACCGCACCCACTTTTAACCCACTTTTAACCCACTTTTAACCCACTTTTAACCCACTATTATCCAGATTTAATCATTTCGAAGAATTTTGTGTAACACCTTTCATACGTTCAATGTCCAAGCAAGTATTGCAGGATTTGAAAATGTTCGCGATTTATTTCAGGTCCAAATCCTGTGGTGAACATCACGCCGATCATCGACTCGACCAACGTGACTCTCGAATGGCCCAGACCGGAAGGCAGGATCGAGACGTACGCGATAAGATGGTGGCCTTTCGACAGTCTCGAGGACATAAGGTCGAAAAATGTGACGGAAAGCAACGACGTATCCAGCGCCGCACTTTTCGACGAGAACGCAGCAGTGCAAAGGGTCCTTGTAGGCGACCTGATGCCAGGTGTTCAATATTCTTTCACGATCTACACGGTGTCCTACGGCCTAGTCAGTGACGTCACCAATTTAACCACCAGGACAAGTACGTTCGATCATAAATCTTGACAAAAAGTTCGTGCCTATACTATCAGTATTTGTATAACCGCTACGTTTAACCGTACGCCTCGCCTGACTATGCATCGGTGCTAACACACGCCAATAGTTTGTGAGTCATCATTGTTTTTCGTTACTAATAGCGTGTTCACAGTGTGCCATTATTCAATCTCACACACAGACTAATTCAATCTTGGCTCGTGAACGAGTATTAATACATGTATAATGTATAGTATATTCGAGATACCGGTCGAGACTCGAGATCAAAACAGCATCGACAAACTTCTTTAACTTGTTTGGTCAGTTTCACCGAATCAAAAGGATTATATGGTCTATCATAATCGATTGAAACCGTTCAACTATCTATATTCTTGTTAACAGTGTAATTGTCCGTGAAGAATCTCAAGTTGTAAAGGTCAACATGATTTTATAGTTTCGGCTTGGCAGCTCGTACCGAACGACGATTGTGATATGTACAGTCTGGTTCTATTTTTAATTTCATTCATTATCGACTAACAAAGGCTACTAGAAAGTACGTAAGGGAAGCGCTCTATTTCAAGGTCCGCGGCGCGGCGTTGCCACAATGCTTCGAATCTGTCAATTATACGATAGTTATACATATTTTCGAGAAATAAAAGTCTGGAATAACAAAAGAATGACGTTGTTAAATAGATCATTCAATGCATTCATCGTCGTCATTTGCTCCAAGAAGATAATTCATAACTACAATGTCTCATTAAATAGAACCTGTTTACAAAATACATATTTGAGAAAAAACAATAAAGAATATAATCACTTTAGAGAAATAATAGAAGAGCGACGTTGAAGAGTAGAAGATCGTTCGTTGCATTCATTATCCTAATTTCTTTCGAGGACAATATTCGCAACATTCATCATTCGCTCACCTCTTCATAAATGATATGAAAATTCTGAAAATTAGCATGCGTTGTGCATGTTTACAAATATGAGAAGATGAGATGAAAACGAAAAGTAGAAAAGTAGAAAAGATGAGTAGTTATGGTAGGTCCATATGAACTGTTTGGTTCTCGAAATCCACTAACTACGTTGGAGAACTTTGTTGGTGTGTCTTTCGCGGGGAGGCTCCGTAGCTAGCGTTGACATAGTTAGAGAGAGAAACGCGCGCGGTAAATTGGTGTTTACTTAAGGAAAAGATGAGAACGCAACAAACAAGCTCTCTGAAATCCAGTGCCGCTAATCCAATCGGAAGTCGTTGTGGTGGTCGATCGAGATCAACCGGACTCCTTGACCTTGAGGTACACACCGACACCTATCCAGTCCTCGATTTTCGATCTCTATCGATTCCGGATTAGCGACGAGAACAACACGACGAAAGAGCGACTGGTTGACGACACCGACACTAAGGTGACCTTCAGCGGCCTAACACCTGGTAAACTCTACAACGTGACGGTTTGGACTGTCAGCGATAACGTGGAGAGCAGACCTCTGCTTAGGCAGGACAGACTTTGTGAGTATTTCGCCGCGACTTGTGTTCAACGAACAACAACTGACGACGACGGTGATCAACTTGATTCGATATTGTGTACCTGTACTTTCATTCGGTTGGCGAGAAAGTAATTTCGATATTTTCAGCTGAAATAAAACCGAATTTCTCAATTATTCAAACGATCAACTTTAATCGATAAATATTCTTCTTTTTTTGTTTTTGCAAAATATCATTGAACAAAAGCGAAAATATCTTATTCGTTAAAGTTCGTTGCTTGAATTAAAAAAATTCGCCTCTATTTCACCTTAGAATATCGAAATTATTTTCTTGCTCTTATATTCTTTGTTTTATTCTCATATAGACAATATAAAAACAATTGAATGCCAAAGAATTATCAAATTATTAGTATCAAATTATGAGACAGTTCTGACCAATACTGTATTGTACTAGTGTATACCAGTGTATACCGTATACATATGCATACATACGTACATTATGGTTCGAAAATGGTACTAATGACATTTTATGAAATACTTATTTTATGAAAAATGTGAAATACACTCTATAATTTACTAGAGTATAATTTTATTCATAAAATCACATTTAAAACAATTACTCAATTTTATTTCTTGTATACAGTATATACAGAGTATACAGTAAAAAAATAATTACAGGTTACACGTACAGAAAAATTGCTTGATTATCAAGTGGAAAATGCGCCGAATTTTCCAACTTGGATGTACGAACTGCAGATACTTAATTATTTTGTAAATATATATATACATATAATACACAAGGCACCACCACGAACAAGTATTACATATGCATATTAATTTCACGTGATGATTGAAATGTTTTGGGATTTATGTTTTATGCGGTACTCTCCTAGAAATTAAGAGTTAGATCTGATTATATTATAAACTGTGCTAGCTCTTGAGAGAGAATACCGCATGGAACCAGCACGAATTGCGTGACTCGCTTAACATTTTCTTCTACATAAAGGTCAGTGTGTGTTGTGTCAAAACAAAAGAAAAGAAAAGAAAAGAAAAACAAACACAAGAAAACGTATATGTTTTTAAACACTCACCACGCAATCCTCCTATACTATATTTGCGGCTTCTGTCGAACCTTAAGCGTACATTGAGACGGTACGTCGTGTATACTCGTCAAATCCCACTCAAGTACGTGGTATTTCTTAAATTGATGGCTGCAGTGGCTTGTAGTGTCCAATATTACGTATATGGTGATGTAATTAACAAATGAATATACAAGTTCCAGAGAATACTATCTCAATTACGAAGAACTGAAAATTTGATATTTCTAGATCGATTCGATTCAGAGAATTGTAGGCTAACTTCCACGAGACACATCTCTGGTGGTTGATACTCTATAAACTTGGAACACGGTTTCAGATCCCGAACCAATCACATCGATCCAAGCAATAAACATCAACGACACCAGGATCACATTAACCTGGGACATTCCTCGTGGTCAATACGACGGATTCGAGGTCCAGTACATCAACACGGAAGGAAACTACATTCAGAACATCACTTCGGTGAACCTAATCACCATCTCCGACCTAAAACCCCACAGGAACTATACTTTCACGCTGATCGTTCGTTCAGGCACGGCGTCCTCTAACCTCAGAGTTTCGAATCCACTGAGTGCTAGTTTCACTACGAGCGAATCTTATCCTGGCAAGGTGGAGAAGTTCCATCCTACGGACATCCAGCCAAGCGACATCAGCTTCGAGTGGTCTCTCCCTAGTCAGGAACAAAATGGCATCATCAGGAAATACACAATCACCTACGGACTGGAAGTGAGTCTTGACATTGTGCCGGTCTCTGTTGGTTTGAATGGTCATTTTGGTGGCAAGAAATGCATGTTTGGAACAGGATTCGCGCGCGCGCGCGGTCCTTGTTTGCGCTGCTGAATCTGCAGACCAAAACCTATGTCGCCAAATCAGCCGCGAGCCTAATGCGGAAACAGATGGTTCGCGGTATTTGGCTAGAACTTTTGGGGTGCCAAATAGAAGCGAAATTCAGACCCAAGCTTGGCCAGCCTTGGCCTCGTCATAGAGGGCAGGTCGATCGCGGATTACGAGCGGACCTAACTTTGCTCTAAAAGTAAATATCGAGCAAAATCGGAGTAATCCTTGCTGTAGAAGGTAAAATAGAAAATTTTCTTTAAATTTCTAAATTATATAATTGCAAGTTGCATGCATTTGAAAATCATTTAAATATTTACAAGTCTTAAATGACAAAATGACAATAACGGATTTTGCCTGATATATTTGCCTCTGAAAGCAAGGTTAGATTTGATCTTATTTTAGCGCGACTGACTTGCCCTCTATTTGGCCTCCATTCGGCATGGAATTTTGGCACCAAACTTTGTCGCCATATACCGCGAGCCTAATGCGGAAATTCAGTCGAGTCGGCTGATTTGGCGCCTAATTTCGTGCCAAATTCATACCAAATCAAGAGCAGATTGCTTGCTGGGTAACTTTCCAACTACTTACGAGGATCAGTGGTTAGAAAAGTTAGCTTCCCTCGCTTGATAGCCCTTGTAGAGTTGCCACGAAGGTTGCCATCGATTACTTCGACTTTGCAGTCGCTAAGACGTAGCGTAGACGTACCGGAAGTTGCGTTTAAATTGAAGGTTCTTGCTGAAATTCGTTTTCCGTGGGCCCCCTACTTTGATTTAAGCATTTTCCAGTTCAAAGGAATGAATACATTTTCACTCAACTTTTGCTATATGTATAATAATACATATAATTAGACTGCGGATCTATATGCGCTTATGGCACGAGCAAATCTGAAATGCAAGAGAACGAGCATATAAATAGAACTGAATTGCATAATTATTTTATGTTTACCACACTACTTCCTCCAGATTTTGATCAACTAATTATATAAAAGAGAGAATATACATACATACATCAACATCAAATCGCAGTCTAATAATAATTATCTTGAAATGTTTTTATTTCACGTAAATATCCCCGGTATAGTAATGACTCATTGTAAATGTACATGATCGTGGTTGAAAAACCGGTTACAGTCAGGAATTACACAATTGATTGAATACGTACAATTCTGTGTGCTTTACAACCGAGCATAACCGATTGTATCATTATGTTACGACCTGATACTTGATCATTTGCTAACGGGTGATTTTGAATTGATCGAATGATTTTAATAATTTGATTGATGCGTGGTCGTGTCAGGGTTCGGCGCATACTCAGATGCAGGACTTCAGGCCAAGCGAGTACCGTGGCATCGTCAAGTCTCTTATACCGGGGAAAACGTACATCTTCCGGATCCAAGCTCAGACGAAGATCGGCTTCGGGCCTGAAGCGGTTTGGAAGCAGAAGATGCCGATCCTGCCACCACCGAAGCCACCGACTCAAGTGGTGCCAACGGAGGTCTGCAGGAGTAGCATGACGATACAAATACGCTTCAGGAAGAACTACTTCAGCGAGCAGAACGGTGCAGTCACTTCTTATACTATCATCGTCGCTGAGGATGACAGCAAAAACGCGTCCGGCTTGGAAATGCCCAGCTGGAGGGACGTCCAGGCCTACAGTATTTGGCCTCCGTATCAGGTGATATATGTATACATATATATCCTCTGGAATTTCTGGAAATCAGGTCCATCTACAGGGTGAGGCACTACCAACTACTACTAATTGCCACCTACAATAACTACGAAAGTATGATAATATAGTAGGGGGGAAAGCTTTCAGGAAGGAAATAAAAGTTGCATCGGACAACAGGGGAGTTCGCTTCAGAGATGCGAAGGTCACCTTTCTTTTTCTTTTTTTTTGAAATTGAACGCAATGTTTCGCGCGCGTTAGCTGGTATCTCATAGCGACTCTTGAGACGAATCCAACAACGAGAGTGGTGCAACATTAAGGTCTCAATTGAAGGTCCGGAACAATCAGAACCAGAACATCGGAAGAAAGGTTGCCTCTGCAAAAGATTGTCCGATGCAATGTTTATAATATTTCGAAAACTTTTCTACTACTATGACTACTATTTCGAAGTTATTGTAGGTGGCAATATACAGTTAGTAGGCAACACTCTGTATATGAGGAGCCTGTTGGGAGACAAGTTGGCTCACACGATTGGGTGGTTAATATATGTAACAGGATTCCCCCACTGACTGACGATGATTTTTCGTTCATTTAATTTGCACGTTCGTACAAGAGGATTTCGCTGAGCTAGAGTTCAGTTCAGACCTGCCATTGCTGCGCAGGTGGGAATCATACATATAAACGCGGAGTTGCGCTGTAGATTCATATTCGTTGAGTGTGTATATGTATCATCTTCGCGGATCGAAATGAAGCGATCACGTGTGCTGTGCGTCATCAGCGGATATCGCAATAGAAATGTGAAATAATTAATGCAACGATTACGCCCCGAGTGACTCGTTAACTTGCAAGATCACGGGCGTGGAACGCAAACAACGAAGGAACACATGCATTCGAGACCACGCATAAGCAATGATTATGTTACGTGTGCTCTAGGACGCAATACACAGTCGGTTGTAGACCGCGCGCGCGTGTGATACAAGTCGGTAGAACAACGAGTTGACGAGGCGCGTAGAAACTGAGAATCATCGATACTCTTCTACTCGAATCAAACGATTGTAAATAATATATAGTGTTAATAAAATGTAACGAATTAAACGGGAAGTGTTGTGTAACTTACAGTCTGATGATATCGGGGAAAATGCGGTTATCATCATCAAGCGGTTAGAATGTCGGTGAAAGTGTTTATTTGTACCGACTGAATTATTTTGACTCGGTCCTAAAATTTTCTGTTCACATTTGACGGAATATGATCATTAAATTGGACCATGAACATCCTACAGAACATGGTCGAAAAAGCTAGCAAGTTGTTCACGCAGGTAACGTAGAGTTTTTGCGTTGGAACAGGTTTACGCTTACTGTTATTCGAATCCAACAGCAGGATATTAACGTTGTTTTCGATGTATCAATCTGTTATTTGCATTTAAATAGTCGAGACACATAAGAAAATGCTCGGGTAACATTGCTCGGGGAATACTGATATATATCTTTAATTATATGTTGTTTGCGCAGGTGATGGAGCCTTACTATCCGTTTAAAAATGGCTCCGTGGAGGACTTTACGATCGGCGGTGAGAATTGCGATAACAAAATTGGTTATTGCAATGGACCGCTCAAGTCTGGTTCGACTTATCGAGTGAAAGTCCGTGCATTTACCGCACCTGATAAATTCACGGATACGAGTTACAGCTTTCCGATTCAAACAGGTGAGGACAGTCATGTAACGTCGATTACTAGAGAGAGAGAGAGAGAGAGAGAGAGAGTTTACTTAAAGCTTTCTCAACAAATTTGCATACTGTTATATAGTTAAAATCTGTTTTTCAAATAACACTGTCCAACAAATTTCAACTTTTTTTATGATTTCAATATACTGTTGGGTCCTTCTTATAGAGTTTCTTGCGCTGATTCCGAATCTGGTTTTAATTTTTTTCCTATACGTCCAGTTTTTGAGAAAATGGAGTTTAAAAAAAAGACATATTTTTCAACTTTAAACAAATATTGCGATGTTATTATAAAAGATATTGAATTGTTGTTTACAGCAAACGATTCTGTAGACTTTCCCGAATACAGTGATATCCAATATTAATACATTATGATTGTTTAAACATGTTTAAACAATGATTAAAGACGGAGATGCGCCACTTTTGCACCAATTTTTGCGGATATTTTCGAATTTATCTCAAAAAATAATGGTCCAGCGAAAAATTGAACTATACCACGCGAAAGAGCAGACTTTTATCTTGAGAAACCCCCCTGTGAAGTTTGTATGGTCGACGTTTTTACCGAACCAGAAAGCAAAATATCTTCGCCCGACATGCGTTGACGCCAGTGGTGCTCTTCCACTAGCGCGGTCGTTCGTCGGGATACGGCGCGGCGCGCTGCGGTGAAACGGCGCGTGGCTATAAGCGCGCAATTATGTCAGCTTACTTAAATGTAATATTTTATTAAATGTTATATTATTGTTATTTATTATTTATTAGTATATTTATTCTGTATAAATTATTTTATGTATTTTTTAATGTTAGTCTCTCGTTTATAGTATATTTGATACAAAAAATACCTTTTGTAACAAAAAAATAATTTATTCATACACTACACTATTACACTATTTACAATGCTAATATATATGTGTACACTATTCAGATATAATGCACTACTAAAATACATATATTATATACACAACAACTAAAATACTATAAATAACTATAAATGTTTTTTATGAAGTTTTATACGTAGCAATGCAGATTTGAAATGCTTGACACGACTGATTTCAACAAACACAAAGCCGAAACTGGACTCTGGCATCAGTTTTCTTAAGAACCAACACGATATTTTGAAATAAATGACGGTCTACGGACAACGGAATACATACAATGTAAGGAAAGTCTGCAATGCGGTGACTGAAAAATTTTATTTTTAGTAATTGTCGTCTTATCTATGTATTGTAATTATAGTGCCAATGAACACTCGAGATTCTTCCGAGTAAAATAAGTCCAAGCACAATATAAACGGGACTATTTTTATTGACTTAAATACATAATTAAAATAGTTTGCTCCATATTAAATCGATATAATGTATTATATCTGAATAGTGTAATAGTGTAGTGTGTGAATAAATTATTTTTTTGTTACAAAAGGTATTTTTTGTATTAAATATACTATAAATGAGAGACTAACATTAAAAAATACATAAAATAATTTATACAGAATAAATATACTAATAAATAATAAATAACAATAATATAACATTTAATAAAATATTACATTTAAGTAAGCTGACATAATTGCGCGCTTATAGCCACGCGCCGTTTCACCGCAGCGCGCCGCGCCGTATCCCGACGAACGACCGCGCTAGTGGAAGAGCACCACTGGCGTCAACGCATGTCGGGCGAAGATATTTTGCTTTCTGGTTCGGTAAAAACGTCGACCATACAAACTTCACAGGGGGGTTTCTCAAGATAAAAGTCTGCTCTTTCGCGTGGTATAGTTCAATTTTTCGCTGGACCATTATTTTTTGAGATAAATTCGAAAATATCCGCAAAAATTGGTGCAAAAGTGGCGCATCTCCGTCTTTAATCATTGTTTAAACATGTTTAAACAATCATAATGTATTAATATTGGATATCACTGTATTCGGGAAAGTCTACAGAATCGTTTGCTGTAAACAACAATTCAATATCTTTTATAATAACATCGCAATATTTGTTTAAAGTTGAAAAATATGTCTTTTTTTTAAACTCCATTTTCTCAAAAACTGGACGTATAGGAAAAAAATTAAAACCAGATTCGGAATCAGCGCAAGAAACTCTATAAGAAGGACCCAACAGTATATTGAAATCAAATTTGGTGTTGGACAGTGTAATAGAACAGCTCGAGAAAATATATTTTTTTACCAAGTTCATCCTTGTACATACCTTGCTTGCTGGGAAAAATCAGTTATCCAATTTTCCCCATTTAGTAATTTTTAAAAATCCTGATAAAATCTAACATATTTAACGTATCGAATAACATATTAGGGAATTTTTTCACGAAAAACACGAGAAAATTATAGGATATAAATGAACGCTTATCTTACTTTCACTTGTAATTACGCTATAAAATACTGCGGATCTTTATGCAGAATAAAAATAGTTTGCATCGATTGCAAGAAATGGAAATTACTCTCTTCCCTTATTCATTTTAATGGAGAAGAAATCGTATAGATATGTATCGACGTGTTGAATTTTTAAAATTTTTCAACAATTTTGAATTTCATCTTCCGAATTCTGCTATAAATGCGTACAGATCCGCAGTCCAGTAATAATACTATACATATACAATAATAGAAGAAACGATATCGTGTACATGTCTGTTCAAG
Organism: Lasioglossum baleicum; assembly: GCF_051020765.1. Classification (NCBI taxonomy): domain Eukaryota; kingdom Metazoa; phylum Arthropoda; class Insecta; order Hymenoptera; family Halictidae; genus Lasioglossum; species Lasioglossum baleicum. Next base: position 1,845,676 of record NC_134940.1, on the reverse strand, counting down.
GATTGCTGCTGGCAGGTAAGAGACACTCGCTTGTCTAAATAGAGTAACTAATTTGTATCTTCTTGGCACACACACAGTATTTCCAAATCAGTCAGTTTCGTTCATTCGAATAGAAAATATTTCAAAGATTACATTTAAACTCGGTTGCATTTGTTTGCACAGACAAGGATAACACAGCCATCATAGTTGGTGTGATAGTTCCAATAGTACTCCTGCTGACTCTATTGGGTATTGGGTTGCTGGTGAGAAGACGAAGAAGTCAAGGTCGCAAAACGACTGAGACTAGAACAACCGACAACCTCTCTTTGCCAGACAGTGTTATCGAGACTAGGTAAGTGTATTCAATTCCACAGAGAGGATACGAGAGTGCTCATGCGCACTCTCCGGGTTTTTTCTTTTTTCCTCCTCCACTTTTGTCAGTCTATACGATATACTGACAGAGCTAGATCATCCCTACGTTTAGCATCGAACAGAACCTATACCTCTGGTAGTGATGGGTCTACCGAATATCACTTCGAATCGCTTAGATTTCGGACTTAATCTTTTCGTACTATGAACTGATAATTGAAATACGCTAAAAAAGAACAAGACTAATCTAATTTCGACGTTCTCTGTTCTCGAAACAGTCGACCGATAAAAATCGAGGACTTCGCCGAGCATTATCGCACGATGTCCGCGGATTCCGATTTCCGTTTCTCGGAGGAATTTGAAGAGTTGAAACACGTTGGACGGGACCAGCTTTGCACAGCGGCGGATCTACCGTGCAACAGACCAAAGAATCGTTTTACAAACATTTTGCCCTACGATCACAGCAGATTTAAGCTCCAGCCAGTGGATGACGAGGAGGGTTCAGATTATATCAACGCCAATTACGTTCCCGTAAGTTCTTTGTAAACATTGTACACACACACACACACAGTACACAACAATACATAAAGAAAAATAGTAATAGTAAAATCACGGTAATTATACAGGAAAAGTGCGGTACACCTCACCGATTTTGTTCTGATAACTAGACGGGGGGGGGGGGGGGGGGGAATCTTTATGCATTCGTAAGAAAATTGAATAGATAAAATTGAGGATTACTGAAAAATTTTCAAAATTATTATAAACATGTCGATATGTATGATTGTTCTCCTCTTACGTAGAATCCTCTTTCGTAGAATCGTTTTATGATAATCATTATTACCTTTCGCGACAGGGCCATAATTCTCCAAGGGAATTCATCGTGACGCAAGGTCCGTTACACTCAACCCGCGATGATTTCTGGAGAATGGTCTGGGAAAGCAATAGCAGAGCGATCGTTATGTTGACAAGGTGCATCGAGAAGGGTAGGGAAAAATGTGATCACTATTGGCCTATGGACACTCTGCCGGTTTATTACGGAGATATTTGTGTCACGATATTGAACGAGACGCATTATCCAGACTGGAGTATCACAGAGTTCATGCTATGCAGAGTAAGTACTACGATTGATATGTTAATATAATAATTCGAATAAAAATAAAATAATTCGAAACATTTGATCGAACAATGCTTGAAAAACTCTAAAACGTGTCCAGGTTCTCATTGTTGTTGTTGTACAGCTTTCAACTGACAATGAGAAATTATAACTATTTAAATATAGAACATTGTTTGCAAATCGGTACATAATATGCTTACCGTTTGAATACTCTCTAGAATCTAGAAGAATATTTTCGACTCGATTGCCCGGCGCGCCAACAGTCTATTGGCCGACTGTGCCACAACTCGCGTCTAGGTCGCACTCTGATTGGTCCTTGTTTTTCGTTAATAACTCCTAATAAACAAAGCCGCGGATAACATTTTTGCAAAGGAAAATGTCGCTTGATATGGTCTCAGGAACCACCCCCTTTCGGGATTTTCACGAATTTTGGGACACCCTGTATATTAAAATATTTTAAATTAGAAAAAAGCTGCTCTTTCCTTTACCGGACTCTTAAAATTTCTGCCTTACTCCTATAAACTATTATGTATTACGAATTATTATCGAGGACTGAGGAATAATTGTATATTAACGAAAATCGTAATCGTGTTTCTGTGCAGGGTGAGGTGAATAGGGTAATACAACACTTCCATTTTACAACGTGGCCCGACTTCGGTGTCCCGAGCCCACCTCAGACGTTGGCAAGATTTGTGCGAGCGTTTAGAGAAAAAGTTCGGTCCGACCAGAGACCAATAGTTGTGCACTGTAGCGCCGGTGTCGGTCGCAGCGGTACTTTCATCACGTTAGACAGAATCCTCCAGCAGATCCTGGTGTCCAAGCACGTCGACATTTTTGGGATTGTCTGGGCAATGAGGAAAGAACGTGTTTGGATGGTCCAAACCGAGCAACAGTACATCTGTATACACCAATGTCTTCTAGCGGTTTTAGAGGGGCAAGACATGACTGGGCCTCCTCGGGAGATTCATGACAATCAGGGATTCGAAGGTCAGTTTTACTCTTGCGATTGCTAATCTTGTGGTCGCGTCGCGTCGCCGCGCCGAGAAGTGTAAACACAAGTACAGTGAAGTCGTCGCGTGGTTCTTCTCAAACGGACAACTACCGCGTACCGACATCATTTTTTTTGTGACCGCGTCTATCGCGCCGACCGCACCGAGAGTTCAAACGAAAGCCGAACGTAGAAAAGGACAGCGCGAAATACGGATCGCGTGGCCGGAGCGTATCGGTGTGAATCACTACTAATCAAATGTACAAAAACTTTTTCATTGTTCATTATCTTTTTCGATGGGACTTTTACCTAGTCGTTTCTGGTATTTTTCTGATTAAAACAACACCAAACACGACATACAAATTTCAACTGTATTTAGTGGTTCTCAGTCGACGATGAAAGTTTCGGGCACAAGGAAGGACAGCGAACAGAACACTGGGGGGCCTTTGAACTGTGCCGGCGCGCGACTGCGACTCTCCGCGTCTCTTTCCCATACGCTGTTCTTCCTTGCGCCCGAAACTTTCATCGTCGACTGAACCACTAAATACAGTATGGAAATTATATCGTGTTTTGTGTTATTTTAATCAGAAAAATGTCCGAAATAAGTTGGCGAAAGTCCCATCGAAAAAGAATACACAAGTTTTACCCGAGATATACCAGAGCCGAGATCAATCATTGCCGCCCTGCTGCGTTGGCCGGCAGTGATGTTAATTAAGTTAGTAATTAAGCTAGTACCGAATACAAACATTAGTAGTGGTTATTCTAATTAAGAAATACAAGAACGTATATGTGGTGATGGCGGTGGCTAACACTTGGGCAATGGTTACTATATTTCACTGACTTTAGCCTTTCCACACGTAACAAACGACTGCAGTATTCCTTCTCCATAATATAATTGCACTTAATTATCTTCTATCTGGTTTTTATTCATGATTGGTGAGATGGAAGTATGGTATTATTACCGTCAATATACTCCCCATTGTACATATTGCGAAAACGGTGATGGGACTTTACTATACATATGTATGTATACCTAAATAAATATTAGGATGTATCGTACTTGTCGCGTAAAACCTTTTTAGTTCAGCTCGCCCCATTATAAAAGTGTTTAAACGCCAACTAGGATCTCCTTAACTTCCCTTTTTCAAAAAAATTCGGTAAGGGTCCTTAGACCTCAGTTTTCTAGTGGTCGTGGCCCTACAAGGGCAATTTAAAACTTTACTATAGGCTCGCGTTCGCAGGCCAAATCGATCACTTTTTCACGTCAGTCACCCTCGTCGATTTTGTTCTAAATGAAACGAAAATGTTGTAGTCCATGTGAAATTAGGGGGTTTTTAAGTCATCGTTTTGCCGGTTTCGAATTTTTTTAGAAATGGCAGGCCTTCGATACAGTTAAAACAAAAGGAACTGTAGCTGATTCGGACATACAGTTCCTGAGATAAAAATTCCTGAGCGAGGGCCGTTTTCGTCAAAATGGGCAAAAATTGCACTCGAGGGCCCGTCATTTCGAAAAAATTCGAAACCGGCAAAATGATGACTTAAAAAACCCCTAATTTCGCATGGACTACAACATATCTCGTGTAGAACAAAATCGGATAGGGCGATTTTGTCAAAAGGTGGAGAGAATGACCCTATACTCCAGGCGTGGGCACGGGTGGAGCCCCTCAAACGCCTGCTTCCCCCACCAAGCTTCCTTTCGGCTGCGCTCCTCGCTCCTCCGATGCACGAGGCCTGCGCACTGCTTGCGACAAGCGAAACGCGTCCTTCCTACATAGTAACGACGGATGCTGGTGGGGGACAGTGGGCGCTACGGTGGGGACAGTTTTGCCTCAATTGAGGCAAAATTGCCCACGCCTGCTATACTCTATACTCTATACCGTTCTTCTCAAGACTACATATAAGGTCCAGATAGCAAGAATTATAGGGAGAGAATACTGTACGCAATCAAAATTTTTCTCATGTACCGGAATGACATAACGAAAAGTAGTTGATCTTATCGAAGAAAGTAGGACCTTGTATTTTAGAGCTGATTAGTAGTGACATATTGATAGTTTTGCAAACCTCTGTAGTCGAATAGAGATAGACTTTAAGGGGAATGGGGATATAGTCGTTTGATCCAAAATGGCACACAAAACCGAACAATGATTACGCTGGGTTTTGTATCCCATTGCAAAGGTGTTTCTGCTAAATTGTCTCTCACATCCATATACATATTGTAGAAATCACTTCCCTTTTTGCAACCTTGTACTCCCTTTGAATCCAGGCAAGAATCGAAGCACGCTCGAAAACACAAAGAGTCCTGCTGAGGATGAGAAGGAAAGGTGACCTTCGAACTGTGAATCCTGTGGCGATGGTAATTTCTATCCTCGCTTTTTTCTGTAACGCATGAAGCATGTACTTGATCCACGACGATCATCGAAGCACAGAGTAGCATGGAATCTGTGACTTTCAGATATTTATTTTAATCGCAACCGCGAATATACTGATCTTTACAATAAAATCTTGTATCTGTATATATGTATATGTATAATGTCGCGCGTATCTATTATATACCTATACTTTTCAAATTACATCTACTCATTTTTTTCATAAATGCACAAAAATCCGCCGTCTACTCATTAATCAAAAGAGCCAAATATCAGCAGTACAACGATTTAGATTGCTTCTCAGAGCGCGTTTCTTGACGAGAACTCTGTTTTCGGAAGTCGGTTAAAACCACACAGCAGGTATGTAAATACTGTGCTCCGGCACGAGAGAAAACTAGCGGGAAGGGAAGGGGGAAAGAAGCCTGACCATTCGGATTGCATTTGCGTTCCTCAGTTCGTGAAAAACGATCAAAGTAAGAAAATAAACTCTCTCTATTTATCTGGCTCCAGTCACTTGCAATATTTGTTGATAGTCAAAAGTAGTAAAAATAAATAACTACAAAATAGAGATGACAGTCTTGTAGATTGGAAGCATGTAAGTGGCCAAAAAATTCAATGTCTTCCATATGTACAATCAAGAAACGTGTAATTCTTCAATCAATAAGGAATAGTTACGGTTGTTTGACACGTTACTGTTCAAAATCGGACATTTCATGTGCAACGCGACCTAATTACTTACTTACACACCATGATATGTACAGAAGTTTCGAAAATTAAAAGTAGTTGTCTAATGAAAATTTTTGTGAATGAAATTGGCGAAGGTTAGTAATAGAATCGTCTGAAAGAGTATGCTAATTGCGATTACTACTGTCTCTGGTATCAATCGAAACAACTCCATTTTTACTCCAGTTTACTAATATTATGTAATTACGATACTAACATCGGTACTAACTGCTATTGTCATTTCGTGTACAGCTTCTTGCTATTAATCTCATACTCTCATAATTTACCTACTTGCGTTATATTTCTTTCTCAAGTTTCGATCAATCCGTACAGTTCATATTTTGAAAAAAAGCATGAATTTTAAATATTATCTTTACCCTTCTCCGGCTCAGTTTGACACGCGTATGGCCAAATTTAGGTTTCAAAACCAGGTGAGATATATCTATTTTACTATTTTGGGTGGTTCACCAGATGATGTTACCACCTCGATTTTCGTCATTATTATTATTCGTAACGAAGAATGTTTATCCTATATGTGGTTCAATGATTTCGGGAGATGCATACTCTGGTGTTGAAGAAGGTTCCAGTAATTAATTAACTAACCCTTAGCACTCGAATGGGGTGACTCTGAAGCGCCACACTACAAATTGCTATACTATACATTCTATCATCTATCGGTATCTAATCGATTACTAAGCATTTACACTATTGTTTAATGTTTAATTTTCGAGTGCAAAGGGCTAATTAATTACAAAACTTGTTGCACGTTCTTTTCCATAACAAGACATACACACCGAGAAAAGCGAAGACTTGGTTTACAATCTAAAAATTGGTCAGGGTAATGCACGCAACCGGAGAAGACTGTTTCATCACATTTCTATCCAAAGCTCTAACGCTTTCTTCTATATTTTATTGCAGATGACGAAGGAATAGCGGAATCGGGCATGTGATCTTCAAGTCTCTCGTTGTATTCGGGGGGATCAACGAAGACAAGGACCTTTAAAAAGAGAGGTGCCTCGACGAACGTGGCGAAAGACAGAGAAAATAGTATTACAGTGATATTATGAGAGTGATACCTTGTGTATATCACGATGTAGAATCACCCGTGAAAGTGTTCGATTTTGAAAAGACAAAATGTTGTTGTTAAAACCACAACCTGATGCACATTCAAGTGATACAGTTTTAATTTCGCGAAGCTCTAACATAAGCTAGAGTGACGAGTATAGCCTAAGCGACAAACGAAGACGAGAAGTGACTGATGAGAATATGTACTCGCGTGTAATGTCTCGTATCGATCATCGCGGGAACAGTGTTCAACGGATGATACAGTTCTTGACAATAATTATTTATTTCTCCCGAAGCTTCGCCATGAAAATGTGTCACGCGAATCCGAGGAAACGATCACCATTTTTATTCGAACAAGCCTTTTAGTTTCCAATTTCTGGGGAAAAGTCACAGTCAGTGAGAGAGTGAGAGAGAGAGAGAGAGAAAATAGTAAAAAGGCTATTCCTACCTTTTCTACGATAGCTAGATTCACAATTCACTGATCGAATCGTACTCGAGACGTGTTTAGGACAAATTTTCCGAGTACGTGATGTACGATTGTTGATAAAAATCGAACAAACGCAAAGAACAATGATCAAGTTTTCGTAAGGAGAGGAGATCACGATCAAAACAAAGAACTGGTTACCTTGACGGACACCAACGATGATTTTTCGTATTTTTTTTACGGTTGTTTACATATCGAAAAGACGCAGACGACGTTTTCGAACGGAGTCGACAAGCACGGACAGGAGGATGCGCGTCTGGTGGACTGGTTCGTCACCGTTTTGTAAATACGAATCGACCACTGACGACCATTTTGAGCGAATTAGACGGCTTCGAATCATTTCGAATACGTCCACGGTGTATTATATTAGTAGAGGTGTTCAGACTTCCATATCTTAAGGAATGTAACACAGTGGGTTGCCACGTTTCGATCGCGAGAATTCGGACAATTCGGTATGCGACGAAATGACGCAACGATAACTATGAAATTAACGATTTTCGTGAAAGAGCTGTTGATGGAACGAGCAGGATCACGAGAAATCATTGCATCAACATCAACTCGGTACGTGAATCGTTTCATGAATCATTGAAGCAAATAATAAGCTTAGAACCCTGTCAATATTGCAGATTGTTTTAAATGAGTTTCGATTATGTGGTAGATTTGTTCATTAATGAACAATTGTGTTGACCAAACTATCGCAATCTATCGCAGAGGTTCTTAAACTGTGGTCCTCGAAACAATTTTGACATTAACGTTTTGACATCCCCCAACTTTTCGCTTTTATCCAAATAACCGATTTAATAAAAATCCTACATGAAGAAGAAAGATGCCTAGGGTTGGGATGGGGTCCGCAAAAAAATGTTGTTCAAGAGGGGGGCCTCGGACAGTCGGACTTGATATATTTACACAAGTTTAAGAACCCCTGCAGTAGAGGATATGTACTCAATATTTCAGCTATATAAGCTGTGACCGAAGCAGAATTCTCAAAATATTTCGGATCGTGATCCAATTTTCTGCAAGGTCAGAGACTTGTTCTTAATTACTCTGTTTGCCTATAAATTTTACTACATATAATGTGATATAAATGTCGTGACAAAAATGATATTTTTCATTATACAAATGAAATAGTGCCCATCACAAATGCGGGGAAAACACAGTGCAAGAACGAAATGTACATATAAAAAAGTCTCCTAGTTCTATATGTAAATTATTTCGAATAATATGTACTTGATTTCTTTCTCTGTATCAGTTCACTTTTGCATTTTCAAGCATTTGGATTTCGTCAACTTTTATCACATTGGCTGTCTGGATTCTCACATTGTTTGAAATCTTAACTAAATCTGCAATCTGGGGATCTTATAGTTTCTTATGGTTAGGAGAAATAATGATGTATTTATGTAATATGATAGTTAAACGATTACTTCACCTCATTCAAACGTGATTCGTTCTATGAAAAGTATTTATGAAAGACGTAGGAAAAGTATAAAAGAAAACATTATATACGTCACATCATTCCCCATTCATGTGTATCATAAAGAGACTGCAGATCTTATGGTATTTATGGTAAAAATGGGTAGGTGCGATCCAAAGCAGGAAATAGATTAAAGGAATTGAATGTATTAGATTAAATATGGATGTTAGATTAAAAGCGTCCTAGCTTATAGGTCCTAGCTTATCAAGATCATTAAAGGAAGAAAGAAATGTCTGTTTGAATCTTGGTCACCATGTAAACGATGCAAATCATTTTTATTTTGCATCAAAATCTGCAGTCTAATCATAAATGTTCTCAGTTCTCAGTTCTCATCAAGTGTATCGAGAGATACATATACGTATATGTATACATATATTCTTTAATTATTTTCATTCACACGAATACACTGGCTTTGAAATGAAAGTTTAATTTTGCAGTATTCGCCATGCGTATGGTTTATTATACATTCGAAGAGCTGTTAACGACGTATCAAAGAGTGTATCGTTACTGTATATAGTTATCGTTGCGAATCAAATCGTCCTCGCGTGTGGCAACCATCCGTCCAAGGGCTGTAGTAAATAGACACTTGATTTACTAAAACATAACATAGAATGAGGTTGAAAAAGAGAAGGAAGAAAAGACGAGAAAGGCTTTCGTCAAACCCTCCCTTTTCACGAAATAGGAGAATCATGACAGAGTGGGAACAAGAAACTCGCATCTTCGTAGAAGCCATATCACTTTTCACACGAGAATCATTCGACGATCCGTATTACAATTTACAATACGTATTTATACTTATCTATACATTCTGATCGAAATGACGATTGCTAGTGCGTAAGCTGTTTGGGGCATTGATTCGTATGGATCGTTCTCACAACAACACACACAATTGTTTATATTTTATATCGTAGCTAGCAAATTAAAAATCTCACGTTTCATTCTCTATTTAATCTTTTACTTGATCGACTACAATTGCCTAGCGCTTAACAGTTGGGATTGATCTCAGGGATGGGAAGATCCGCGGGGGGTCTATTTATTATACAGCATATTATTACGACCGAAACCGCGTTTTACACAATGTTTTTTAACTCGTCTACGTTTACGTTTACGTCAACGTAGTTTTTTGGCCCGGTAATAAGAAAATTAATTCGTTGCCCTACAATATACGCAGAGTGACGATAAATAAATCGTCCATGTCAAAGAACAATATTATTTTTTCTTATTTTCGTCGACGCATTAAACTTTTCCTTCGAATATTTCTTAAATAAACGACGTTTTTTATATAACGGCATTTATTATATGTATATTTTCAACTGTTTCTTTTTTTTTAAATAATTCAAGTCAGTTTAACACAAGTTTTGTTTTTCTATCAACAGTAATTTCTTTATGATATTTTGGCACGGTATTTTTATATAGAAACAAACCGTAGAATTTATTATGTAAATGCGAAATGTGGTACTTCCTTCAAAGGGGAGATGGAAATTCCTGAGGTCATTTGAAGTAACTTGTTCCTTTGCAAAACTGGTTCTCTGCGGCTTTGTTAACGAGTCATTAACGGAAAAACACGGACCAATCAGAGCGCGGATACAGCTTTCGGACGGATTTCGGCTCGGAGACACGCCCCACTGAACATGGCGTTGGCATTGGCCAAGTCGGAATCCGTCCTCTATTGCCGCGTCCTGATTGGCCCGTGTTCTTCGTTAATAACTCCATAAAAAAGCCCCGGAGAAGATTTTCGCAATGGAAAAAGTTACTTCGGATGACTGCAGGAATCAAGGAATCATCCCTGTCAAGGAAGTACATTTTTGGTAAAATGTCGCTACACCCTATATCGCAAGAGTTTGTTTACACGAACAAAAGTGTCGAAGGCAGTAGTCGTTGAATAGATGAGTAAATTGAATTCCGTGTAACATCAAATGCTGAAAAACTTCTGAAAACCCGAGAACGGTAAATCTTTTTAATTTAATCGTTGTTAATGGTCCTTCATTTCGAAATATTCTTATTTCTAAACGAAGCTGATTGTCCAGTGATATAGTATGTCTTTGTGAGATTTCGATCAACGAATCCGTTGGAATATTTTTATGAAAATGAGACTAAGAAACACCGCCGACGACGACGTTATCGCATATTAAACAGCGGATTTTATGCATTTACATGACGAACAGTGAGTAAGCGTAACTTGAAACGTGGTAAAAACTCTAGAGGAAATTATGCACATATTCTTATATTATTTTCCATTTATTTTTTTATTTCATTCCAGTTTGTTTGCAATTCAGGCAGACATTTTTATTTTCCATAAAGATCCGCTGCTGTCTAATTATTATGGCGATTTTTCCGAATGCAACCGAAAGTTGTGAAAACACCATGATTCATCTCGTTTTCTTAAAAATCATTCAGCGTGCTCGTTGATAAGAATTTTATGGAAAATGTACCGCAGAGTATTTGTCTGTCGCAGTATGTAATAATAATAATTGACCGATGGATTTATGAAAACCACCGACAAGCGATGCAGTCGAACGTGCCAGAGAATCCAATCCGATCGTCACTTCCGGTACTTATTGTTAGCGGTGTCAGGCGTCAGGCGTCAGGCGTCAGGTTCTCTCGATACAAGGTGCGCGTACTTAATTTTGTAATTGCGAAGAGAAGTAAAATTGATCAAGTGATTAGTTGAACGACGACCACAGGGAAACCGATCAATCTCAGCAGGGTCAAACGAATTCACTCTCCATCGGGTTTTTGCTGGAAGGAAACACAACAAAGAAAAGCCCATGTACGAGGCATTGAAAATATTCAACCATGCACTGTGTATTTTTCGAAGAATATTTGTCTATATCGCTTAAATACATGTAACGAGTCCGCAGATTTTTCAATGTTCCGCATGTATCGCGACAACTCTATCGTATTTGTTGTATCAGAGACAAACACGTCTAGCTGAATCAGCAATCAGTCTTTATCGCGATCGGCTTGTGTTCGATGCTGCTACTCCATAGTTGGTCCGCCAAAATCATTCGATTCGCATCGATAAGATGGAATCGAAGTGGATTATTGTCTGATTGTACCGTGTAACGATAATGGAAAGTTTTATTGTTTAAATTAAGAGAAAGAGACATCATTCTCTCTCTCGTTCCTTCTGACGATATTCTGTATATTCGGTACTTTTTTTTCACATTACATATGTGGTTACATATCTTCGAACGATTCAAATTCAAACACGAGGAAAATTAAATCTTTCGTATATGAATTTTAGTTCATCATCTTATTGTTTATAGTATTTTAATTTAAGTAGTAATCGCTGACAATTTTAGCGACATATCTGGAAATGGAAGGACATGGCAACCATTGTATACTTTCTCAAGGTGATTCAACTGATTGTGTGAAACTTTTAATCTTACATTCAATTTGACAAAGTAATTGCTAGTATGTACTTGTTGAAACTGATTGAAAAAGAAATTAATTTTTTACGAAAAGGCAGCTATTTGAACTGCATTAAATATGCAATTATCGATATAAATGTTGAATTTGGTTTGTCAAGTACCTATGTATAGATAATACCTATATGTATATGTAGATAATAGTCTTAATTACTGGAAAATATTATCGAAATTGGTCCAGTTGTTTTTTGATGAAAGCTTCATCTCGAGAAGGCAATACGATTTAAATGATTTTTAATACCTATTTTCAATCCGAAAAACAAAACAATCTTGATCGTTCGTTACATATGTATGTATATGTATATATAGACAATATATGTATGTACATAGACAGAGCGGATCTTGATGCAAAATAAAAATTGTCCGCATCGATTCCAAGAAATTGTATACCAACTAAATTGAACGTTGTGTCTTTCTTTAATGATTTTAATAGAGGAGAAATCATATGTATAATAGATATCGAGATCTTCAATTCATCATTATGAATTCAATAAATTCATAAAGATCCCTGCATAGTTATCACGGTGTTGTCCACGCGGTGTGGTCTACATGTTTACTTCTGCGAATTTGCAAATAGAACTTTACGTTTGAAAGTATTCGAAAAATTCGCATTGAAATCAAATATAATAGATAATTGTCTAATTATATAGAGTTTTTGTTTACTTTATCAAAGGTATGTAACCCGTTGATTGCGCTGATCAACTCAGGTATACGTATACCTATGTAGACACAGACATAGACATATCACCCGATGTTTGTCTCATATAATCATAATTGAAAGTTCTTCTTTAAGAATCTGAAAGTTTATCTAATGTCTAAGATTTTTTATTGGTTTAAGAATGTTAATAAAAATATTTTTGATACGATTAGTTGTACTTTTTATACTTTCCATTAATAAATGTATCGCTGATTGTGAGATGAAAATTGACGAAATTCTCAGTTACCTTGTACATACATACGTACATACATACATACATATACATACACACATATACATATAAAATAAATACTTGCAACGACCACAGAATTATTCGGCTTTTAATTCCGTACACGGTACCGTGGTGAAACGATTTGATTGAAAATAGTGGCGGACCGTTATGTATTAACGATATGTGAAAAAAGGAGACATGTATGTACAGTAGAAGAGTCGTATGTGTCTGATATTATTAACAATAAATATTTTTATAACGCTTCGCGGTAATTCGTATGTATAGATGACGTATGCTCGCTACGGGAATTGCCAATCGACTGCCAAACGCAATAGAGTATTATATGTAGAGGGATAAGCTTCGTCTAACGATATTCAAGAATTTTCTTCTTGTAACCATATTTCAACGTTATCGACAAATACACGCACATATGATAGAAGTCTGTAGATGTAGCTAATAATTTTAGGAAACGAGTAGTGGTATTGAACACCAACGATCGATACAGACGAATCGACTATAAACAACTGTGCAGTTTCCAATCCATCGAATTCCTTTGCTATATACATACCTACTATGCTATACATATATCATATACGCATGTAATCTTTAATGTATCATATTGATGTGTTTCGCGTAACAAATAATAATTAACGATCACACGAAGATATTGTTTGGCCATTCTCAAGACAGTAGTGAATGAACTCATCGATACATATTCCCAGCTCAATTGATACATATCAATTCTAACAATTCCAACAGCCACTTAAAAAAGTAATACAATTTATAAACGGTAAACAAACACGAGAGTTTTATTTTACGATCGATGGGATTTTCTATTCACAGTGAACAATCGTGTTCAAATTGTATAGTAATTACAGAATTGGTTGGATGCAGCCAAACTGCGTATGCAATAGAAAAACAGTGCAGCACTTGAAAATTAACAGAAAATTGCTGTACCATATTATTCAAAATATTGTTTACATTATTAAAAATATGTTGGTGTCTCATCAATTTTACTAAACATTTCAGTATTGCACGAAACAAATTAATATAGCATGGAATTATTCTAGTTTGGAAATTAAAATTGCTCCGAGTGTTGTAAAACATTACGTCGAATCTACGACTAGCGTGTTTCAGCGAATGAAAATTTCATTAAATGATATGTATCATTGGAATAACGCAAGAAATGTACCTATGAGTTGCAATTGTGGATCAACTATAATTGTCTGTTCGTTAGTTCTGTTTTGCTTGTACGATATTCTTTATTTTATGCACTTTTCTCATTTGGTCACTCATTTATTTATGTGGAATTCTTGTTGCTATTCATCATTCGATTATTGACAATTACTGACTTGACAATTAATGACAATTACTGTTGACGACATTTTCAACAATTGATATGTATATCGCGGAGTATGTATCAGCAATATCAGCATTCACGAGTATGTCATTCAAACATGGTGTGCCACTGCTGCAAATGATCGCATCACGTTACGAGATCAAGTCAAACTCACCCAAGAGAGAAATAGACATTTTCTTTCTCTCCTTCCTCGGAAAGTACACGGAGACAGCGGAGAGAGCGCATCGAGTATTAAATTTTTTTATTCGGGATCAAAAATCGTCTGCTATTTAGGACTAACTTTGAACGATTATAATTATAATTCTACCAATGGTAGAAATACCAGACCGAAATACTTTTCGAATATTTTCGGATTATTCGCGAACAGTTGATAAACAGTATTAAGTAATATCTATATCGAGGCGACCAAATTGGCTCTTTGCGGCCATGCGAGTGTATCATATTCATTCCATCAGGGCGAGTGTAAGGCGTACAAAGGCGTTTTGCAACTTGAACGTCCGGTGTTGTGTGAAAGACGCACATAGAAATACCCTAATTTCACTGACTAATTTCAGATGACGAGAGTGTTTGTGAAAACGTACAATTTACTCGAACGGCTGTGAATAAATTACGAAGAGTCCTCTCATCGTTTATCTATAATAATCCTCATTGATCCTTTTTGTCTTTTTCGAGCAGCATGTAACAGGAAGTTCCATCGATCAGTTGGGTCGCATTCTCTCACGTTTTGTCATTATGAGGACAGCGGATTTTTATGCAAAATAAAAATTTTCTACTTGGATTGCAACAAACTGGAGTGAAGTGAAAGTTTATCGTCTTTCTTAATACAATTTACAACAGGTTGAAAATAATTGTATAATAGTATTTTTAAATTCTCCGACATCGCATCGACTCAACATCGGAGAAAGAAAAATGTAAAGGAAACGCGGGTTTTTATATTTGGAAGTTGAATAAGTTCTCGCTGTTTTTTTTCATTAGCTTAATTCTTCATTTCAAAAAAAATTTGTAGAAAACATGTCATCGAAAGTATTATCCATCTACTTGGCCACTACTTTTTCCCATCTTTCCCATAAATGCATAAACTCCGCTGTCTAGTCTGTTACTAGAGTAATTAGTAAACAAAATTGTTTAAAATCAGTTTGTTGACGAGAAATTTGAAAAATAATTCCGAGTGCTAAGGGTTAATGAACGTTAGCGAATCGCATTAGTTGCAAACGCGTCACCATCCTGAAGGCGTTCGAAACGATTTCGCTGAAACTGAACACTCGGGACGTTCGTAACGTTGCACGCAAGCCATTGAAATCGGAAAATTAATAGTTGATCAATTGTAACAAGAGATGCGAAGCTTCCGCGTCGCGTCGCTGTTGAAGCTTTCCAAGGTGAGATCTATCTCCATGTCTTTTTGGTAAAATTTCTTTAAACGTTTTGCTGAAAACAGTTCATTAATCCGGAGCAGAAGCAGGGTACACACTTAAGTGACCATTACACACGATACACTTAACAGTGCCACCGTGTGTACCTTAATCACGAGCGAAAGGTTAGATGAAATTTTCCAGAGTATCCGTGAACGCGTCAACAATGAAAGCTGTATCGTCAATGTAAGTGTACTCGAATAGATACTACGTAGTCGTACAAAATGGCATGAGAAATAGTGAAAACCATAAACTTACGAGAACATTTACACGACACCGTTTACAAGTTTCGTAACGCGAACAGATTAAGCATTTTCATTTACGGTACGCTCGATTTTCATAACAATCGATCAAATATCGTCATCTTCCTGTTAAAGACGCAACGCGTTTGCGTATTACATATTAAGAAAACACGAGACGGGCGCGACGACACGAGACGCCAGCAGAGTCGCCAGATTGAAAAACTTGTGTCCCCACCCACTCTACCTTCCCCTTCCACGACGCTATTCACCAGCAAAATTAGCAAAATTAGCAAAATCTGCTCGAGCAGATTAAGACTAAATGTGCCTGTGTGCAATCAAAACATTGCGAGGAAGAGTGTTGTGCCCGAAACTTTCATCGTCGACTGAGAACCGCTAAATACAGTATGGAAATTATGTCATGTTTGGTGTCTTTTTAATCCGAAAAAATGTCAGAAATATGTTGGCGAAAGTATCATAAAGAAATAATGAAAAATAAAGAAGTTTTTTAATTCGATTAGTAGAGTGGTGGTTCACACCGATATACCCGAGCCGAGACCAATGTTCGCCGGCAGTGGAGTGGGTAGGCACTGGATAAATTCTGGGTAGAAGGTCGCGCAAAAACATATCGCGACTTTACCGTAATACGTTATATACTCTGTGTGATAGATCACCGTTCTCGGACGGTGATACGAAATTCGGTGAAACGCGTGACGTTTACGAGGTTCTTGGCATGTGTGAACGATGTGAATTAATTTCCATCGTTGAACGGTTCGTGCCAATTGTTTTTAGTCGATTAATTCGATAGAAATAACAAATAAGCAATGCCAGGAGAAGGATATCGTTGTAGATCGATATCTCATAATGTTGTACATATCGCGTATCGCGACACGTAGAATAGAAAGATTTGTACGTTTATATATTTTTTAAACGGTGCGCCCAAGTCATACATATCGACATTCTATCGCGCGGAGTGTGCTCGATGGTAACGCGACTGCGACTGACATAAATATTAGCAGCAACGTACACGCAATGATTTCGTATCAAAATCGAAATTCACTATCTGCAAAATTTTTGTTTGGAGCCATCGGTTTCAAACGATTTTGACAACAAACTTTTCAGTTCTGATGGATCAGTGTTTCTCCAATTTTGTATATGGTATACATTATGTTTGTCCATGTTTCGAAAGAATACAATGTAATTTTTGTACAATTATCTTTACTATTGTATGTATAAATTGTTATAAATATATTTCTACAGTATGTGTCATTTCTAATAGCTGCCACGATTTAGGTTGTCACGTACATATGTATGTATGTATATTTGAAAAAAAATCATCAAGGTGAAACGAACTACGTATGTTAGTCTATTTATCAATTCCATTTATTTCTGTTATAAATAGCACGATAAAACCATTGATTGATCCGTTTCACACATTTCAAGTACATATAATATAATACATAGCTAAAACAATTCTTTCTGTCTCGATAAAAATTGACGGACACAATTTATGCAATAACCTTTTAGTAACTAAACCAGGGTACGGTGTCAATGATTCTGTTTCGAAATAAAGTTGCATCGAGAGTGATACGTACTTCAAGTTTTTGTAGCATGTAGTAGGCTATAAATAAACAAAAGTCATAACGTACGTCATATTTCTTTTCATTGCAAAAGTGTCGATTTTCAATTATAAAAACGAACAGGATTAAACAGGATAATGGGACGTGAACAAGTCTGAAAACTTTCATTAGTTTATCAACAAACATGTACACTATTCGATTTTAGTCGTTCGAAATGTCACATGTTGAACAGTGATTTGTTTCCATAGATAAAGAGAAGCTGCTTCATTTCATACTAAAACATGATATAAATCATTTCAAAATAATTTTATATTTCTACCAAATGTGAAAAATTTCGAATTAGATTATATAGAATAGAAAATTAATTTAAATTCGTATTTGATTCCCCGTTGAATCGATTGGTTAAAATTTCAAGCTAAATGAAACAGATATTTTCTAATTTATGAAATATACAGGGTGTTAATTTAATTATGAATTAAATGAATTATTAGTGCTACCGTTCAAAGTAGGACAATGTGACTAAATATTGTATACATCATAGTATACAATGGATATTTGTTTGCATTGGAAAACACCTTTATTCTTGGGCGAAAATTTCGTTCATCTATATACGATAAATAAAAATAACCAATTAACGGACTCCACCTTAACTCTAAAAATTTAGAAAATGGGCATGCTTAGCTTTTCGAATACAGTAGGACCTCGATCAACCGGCTCGATCGGCAGACAAACAGCCCGGATAAATTAAGGCCCGATGGATAATCGCGACCCCCGATTAAGTAATTAAAATGTACATTATATTCCAAAATAAATCATTTATTTTTTGACAATTTATTTCCCTTCTCATAATACAATCATATTTAAACTTATTGTTAGACGCATATTTGCTTATACCAGGGATCCGATTAATCGAGGTCCTACTGTAAATGATTGACTATTTAAAAGTTTCGCGAGACGCGCCAAATGTGAAAAAAATATTATCACTGTAAAAAACGTAAATGTAGTTTTAGATTTGACATTTAACCCTCGCAAGGTGAGGTCAAATAATAACACAGAAATAGTAAGGTGGAGTCTCTTATAGACTCCCACAAATAAATTTTATAAATAGCCTCGTTTTCAATAAATTTGGGATATATTAGAAAATAACACAGAATAAAAAGTAAACAACGGGGGCTCGCTTCCAAAAATTCCACAAAAAACAAACAAGTTATTAAAAAGTCCAAGTATCAAAAAAATGCGTCAAGTTATTACGCTCGCATTCAAAAATCCGAAGCTGGGTTCTTCGAGACCCCACATTACCTTGCGAAGATTAGGAAAGAACAAAAATGGAGAAGGGTAACAAACTAGGTAAAAATGGATTATTTTTGAGTATCAGGAATGCACTGATGGTGGTGACCCTAAACCTAAACTTGTGGATGGTGGACGGTGGTGTACGTGACCCGTAACATTGGCCAATGAATTGACATGTGTGTGCTAAGTACCTTATTGCCCTCTGTTGTAACAATTGATTACAATAGTTGCTTGCCAAAAGTCCCCCCTCCGACGGCGCTCGCGGAGAGAGGGGGGGGCACCGTTTTAGTTAAGGGGAAGATCGGAGGGTAGCCAAGGAAAATCTGATAAGCTAAAATAAAAGCGAAACAAGGCAAGGTTCGGCTGAGTATTTTTTTTGCAGTCTGAGGTAGTGGCTTGACGCGTGGCCATCGTATTACAGGTACACCATGTTGCTACGTCCAGACGTCCGGTTAACGGGCGATTTAATCCGCGAAAGATGTCGTCGAGTGTAACTCTGAATAACGCGATTAGTGTGTATTAACACAGTGACACAGTGAGAACACGTTCTTGGTGATTGTTTCAAAGTGAAATTGGACGTTTTCGTTACTAAACATCTGTCACATTCACAGTGTTCATATTACAACTTTCTTTTTGTTATTTCGAATCATAAGAGTAACACTTGAACACTATTTTTATGATTAATCTTCTATTGAAAGTTACGTAGAAAAAGGCAAAGCGGGGTCAGGGTGTGTTGGTTTTAATCATTATCAGAGTAGACTGTGCGGATATTTTTTCCAATTCTCTCATTTTTTCGAGACAAATCTTGAGAAAGTGATACCACAAACAAAATCCTATTTTCTTTCATTTGCACTTTTCCGAGACGATTTTTAACATAAGAAGGGGGGACCAAATAAAATATTATTTAATTTAAATTTAAAAAGGATATATTCTGGCATTTTTTGAAAATTTTCAAAAGCCATAAATGCATAAAGATCCGCAGTCTAGTAAAATAACATTTGCAGGTCCAAAATAAACGAAAAATCGTACTATATTCCGTCGAACTCGATGATCCAGCATTTTTTGAAAATTTTTATAAACTACATATAAGTGCATAAAGATCCGCAGTCTAGTTACGTATTAGCGATACCGCGCGCGGTAAGACGGTTCTTCCATGTATAACTGTTTATTTTACCGATTCGTTAGCCGGATCAAAAATATTTAATAATAATAATTTAATAAGAAAAGTAATACTTTTCATCCGAGATGCCCCCCACCTGGCTTGTGGGTCAATGTCAAATATATTCGACGCCCATAAACAATATTTTTTTTTTTATTCGACAACCCTACATTGTATTTAACTGCACAGAATAGTTTTGAATAGAACAATTTTAGATAAAATTAGAATAGAGCAACAGTTTTTTATAAAAAGATTTGCGTGTAAAACATTTTTATTTAGGATACGTCTCGATACTCGGCATTTTTTTAAAAACGATCCGATCACTGAATATATTTTATTTTTCCTCCTAAAATTTGGTGTTTTCCTAAAACTTGATTCGGCAATCTCAGAAAATTCAAATTAACGTATGTGTGGTAAACTATTGTCCCTCAAAAAATGCATAATATCGAATATATTTGAACAACTACTATGATTTAGAAGATGTATGAACGCGGGGAAGGGTTGGATATGCCGCGCGATCACTTTGGACACCATTACGGATTCATTTCTGAAATGGTTCTACGCCTGTAGAACGAATTCGAACAAGCTACAAATATACTAATCGATGTCACAATCAAGCAGTTTGTTGTGTCTTAAGGTGACCCGTTTCTCTTTGTTAAATATATCTCATTAGCTAAATATATCGACTGAGAGTAAAATAGCTATGAGAGAGTTCCGCGTGAAACAAACGTTTTTCAACATCGATGTTCCTTGCAATTAGGAACATTGGATAAATGGATTGGTGGACACAAATTTCGATAGCATTAGAAACAGTTTTTCTACCACGAGTAACTCGAGTCTTCCGATTATAAGAATTAGTTAACAATATCACTAAATATAAACCGACATACGAGAACCAACGTACGAAATTATTGTATTTCTATATACATAGATTAGATTGCAACATATCCTGAATATATATCAGCTTGACTAATTAAATTACAGTAACAAATTACAAATTATAAACTGTACATATATTTAATAAAATCGTAGATAAACAAAGTATACATATTCAATAATCGAGTATACAATACTTGTAAAATACATATTTATAACGAGATTTAATGTAATTCCAAAATTTAGATTATATGTTCTAAATTATTTTCAATAGATTTGAAATTTTAGACCAGTTGTTTAGTCCAGCTATATTCCTATATGTATGTTAACTGGACAAACTTGTAAAGTCAAATGAAAACTTTAATAGTTTGATATCAAAGAGAATTTATAAGTGGAATAATTGAAATTCTTCGAAGACGAATTATGAAAATAAAGTACGAGCATGATGTATGTACATATATTTTAATAATGAGCTTTTATGCGACACACACACAGCGATAAATAAAGGAACCATTCGACACAGTGTTTTTCCGCAACAGAGTGAATGTGTTTACGATGACAAGACTAGAGAAAGACATTATAAGAATTGGCGGATATTGTCGTTCAAAGAGCAAATACATTTCTATTTAATTTCTGTTTCTGATACTTGTCTGAAAAATCTTTAGTTTCTATAAAGATTCGCAGTCTAATGGTAACGACTCTCTGACAAACGATACACATGTGCATTTTAGGCCCTTTTACCTTTGGATCCGTGTGAAGCAAAATGTGGGCAGACGAAGATGAAGCAGCACCATGGGATATGGACGATACCCCAGCAGAAGGGGCGGCTGAAGGCGGAGAAGGTGCCGGGGATGGTGCAGCAGCAGGTGGCGACGCCGCTGCCCCCGCAGAAAAGCCGAAAATTAAATTACTAAAACTTGAACCGCCACATTATAATCATCATTGGGTTCGTCCTCTCTTTCTGAATTACAATTATATTTATCTGTACCGGTAAGTTTTCGAAACTCGTTTAAATATTAATTTGTAAGCGAGAAAGTTTGATGAAAAATATACCACTTACGCTGAATCCAAAAAGGTATTTGGATTCCAAAATTTCCTTTTTAGATATAATACTACGTAAAAGATGAATAGTACAGCAACCATTTTGATCTTGCAACAGCAATCATTTTTATCTAATTGTAAGATATCATTTCACGGAAGACAGATTTTTTGGTCCAAAATTGGTCACGAATCAAACATCTCTACAAACATTGAAAAATTTTTCTCGCGACTTATTAAACCACCGTAGATTTAAAGATTGAAGCCTCCCCCCCCCTGGGTGTACTGCATTTTGCAATAATATGTATAAATAAGGTGGTATACCGAGCGAACACTTGAATTATTTCCAGTGCGAATTTAATTTCAAATAGAGTCATAAAAAATCATATAACTCAATCTTTTTGCTATTTAAAAAACAGAAATTCTACGAGCATGGGATTTTCAAGTTGCCCGAAATATTGCAAAAGATCGTATAGAACGGAACGTTGTAAAACTTGATCTAAAATTTGTAATTCAAATAACTTGTACAAATTTCCCTTCAGAGAAAACGAAATGACTTTCGAAACAAAACGAATATTTTTTCAACGAAATTATCAAAATTGTCCAAATATTTGGACATAGTATTCGAGGTACTTTTTGGATCCAGTGTATGGTATACGCGAAGATTGGCTTAGCAGCCAATCAGAATCAGAAAAAAACAAGTACAGCTAAACTGCGATTTTTCAATTTAATCGATATGAGAAAATTGGACTTTTAACGTATTATACATACATATATCAGTGTTGTACTACTATACATATGTATCAGCTTCTTCTTGGTTGTATATACATATATGTACATATTATGAGAAAGTGTGCTGCAATGTAATTTCGCGATGATCGTTATTTAATTGTTAAACGTTTGGTTTCAGGCAAAATTACTATAACGACGTAATCGACTATCTAAACCGAAGGCAAAAGGGGCTATTCCGTGAACCTCCGCGGGCCCAAGAATGGGCCGAACGTGCAATGAGAACTTATGACGAAAGGAATCTCGATAAGAGCTTCAAACGATCGGCAGACATGAAGGAGATCATTAATATGCGACACGAGCCCAGATATTATAGTTACCACACAAGAGCGTACTATAGCTTGAAATACCAAAAGATTCTGTAAATATGTATTTTTGATAAGGGAAACACACGACACGACACAAACCAATATGTGAAAACGTCATCCGCGGCATAGATCTAGAGGTCGTTGTAGTTACACTTCAACTTATAATCGCACTAACCATCGTTACATCGTATATCTCGCGATTCTCGTTCTTCTTACAAATTTGAAAATAATTATCAAACTATGTACAATTACATACATATAATTTTCATTTAATTTCACTAATATCTTGTCATGACAAAAAGGGTAATGTAATGTAATGTAATTTCTAATGTAATGAACATGAATTTTGTAATTGCCTCTCTTCATTGACGATGATCTGAAATGTATTTCAAAACGCATCGAATGTGTGTGTGGGTATTGTGTACCGCCGCGCTGTAAAAATATACTTCCATTTTTGACCATTCAGTTAGGCTTTTTTTGTTAATTCCACCGCATTGGTTGCTTACTCTTTATTGCTGGAATAATTAGATATTTTTTCCGGTGACTGATTCTTTTTACGAGGTCGTATTAAAGAGATTGTTTATTCTACATTCATTCTACATCCTATACAATACCCCTAACAGATTTAAGCGACTTGCAAACTAATTGTAAGATGGAAAATGAATGTGCATCCATAGCCATTGTTACATAAGCGCAAAGTATCAGAAATCAGAACAGAGCTCAGAAATGCATTTTCGCTAACGGAAGTCTCGTTAATTCGCAGTTGCAACATACTGTACCAGTATACGCGCGCACCTATATGTATAACGTTACGAAATGTTCAATCTACATATTTCTCTTATTATTGAATTGAAAAGAATTGAAAAATCACTTACACAACTATATTAGAAAGTGCAAAATAATATAATTGACTATATGGGTAAATATACATGTACAGAGGAGAGTCCCTTATATCTATCTTTTGCCTGAAACCTGAACCGCCTTGCATCTTTAGTTTTCGCGTATCGTCTCATTTTTTCACAAAATCATGCATTTTTACAAAAATTAATGTTTTTCGCTTAACGTTAGGTAATTTGGTTTTAGAATGACAAAACTGGACTCCAACAGTAGAATTGCTGAACACGAAAAAAAGTTTAATTTTGTTGAACTGTGTTATCAATATACAGGGTGTCCCAAAATTCGTGAAAATCCCGAAAGGGGGTGGTTCCTGAGACCATTTCAAGCGACATTTTCCTTTGCAAAAATGTTATCCGCGGCTTTGTTTAGGAGTTATTAACGAAAAACACGGACCAATCAGAGCGCGACCTAGACGCGAGTTGGCACAGTCGGCCAATAGACAGTTGGCGCGCCGAGCCGACTGTGGCAACTCGCGTCTAGGTCGCGCTCTGATTGGTCCGTGTTCTTCGTTAATAACTCCTAAACAAAGCCGCGGATAACATTTTTGCAAAGGAAAATGTCCCTTGAAATGGTCTCAGGAACCACCCTTTTTCGGAATTTTCACGAATTTTGGGACACCCTGTATAGTATAGTGTCTCGAGCATTTGCGGCAAACGGTGCCATATCCGTACTATGGTATATCTGTCGTCGGCTACCGCCAGTGCAAGCGAGGTGTAGCAGTACAGCAGTGTGACAGTGTAGCAGTATAGCAGTATATAGCAGTACATATATAGCAGTGCAGCAGTACATCAGTACTGCAGTACTGTATAGCAGTATAGCTGTGGTAAATCATAATAAATTTTGCGAAATTAGCGGGGCGGCCCAAGTCAAGCCGATCTTCGCGTACTTGACCGAGGCCTTCCGAAGCTAGAATCGTCGCGAAAAAAGCGCCTTACGTATCATCAGTGATTGCAGTAGAAGTCTGACGAAGTCTGTTCTTGTTACGAGCTTCTCGAAGCTTTCCGAAGCAGGTTGTTGACGGCTACGCGGGGTAGCGACGCGAGAGGAGCGCGCGAGAAGCCGAGTCGCTCTTGTTACGTCCTGAGGTGGACGTAAGCATGGTGGACGTTTGAAAGATAAATGGTTAAATTCAAAGATTATAATCGAGATTCGAAACGCAGTTTCGAACCTACCTGCATTCACTGGCTTCGCGGTTCGGGTAATCGAGGATTTGGATTGGTGAAATAGAAGTTGGGTATGCTCTTTTAAAAATGATTTCAAGTTTTGATTTAAACGAACAAGAGTATATAATATTGAAAGTATCAAATTTCGCATACATTTGGTTATTATGATCTTATCGCGAAAGGTATTAGTATTTACCGCTAGGTAGATTTCACTTGATTTCAACAGTCGCTTCTGCACGCTGGTGAATCATGTTGGACACAGCTGTTTGAGATGTGATGGATCCGGCGCGGCGCGGCGCACAGTGGGCCGGATTGGGGTAAAGTGTGACATTGCCTCGTAACTTTTGATTCGTAAAAGGTATGGATGCGAAACTTGGACTGGACAATGCAGTAATGAAACATTAATGGTTAGTTAAGAAAAAATACATCAATGTTGTTATTATTATTATTGCCATTAGTGTTACAATTATACCATATATATATATATATATATATATCATATATATAAATAATAATAATAATAATAATATATTATATATATAAACACACTTGTAGCCATAAGTTAGGGAATAAAGGCCGAGTCCCTCCGTGAACCCTCTATTTATAATAATTCGTTACTATCCGCGAACGTGAAATAAACAATGGTCGTTAAGCGTGATTCGGCTTTTCGCGCGCTCCTCTTATGTCGCTACCTCACGTCGCCCGTCTACAAACTATGCTTCGCTCCGCTCCGACTCTGCTCGCTATTCGAACATTGATAGCTTTAAACAGTAATAATTTGAGAATAGGTTCGACTAGGGAATTAATTCTTTCACGGTTATTTAGAGGAAGGTGTACTAAAAATATTACAATTTGTTAGACCCTGGGACATCCTGGGACTTTAAAGATCTCCCTTACCGAATATAAAGAATTTTTAAAATTTTCTGCTTTTACTTCAGCATTGACTTTTAATATATTATTCCGACTAATTAATAATGTAAGATACGTTTTCTTATCGCAAAAATCTGCTCTTCAATTTAAAAAAAAAAAGCGAGAAAAAATATTAAATAGCAACGTCAGGGCATCGCATCAAAGAGAAGCAATTTTTCTCGTGAAAAATACGCCTCTTAAAACGTCCAACTTTCAATGCATATTACAACTACAATAATTATTACATTGTACTATGTTCTTCATTTCCGAGGTCTATGGACATTTGGGATACAATGTTCATATATTAGATATCGATACGAGAAAGTTCGTTTTAGGGGTAAATGTCACACTTTACCCCAAGCCGGCCCATTGTGCGGCGCCGCGGGTTAACACGCCTTTTTCAACTTTCAACTTGACTGACACCACTATTACTTTTTTATATAACATGAACTTGGATGCTTTAGCTTTGTTATATTGACTGCGTTGCAACTGTCTCACCGAGCTCCTGATGAGGAGCTGTATTATGCAT
This sequence comes from Lasioglossum baleicum, assembly GCF_051020765.1. Taxonomy (NCBI): domain Eukaryota; kingdom Metazoa; phylum Arthropoda; class Insecta; order Hymenoptera; family Halictidae; genus Lasioglossum; species Lasioglossum baleicum. The sequence continues at coordinate 1,819,211 of NC_134940.1, read as the reverse complement.
ATCAATTATGTCTTCGATTAGAGTTAAGAAAGATATAATTCTTTGCATATATGATCTATTTCATACGTGTCTGATATATTTCTAAAGACACTAATAACCGGTTGCGAAAATGTCTGCGTCGCAATGGAAAGTGGATATTATGGATGGTGAATCACCACGCATGTTGACTGCAGACATTATTGTCTCACTGTCATGAACAATTCGGATGGTTTACATCTTCGCGGAAATGTTCTTATTATTAGCAGTGAAAGGTCTGTGTGATACTTGTGTGTGTGTGTGAGTGAACGTTACCTGTATTTCACAATGGAATTTATTAGTACAAAGACTTCCGTTCCGTCCAATATCAGAAAATTATGTATAATTTGCAAATGTATATGTATATGTATAATGCAAATTGCTGTTAGTTCTATAATACTTTTATTTTTAATATTGTTGCTTTTGGTCGCTTCGTTCCTCGGTGTTTATGTTGGAATTGATATTCTAAATGTCTCGATGAATATCAATTCCAATTTAATATTTTCCAATTGAAAATTATTCAAAGTGACACATAAACATATATGTGTAACGTAAACAGATTTTTTCTTTAGTTACAGTGATTAGAACACGTCTTTATCCCCGAAAATGTCGTAGAAGCGAAAAGAAAATTTCTAGTTTTTGTATGGCTAGCTTCACTTTAATGCTTAAATATAAATATCATAAAGAGAGACGCAGCGTTAGATTAGAATATTTGTTAGACTTTGCTTAAAATCTTCACGACGAGTTTTTACTCGTTAAAATACGACAAGGGGTTAATTTCATCTCTCGCAAGAATTATTTTCTTACCCGATGAAGCAATGTCAGCGGGTATGGACGGCGCGGCGCGGCGTGAAAAAATTCTCGTGAAAAAAAAGCGTGAAAGTAGCTAAGCCAGCAGATCTAACCGAAACATACACCTCGGTTTGGAAATGTATTAATTCAATTGCTGACAATGAGACCAGCGCAGCGCAGCGGAGTTAAATCGAGTTCTAGGGGCGCGCTGCGCTGTGTGTTTTTGTGTACACTATATGTATAGTTGAATCCATAAGAACCGGACATCGCGTATGAACAAATCAGTAGGAATTACTGCTGCTGACACACCTTACGTGTGCGAACAACCACAAAGAGGAAGGGGTAGTAGACCACGGAAGGAGTGGGAAATAACCTGCGTTGCAACGCCTGTGGGAGTCGTGCCGCTACTTCCGAGGAAATAGCATCTAAAAGAAAATCTTGTAAGTTCAGGTACATACATTTCAATTTTTCTATCTTGCACTAATTCTTCCTTGCCCCTATTATCTAATCCTACTACTACTACATTTTCTATAACAATCTGATTTGAAATTATGCTATGCATATTTTCATCACACTAAAATATTGAATTTTCCACGGCAATAAGAATAAAATACATTGCATCACTGCAGCGCACATATTTCATTAACCATGATATGATCATATTAATTTCAATGAAAATTACCAATGTATTTCCGGCATCGTTTTTCATTTTCGAGTCTTCGATTGGCCTTTTCGGAAAGCCATCGTTCTAACGAGCACTTTAATCGCGCTGTGCACGTTTTGACAACCGAAGAGAGTTCTCGCACGATATATCGTGTCTCGTTTCAGAGTACTTTTAATCGGTCAAGTTCTAATGAAATTTGCCAACATCCGACTGTGAATTAAAAAAGAAGCAAATATTTTGCACAGCACGCGTCGATTAACAGGCTTTTTCGTTGAAACTTGTTTTTTTTCGGGAACCTGTCAAGTATAGAGTAACGCTAACATTTTATTGAAATAGGAAATTCTTTCGCGTCGTCGTAAAAATAGCAAGTACTTTGGCCTAAGTAACTCTATAACCGATATCAACAGTTCGAAGCTATGTCGTCTGCCAGTTAAATTTGGTGTGTCTTACGCAACACGAGTGAACGACGTCCTCTGACAGTGTGCTCATATATTTATTGTTGCTTTGAAATTGGGCTTCAACTAATCATTTATGGTTAATAATAAATCCTATGCTAGCTATATTTTCTACAGGTTTTGCACTCCAAATTCACCCTCTTGCAAATCAATTTCAATCATTTACGAATTTTACGGTATTTTTAAGTAAGTTTTTGAAAATAAAAAATCAATTCAAATCAGAATTAATCGTTAAGAAATTTTGAAAGTAATTACCAGTTCGTTAACTTTGTAATGTGTGAAAACTGTGTGTAGATATGTATATATACATACATTGATTGTAGCCATTTTCCGTGTGATTAGTTTTTTTTAATTAAATTACATTTTTCAAATGAAAGTACATACGTATTTATCGATGCGTATTCGGTATTAACTATCAACTATTAACTCTTATGTATGTATGTATGTTTCCCTCGCAGTAATGACACCGTTCACGTGTGTCCAAATAAATATATCATTTAATCTAAACAAATAAATAATCAATTTTAAATATTCTTAACGCGTGTAATTGATTTGCAAAAGCGTGAAATTGATTTGCACGAGGTTGAATCTGTTGGAGTGCAAACCTACGTATAATGCAATTAACGAGTAATCAAATTATATGCTATAAAATTGGCCGCGAAAAATTGTTTATACATTCGCACGTATGCGGTGAAACCGGAAAATGGCGGTGTTCGTAGTAACGAAGTAGCAACGGCGCGGCGGACAAAGCTCTACAATATTTACTCGAAGCTTAATGGATTTCATTGCACTAATATGTAGCTCGGTGTTTTCTTGTTCAGTCGCGCGAAGTAAGAACTATTTTGCAGTCTTCGATACTCTGCACACTGTATTTGCTAAACGAAACGTTGTTGAGACGTTGTTGAAACGTTGTTGAAACGTTGATGAAACGTTTTAAATTTAACCCGATGATTTCAACTTTGACGAAAGCAAATGGTGAGCTGCTACATATCAATGCACGAAATACGCATGCTGTGCGCCCTTAAATGGTCAAGCAGCAGAATTTCAAAACACCGCATATTCCGTATTACTACATAGTATTTAGTATGTAAATAGTTTATTTTGATATAGCTCCTCCTCGCATGCGAATAAAACATTTGTTTGTTTCTACTGTGTTGTCTCTATCGAGACTGCTTATTGCGTTATTACTTGTTACCTGCTTATTTGATACAAGTAACATTTTATTTCTATTCGTATTAAACTTTCTTCATACTTTTAAGATCAACTAAAAGAAGATTTATAACACAGTTCACTCGCGAAAGTCAAAGGTCTTCTCTCTTAGATGTTTTGTAACATACATATACAAACTGTGATTAACTTGAATAATGTATTAAGAGAAGAAATAAGTTCAAGTATGATATCTGTATGAGCTACTAAAAATTACCGCGCAATAATCAATTTATTACAATCGATCGACTATTTGCTTATTAATTGTGTGAATGAATAATTTTGTGAACGGAGCGGAGTACAGTGAAAATATTGAGAAAATATTCTGTTGATACGTTAATGACAGTAAACTTTGAAAATCTATTTCAATCGAGTCATTTGATTTGATTACTATTTAAATTTTAAATACCAAGTGAAGTGTGAACATTTCAATATTTCTTGCTGACTGTGTGAATATCGTTGCATTTTCTGAAAGCTAGCCGACAGCATTATAAGGGCATAAAATCTGCAGTCTATCAATCATTCTTGTTCTCCCCCAGTACATACTTATTTTTGATATATTGAGCATCTCTAGTCCTGATCGTTATCTATTTCGTATTTGTTGTCAGAAGAAGAATAGATACTTGATAAATAAAGTTACAGTTAAATAAACATCACAGTTGATTTTACATAAATCAAAAGATGCGTTAAACCAACTATTAAATTCGTTTTGAAGCTATCACGATCGTTTAGCCGCACTTTTGCAAGACAAATTGAAAATTACGAAGCCAAGAATTGCACGCGACGCGCAAACGCTGCTTATTATTAGATATCTTTCCCGAAGAGGAACGCGTTTCATGTTCCGGGTAATTAGGAAAGAGGAAAGGTTGATAAGACGCGGTTCCGAGAAGATCACAATAGGCTACGACGTACATATAGATGTAGCTCGTAATCGGAGGCGGTTGTCCGGGACTCGAGAGAGTGTGGTGTGTGCCAGTTCAGTTCACGGACACCAAATTAGACATAGTCTATTTTTGAGTAACGTGTAGTTGCTCGTTCCAGTTTGCTGGTTACTCATAGTAGAGTCCCCAAAGCGAGACCAGATGGAGGTATCTGGGGCTCTGCATTAATTTCATTTATGTACTTTGAAAGCTTTCGGGATAAGGACCTGGTCGTTTCAAGTACGAACTAGCGTCAAAGCATCTCAACTTGTTCTGTTCTTATCAAATAATATCGACTGAAATTGAAAATTCAATTTATTTGAAACTGACGAATAACTGTCCTCCTCTGCATTCATTTCATTCATGTCCTCTTTTAAAGGTATCGGTATCAAGGACCTGGCCATTGTATACGAACCAGTGTAGAAGCATTAACTTGTTCTTATATCGAATAATTTCGACGGAAATCGATAAATGAATTTCAATTTCGAACTGATCGATAGGCTTTAACTGTTGTCTAGCTAACCCAGGCCAGATAAGGGAATATTCATCCGCGGGGCTCTCTATTCATTTCAATTTATATCCTTTTGAATAATATATCGACTGAAAGTGAAAAGTAAATTTATTTTAAACTGATGAGTTTAACTGTCCTAACTCGGACAAGATACACACAGGTTCTCTGTATCCGAGGCTCTGCATTCTGCATTCATTTATGTAGTTTGAAAGCTTTCGGATTCGAAGGACATGGACATTTTGAACGAACCAATTAGTAATATGGCCTGATTTATTAAAATTTGAAATTGAATTGAAACCACATTTGAAATTAGACATTCAGTTGATTTATACAATGCAGAGTCGGTTCGTGAGAATCTAGCACAGACGCTTACCATATAATGTTTATACAGTTTACCTACTCGCGTGATGGATTTTATACGTGATTTATACTTTATACGTGGAGAGATAATAAATGAGAGGAGCAGTTGATGTGACATTAAAATATTGAAAAATTAAACGTGCAGTTTGATTTGTGGCAAAAGTAGAGTGACTATATTAAGAATTTCGAGATGATATACCGCACAAACTACAATATTGTATTTGCTATACAATATACCATCTGGTTTGGAGCATTAAATGAATCAATGATCAATGAAGATTATTTAATAAATTTCCTAAAACGTAAAATTCAATATTTCCGAAAATTGATTAAGTATGATTAAGACATTTTCATTTTGTACGGAGAAATACATTATGTATGTGTACATAATAAAATATGTATAGTATATTTCTATAGTTGTGCAGAGTTATATAAATTTGGGAATTCTCTATCAGAAATTTATAACGAGATTATTGTACAATTTTGTTATTATACAGTTGAACGTGTACAGAGTAGCATCGTCAGACTCGTGTGAGCTAGACAGACCACCACACCACACCACCTTTTACAATTTCAGAGAGTATATATGTATAGCTAAAATAAACGAATCATCGATTTCTTGTGTGTGACTTGCAATGTAGCAAGCTTGCTGTTGTGTTCGCGTGTCATCTATTTTTGTTAAAATAAGCCTACATATACATATGCTTTTACTCATTTACTTTTACTTTTACTTATACGTAGTATACGTATAAAATCTGAAAAATAAAGTAATAATTCAAATTTATTGAAATTTATTATAATAACTGACGATAATATTTTACTAAACAAATTTTTTTTATGCACGCTGAACATACTGTCGGCCTCGGATCATTCGTCAACTCTATTTGCAAGATGACCAAACGTTTTAGAGATACGTAGAGTCTCATTTTATTAGAAAAGCACACACTACAGTGATTATTAGAGTGCGGATGTTTATGCAATTTTCAATTTTTCTAGAAAAATGTTAAGAAACTCGTGCCAAATGATATGGTACCAAATAATAATACCTTATTTTCATTGGTAATAACTGTGTGGTAATAACATCTGTAGGTCCAGAATGAACGCAAAAACGTACTAAATTCTGTCGAATCTGATACTCGCGAGCATTGTTTGAACATTTTTATAAACCACTAGGGGGCTCCGCCCCCTGTTCGCTTCGCTCACCAACCCACGCAAAATAAAAAAGACTGCTGTAGAGTGTAGAGAGGAGCAGTGCCAAATTCGAGTAGTTATTTAAATGAATTTATCGCGTGTAAAATGACGATGCAAGTCTATCTCATATGTATATCTCATCGATAAAATCACAGAAAATGTGTTGGAACTTCGGCCAAGATTATTCGGTCAAATTTAAGGTGTAATATTTTAGCTGAAATGCCGAGTTTCCGTGAACGGCACGTATAATGCGGAACACCTAGAAATAGATTTTTACATCCTACATGTAGGTACAATTAATTGCCGGCAAGCTAATATCATCGCTATACCGTACGGTATAGTGTCGGGGTTGAAGATTCGCCATGCGTTTTTTGCTTGCTATAACGTCCTTCGCGCAGTGGTACATATCGCCTGAACCCGTTTGAAGAACGGTGAGATACGGTAACATTTTATTATAATACACAATACAGAATTAATATTCTTATAACAATATGGATTCTTAAAGTATTCTTTCATATTTTGCAACTTGAAATTTGTGATCCGAATGGGCAGGGAAACGATGACGCGTCTGTGCGAGTACGTTTGTCTCTCGCGAGGCACGCACACACGATTATCTTCTGTCTCACATTGCGACACGGTCGCGGGGGCGGTTGGACTGTAGCAGTACGCTTTTGTCTACTATACGTATACAATAACTCCGCACAATGAAATTTTGCAAAAACTCTAACAGCTTATATCTGAATAACTACATAGTTGTTTGCGCGCGCGACATGTGACTTGTTCCAAACTTTTTCTCTCCTGGATGAGTGGAATTAATAATAATAATAACTCTTTGTCAAGTTCTGTTAAAAATGTCCACCGATCCAGAGGTGTAGATGATGGTAGTGGATACACCCCTAGGACGGATGACCATAATTACTCTTGATATGTATGTACACCGCGTGCACATTTGGTCGTAATCTGCTCGAGCAGATTTTGCTGACGGGGTAGCTTTATGATGAGAACAATTGGGAAAATGAGAACAGGTTGCATATCCGAAAGCTTGAAATATATGAATCTCTGGTGTTTTCGAGCTCACTTAGGATTAAGCAGCTCCATTTATAATCCATTTCCGACTCATTGTTAACCGGTTCCAGGTGGCAGCCAATCAATCTCACTTCTCGATCAAGATGTCAAGACCAATTCTGAGCAGGCCGCGTACGCGTGTCTACGGTTGCAACTACGATAAAGGAGAATCGTATTATAAACCGATGGTTGATCACCTAGACCGGAAGTACAGCGGACGCCCTCTCTTCTCTGAACCCAGGAATTCGTTAGCCGATGAGATCGCGGCCAGCCGAAACGACATCGGTAACATCTTCAGTCGTTTTCCAAAATGGTTTTAAGCGATGAACACCCGGTCTTTATCCCCCAATCTATTTATCCCCAATTGAAAAACTAAACGTAGTTGAGTTAACTTTTTCGAAAATCCGAGGACACTGAATAGGTATATATTTTCGAATTCTTTGACATCTCTCTCTCGTGAGTGGCATGTTCGCGATCCAGATCGTGATGTGAAAGGAATTGAATGTATTGTTTCTACTTTGAATCTACTGTCACATATATACAGCCAGCAGAAAACTTGATTACCGCCATATAAACAACCGTCTCATATACAAAGAACTTGAAAAATACGTAACGAGACAAAATAAAACCGCAACATGAAACAGAACCGTCTAATAATTTATTGTATCCCGTGACATGAATATGATGTAACGTTTGTGTGGTGTAGACCCGTCGTCGTTTCATTTATTCTCACGTCATCTGATTTCATTTCATTTCATTTCATTTCATTTCATTTCATTTCATTTCACTACATCACCTTTCGTCGGCCAAATTTTCTTGCGATAATTCATTAAGTAGAAAATGCATACGTACCATATATACATACACCTATGTATGTAGAGATGTATGTATAGCCACGTTTTACTTTCAGTCGATCCAACTTTTTAGACACTCTCTGTCTTTTCTCTGTCATATATGTTAAGGGCACTCGTATATAAAAAGATTTTCAGCATTTCATGTTTCTTCTTTTCTTTTTTTTGTTTAATTTATTCCTATCTCATATTCTCCATCAAAGTATCAGAATATGTTTGTTGATTTTGTTGTCTTTCCCTTATTATCGTGTTGATAGTCGTACACACGCTGCCAACTGTTCGTACACTTACCGATGAATATAACGAATTTATCACGTTTACCAGCCTAAATTGTACCTAGTTGTGGTACAGCAGTGCGAATTTATTCCATCATACGATTAGATATTCTATGAGACAGTTAAAAAGAATACAATTAAAATGGTTAAAATATATATGTACATGTATCGGATTAGTTGGACTGTGTTGATTAAATTATAAATTTACTTGCTTATATAGTTGCCGATTCGTTAGATCGACTTCCCGATATAAAAAATTTCATTCGTTTAATTCGTCTCTCGTTAAAGACTTCGATGGAGCTGCGAGGCAGCGTTCGAAAATAGTTCGTTAACGATGCGTTTTTTAAATATGACACGTTTCACTTCTGGTAGTATTTGGAAAATTATATTAAACACATTTGCGCATCAAAACTTATTAGATTAAGCATAGACAGACTTACGTACGTACCTATAAGTAGTCAGCGGATCATTATGCAAAATAAAAATGTTCTACCTAAATTGTATAACAAACTAGAGTGAAATAGAAAATTTTTTAAAAATATGTTTAATAGGTTAAACATAGTATAACAGTATTTTTAAATTCAATTTATTATCTTTTTTTAATATGTTTAATACCGGTTGAAATTCGTTCAATGTCTTTAATATTTCTAATTACTCATTTGAAAACTACTCATTTTTGTCATAAATGCGCAAAATCCGCTGTCTATACATAAGCGAGGGGTTACGTATGTATCGAGAAATCAGTTTACACAAAGCTGATAAGTTTACTTGCATTTCACTTATCCAGGGTACATACGACAAACTGTATATAGAGAATATAAGAAAGAAGGTGATAAAAAGAGAGAGAGGGAGAGAGAGAACATAAAAAATGTTTTATAATTAGACAAGAAACGGAGAAGACAAAACACAATTCAGACGTTGCAGAAATGAAAAAGCTTATTGTCAGAGTTAAACAAACAGGTTTAAATATTAGGTTGGCAACTACTATATTCGCGACCTTTTGTTTCGTAATTCCTCTGTTATATTCAGTGGCTCGTCACCCTATGGGCAACTTGAGCAAATGCCCCCCGGGGTTCGGGGGTTATATGAAATATTCTAGCGAGCAAGAAATGTATCGAGTTTCGAGTTAAAAGTGAAAATTTCTCCGAGTGCAAAGAGTTAAGCCATTTAGCCGTTGAATCTTATTTTCGAATCGGACACGAACTTGTGCAATCATCCGATATAAAGATACAATTGTGTGTAAGTGTTATAAAATGAACAGTCCAATTCTGAATGTAAATTGTACATAGATGTGAATAAGAGTTCACCTTTGAATTTGATAAGAGGAACTTGTGTTGGACTGTTTATGTTTACGTACAAGTGCCCTTAAATGTGTAGACAGTGTATTATATAGCAATATATAATACAATATAATATCGCGTAATATTTCATTAATCGCTCGAAATGCAAGATTGGTGCGAAAGAAAGTGCTTACACCACCCCACCACTGCTCTAAAAAAAATCCCGCAGATAAGAGTTGTTTTCACACGTATCATTTAGAGCCCAAACGCAATCCTTTGATATTTTGTGTAAACATCTTGAGGTGTCGGTTTTTACAGGCTCGCGTGACCTTGGTCCTCGGTCCAATCCCCTCAGCCGTGACCTTGACCTTGAGTTAGACCCTCTGATCCGTAATCCACAACAGTTACCGCTCTCCTCCAGCGACTACTCCCTCTTCCCTGAAAACGATGAGGAGATCGTCTACGACAGCCGTGGACAACGGAGTCGGCGTCGACTCGCTGAAAATTTCGTCAACGACGTAACCGCGACCACGCAACACCTCAAAGCGAAATTAGCCACGATGGGGATAGACGAAGAAGTCGATGCTGTGTTGGGCAAACCGTCGTCGTCGTCGTCGTCGTCGAGACGTCTACGTCAGGACCAGGATCTTCTGGAGAACGGTCTGTTTGCCAAGAGAGACTTGAAATCGGAGATGCGATCGGCGATCGAGGACGCGGAAGCGAACTTTAAAAGGCGCTCGAAGATTCTCGACGACATCGATCTCGCGGCGGCAGATGCCAAACCGGTGCTCTTGAAATGGTCCAAGCTGAACAACGAGGAGGACTCGTTGGCCAGCGCTGCTGCAACCAGAGCCAAACAGACCAAAGCTCGTCTGAACGACTTGGAATCCGAAATGGAAGAGCTCTCTGAAAGACAAGCGAAAAGAGAGCGCAGGGCAGCAGCGCTCAGAGCAATGATCAACGAAACCGCTGCTGAAAACGAAAGTCTTCGAGAGCAACAACAGTCTTCTTCTATCCTTAGTAAGAAGGTCTCGATTCGCGAGCGCTCGGAAAAACACGTTGCCTTTTAAACAATTGCCCGCCCCCGCGCGCGGACAATACCGGACAAATACGCTTTTAATATTATCGATAGTTCGTGGGGACCGAATCCTATTCAGTTTATCGATGGAACAGTTGCATCGCAATCGAGAAATCTACCACATAATATGGTGTCTCGGGGACAAGGTGAGATGAGTCACCTGGTTATGTGAAAAATTTCGCCAATTAAATGGTACAGGAACCATATCAAAATTTCTTCATATCTTTAACAACTATAAACGAAATTCTGAGAAGAACCGATGAATGTATTTTTAAATCGTCTCTCGATGTTTGTATCGTTTTAAATTAGACACGTACCTGATTTTTATCGTAAATTCATAAAATCCGCAGTTTAATCGTAACTGTATAAAATCCGCAGTTTAATAATAATGTTCCCGTTTGGCATTTATGTACGTTTACATATGTACATACACCTATACATATAGATGGCAATGCTCATCGATTAAAATGAAGCGGTTAGGAGAATTTACAGGACTCGGTGCAATGTTCGAAAAATTTGTGATTTTATCTTTTGGTTGATACACCTAGAAATAGTAACTTTCTTCAATGGAGAGTAAATGTTAAAGAAAACGCGTTACGTATGCAGAGAAAGTTCAGTGTTAACAACGGAAACCCAATTTCGATAAAATCAAATTCTTTCAACGTCCATTATTACGAGAGCGTTGATACGATTCGAATGGTATTCGGTTTTCGCGTTGAAACTAACGATAATATCGAAACTATATGAACAAATCGGTATTTGCTGGTACTGTTCTTAGCTTGAATAATGTTTATGATACCGACGAGAAGCTGAGATTTCATTTAACTTATCTGTTAATGTTTCGAGAAGTTCGTGATCCCATATTTCTACGCTATATCATTTCAATATCCGATCACTTAACTTTTTTTTGTTTTTGTATCATTGACAATCGATATATGTTGTCGGAAAAGCAAATAGTTGGATTATGCGCGTGACACAAACATTTGTATAAGATTGTTTTTTCATGTGACAGAAATACATCAGTAATGTGATAAAAAAAATATGATTTCACACGAGATTCTTGCTCATTTTATACCCAGAAAGTGTTTGCAAATGATTTCTATTTAGTCGTATATCGCTTTCCGCTCGTGCACACTCGTCAGTGCTGTTCACTTTTTCGTATGAAAAAAAGTATTATTAAAACAATTATTATAATAATTGCATTCGATTACTATCCAGGACAGGGTCATTGCGTTTTATGACCGTAGACCTATTTAAAATTAGGAATTTATTATTACCTTGATTTGCTTTATCGGACTATAGCCCCCGCGCGATATTCACAGACAATCATCGCACAACCTATTTTGTACACATACGAGACTAGGCTGTCGCGAATCACAGTGACACAGAATTAGGCAATTCAACGGATAAGGATGTAAAACTAAACGAATGTTATTACACGAAAGATACAAAATGTAAGTTCCATTTACTACATCGTTAAGTGTATAATACATACTGTTTTCATTGGTTACATATCAAATAAATATGTACACACACACACACACACACACACACACACACACGCACGCACACACACTAATTACATTAAAATTACATAAACAATTACCCTATATACCCATTATTCCTTTTATCGACTGGACTTATGGTCAGCAATGGTTTTCCCGACATTGTATGTATCTCTCTATTTCTCTCTTCTCTACAACTAAACAATTTCGCTTTAGCCTCTTAACCTACTACGTACATATATCGAGTGAGACCCGTGGTAAGAAATTCAGGTTAAATATATGAAAAACACGAGCCTGACTCGTGGTACTTCGATTCCAAGTCGCCAGAGCAAGAAGACTCGTGTCCTCACTCTACCTTCTCCTTCTAGTATTCTCCACGCTTCCGCCGCGGCCTGGTCACGTTTGCAGAGAGGGGGTAACTGCATTCCCCCCTCGTGTCGTGCTTCCTCCCCTCATCTGGCGACTCTGCTTCGGTCGGACCAAACATAAACAATACATAGTACAGTACAGTAAAGTCCCTATCTAAGCGCGACGGAGGTGTCCGTTCCAAGTCACGTCGGGTATATCAGTGTGAACCACTACTAATCCAACTACAAATCATTTTTTATTCGTTTTTTCGATGGAACTTTGACCGACATACTTGTGGTAATTTTCTTGCACAAAAATGATACGCAAATATGGTATAATTCCGCTAATATTACAATTCACTCGTGTGCAACGAACGATGAAAGTTTCGAACGCAAGGAAGAACTCCCCGTCTCTTTCTTTCCCATACGCTGTCCTTCTTTGCGTCCAAAACTTTCATCGTTCATTACACCGGTAAATTGTATAAATGGAATTATATCATATTTGGTATCATTTTCGTGCAAAAAAAATTGCCACGAATATGTTGGTTGGAATGCGGATGTTTAAGCAATTTTTAATTTTTCCAGGCAAATTTTTAGTAAGCGGAAACAAATATAACCTTATCTTTAGAGTGGTAGTAGCCTTTATAGATCCGAAGTGAATAAACAATCGTATTAAATTCGGAGGAATTTTATACGGAGGAATTTTATCCGAGAGAATTTTATCAATCTAAGCAGTAAAGTCCCATTTTACTGTACATACTTCGAGCAGAACAAATGTAAACAACGCGAGTCAGGCTCGTGATCCAATTGTACTTGGTGTTGATTGTGGTGGCCAGTGCCATTGTGACTTAATTCGTAGGACAAGGGGTTAAATGTAGTTTAATTATACATCATACTTTCACAAACTAATTACTTAAAACACTTTGACCTGTTGTTGTCAGCAGACGTCCTCATCCCACGTTTGCAAATTTAGCGCATGCATGCAGATCTTTTCTATTTTCTTTTCCTTGTTTGTGTGGTTGAAACGGTAGATTTATGTAATTACTGGTATTATACCAATATAATCGCAAGTTCTGGATCATTTATTAGCACGGAAAGTGGACTTGGCTATTTCATAGGAAGAAACTAATAAGAAAATTGTTACAGTAACATAAAAATTAAATTGCAGTCTTTAATTATCTTTTTCGTGTTTATCCGTTCGAGTGCCATAGCTTTTTGAAAAAATTGAATACAAACTGCCAAGTGATACGATAGAGCAGGCCCGGGCAATTTTTCTTCTCCGCTGTCGCTTCACGACGCTCGAAATAAACTACGAAGCTTATGTCAATATCGGCGGTTCGGTACTCGGTATACTCATATTCGTATAAACGGTAAAACTGACGACACGTGTTTATAAAATCCGAAACTGGAATCAGTCCATAAAATGAGAAACACCGCAAATGATCATCCGATGATTATCTGATATACAGGGTGTCCCAAAACCCCTTCGACTCCGGGAAATGGGAGGTTCCTTAGGTCATTTGAAGCAACATTTTCCTTCGCACCAATGTCAGCCGGGGCTTTGTTTAGGAGTTATTAACGAAAAACACGGACCAATCAGAGCGCGATCTAGACACGCGATGGCACGTTCAGCCCGGCGCGCCGGGAGACGAGCGTGGTGTAACGCTGCGATGCCGTAACGAACAAGAGTTTCTCGAGATTATGTGAATCTTCCCCGATTTGGATGAGCTTTGGATATGTTGTCAAGACCATGATTCTGAACAACATTTCCCTTTACAGTTTTTGTCGGCCGGCTTTAGTTTACGACATACATAATTGTAAAAACTTGTAATTGTAAATCGATCGATGTACTATCTTTTACCCGATTTGGATGAGCTTTGGATATGTTGTCAAGACCATGATTCTGAACAACATTACCCTTTACAATTTTTGTCGGTCGGAAGAACTTTACTTGTCAATTCATATGGGTGGATCTCTTTACCCGACTTACGGCAACGTTACCCGAACGAGGGAAAAAGCAGAAACTGATTGTATTAAAAACTCACTTATTCAGCCGTAAATCCATTTGCTGCTTCGAAATGTGTGTCGCTGGGTCACTCGGTGACGAACTGCACAGATGTCTTCAGGTATACGACAGTACCGAAAGCTAAGGGACGTACGGCCAGGTCGACGAAGTGCACAGCCGGTGGTAGAAGGCCTAAAGGATGCGCGGTCAAGTCGACGATCCAGAATTTCACTTTCATTTTCGAATCGATAAATAATTCGTATGTTTATTTCACACAGATGCCTTGAAATTTTTCCACACTCACAATCACTGTTCACATTTGTCAACACATAGTTATGCACTAATAATAATTGCTTAAACTAATTAAACGATTATTTAATCTAATCACTAGACTGCGGATCTTTATGTAAAATGAAAGTTGGCTGCCGCTATTACAAGGGACAGGAGCCAGACAGATATTTGATTGTGATCATTTTAAGAAGTTGAAAATAATACATTGGTGTTTTGAAATTATTTTAATCTCTCTAGTGTCTTAAAATGCACCTACTCATGTTTGCTACAAATGCATGAAATCCGCAGTCTAGTGATTGCATTACCTGATTGTTGTAATTTGTGCAGCAGGACATGGGATATGGCAATTATTATTAGTGCATAACTATGTGTTGACAAATGTGAACAGTGATTGTGAGTGTGGAAAAATTTCAAGGCATCTGTGTGAAATAAACATACGAATTATTTATCGAATCGAAAGTGAAAGTGAAATTCTGAATCGTCGACTTGACCGCGCATCCCTTAGGCCTTCTACCACCGGCTGTGCAGTTCGTCGACCTGGCCGTACGTCCCTTAGCTTTCGGTACTGTCGTATACCTGAAGACATCTGTGCAGTTCGTCACCGAGTGACCCAGCGACACACATTTCGAAGCAGCAAATGGATTTACGGCTGAATAAGTGAGTTTTTAATACAATCAGTTTCTGCTTTTTCCCTCGTTCGGGTAACGTTGCCGTAAGTCGGGTAAAGAGATCCACCCATATGAATTGACAAGTAAAGTTCTTCCGACCGACAAAAATTGTAAAGGGTAATGTTGTTCAGAATCATGGTCTTGACAACATATCCAAAGCTCATCCAAATCGGGTAAAAGATAGTACATCGATCGATTTACAATTACAAGTTTTTACAATTATGTATGTCGTAAACTAAAGCCGGCCGACAAAAACTGTAAAGGGAAATGTTGTTCAGAATCATGGTCTTGACAACATATCCAAAGCTCATCCAAATCGGGGAAGATTCACATAATCTCGAGAAACTCTTGTTCGTTACGGCATCGCAGCGTTACACCACGCTCGTCTCCCGGCGCGCCGGGCTGAACGTGCCATCGCGTGTCTAGATCGCGCTCTGATTGGTCCGTGTTTTTCGTTAATAACTCCTAAACAAAGCCCCGGCTGACATTGGTGCGAAGGAAAATGTTGCTTCAAATGACCTAAGGAACCTCCCATTTCCCGGAGTCGAAGGGGTTTTGGGACACCCTGTATATGTATATATGTCGGAGGCTGATTGGAAAGGTTGTCCATCGGGCCCGCTAGGGTTTGACCGGAGACGTTCTCCACCGGATCACTCATTGTTTTCGAACGCGCGGAATTCAATAAACCGGGAAACAACGATCACCGTTAAACACTACAACCCTCGACCCGTAGCGCAACGGGGAGACTAAGGCTGCGTTTATAGTTCCTGACTCGCGTGCTTTTCGTCTCGCGTGCTTTTGGTCTCGCGAGACAGCGGGTCAGAAATTTCGAGCGGGGTCGACGGGCCCACTGTGCCCCCCGCTGTGCGTGGCACAAAAAAAGGTCTCCGAAGATATCCTACCGCCTTAAAGGAAAGCTATCGGTAGTTTACCTAAACGAACCGTGAAGCCGTAGAGACCTTTTTTCGTGCCTCGCACAGTGGGCCCGTCGACCCCGCTCGAAATTTCTGACCCGCTGTCTCGCGAGACCAAAAGCACGCGAGACGAAAAGCACGCGAGTCAGGAACTATAAACGCAGCCTAAGAGTGCGCGGGTTCCCGCATATACGGGTTCGGGTCGAGCCGGAGAAAGTCGAGCGAGCTCGAGCGAGTACTCGAGACATCTGAATGTTCGAGTAGCTTGATCGCATCGAGTAGCTTGATCGCATCGGGTAGCTTGATCGCGTCGGATGCTTGATCGTCACGGATAGCCGGAGACATTCGGATTACATTATTACATAGATTAGCCAAACTCGGACGCGATCTTTTTATACTCGTGATTAAATTTGATTTCGGTTTCGGCTATGATTCTGATGATTTCGATGATTTTTTATAATGTTATACAAATCAACATTTTGAACAAATAATTACAAAAATTTGTATTATTATGTATTATTAAATTATTATCTATTATTATTCTTTATTTGAACAATTTTTTAAATAAGTAATCTTTTATAATATTTTTAAATAAGTAATCTTTTATAATATTTTTAAATAAGTAATCTTTTATAATATTTTTACAAGAACGCTAACAGTCGAATGATTTTAATGGCTTTGTTCACGCGACAGAAACGTGCAATTTCCGCACGTCGTTTGTTTTAGCCTTTCCTTTGTTTTGACGGTTAAAACGACTTTGTTGCATTTCAGATTATTGAGATACAGCTAATGTCCGATACTAGGTGCTGTCCGGGGCTAGGGGAACTCCCCTATATATATATTACAGATATTTATTTATTTAAATAATCGTTTTGACAATAAATTCTTATTCAAACAATAATTAAAATAATGTAAAATAAACAAGTTTCTATACATTATAAAAATTTATTTATTTAAAAATTGTTTCAATAAATAATAATAAATAGCTATATAAATAATAAGTATACAAACGGATTTGTATACATTATATTTTGCAGCATAAAAATTTATTTAAATAATTGTTTAAATAATAAATACGTATTTAAATAATGAGTATATAAATAAAATTGTACATATTACAAAAGATTACTTATTTAAAAAATTGTTCAAATAAAGAATAATAATAGATAATAGTTTAATAATACATAATAATACAAATTTTTGTAATTATTTGTTCAAAATGTTGATTTGTATAACATTATAAAAAATCATCGAAATCATCAGAACCATAGCCGAAACCGAAATCCACAACCGAAATATATATATACATATATATATATATTGTATATTTCGTCTTATAAAACCGAGTACATAATTTAGGACCGCATTAGTGCGAATTACGAATCGTATGTTTAATCACGAGTATAAAAAGATCGCGTCCGAGTTTGGCTAATCTATGTAATAATGTAATCCGAATGTCTCCGGCTATCCGTGACGATCAAGCTACCCGATGCGATCAAGCTACCCGATGCGATCAAGCTACCCGATGCGATCAAGCTACTCGATGCGATCAAGCTACTCGACATTCAAATGTCTCGAGTACTCGCTCGAGCTCGCTCGACTTTCTCCGGCTCGACTCGACTGTCGGGTTCCCGTAAATTTCGGGAACCCGCGCACTCCTAGGGGAGACACGTCAACGAGCCCACGAGGCTGGCAGAATCTCCTTACACGATCTTACGTCTGACTCTTTTCGCTTCCACTCGCGATGACTAGCTGTCTACCAAGATCAAACGCTCTTCACTGTGGCGCACAGTGGGCCAGAATGGTTCGGTAGCTGTTCATGAGCTAAAAAATGAAAGTCCTCATATCGATTTTTAACCAATGCACAGTGATTCTTAAATGTCCATTACATTCGAAAACAATAATATTAATTAAAGTTATTAAAAACTCTCGTCACAATAAGCGTTCAAAGATCAAACTTTTTCAGATATGATTTATCACCGAAAAAATTCCTTTTCTTCATAACGGTGTCCTGGAAAACCTACTGAAGATTAAGTGCCCAATTTTTTTTTATACGAAGAATGTATATTTTTGTTGAGGACGCACCAGGAACTAAACATTATTGTTCATAATTTGTTATAAAAAAAAATACTGAGTCAACTAAGGAAAATCGTCAAAGTTTTTCACTTTTGACAAGGAATAAGTTAAAAAATGATCAAAAATGATGGCTCTAACAACGTGGAACATTTTCAGCAACATCTCCTCTAAAAGATCCTGCAAAATTCGCGTCCCCCCTCAGACCACCGTGAAAATTATGATAGTTTAAAGCGTCGCGTGACACGCAATTCCGCGGCGAGTCGCGTTGCACGAGACGCATTGACGACCACTCAGCGGCTCTTAAGAGTGTGAAGACCTAGCCCAGACCAATCTTATGAATTTTTTAGATTATACGACCATTGATAAACATTCAAACTTCTTGCTAGCTTAGATGAATCATTTGTATTTGAGAGATCATAGTAATAGCATCGTAGTATAGCATCACAGCAGCCAATTTTGCATTATTATTCATCATTCACACGATTTTTCAGACATTTCCGGTGGTGTGACAAAAAAATGTTTCGTACAAAAAGTAATCAGTAGTCAGTCTTCTACAAATTTCAATACAAAAAATTTCAATAATTTTTGTTTTTTAATCAAAAATGGTGTGCACCTTGAATATTTATTTATAACTATATATTTTTTATTAAATAATGTTATAGCTGACGCCAAGACTAATCCAACGATATATTTAATGTGGTCTTTATGTTTTGAAATAATGGTGAACAGCCAGTTTTCAAATATTATTCATTATTCACACGAGTTTTCAGACATTTCCGGTGGTGTGACAAAAAAATGTTTCCTACAAAAAGTAATCAGTACTCAGTCTTCTACAAACCCCAATACAAAAAATTTGAATAATTTCTTTTTTTAAATAAAAAATTGTGGTCAGCTTCAATATTTATTTATAACTATATATTTTTTATTTAATAACATTATAGCTGACGCCAAGACGAATTCAACGACCTATTTAATGTGGTCTTTAAGTTTTGAAATAATGGTGAAATAGGCGTGAACAGCTACCGAGCCATTCTGGCCCACTGTGTGGCGCAGCCAAAAACATTCTGCCCCTCGTGGTCACGTTCAACAAGGCCCCAGCCCATCCCTTCCAGGGACCCTATTTCGCATCTCTCCTTGCGCCGCGCACGATGAGGGATGCAGGTAAACGGGAAACGTTTTATTGCCTTTTCGCTGGGCAATTACTAAGGTACGGTCAAGCATCTGACTCGCAGCCGTTCGACCGTAAACGCATAACCGAAATCTCCAAACCGTTATTTTTAAAACTAAACTTAGTCCTACACGGACGTATAATTCCAAGAGATAACATAATTGTCTTATGCAATAAGCAAGCGTTACGCGTCTCTGTCAACGGGTTGCGTCGCTTCCGTCATGTCCCGACATATATATATATAATATATCATAGCTTCCTTTACAAAATGAGAAAATGATAAATGATCCAAAACTTGGTATCGTTGGAAAGAATCTCTCATCGATAATATGTTAATTATTTTATCCTGCTCCGTGCCAGTTCAACGATTACTTTCCGTTCAAGCCACGTTCAAGCCCCACATTATTAGAGCGAACAATGTTGCTTATCACTCGACTGCAGATTTTTATGCAAAACAAAAATTTCTAGTTTAGTTACTTTCTAGAAATAGAAAATTCCTTTTTGCGCAACCCTTTGCACTCGGAGCTATTCCTACTCGAAAATTTCTTCCTAGCTAGAACATTTCCATTCCCTATGATTTTTTTTCATTTTATGGATATGAAATTAATAGAAATAATATGTATTCTATCAAATGATGATCGTAACACAGTTTAACCACGGGTTCCTACCACTTGATAGCGGAAATTAATTAATCAATTATCAGCTTGAACGGAAAGCACGGAACGAGGAGTATGCGAACCACAGATCGTGTTAATTATCGCGTAACACTGTTCTCATTTTTGTACAGGGTGTACCGATAAGATTACGCGTAAAGATCACCGCACAGCTGGATTCCGTACCTTTAGATCGCTAAAAATTTTAGATCCCGGGGAAACCGATCGATCGCAATTTTCCACCTAATTTTTCAAACAGATCTTCACCGATCCAAAATCACAAAATCGACCTGTGATAGTCTTTACGCATAATTTTGCTGCACCCTGTTCACAGGAGAATTCCCTGTACGTTACAGGTATTACAAAAATAATATGTTTAAGTGAATTTTACGACTACGATTAACTCAACTCTAACATGTGTCACCGCACGCGTTCAATCTCTAATTCTACGATTTATCAGCTATCGCATTTATATTTTAGGTTCCCGCGATATAGGAGGAAATCGTAATGGTTTTTACGACGGTGTGGACTACACGTATGATCGAGGATACGATGATGACTTCGAGAATGATTTTGTCGTTTCTCAACGGCGTTACAAAGAACGTGCTGCCGCTGCTTTCCTCGATGACTTGGCTGACATAAGACGCAAGCGAAGAGACATGCAGGTTGCGATCAAATTATGACACTCGCGCGCGCGCGCGATAAAGTGGTAACTTTCTAGGGAAGAGTACGCGATTCGAGTTAGCGGAAAAAAAATTCAATCGCTATATTTTATACGGGTCGATTTCCGCATGTTATTATATCGTTACACTGCGGATTTTACATGTATTTACGCATGGCTGTGTCTAGTACAGGCAGAAACCTGGTCAAGTTTGTCCGGAAAGTAATGCGACCACATTTCAAAAAAAAAATTATTCAATATACGAGTACAAACCTTAAAAATTCTTCAAAGTAGGACCCATGATCCATGTCCCGATCTATGCCATATAGTACAGAACCGAGAATAGACTTAAATTGGGACTGTACCGACAAAAGCGGTGGCATCGGAAAACCACCAACCCGTCGGCACTCTGATATATCCTCTCTACACTCTCTACTCTCTAGCAGAGTAGCTTGATCGGACCAGCTGATCGGACTGATGTTCTATCTGTAAATATGTGGTGTTGCTACGTCATACGTTCTGCCCTGCACTAGAGACGGCTGTGATTTACCTAAAAAATGAGTATACGAGTCGCGAAACGGTAAAATATAATATTGGAAGAATCGAAGAGAGCAGCGTCGCGTTATTTTCAGCTTGTTCAAATGATCCACCGATAAAATAATTTATTATCACACTCCTGTTTTTCTTACGATTGATACGGACAAAATTTTTATTTTACATAAATGTTTCAACTAATCATTCTTCAAAAATAATCTTCCGGATCGAAGTATTTCTCCTTTGTATTTTCATTGATGTAGCATTTATTCTTTTTACCTTATAAAGTGTATGTTATGTTTATTTATACGTATACATATGTATATATTTTCATAGAATGCTTTGGAAAATGAACAATATTATGTCAAGTTACCACGTATATATACATATATAATATACTAATAACTGTGAACAAGGAGTAGACAATCTATATGCCTGAAGTTGCTTTAATATAAATATAATAGAATAAAAATACATATGTATAATAGAAAGAAGAAATAAAAACACTTTCTTGCAGGATCGCATCTTCGATGTAATCGACTTGAATGCCGAGATTGAGAAAGCTAAGACCACTTTGGAAGCAGCTGATATCGCTTTCCAGAAACACGCAAATAAATTCGACAATACTGAGAACTGCGAAGACGCGCCAGAAAAAAGAGCACCGAAAACCATCAAATTTATCAAGGTTCCAAATGTAGACATAGAAACATGTGTACCGTATTCGAGAAAGTCGAAGCAAGAGAGGCAAAATAACGCGTTACCAGAACCGGAATCCATAGAAGATCCACTAAAGAAGCTTGCTTTGCTACCAATAAAAAGGAGATTCTTAAAAAGGAAAAAAAGTGTCTCGTTTTAAAAAATACTCGGTGAATAATGTAAGTTGTTCCAACACAATTTGACACGTAAGTCTGTCCGCATCGTGTGATGTTACTATATCAACAGAACATTCTCAGAGGAAATTATTTTATATATTTCAATCGCTATTATCATTAAAAGATCATACACACATCATACTAGTACCAGCAATGCACACAAACGTTTAGTCGCTTCAACATCTTACACTTGGATATTTTATTATTATATAATATAATACTGCACTGTATATATCTTGCTTGAAATACAAATATATTTATGAAAAAATCCAGTGTGCAATTATTTATTGTAAATGGTGTATTAAAGGCAATTCATCAAACAAGTTGGAATTTTCCACCTCGCGCATCGTATGATCGTTTCAAACTGTTATTTTCAGAACCGTTGTTACTCTTGGATACATATGTATATTGAACTGTTACGTCGCAGTGTGGTGGTATTAGGGAATTCGCTGGGTGTGCGAGACGATGCATTCTTTCGGTTAGGTTAGTCAAAACCTTTTTTTTCCCTAACCCATCCGAAACAATGCGTCGTTGTTACACGCGTTGAGCCCAACCTGCCATGAGAGTATGCATCGTTTTACTCAAAATTTTTTTTCCCTAACCCAACCGAAACAATGCGTCGTTGTTACACGCGTTGAGCCCAACGTGCCATGAGAGTATCCATCGTTTTACTCACCATTTTTTTTTCCCTACCCCAACCGAAACAATGCGTCGTTGTTACACGCGTTGAGCCTAACCTGCCATGAGAGTATGCATCGTTTTACTCACAATTTTTTTTTGAGCCCTACCTGACACGAGAGTATGGATTATGGATGCCTGATTTGGGGAGCTTCGGGGAGAAACAAAATCTTGATCGAACGGGCACAAAGGATTGGACTAGGCAGAGTAGCGAGAGCTTATTGTACGGTTTCCCGTAACGCGCTATGCGCTATTACGGGAACCCTTCCACTGGAGACGATAATTGCCGAACGTGCGAAGCTGTATAGAGTGAAGCAAGAGTACAAAATTCTTGACAATGACTCGGAGGAAACGAGAGAAATGAAGATGGACCGGTTGACTGAGGAAAATACTGATATTCGAAAACAGTCTTGGATTGATTGGCAGGAGAGTTGGAACGTCTACCCTAAGGCGTTATGGACGAAAAGGCTGATTTCAAGGGTGGAGGTGTGGAGTCTGAGAAAATTCGGGGAGTTGAACTACCGTCTGACTCAAGTTTTGACGGGTCATGGGGTGTTTAACTCATACCGTCATAGAATTCGTTGCGCAAACACCGATGTGTGCTGGTTCGGCTGTAACGTCAGGGATGACCCGGAACACACTATATTCTACTGTGACAGATGGGCTAGAGAAAGAATCTATTTAGAGATTGACCTCGATGCAAATTTTACAGTAGAACGTTTCCAGGAATTGATGTTGAAGAGTAAGGAGAACTGGAAGAAGATAAATAGGTTTATATTTACAATAATGATAGAAAAAGAACGTTATGAGCGTTATCTGGAGAGAAATGGCGAGCATAATGATTTCCCGGACTCCTCGACCTCCTAACGCTGATGTTCCGGGACTGAAAGTACCCATAGTATAACAGGGGAAAAAGAAGATTTTATAAGATTATAAAGAGACACACAAGAACAAGAGTGGTAAGATTCGAGGTAGTGAGATGCGCTGTAATGCGATAAGTAGGTCGCGCAGATCACGATAGCCTTGAAAGTTTATGAGGCGACGGGTCCTTATGGGCCTTGGGCGGTGGGGTTTTAGAGGGTATGGGTAGGGATATATGGCGGATCATATAGTCCCGTTTAACCCGCACAAGATCTCAGGGAGTGCCGAGTCCCTCACTACCCTTCTAAACTCTGTCTCATGAGAGAAGGGACTCAATTCGCGCAGCTCGACTGAGGCAGCGGCTTGCTGCGAACCTCCGAACTCCCACTCCACTACCCACTCCCCACTCTACTCGACGCGAGTATTCATGTACACGGTGTACCGGAGTGAAACGGGTTAGCATGAAATGATTCGGAATGGGAAATCGGGACTATTTGCACGCGTAATAAATAATATATTTAATTTATTTGTATAATTTGTACATTTTTTTGTAGATATGTGTTATTATATTAACACTTATCTACAAGAAATGTACAAATTACGATTTACACACAAAGAATATGATTGAATTATGTAAAGACCCAATATATTTTATTTAATTTTATATATAATTTGTACATTTTTTGTAGATGTGTGTTAATATATTGTATCTACATAATTTTGACACTTCAAAAACACTGTGCAAACAGAACACAAAGAAAACTGTGGAAGCGTGCGTAATGCAGTACACCTGAGTACACCCGGTAGAACGCGAATGAGGCAGTCTGCAGCGCTGCGGCGCGTGGCGTCGCTTCAGTGCCACTGCGCGCATGCGTTGTGCATTGGGAGTACTACCAATCAGGGCGAACCTGCGCAGCGAACGACGTAAACTGGTCGTTACCCAAGTCCCTTCTCTCCTGAGACAGAGTTTAGCTGTCATCTGTAGGAGGGTGTGCGTAAAAGGATTTTCCCACCGCCCTTAAACAAAAAAAAAAAAAAGGTTAGTCAAAACGCATATGAGACGATGCATTCTTTCGGTTAGGTTAGTCAAAACGCGTGTGAGACGATGCATTGGTTAGGAATGGCTGGTAGCTTAACGACCACACTCGTAGCAACAGGGACACAGACTGGAAACAATTCACCAACAACGAAGGGGTGAGGCATATCGGTCGGTATGCCTTGGGGCTAGTGTAGTCTGTTTTGCCAGCAAAATCTAATAAGGCATAGCTAGGTACACTGTGATTACAAGTAACCAAAATTAGACAGGACTCAAAATCGGAATCAAAATAAACCGAGGACTTGCTCACTGTTTGAGCCCTGGAGAAGGCTGGCAGTCTTGAATAGTATCTCGTCGGTGGTAGAGCGGACGCTTAGCCTGGATCAGATCCCATGCGCACGGTAGAGCGGATGGATAATTTTTATGAAAGAGAAATTATTAAAAACATTCTCTCTCTCTGTTTCTAGATTTAATATACAACTTGGAGAAAAGTTCCCGAAAGTTAGACTTATATTTTGCGTAGTTTTCTGCAAAACTGGACATGAAAATATAAATTAATTTAATATTCAGCATAGGATAGATTATACAGGGTGATTCACTCAATTGTTACAAGTCATAACTCCAGTAATTATTGCATTTACAAAAAAATGTCTTGGAGAAAGATAAATGGTTCGAAGAGAACTACATCTGTAGGCCTTCAAATTTTTTTTACATGCAGCAGTGCATGTGCAATTAACAATTGCATCATTTCTTTAAATAGAAATGCATATTGTTTTTTACACAGATCGATTCTTCTGTTCATTCTACGTAAAAAATTATTAGGGTACTGTTTGGGAACCCGGGACTAATTTAGGTTTAGGAGTGGACTGTATGGAAGACGAAAGGATCGGGTACAAACACAGAAGGGAGTCCGGATTGGGGAAGGATGTGGTAAGCGTGAGCGGGAAGAAGTAGACGAAGGAAAATGATATAGAGAGAGGTCGCACGTTGTTAACAAACCGTGATTTATTACGTTGCAATCGCGTATACTATAACTGGTGCACAATCGAGTTAAGACAGACAGGTATCCCGAATGGCAGTCTATAGAGTTCCAAGAACTGGGCGCGATATAAAACGTGTTAATCGGATGGCTGTTAGAACGAGTCTAATGAGCTGGTAATGCGAGCGATTAACGGTCGGTTTCGGGAGTCACGTGATCGCGCATCACGAACGCGATACCGGGAATCGCCAAAACACGGGCGTTGTGTACATCGGATTCGCAGGACGCGAATCCGAGGTACGGGTAACGCGGGGGGTCGGCTGAGGGCCGTATCGCTCGACATCGATATCTTAAACTACCTTATTTTCTATGTGCTTAATCCTAAACATACCGCCCGCCTTGGATTTCTGGAGAAATCCGAAATCAACGAAACCAGTGATACACAGGAGACGGTGACGCGAATTTAAAGATCGATTGCCGCCCGCCGTGAACGGTCGGCGAGGCAAGATCGAATGTATGAACACAGCTGTTGTCAACACACGGGTGTCTTGCGAGTCGCGGGCTAGACAGATGCGTCGTTGCTTATATCTACTTATATACACTATACAGGGTGTCCCAAAATTCGTGAAAATCCCGAAAGGGGGTGGTTCCTGAGACCATTCTAAGAGACATTTTCCTTTGCACCAAAGTCAACTGCGGCTTTGTTTAGGAGTTATTAACGAAAAACACGGACCAATCAGAGCGCGCCGGCAAGCGAGTGTCGGTGGTACGCCGCGACATCGCAACGAACAAGAGTTTCTCGATAATGTGAACCCTCTCCGATTTTGATGAGCTTTGGATATGTTGTCAAGACCATGATTCTGAACGACATTTCTCTTTAGACTTTTTGGCGATCGGCTTTAGTTTACGAGATAAGTAACTTGTAATTGTAAATCGATCGATGTACTATCTGAACTATCTCCTCTCCGATTTCGATGAGCTTTGGATACGTTGTCAAGACCATGATTCTGAACAACATTTCTCTTTAGACTTTTTGGCGATCGGCTTTAGTTTACGAGATAATCGTAAAAAAAGAGAAGAAGCAGAAACTGATTGAATTAAAAACTCACGTATTCAGCCGTAAATCCATTTGCTGCTTCGAAATGTGTGTCACTGGGTCACTCGGTGACGAACTGCACAGATGTCTTCAGGTACACGGCAGTACCGAAAGCCAAGGGACGTACGGCCAGGTCGACGAGCTGCACAGCCGGTGGTAGAAGGCCTAAGGGATGCGCGGTCAAGTCGACGATCCAGAATTTCACTTTCACTTTCGAATCGATAAATAATTCGTATGTTTATTTCAAACAGATGCCTTGAAATTTTTCCACACTCACAATCACTGTTTACATTTGTCAACACATAGTTATGCACTAATAATAATTGCCATATCCCTTGTACTGCTGCACAAATCACAACAATCAGGTAATGCAATCACTAGACTGCGGATTTCATGCATTTGTAGCAAACACGAGTAGGTGCATTTTAATACAGTAGAGAGATTAAAATAATTTCAAAGCACCATAGTATTATTTTCAACTTCTTAAAATGATCACAGTACGAATCAAATATCTGTCTGGCTCCTGTCCCTTGTAATAGCGGCAGCCAACATTAATTTTGCATAAAGATCCGCAGTCTAGTGATTAGTTTAAATATCAATATCAAAAACACAGCTAATAGCAACCGTTAGTTTTGAATTGACAAGTCTTTGGAGATGTTCTCTCTACCGCGGCTCGAACGACACTGATTTTCCTCAAGATTTTTCTAAAGAATTTAGGAAGGGCATTTAGAGTGTCGAAATTCGAAATGCACGCTGTAGCACGAGAACGACGGGACGGTTAGACGAAAAACAGAATGCGAGAAGGACCGCTGTAAGCTTTGTGGCAAACACATGTTTAGTTTTTCCTGCAGGTTGGTACGTAGAGTCGATGGGTAACTGTTCGAAAACGTCATCCGTCCTTTTACCCAGCAAGGGGTAAAAATGTCAGGTCAGCGTAGCATCCCTATTGTCCTATACCTTCCTTAAGAAACTTTCTAAAAGAAGGACAGACGACGTTTTCGAACGGTTACCCATCGACTCTGCGTACCAATCTACAGGAAAACCTAAACATGTGATTGCCATAAGTCTTAAAGCGGTCCTTCTCGTATCCTGTTTTTCGTCCAACCGTCCCGTCGTTCTCGTGCTACAGCGTGCATTTCGAATTTCGACACTCTAAATGCCCTTCCTAAATTCTTTAGAAAAATCTTGCGGAAAATCAGTGTCGTTCGAGCCGCGGTAGAGAGAACATCTCCAAAGACTTGTAAATTCAAAGCTAACGGTTGCTATGTATTAGCTGTTTTTTTGACTGTGATATTTAAACTAATCACTAGACTGCGAATCTTTATGCAAAATGAATGTTGGCTGCCGCTATTACAAGGGACAGGAGCCAGACAGATATTTGATTCTTACTGTGATCATTTTAAGAATTTAAAAATAATACATTGGTGTTTTGAAATTATTTTAATCTCTCTACTGTATTAAAATGCACCTACTCATGTTTGCTACAAATGCATGAAAGCCGCAGTCTAGTGATTGCATTACCTGATTGTTGTGATTTGTGCAGCAGTACAAGGGATATGGCAATTATTATTAGTGCATAACTATGTGTTGACAAATGTGAACAGTGATTGTGAGTGTGGAAAAATTTCAAGGCATCTGTGTAAAATAAACATACGAATTATTTATCGATTCGAAAGTGAAAGTTAAATTCTGGATCGTCGACTTGACCGCGCATCCCTTAGGCCTTCTACCACCGGCTGTGCAGTTCGTCGACCTGGCCGTACGTCCCTTGGCTTTCGGTACTGCCGTGTACCTGAAGACATCTGTGCAGTTCGTCACCGAGTGACCCAGTGACACACATTTCGAAGCAGCAAATGGATTTACGGCTGAATACGTGAGTTTTTAATTCAATCAGTTTCTGCTTCTTCTCTTTTTTTACGATTATCTCGTAAACTAAAGCCGATCGCCAAAAAGTCTAAAGAGAAATGTTGTACAGAATCATGGTCTGGACAACGTATCCAAAGCTCATCGAAATCGGAGAGGATTCACATTATCGAGAAACTCTTGTTCGTTGCGATGTCACGGCGTACCACCGACACTCGCTTGCCGGCGCGGCACGGCGCGGCGGGCCAGGACGCGCTCTGATTGGTCCGTGTTTTTCGTTAATAACTCCTAAACAAAGCCGCAGTTGACATTGGTGCAAAGGAAAATGTCTCTTAGAATGGTCTCAGGGACCACCCCCTTTCGGGATTTTCACGAATTTTGGGACATGTATTGCATCTGTTTACCGTTGAACCTCGGTACGGTTTACGGTACGGTATCAACTGGTCGCGCCTTGCCGCGCAGCGGATAAGGCGGCTCGGACGGAAGGTCGATCGGCAAAATACACAATTTTACGATGGGCCTCTTGTATTGGGATTGCGCGGTTTTCACCGTCACAACACGCACGATGCCATCATCGCCGGGATGACATTCGATGACGCGGCCGAGCTCCCATTTACACGGGGGGAGATTAGACTGCCGTAATAAAACTAATTGCCCGACAACAATATTGGGCTTTTGGGTTTGCCACTTAACGCGTTGTTGGAGACCCTGCATATAATCTTGCGACCATCGTCGCCAAAAACTTTCCGTCATTTGTTGGCATAATTGCCAACGCGAGAGACGTGCTTCTTTTAAATCGAGCAACGATGGATTGGGAACAGCCGTGAGGGCTGCCCCAATCAGAAAGTGCCCAGGCGTCAGAGCACAATAGTCGTCGAAGTTTTCCGATACTGCAGCTAGTGGGCGCGAATTCAGACAAGCTTCAACCTGGCAAAGCAACGTCGCGAATTCTTCGAAAGTGAGTGTGTGGGCTCCAACAACTCGTTTAAGGTGGTACTTCACGCTACGCACGCCGGCCTCCCACAATCCTCCAAAATGAGGGGCGGAAGGTGGAGTGAAGTGCCACGTGACACGATCGAGCGCTAATCGATTGAGCGTCGTGGGATCGCGAGTTGCTGCACGAAACGCGCTCGCGAGCTCACGATCGGCGCCCCTAAACGTTGTGCCATTATCGGAATAAAGGGCACTGGGAATGCCGCGGCGCGAGCAAAAACGATTATACGCTGCAAGGAACGCAGCCGTCGAATAGTCACTTACGAGTTCTAAATGAACTGCCTTTACGACCATACAAATAAATAGCGCAATATACGATTTGCGAGAACGTTGACCGCGGCCGGGTGACGTACGAGTTTGAATCGGACCTGCATAATCGAGACCGCAATGTACAAACGCTCGAGCCGAACGCGTAACTCGAAAGTCCGGTAATTCTCCCATCAATGCACTTTGCGGTGCAGCCTTTTCGCGTGCACACTTAACGCATTTATGCAGAACGTTTCGGACGGTGGGACGCGCTCGCAACATCCAATATTCTTGGCGGAGAATGCTCAGTGTCAGCTGCGATCCAGCATGGAGAGCTCGCAGATGCGCGTGAACAATTACACTGTCCAACACCAAATTTGATTTCAATATACTGTTGGGTCCTTCTTATAGAGTTTTTTGCGCTGATTCCGAATCTGGTTTTAATTTTTTTCCTATACGTCCAGATTTTGAGAAAATGGAGTTTTAAAAAAAGACATATTTTTCAACTTTAAACAAATATTGCGATGTTATTATAAAAGATATTGAATTGTTGTTTACAGCAAAAGATTCTGTAGACTTTCCCGAATACAGTGATATCCAATATTAATACATTATGATTGTTTAAACATGTTTAAACAATGATTAAAGACGGAGATGCACCACTTTTGCACCAATTTTTGCGGATATTTTCGAATTTATCTCAAAAAATAAGGGTCCAGCGAAAAATTGAACTATACCACGCGAAAGAGCAGACTTTTATCTTGAGAAACCCCCCTGTGAAGTTTGCATGGTCGACGTTTTTACCGAACCAGAAAGCAAAATATCTTCGCCCGACATGCGTTGACGCCAGTGGTGCTCTTCCACTAGCGCGGTCGTTCGTCGGGATACGGCGCGGCGCGCTGCGATGAAACGGCGCGTGGCTATAAGCGCGCAATTATGTCAGCTTACTTAAATGTAAAATTTTATTAAATGTTATATTATTGTTATTTATTATTTATTAGTATATTTATTCTGTATAAATTATTTTTGTATTTTTTAATGTTAGTCTCTCGTTTATAGTATATTTAATACAAAAAATACCTTTTGTAACAAAAAAATAATTTATTCACACACTACACTATTACACTATTTACAATGCTAATATATATGTGTACACTATTCAGATATAATACACTATATCGATTTAATATGGAGCATACTATTTTAATTATGTATTTAAGTCAATAAAAATAGTCCCGTTTATATTGTGTTTGGACTTATTTTACTCGGAAGAATCTCGAGTGTTCATTGGCACTATAATTACAATACATAGATAAGACGACAATTACTGAAAATAAAATTTTTCAGTCACAGCATTGCAGACTTTCCTTACATTGTATGTATTCCGTTGTCCGTAGACCGTCATTTATTTCAAAATATGTATCGTGTTGGTTCTTAAGAAAACTGATGCCAGAGTTCAGTTTCGGCTTTGTGTTTGTTGAAATCAGTCGTGTCAAGCATTTCAAATCTGCATTGCTACGTATAAAACTTCATAAAAAACATTTATAGTTATTTATAGTATTTTAGTTGTTCTGTATATAATATATGTATTTTAGTAGTGTATTATATTTGAATAGTGTACACATATATATTAGCATTGTAAATAGTGTAATAGTGTAGTGTGTGAATAAATTATTTTTTTGTTACAAAAGGTATTTTTTGTATTAAATATACTATAAACGAGAGACTAACATTAAAAAATACATAAAATAATTTATACAGAATAAATATACTAATAAATAATAAATAACAATAGTATAACATTTAATAAAATATTACATTTAAGTAAGCTGACATAATTGCGCGCTTATAGCCACGCGCTGTTTCACCGCAGCGCGCCGCGTCGTATCCCGACGAACGACCGCGCTAGTGGAAGAGCACCACTGGCGTCAACGCATGTCGGGCGAAGATATTTTGCTTTCTGGTTCGGTAAAAACGTCGACCATGCAAACTTCACAGGGGGGTTTCTCAAGATAAAAGTCTGCTCTTTCGCGTGGTATAGTTCAATTTTTCGCTGGACCCTTATTTTTTGAGATAAATTCGAAAATATCCGCAAAAATTGGTGCAAAAGTGGTGCATCTCCGTCTTTAATCATTGTTTAAACATGTTTAAACAATCATAATGTATTAATATTGGATGTCACTGTATTCAGGAAAGTCTACAGAATCGTTTGCTGTAAACAACAATTCAATATCTTTTATAATAACATCACAATATTTGTTTAAAGTTGAAAAATATGTTTTTTTTTCAAAGCCATGATTTTCAAAAACTGGACGTATAGGAAAAAAATTAAAACCAGATTCGGAATCAGCGCAAAAAACTCTATAAGAAGGACCCAACAGTATATTGAAATCACAAAAAAAGTTGAAATTTGTTGGACAGTGTTATTAGCGTCAATAAGGGATGGGATTTCAGTATAATCGGATGTTTTGCTCGTTCCGACAATTTGGCGTTTTTAAGGCGCCCGCCAACTCGAATTAGGTTGTCCTCGTCTACATATGGATTAAGGGAGAGGATACTGCTCCTTTTATTGAGAGGGCGATGGTGACGAAGCGCTTGCAGCTCTTCAGGAAAGAGCTCTTGCTGCATTTGTCGGAGCCAGAAGGTTTTTGCGAGTTGGACTTCCGACGCATTGAGGGCTGGACTTACGAAGTTCACTCCGGGCTGTTTTCGAATTCGGGCTACGAATCGAAAAATGTACGCAGTGACTTTCAACAATTTTGGCCAAGACGAGAAGCGATCACGGAGCTCCCATGGCGTACGAGCTGGACAAAGATTGACCGGAATGGTCGGACGTTCCTCGGTGATTGTGCCAGACGGAGCCTCGGGAATATTGCAAGGCCAATGTTCGGTTGAGAGTTTCAGCCACGAAGGGCCTGTCCACCAAAGGTCATGAGCCAGTAGTTGGGACGGAAGCAGGCCGCGAGATTTGCAGTCTGCGGGATTTTCCTCAGACGGTACGTGGCGCCAAATGGCATCGGGTAGGGTGGAATTGATTTGGGCCACTCGATTTGCGACAAACGTTTTCCATTTTGACGCGGGTTGTCGAAGCCAACAAAGCGTGATAGTCGAGTCCGTCCAACAATAAAACGGGACGTTCTCCGGCAGCTCGTGCAGTGATTGTCGAATGAAGACGACGAGATGAGTAAGGAGAAGGGCGGCCGAAAGTTCGAGCCGCGGAACAGTCAATGGTTTGACTGGAGCTACTTTCGATTTGGCGGCGAGTAGCGAGATGACGATTTGACCGGAAGAAGTCACGAGGCGCAGATACACTGCAGCAGCATACGCTAATGTGGACGCATCAGTGAAGCCATGCAATTGACAGGAGCTGATGTTTACATCCTGGTGCGTCCAGCGAGAAATTGAGAGAGAATTCAGTACTGGCAATTCTAAACGGTATCTCTCCCAGCGTTCGAGAAGGACCGGAGGAAGTGGGGAGTCCCAACTGCATTTCTGCACCCACAGCTGTTGCATGAGTATTTTTGCATACACTGTAGTGGGAGTGACCCATCCTAATGGGTCGAAAAGGCGAGCAATGTTTGACAGGACCGCTCGTTTGGTGCACACGGCATCAGACGGAAGCGTGACTTTGAAGCGGAATGCGTCGACTTCGGGACTCCACGCGACACCAAGGACCTTGACAGTGTCATCGGACTGCAAGATTTTCTCCTGGACTATTCCATGATCATGAGGACTAATATCAGCAAGCAAATGCGAAGCATTGCTTGTCCACTTATGCAGACGGAAATGTGCCTTGCTGAGCAGTGCAATCAATTGATTACGAGCCTCGATTAATGTCGAGTCCTCGAACGCTCCAAAGACACAATCATCAACGTAGAGGTGGTGTTGAAGAACGCGCGTGGCTAAGGGGAATTGGGACCCTTCGTCCTCTATAAGTTGTTGTAGGACTCGAAGAGCGAGAAAGGGGGCCGGAGCGGTACCGTATGTCACGGTCAGCAGCTGATAGTGACCAATGGGCTCCGACGGAGACGACCGCCACAAGATACGCTGATAGTCAACGTCTTGTGGATCCACCAGTATTTGGCGGTACATTTTTGTGATATCGGACGTTAATACGTACCGATATTGTCGGCACCGAAGAATTATGGTCGGAAGATCGGTTTGGTGCTTGGGTCCGATCAACAAATGGTCATTCAACGAAGTTCCGTTGCTAGTGAGGCTGGACGCATTAAATACAACACGAAGGTGTGTTGTTGCGCTGCTATCGCGTATCACCGCGTGATGCGGAATATATACGGCGTGGGGGGCGTCGATACTCGACGGAGGGAGCTTACGCATATGCCCAAGTTGTAGGTACTCGCGTAAGAAGTCATCGTACTCGGCATAGAGTTTCGGTTTGGGTTGCAGTCGAAGTTCCAGTTTGGAGAGCATTCGTTCTGCAATTCGATAAGAGTGCCCGAGGTCGCTTGGAGGGTTCCGTTTGAAGGGTAAACGGACCACATAACGACCGGACGAATCACGTTTATGTGTGGTGCGAAAGTGATGTTCGCATTCTTGCTCTTCGTCTGTGAAATGTGAAGTAGTCGGTATCTCCACAATCTCCCAGAAACGACGAAGGTCGAGATCAAGCGGATCGGACGGGGAGCAATGATAGATCGGGACGACTGGATAGGACGTGGACTTGGTCGAGCCGGCGGGTCCGGACAAAAACCAACCGAATATCGAATTTTGCGCGATTGGCTCGTACATGGATCCAGCGCGGAGTCCTTCCACTAATATAAAACCGTATAGATCCGCTCCTATAATAAGGTCGATGGGATCGGAACTCGTCGGATTTTCGTCAGCAAGATCAAGGTCGCGCGTATGATGCCACGAGATCGACTGGTCACTTCGCTCAGGGACGTAGCGCGTTAATGACGTTAAAATCAACGCAGTGGTTGATAGAGTCGGCCCGGTTCCGCGCTTTGATGCGATCTCGATTGTTGCCGCGTGTCGTGCATTGATTTCGCGGTTTCCTATGCCGGTAATGGCGACGGAGACGCGGCGACGAGGTACGCGTAATCGTTGCGCTAGCGATTCCGTCATCAAGGTGGTGGCGGAACCTTGGTCTAACAATGCTCGCACGCATTCACGCCGACCGGCGACGGAGGTCACAATGACCCATGCCGTAGCAAGCAAAATACGGGGGGTAGCGAACGCGGTGTGCGACGATACATGCAATGCAACCTGATTACTCGTCGACGGAGGAGAAGCAGGCGATGATGATGGATCATGCACGTCGGAACGGTTGGGCGTTGAGTCAAAGTGCAAGAGCGTATGATGTCGGCGTCCGCACTTTTGACAGGCATACTTGCTTGGGCACGCGTTGACGCTATGTTTTTGACTCAGACAGTTGAGACAACGGCGCTCACCTTTGACGAAGTCAAACCGTTGCGATGTTGTTTTCGATTTGAACAGCGGACACGCGTTTAAGAGATGTTCGGTTTTGCATAACGAACACACCAAGGGCGCGTCACGCGGACGCGACAAACGGTTGGAGGTCGCGACGTGAGTTTGAACGACTCGCTTCGATTGTTTTGGAATCGACTGGAGAGCGCCGAGCGCGCGAATTCGCGTCGCGATGAATTTATCGAGATCGGCATATGTCGGATATTCGGTGGATTCGCCCAACTTTAATTCCCACGCCTTGCGAGATGATCTATCTAATCGCGATACTAACAAATACACGATCATATCATCCCACGTATCGACAGGGCGTTCTAAATTCCGTAAAGCTTGAAGCGTTTTGTGGGCTTTATCTCGAAGGGATCTGAGCTCGCTCGCGTCCGAAGCGTGCGGAAGAGAATAGAGCGTTTTCAAATGCTCTTGAATTAAATCGCGTTTATTATCGAAACGCTGAACTAATGTATCCCACGCGATCTTAAAATTGGCGTCCGTAACCGGGAGATTACAGATAAGGTTTTCCGCTTCGCCTTTCACGCACGAATTAAGATGATGAAGTCGTTTAACGTCGGACAACGATTCATCATTAATAATAAGGGACGTGAACTTATCTCGGAAACTTTCCCACTTGGTGGGTTCTCCGGAAAACGTAGGTAGGCCGATGCGGGGAAGATCGCTGCGTGACTGGGCTGCGGCAGGCATCGTTGGAGCCGACGAGGCTGGACCGGACTTTTGCAGCTTGTCGATGTGGTCGGCAATGAAATCCGCGGCTACGTGGTGCTCATCCTCGCAGAGGCTGAACTGCTCGTCTTTGAAATAGGCGACCTTTTCGGCTCCTTCGAGTCGTCGAAAGGCTTGGAGGCGCCGATCAATTTCCCGACATTGGGCATAGGCATCCTTCAGGAACTCCCTGCGTTGTTGGAGTTTGGCCACGGTGAAGTTGTTCTGTCCTAGTTTCTTCACATTGAGAAGGACACGAACGAGAGACCTCATGGCGGCTTCCTGCTCCAACATCACGTCTTCAAATTTGGCGGCCATCTTTTCTTCGACAAAACGTGCTCACTTTTCGCGATACACCGAGAGAAAATAATCCGGCTCGAAGGACCAGTATGTTTGGGAACCCGGGACTAATTTAGGTTTAGGAGTGGACTGTATGGAAGACGAAAGGATCGGGTACAAACACAGAAGGGAGTCCGGATTGGGGAAGGATGTGGTAAGCGTGAGCGGGAAGAAGTGGACGAAGGAAAATGATATAGAGAGAGGTCGCACGTTGTTAACAAACCGTGATTTATTACGTTGCAATCGCGTATACTATAACTGGTGCACAATCGAGTTAAGACAGACAGGTATCCCGAATGGCAGTCTATAGAGTTCCAAGAACTGGGCGCGATATAAAACGTGTTAATCGGATGGCTGTTAGAACGAGTCTAATGAGCTGGTAATGCGAGCGATTAACGGTCGGTTTCGGGAGTCACGTGATCGCGCATCACGAACGCGATACCGGGAATCGCCAAAACACGGGCGTTGTGTACATCGGATTCGCAGGACGCGAATCCGAGGTACGGGTAACGCGGGGGGTCGGCTGAGGGCCGTATCGCTCGACATCGATATCTTAAACTACCTTATTTTCTATGTGCTTAATCCTAAACAGGTACACATGGCAAAAAATTATTAGATCTCGAGATATTTTCAAAAAATGTCTTTATTGAAGAAGATGCTCAAACGCTTCTCCATTACATTCTAAACATTTCTTATAACGTATTTTTATTGTTTGCATAACTGCGTTTAAATTATCTGCAGTTATTGCTGCACATTCCAGTATGATTCTTTCTCTCAGATTCTCTACAGAATCTGTGGGGTTTGAATAAATTCTATCTCAAAATATGCTCGTATAAGGTCAAACAACGTTTAGTTCCGAACCCATTTTTCCTAATAAGATTCTAGTTATTTGCTAGATATTTGCTATTTACTAGAATCTTACTAGATTTTGGGTCGAAAAAATGGGTTCGGAACTAAACGTTGTTTGACCTTATGCGAGTATATTTTGAGCTGGGTGAGGGCTCATTCTAAAGAGGAAGGTTCAACGCAGCGCGCTTTTCTCATCTCATAAGTCAAAAAAGCCTTTTAGAGACAGAAAATGCATTGAAATCTGCGGGTTTTTTTCCTAGATTTTTTATCTACTTTGGGCCCTCATATTATTAGTTATTAACATAATCTCGTTAACCTCGTGAGAAAAGCGCGCTGCGTCTAACCTTCCTCTTTCGAATGAGCCCTCACCCAGCCCACAATTTGCTTAAATAAGGTCAAACAACGTTCAGTACGAAACCCATGTTTCGACCCATTTTTCTAGTAAGATTCTAGTTATTTGCTAGATATTTGCTATTTACTATTTTCTTCTTTCTGAACCATATAATTGTTGTAGTGATATTTCAAATATATTGTCAAAGCAATATTTATATTGCATTTTTACGTTTGTTAAAAATATTAAATATTACATAATACACATACAAAAGGTAAAGAAATATCGAAAAAGTTGATTTTTATTTTTTTTTAAGTACATTGGACTATATATATATATATATATATATATTGTATATATAAAATTCTGAAAAAAATTAAGAAAAATGATTTCGACAATATTCCATTACTGAATTTTTATAAAACTGGTATCTCCCATACTTCAATAGGAAATATGCATTTTTTTCGAATGTTTTAAATTACATATGCAATTTTTTAAAGACGTTCGCATAATTCGAAAATCTGAAAAGCATATGCATTAATAATCACGATGGGACACAACTAACATATTAATATAAACGAGTTATGTACTCTGGAAACTTTAATATAAAACTCATTTCACGGCTACACATCAGATACATTGTATACATTGTTCGTTTCGTGTAAGCCGTTCGCTTCGGTGCGAGTAAGCTATCTTCTCGCATCGGTGAGATCGGTGCTTTCAAAAATATATTTAATATATCTCTACAACAATTATATGGTTAAAAAAAAGAGAAAAAAAGTGTTTAAAGAAAAAGAAAATTATTCGGTGTGGGATTCGATCCAGGGCCGGAGATTTGATTCGCAGCGGGAGACCTTGCCGTCTGCACTAATCGTATCTGCTGGAAGTATTGTTCATATATTGAAATATAGGTAAATAAAATATTTTTAAAATGATTTTTTTAAGAGTATTGCATTTTTTTGAGTTTGTACTTTATTTTTCCGAATACAAGAATGTTCACTATTACATAATACACCTACAAAAGGTAAAGAAATATCGGAAAAGGTTATTTTTATTTTTTTTAAGTACGATGCACTATATAAAAAATTCTGAAAAAAATTAAAAACGGTTGTTTCAACAATATCTCATTATTGAATTTTTATATACCTGATATTTCCCAAACTTCAATAGGAAATATGCATTTTTCCGAATTTTTGGTAATTTCCAATTTTTTAAAACCTGTTCGCAAAGTCTGTAAAATCTGAAAAAATATACATTAATAATCACGATAAGACACATCCAACATAATAATTTAAACGTGGCACGGCGAGAACTTCAATGTCGTATTACGCTTGAATTTATTTCGGATCAATTCCTTCATGCATGCCGTTCGTTTCGTACGAATCGCACGCTCGCCACAGTGCGCCGAACCATTGACAAAAATCGAAAAAGTCACTACTTCATATCGATTTAAAACAATGTTCATACTATGTCAAAATAATTCAGTTTTTGAGAAAAAGATTTAAAAAATTCAGTTGGAAATTAGTGTCAAGCGAATCTGTACGCGAATTTTAGGAAGATCAAATAGTAGACGTTTGTTGTTCAATTAACACAGATCTACAAAGCGTATTTGTTAAATTTTCAATATAGGTCTACATAAAGAAGTTGTATAATGCAACTTTTAGTATTTCTTCCACAATTCCGATCAGTTGCTATTTATGAAAAAAATTTAAATTAAAACGAAGTTTCAGTTTCGGAAGAACTGAACTGCGAATTCATATATCTACTGAAAACCACCAATAAAACAAAATTTTGTTTATAAATATCGTTTTTTAATGTTTGAATAAATACTATATTTATAATAATATCATATTGTGATTGCTCTCAATATAAATAAAAAAACCCACTTTGTTTCATGTCTCTATCATAAACAGAACAAAAGTTATTGAATTTTGTCCAAGAAACAGGCATTCCGGCGCACTGTGGATCGGTGCGAGTTGAGCTAAGCTCGACTGGATTGATCGAGCCAAGTCGAGTACTCGACTCGGCTCGACCAATCGAGTCGAGCTTAGCTCGGCTCGCCTTTTGCGAGTACTCGAACAGCCCTATTGGCGGGACCCGAATTTTTCGGTGTTCTCTTACGCCCTCTAGGATATATTCTGACTGGAGTGAGAAACAGGAGGCCAACGACGGAATTTCGTCGGTGCAGAAGACACTGTATTGGTATCGTGTTAGTAACGCGTCCGCGCGCTACACTCGCCAGCGTACCTTTACTATATCCGTGTGCGCTGCTTGTGCGCTTGTGCCAGCCGCAATCTATTTTTAGCACTTGCCATGTTGCATTGCTTTACGGCTTACGGAAACGAAACTGAAATTCGACTGTCGAGCCGTCGAGCGTATGAATCTCAATCTGGAGCTAGCCTTCGAGTCCCCGTGCATCGAGGATTTTTTTTTATTTTTATTTTTCATTACTTTTTTAATTACATTTTTTCACCTTCCAAAAAATTAAAAATGTTAAAACTATGTTCAAAATATGTATTCATTTTAAATAGAAACGTTTTCTTACTGTCATAATTGCATTAATAAAAATTGGTATATGGGAACACGTTGATGGTATTTATTTGGACTGATTGGAGAATACGAAAATGCAGGAAGTATTTTTTAGTTTATGAAACAATTTGTAGATTTATTAGTTGTCAAACAAATAATAAAATAAATTGTATAATATATATAAATTGATTTTATACTAGCATACACAAGTTTATTTGATCTTCTGTCTTCCTATAATAAAAAAACACAGTCATAACTATAATTATAATAGAATTTCATAAAATATTGAGGTTATTGCAAACTCATCTTTTTTCGCGATGATGCTCTAATTTTATTGCTTCTCTCGAATGTCCATTTCCTTCCGAGACAGTGCGTTTCTAAGTGTAAATAAAAAATGTTGATATAAAATGTATCATAATTAAACTACAAATATTCTAATAACGTAGAATGTAGTACATATTAAGTTTTAATTACCAGGATTTTCTTCTTCGACGTTAAGCACCCTTTACTGCTTCTCGTAATTTACGTATATGGACATTAGGGTGGACCTTATTTTTCGACCATGAAATTTTTTTGTCCCGTAAACCAGAATTGTAACAAATGTTGAGAAAATGATCTGGAAAAATTTTGGGGCCGATTGGATCATGGGAAAATGAGGCGCAGCAAATTTGAAAATTTTGAATTTTTTAAATCTTTACATAAATAGACGTTATGATATATCGTTGAATTTGTCTTTTTTCTCTTTAAGAATCCGTATGTAGCATAAACAGTTGTTGATAGAAAAAACATCCGTGACTTTGAAAACTTGAAATAATTACTTTGAAAAAAAATTTTTTCTCTGATACTATATCCACCTCCTTATATACTACAACTTTTGTTTGAAGAGTTTTTTTATATATACATAACTGACAGAGATATTAAGGGGCGTAATTTGCATTATTCGGAAGCATACAACTGCGCATATAGCTATTTTCATAGCTACATGCTGCCGAATAATGAAAATTACGCCTCGTAATCGAAAAAATAGGACTTTTGAGGCAGATAGCGCCCTAGATCGATGTTTTATCTAGCGTTTTTGACTAGTGAAAAACCCCTGTTTGTATTATCGAGAAATGAGTAAATGAATATCTTGCAATCCTGGAAGTCTCTCTACTACCTTAACTAAATTCATTAATACGCTCCAATCTACAAAAGAAAAACAGTTAAAATATCGGAAAAAGAAGTTATTATGAATAATAAGTAGACTGACTGAAACATAGACTGAAGGTGGTCAATGATACCGCTGAACGGGGCGTTAAACTAATGGAGGATCATATTAAAATTTTATATAGAAACAAAGTGGAGAAATAATATATACTATACAAACTGTGATGGAATATCGACAGCAGTATCCTGACGCCACAAAACAGATTTGTCAAAGGATTTTTAAATATTTTTTAATATAGAGAGAGAAACACCTGATCAATCCCTACATGCGATTAATTGCATTTTTAAGAGGCATTGAAGACAGCTTATTAACTGAGAGTTATTAAAGTTTTCATTTTCCTCAGAGTCAGTAAGTTCTTTATTTTTCTCGGAGTCATTAAGTTTTCCATTTTTCTTGGAGTTATTCAATTTTTCATTTTCCTCAGTGTCGTCAAGTTTTTTCATATTCCTAGTTGAGCGGGATGAGACGGCGGCGGGACCCGCGAATGCTGCTGTTCGCAATAGGATCTCTTCGTCCCACGACGGCGCCTCCGGGTTTGTTCGCCCGTGTGTGATGACTTGTTTTGCTGCTTCCGGCGCCGGATTTGTTCGTTGGCCATCCTTTTATTCGGTCTTTGATCCTTCGGCACCTTTTCGGACTCGTACGCTTTCTTTAGGATCGATAATTGCCTGAAACGTCGTACTCCGTACGCACAACAGATGGCATTAGTACGGTGCACGAAATCGGAAGATTTTCCTCTTGGAGTGCTCTTATGGCCTGCGGGT
This sequence comes from Lasioglossum baleicum, assembly GCF_051020765.1. NCBI lineage: Eukaryota > Metazoa > Arthropoda > Insecta > Hymenoptera > Halictidae > Lasioglossum > Lasioglossum baleicum. The sequence continues at coordinate 1,776,921 of NC_134940.1, read as the reverse complement.
GGCTTACGTAACCGAGAAAGGTCGGTCCGGTCCACCCGTAATTCGGCTGTTTGACCGAGTTCAACCGGCGAAGTGACGTCGCACGCTTGCAACGTCACAGTACATATATATTCTTCAAGACAGTATGAGACGAAAATCAAGAAAAAAAATGGTGATGTTCGTTTTCGATGGATGAAAATCATCAATTGGATGCTAAAATCTGATTCAAATATTTTAGATAAGTAAATTCTGTTTATAAAAAGTTAGTTCAAAAGTAATGGACACGATACTTTGTGATTTCTTTAATTATATTTTACAAATGATGCAATCTGTGCCCATTATACAATTCTCTGATATTGGGATACTGGAAAAAATTAAAATTCGGAAAAATGGTGCAAACATGTTGCATAAAGAATTGTAAGGAATCACAAAACCGTGTTGACGATCCTCGTACGTTAAGAAATATCTCGTAAGTACAGACAAAGTAAACACCATCTATCTTCCGTATTATTCAGCTTTAAATCTGCTGCTCCGCACCTATTCAGGCTACATTGAATATTTGCCTATAATATTGTAATAAAGCATTTATAAATAAACTTCATATATATATTATATAACATTTTTTTCGTATTTTCACTTCTAGATCATGCTCCTACAATCTTGCCGGAAAAGTACCTTGTATATTAGGGTGCTTCTTTAATTTTTGACCAACGAATTAAATGAACCGCACCCCCCAGAATTGTTCCTTTAGGTGAGAAAAAAATTTGTGCAAAGTTTGAGATCGATCGGATAAAAGGATCACGTGCCCCAAAGCGATTGAAAATTTTGAAAATTTTGAAATTCACCTCAACTATGGAACATGGCACATCGTTTGATTTTGTCTTCTTTTACTGAATAGGAATATGGAAAAATTATATGACCTCCTTTAAATAAAAATAACAATGACCTTGAAATTTCGAAAATATGATTTCCAAAAAATTTTTTTATTTTGCCATTATATTTACTTTATTGAACAGTACAAATTTCTCCTCTGACATTTTTTCGTACAATCACAAATAACAGAGATATTTAAACATTTCCACATGTATTACATTTTATTATACAGGGTGTCTCAAAATTAGGTCCGGAGCCGAAAATGGGAGGTTCCTGAGATCATTTCAAGCGACATTTTCCTTTGAAAAAATGTCGTCCGCGGCTTCGTTAACGAGTTATTAACGAAAAACACGGACCAATCAGAGCGCGAGCTAGACGCGTGCAGCCCGGCGCGCCGGCAGCCGAGTGTCGGTGGCACGCCGCGATGTCGTAACGAACAAGAGTTTCTCGATGATGTGAATCCTCACCAATTTCGATAAGCTTTGGATATGTTGTCAATACCATGATTCTGAACAACATTTCCCTTCACAGTTTCTGTCGATCGGCTTTAGTTTACGACATTATTGTAAAAATTTGTAATTGTAAATCGATCGATGTACTATTTCCTATCCGATTTCGATAATCTTTGGATATGTTGTCAATACCATGAAACACATATCCACATATCCTTATCCTGCACTATAATTGTTCGTAACACCATACATAATACACTGGTACAAACCACTATAAAATGGTATCCATTAGGTCCATAAATGTTGAATAAATTCCTCACAAATGCAAGTATCCACAAAAATGCATATGCGTACCGGAATCGTTCACAGCTATGTATTTAATTCACGTTTGATGCACGTCAATTTGACTTTCGCACACGAAAAATAAAATATCAGTGAAATTAATGTGAAGTACATCCACTTAATTAACATCCTAATTCAACGTTTTAAGAAAATGCATTTGTGCAAGAAGAATCGTACGTAAATACACGCTTGCTTGATAAAACAAATGAAGATCTACAGCAAACTCGCTCTCAAACATCACGCGTTGCTATACCAATACATTGTCTATTTATCCTGTTTTCACGAATTTAGCGATTCTTTATCATACTGTCCGTAATCGATAAATATCTCATGTGTGTGAGATTGATCACATCAGCTGTCTCGAATCAGGGTGTATACGGATGCTAAATAGTTTGTACGGACGATTCTTCGTCAAATTGACGTGCATCAAACGTGAATTATTTACATATTTAAATAGCTGTGAACGATTCCGGTACGCATGTGCATTTTTATGGATACTTGCATTTGTGAGAAATTTATTCAACATTTATGGACCTAATTAATGGATACAATTTTATAGTGGTTTGTACCAGTGTATTATGTATGGTGTTACGAACAATTATAGTGCAGGATAAGGATTTGTGTGAGAACAATTTAAAAGTGAAAGGGCATTGACCCCTTCTACTCGATAATGCCATAGGGTGGATATTAGAAATGCCCTTGTGGATTTTAACGAGTAGGTAGGTTCAATGTCGTCCAACGATTTATTAAACATTTTCATCGCGCTGGGACCCCAAATGAGAACCAAGGTATGCATCAGTATGCATGCATCTGTCACTTGTGATCAGTGCAATGAACTTGTGATACATGACTGTCATACTATGACATGACGACTATGACGTTCGCAATGTACACCTCTGTTGGTCGCGTTGCAGCATGTTACGTGGATTTTTAATTGTTAATAACTAAATAACAAAGCCGAAACCGCATTTTTTTTATACTTCATTTTTGTCTTATATTATCGTCGAGAGCCACCCCTTAAATTTTCTCCCACCTGTAGTCGAACACCCTGTATTGTGACGTTGCAAGCCTGCGACGTCACTTCTCCGTTTGAGAAACGGTCAATAACCGTATCGGGAGTGGACCGGACCGACCGTTAGTGATTACGGAAACCACCCGCAAGATTGAGCGCTCCTTAAGGAAGTTATTAAGATCGAAGATCGCTCCTAATGCCATCTGTTACACGCGCCGAGAGTGGCCACTTTCAGGAACGTGCCTAGGGAGCGACAAATACCGACAATGCGCCCCGCATCATAGGATCAGCCGACGACGAACTATTGGCCATAATCAAAAACATTCCGGATCCGGAGAGGTAGCAAGGGGCACCGCTGCACACGAGCTAATAACCTCGGAGGCGACGATCTGGGACAAAGGAGCCGCCACTGCAGGTCAGCAGCTATTTGGTGGTCCCGCCGTCGTCTCACCTGGCTACAGACGGCTCCGGCAGGGTGGTGCGGAGGAGCGCCTCGGAGGATTAATCCTCCCCGGTCGTCGTAAGACGATCGGTAGTTGGTGTTGGAAAGGTCGGGGGCCCGACGACCTGTTCGGATAGTTCGATCCTGCGGCTAGTCGTAGTCGCGTTGCGGGTGCGCCCCTAGGGAATTTCGGTAGGGCGGAAGGAGTGGGGAGATCGAGAATCGAAGCGCTCCGTCGAGGCGGATCCGCGGATCACTGCCGCGCTGGTTATCGAGTAGACGAGTCGTTTCCATAGATCCATCGAACTTCCGAGGTCCGAATTCCGTAGTACAACGGACACGCGACGCGGGTGGTTATTTCCGAGCGAGCGTAGGAACCGAAGGCAGAATTACCGGCCTGAAGTAGAAGGTCCGGCGAGCCTACGTCTACCACGGTAAGTCGACAAGTGATCCTCGGTCGTATTTTAGTGGTGGCTCGATATTTAGTGCGAGGACGAGGCGAGTGCGTATCGTCCTCGAACAATTGGTGACAGCCGAGGCATTTGGCCTCGTGCTTGGTGCTCGCGTTCTCTTGGAGAACGCTGTGAGCCTTTTCGAGCAGTCTCCCCTTCGATTCGTCGGAAGTCTTCCTTAAGGAGCAGCGTCGGAAAAGGATAGTTTCGATATTAGCGAATTCGGTAAAGTACCGTTCAGTGCGCTCGTCAATCTCGCGACAGTCCGTCGAAACTGCGCCGTACATCTGCGTCCCGCGAATTCTCGTCTCTCGCGAGACGTGCATTGTACCGTCGTACCGTACTTTCTAGAATCGCGAAATCTCGACTAACGCGCTCCGCGATCGAAGATCCATCGCAAAAGTGTATTAGGAGCGCGGGCTCCCGGGTTGCGGCCACGTGGCCGCCCACCTGTAATTTATCATTTGACACCGAATAAATTAGTTCGAGCCATAATCGTTTCGAGTTTATTTCCGACCTGCGAGAAACGTCCTGCCGCGAGGGCTGTCCCCGTTATCCACTGTGTCCGAACTCCTGGCCGTTCGTGTCGTAGAATTCTGTCGGCGATTGCGAGAAGAGTCGAAGCTCGTGTTCGACTTCCGCGAACACGAGACTTTGGTGTTCTTTAGTGCGGTACTTCCGCGTACCTGGCGCCCGAACAATTGTTCAGTTAGTGTTCCCTTCGAGTATTCTCGTCAATCGCATTTGTCCCGAGAGGACCGTGTCCGCGCGGCAGCGCACGGCCCGTCCACAGCGACTGTAAATTCTCGGGGTTGACCCCTTGCGCCGGTCAGAAAGCCGAGCGAAAAGAGGCAACGTTACAGTATATATAAGCTACTTTTCCGGCAAGATTGTAGGAGCATGATCTACAAGTAAAAATACGAAAAAAATGTTATATAATATATATATATATATATATATATATATATATGAAGTTTATTTATAAACGCTTTATTACAATATTATAGGCAAATATTGAATGTAGCCTAAATAGGTGCGGAGCAGCAGATTTAAAGCTGAATAATACGGAAGGTAGATTGTGTCTACTTTGCCTGTACTTACGAGATATTTCTTAACGTATAAGGATCGTCATCACAGTTTTGTGGTTCCTTACAATTCTTTATGTAACAAGTTTGCACCATTTTTCCAAATTTTAATTTTTTCCAGCATTCCAATATCAGATAATTGTAATTGGCACAGATTGCATCGTCTGTAAAATATAATTAAAGAAATCACAAAGTATCATGTCCATTACATTTGAACTAACTTTTCATAGACAGAATTTACTTATCTAAAATATTTGAATCAGATTTTAACATCATATTGATGATTTTCATCCATTGAAAACAAATATCACCATTTTTTTTCTTGATTTTCGTCTCATACTGTCTTGAAGAATATATATGTACTAATATGTCCTGGACTAGACTGGACCAGCATTTTTGGCAGAAGAAAAGTCGTAGCATATCTTAGTGACGACACGATGACCTAAAACAATTTTCCAAGAGAATTAATGTACGTAATTATTATATTATGTATCTAAATATAGTTGGAGAGATAACAATATAATTATTTTCCTCAGTTCCTCATTTACATGACTACTCAGTCAATTTACACAACAAAACGATCTTCACCAAGCTCGATCTTCAGAGAGCGTATCAGCAGATTCCGGTTGCGCCGTCGCACATCGCGAAAACTGCTGTGATAACACCTTTTGGGCTCTTCGAGTATACCGTGATGCCTTTCGGCCTCCGTAACGCCGGGCAGACATTTCAACGGTACATCCATCGTGCCCTCGGAGACCTCGACTTCGTCTTTGCCTACATCGACGACATCCTCATCGCTTCTTCGAACCTCGAAGAGCATGAGCGTCACCTCCACATTGTTCTGCAACGTTTGCAGGAACACGCGCTGCACCTGAATCTTGCCAAATGCGAATTCGGCAAGTCCCGTCTCGAGTTTCTGGGACACGTAGTTGATCGGAACGGGTCTGCACCTATTCCCGAAAAAGTCAAGGCCATTCAGGATTTTCCGAAGCCCAAAACAGTCTCTGACCTACGCAGATTTCTGGGTATGGTCAACTTTTACCGACGCAGTCTTCGTCGCGCCGCTGACGTGCAAGCACCCTTGCACGAATATCTTTGCGAGTCGAAGAAAAATGACAAACGTGAGATAGTCTGGACTTCTCAAGCCGAGGAAGCGTTTGCACGAGTCAAATCTGACCTCGCCAACGCGACCTTGCTAAATCACCCTGCTCCTGATGCAGTAACGCGTCTCGTTACCGATGCGTCCGATTTTGGAATGGGAGCGTCGTTAGAACAAAAATTCCAAAATTCGTGGAAACCTTTAGCATTCTTTTCTCGCAAGTTTACTCCATCTCAAAGAAATTACAGCGCGTATGATCGCGAATTAACCGCTGTTCACGAAGCGCTCAAATACTTCAGGCATTTCCTCGAAGGTAGAAATTTCGTAATTGTGACTGATCACAAACCACTCGTGTACGCGTTCCGGCAACGCGCCGATAAAGCATCGCCTCGCCAACTTCGGCAATTATCATTCATATCACAGTTTACTACTCATATCGAGCATCTCCCTGGCTCCGAAAACGTCGTCGCCGACTCGCTGTCGCGTGTAGATACCTTGCACCTTGCCGCAGATATCTCCTTGGAGGAGCTCGCGAGATTGCAGGAATCCGACGACGAATTGAAAAGTTTATTGGCCTCTACCGATCACTCGTTAGCTTTACGGCGAATTCGGTGGGGACCCTCTCACATTGCGATTGTATGCGATTTAGAAGGAGAAGTATTGCGTCCATACATTCCGGGCCCGTCACGCAAGGCCATTTTTGATAAATTTCACAAACCCGCGCACCCGAGCGCGAAAATTACCGATCGCGTGATCCGAAAGCGGTATGTTTGGCCGCGAATGCATCACGACATCGCAAAATGGTCGAAAGAATGTCTAGATTGTCAACAATCTAAGATAACGCGCCATAACCATGTAAAACCAGCGGAATTCGTTGCTCCCGATGAGCGTTTTAGTCATGTCCACATGGACATTATCGGCCCGTTGCCGATATCGGAAGGCTATCGTTACTGCCTGACCATGATAGATCGTTTCTCGAGATGGCCAGAGGCGGTTCCGCTCGCGAATATTGAAGCTACTACCGTATGTAGAGCGTTCGTAGATCACTGGATCTCACGTTTCGGCGCCCCTGAAACTCTCACGACCGATCAGGGCAGTCAATTCGAATCGAGACTTTTCACCGCGCTGCTACAATTATCCGGATGCCACCGTATTCGGACGACCGCTTTTCATCCAGCGTCGAATGGAATGATCGAACGATGGCACCGATGCCTCAAAACTGCGATTATGTGTCACGCGAACCCTACGTGGTCACGCGTGTTATCTACCGTAATGCTTGGTCTTCGAAATAACGTTATGGATTCGGGCTCGTCGCCCGCCGAATATCTATACGGCACCTCGTTGCGAATTCCGGGCGAGTTCGTACTCCCCGATGACGGTCCCGCGGATCCGCAAATGTTTATTGAAGAATTTCGAGACCACATGCGCAGTGTTAAACCTGTTCCCGTAGGACAGCGTCATAAAAAGCGTGTTTTCTTATTTAAAGATATAGACACCTGTTCACATGTATTCTTGCGCGCCGGTACGAATAAAAAGGCGCTCGAACGGCCATACTCAGGCCCGTACAAAGTAATAAACCGCCCTACCGACCGCGTTCTAGAGATCGATGTCAACGGGAAACCGCGTTCCGTCTCGATAGAAAATGTGAAACCAGCGTATCATTTCCGAGAGGAATTAGCAACCTCGTCTAGCGAACCCTCCGACTCGAACCAACGGAATGCGCTGCGAACATATTCACGGGCGAAAGCTGTGCAAACAGTCCCGCCGAGTTAATATCGCCGATTTAGTTGTAAGCCTGTTGTATACATGTAAATAGCAATCGCGTAGTTTGTAAGAACAACTTGTATAGTAGATGTAGTGCGCACTCATTGTAAATAGTTTATAGTTATAATATTGTTATATTGTTGCTGTATCCCCAGCGTGGCGAACTTGTATATCGTTGTGTAGCGTCATAAGTTTGCACGTACACACTCGGGGGGGAGTGTGTAGGGATTATGGCGCTCGTGTCGCCATTCCCCTAGGTCGCGCCTAGGGAGATCACCGATAGGGAGTTGGCAGTCCTACTCCCAACCGTCTCTCGTAGCGACTGTTACGCTAGGCATCCCTAGCAGTTCAAAATAGTCACTTCTTAGAGTCAGACGTATTGAACACCAATATCCAGTCGTACTGTGTTTTGAGGCTTACCTTTTTTTGTAATATATTCTCCGTCGTACGGTTACGACGGACGTCACTACCGGGTGAATAAAATATTATTAAATGGTTCTCGTTGAACTACAAATTCTGCAGTGAATTTTATCTCCAAGTCCTAACCACGTGTTGCAAGTAAAACGTAGAGTAGGCTACGTTCTTCGGTACCTTCCCCGAAGCTTCTGATTCTCTCCGAGAGTATCCATCTACATCCATCCTACACAATGTTTCAAATGCCGTACGCAGCGCCGTACAGGCACGTACAGGCCTTGTACTAGGAGGCAGGGGTCTCTCGCCCCAGTAAGGTGATACAGAGCTGGTCGCGCTGATGTGGATCTTCCACATTAAGATGTCGGTAAAGTAAATGTCTATTGTACAAATGTGTAGCAGCAGCAGTCTTTCTTTTTACTGACAAAATTAATATTTTTATTTAAATTACATACTACATACTATCAGGTCGTTCGGAAAGTAATTTCGTTTATCGTGTAGGGATGGCAATGCTTCCGTTTGTCATTACTAGACTGCGAATCTTTCTGCAAAGCAAAAATTGACTATATCGATTGCAAGAGATAGAAATCAAATTGAATGTTATTTCTTCAGCAAAGGAGAAAACGAAATGATTTTCTGAACGAGCGAATACATTAACATATTACAATAGGAGAGCTGCATAAAGTCTAAATAAAATCAATCTTATCATTATCATACAAAGAAACATTTACCAGTTACTTTTAAGGTTCGGTAGGTGTAGAGGGTTGAAACGTCTTCGTGCAAAAAAAATGTGTCGTAGAAGGGAAAAGAAACTTAATTTATAATTTTCGGCTCGAGCGCGTTTCAAGCTACCCGAGTGCATCGGGCTGCCCGGGAGTGTCTCGATCTCGTCGAACGGGTTCGGAAAGAATCGGACAAGTTCGGGCGAGCGAGTTTTCGCGATACTCGAGATTCAATTCTGCGTTCGCACGAACTTGTCCGCTTCTGTCTGAGGTCTGAACGTGCTCGACGAGGTCGAGCCACTCTCGGGCCACCGGGCCACCCGATGCTGTGTCACGGATAGACTGCGGATCTTTATGCAAAATAAAAATTGACTATATCGATTGCAAGAAATAGAAATCAAATTGAATTGAATTATTTCTTCAGCAAAGGAGAAAACGAAATGACTTTCCGAACGAGCTAATACATTAACATATTACAATAGGAGAGCTGCATAAAGTCTAAATAAAATCACTCTTATCATTTTCATTCAAAGAAACATTTACCACTTACTTTTAAGATTCGGTAGGTGTAGAGTGTTGAAACGTCTTCGTGCAAAAAAAAAATGTGTCGTAGAAGGGAAAAGAAACTTAATTTATAATTTTCGGCTCGAGCGCGTTTCAAGTGTTACGAGTCAGGGCCGCGAGCAGCACGAGTGGCCGGCGAAGGGTTATTACCCTAGTATTATGATATAAATTTGTTAGTTAAGGAACGCGGACGAACCCAATGCGAAATTGGGGAGCCGCTAGGATTATTGACAGCGAGGACGAACCTGACGCGAAGTCAGGGAGCCTCTAGGAATGGAGTCAAACGCAGACGAACCCGATGCAAAACCGGGGAGCTGCTAGGAGGTTGTATAATAGCACAGACGAACCTGATGCGAAATCAGGGAGCTGTTAGGATGCGGACGAACCCAATGCAAAACTGGGGAGCCGCTAGGTTGGATAAATCTCTGTTCGGACAATTGGAATGTCGCGAAAGAACCTGATGGTTAATCAGGGAATTGCTAGGATAATTAGTAAGCCTCGTAACTAGTATAATTTAATTGATACAATCCGAGCGGTAAGATTGTATCATGTGGGGACGTTCAATTACTTGGTTAGGATATTGGACGATAATTATGGGTTTAATGAATTTGAGTTAATTATCAAAGAAGACAAATATATTCTTACTATAGAGTTTCGTTCTACAAGTGTATTTGTGTCGCGAATGAACTGAATTTAGAATAGGAAAGAAATTGAAAGGTGATATTACCTAAGCTAAGACGCACGGTGTTGACGCACTGGCAATGCGGGGGACTCGGAGCAACCTTGTCACTGCCTAACAGATTTTAGACCGAACTCGCGGAATCTGTACGGTTAAACTTTGATTCAAAAGGAATGAACGTCCGATCTCACTGGTAGTTGACTTCCGAGATGCAGCACGACGCGACACTATTCGTGATTACGACAGTACTAGCCCACGAGAGTAGAAATGTAAGGGCTTATATAGCCCTACAATGACGGGTGGTACTTGTCAGTACCCTTCAAGTGAACATTCGTATTTTGTCAACGACCAGTTGGTCGTGCGTACGTTTGGGCCCTAAACTAACCTAAACAATTATGTAGATTTATCTAGGGTAGCTCTGTTCGTTTATCTAGGACGGTTTCTGCCAGAGATGATATTGAACACCTGTTCGTCATCCGTAACACAAGCTACCCGAGTGCATCGGGCTGCCGGGAGTGTCTCGATCTCGTCGGACGGGTTCGGAAAGAATCGGACAAGTTCGGGCGAGCGAGTTTTCGCGATACTCGAGATTCAATTCTGCGTTCGCACGAACTTGTCCGCTTCTGTCTGAGGTGGCTGAGGTCTGAACGCGCTCGACGAAGTCGAGCCACTCTCGGGCCACCGGGCCACCCGATGGTGTGTCACGGATAGACTGCGGATCTTTATGCAAAATAAAAAATGTCAGCGTCGTTTACAGGAAATAGAAACTAAATTGAATGTCATCTCTTCCCTTAATGATTTTAATAGAGGAGAAATCATATATTGACATCTTCAATTTTAAAAATTTTCCAACAACTATCAATTTCATCTACTCAAGGTTGCTATAAATGCATAAAGATCCGCAGTCTATCCGTGACATATCAAGCGGCCCGAGAGTGGCTCGACGTCGTCGAGTGATTTGGAAATTACAGTCAAAACGTGTTGGTCGAGGAAGTGTCGACTTCCAGCTCAATAGTAATGTCATAAATCTCTCTACAGGGTGTCCCAAAATTCGTGAAAATCCCGAAAGGGGGTGGTTCCTGAGACCATTCTAAGAGACATTTTCCTTTGCACCAAAGTCAACTGCGGCTTTGTTTAGGAGTTATTAACGAAAAACACGGACCAATCAGAGCGCGCCCTGGCCCGGCGCGCCACGCCGAGCCGGCAAGCGAGTGTTCGGTGGTACGCCGCGACATCGCAACGAACAAGAGTTTCTCGATCATGTGAACCCTCTCCGATTTCGACGAGCTTTGGATATGTTGTCAAGACCATGATTCTGAACAACATTTCTCTTTAGACTTTTTGGCGATCGGCTTTAGTTTACGAGATAAGTAACTTGTAATTGTAAATCGATCGATGTACTATCTGAACTATCTCCTCTCCGATTTCGATGAGCTTTGGATACGTTGTCAAGACCATGATTGTGAACAACATTTCTCTTTAGACTATTTGGCGGTCGGCTTTAGTTTACGAAATAATCGTAACAAACATTACTTGTAAATTCATATGGGTGTTCTTGATAGCGGACACGGCGTGTTAATATCTCCGAAACTAAAGCCGACCGCCAACTATTTCAAAGGAAAAAGATATTTAAAACGTCGAGTTTTATAACATATTCAAGGCCATTGAAATCGATGAGGACCCACATCATCTTTACCCGACTTACGGCAACTTTATCCGAACGAGAGAAGAAGCAGAAACTGATTGTATGAAAAACTCACTTATTCAGCCGTAAATCCATTTGCTGCTTCGAAATGTGTGTCACTGGGTCACTCGATGACGAACTGCACAGATGTCTACAGGTATACGACAGTACCGAAAGTTAGGGGACGTACGGTCAGGTGAACGAACTGCACAGCTGGTGGTAGATAGCAGGTATACGACAGTCCGAGAGATGTGCGGTGAAGTCAACGATACGGACTTTTCACTTTCACACAGATGCCATGAAATTTTTCCACGCTCAATTGCAATACCACTATTCCACAAACAATTGCAATATCACTTGTATTGCAGCACAAATCACAACAATCAGATAACATGATCACTAGCGAACGTAAACTTTTTAAAAGAAGAACATTCCGGATTTTTCTTTCACTTCTCACTGTACGCTCGAAACGTTTTCGCACTGGGAACATTTCACGGCGACAGTCGATGCACTAAAATTCTTCAAACTTGACAAACTGATCACTCACTATTATTTGGCACGTATACGGTGTCCCTTCCGCTCGTTGTCCATAAATTAGTCTTGTGGCCAGGCCGGTAATTGCACCGCTGGTGGTAGCTCTCAGGTACGAGATCGCAGTCATATCCTAAGGGGTGCAAAAGGAGGGCTGCACGGCAAGTGCGTCCAGGTCAACGCACCTGTCACTTCAGTACGTAGCAGGTAGTTTCTGCATCATTCCTGCGTTGTTTCTTCCTGGCTTTAAAAAGGGCCGATTAAAAAGGGAGGAGGCGTCAAATGTTGGAGGTCCTGAAAAGGGCCGATTAAAAGGAAAGGAGTTGGTATTGCGTTAAGTATTGGGGGCCCTGAAAAGGGCCGATTGCAAAAGTTGCCGTAATTCAGCACAGGAGCTGTTCGAAATGGCCGCCGTTCACTCGAACGCAAAGTTCGGCTCGCCGGACCGTTTGTCGAGCAACTTTTCGAAGGGTGTCCTGGCTGATGTTTGCGATGGCACCGTGAAGTAGTCCCACCATCTCTTCCGGGGTGTCAACCGGCTGCTTGTACACCTTTTCCTGAAATGACATTTATAAAAGAAGAACAAAATGTAAGTAAACACGTGTACGATAATGAGTGAAAGATACCTAAAAAATACATGAAAATTGAAATTACCTTCAAATAGCCCCACAGGAAAAAATCCAGCGGATTGAGGTCAGGTGACCGTGGGGGCCACGCAACAGGACCACCGCGGCCGATCCACCTGTCCTGGTAGGCTTCGTCCAAATGGGCGCGGACACTTGCGGCGTAGTGTGCTGGCGCACCATCCATTTGGAAGTACATGTTCCGCCGGATCGCATAAGGAACATCGTCCATGAGATCCGGCAGAACATCTTCCAAAAAGATTCTAAACGTCGGGCCGTTCAGTCGATCTGGTAGAATGTACGGCCCGATTATGTACTCGCCACAAATGCCGGCCCATAAGTTGACCGACCAGCGGGTCTGTGCTGCGTGTTGCCGAAGTACCAACGGATTCTCGGCGCTCCACATATGCGAATTGTGGGCGTTGAAGCACCCTTCTCTTGTAAAGAGAGACTCATCGGTCCACAATATGCATGTGGGGAACGCCGGATTCCGCGATACTTCATCCAGCAGCCACCTGGAATACGCAAGCCGCCGGTCCAAATCGGCAGGTAATAATTGTTGCACCCGCACGTATTTGTACGGGTGCATTCCATTTCCTTTCAAAATCCGGTGTACCGACGACCGGCTGACCCTAGAACTAAAAATACATGAAAATGCATAAATATCTATTGTTAAATAATATTTCTTTTCGCTTTAATGAAATAGCACAGCGGTGTACTTTGACTTACATTGTTCGGCGACTGATGTCACGCACGCTCACGGTGCCATCCTCTCGAACCATGTTCATTACTACGTCGACATTACGCGTGGACCTCGTTGCCCTTGGTCGTCCAGCGTTTATGCCAGCGCGGTCGAACGTCCCCATCGAATGCAATCTATTCGCTAATCGCAGAATGTATTGTGCTGACGGGGTTCGTATGTTCGGCAGCATTTCTGCGATCCACCTCGAAGTGACACTCGCATCTTTGTCGCACTTTCCGTACGCACAAATTATTTCGAAGTTCTCCTGTGAGCTGTACATGGTTTCTTGGACCGACTGACTGCAGTTTCCTAAAAAAGCTTCGACAATCCCCAAATATCCCCACCACGAAGCAAAACTAAGGACAACAATGAACATTCTGAAACAACACGTGTTTTGCAGAAGTAGAAAGTTCAAGACTTTTGCCGTTCCTCCACGATAGAAAACAGAGATCATCCACGGCTACGGAAGGGATTGTGTCATAAATCAAACCCCTGCAGATACTCGAGAGTGTCCGTAGGACACGGGAAACGCGTACAACGGTAATCCGTAGGACTTAATTGCACAGCCCAAAAAATATTCGGACACTCGACATGTGCAGGAGAACCTGCACACAGAGCTACCTGCTCACAGGAGAACTTCGAAATAATTTGTGCGTACGGAAAGTGCGACAAAGATGCGAGTGTCACTTCGAGGTGGATCGCAGAAATGCTGCCGAACATACGAACCCCGTCAGCACAATACATTCTGCGATTAGCGAATAGATTGCATTCGATGGGGACGTTCGACCGCGCTGGCATAAACGCTGGACGACCAAGGGCAACGAGGTCCACGCGTAATGTCGACGTAGTAATGAACATGGTTCGAGAGGATGGCACCGTGAGCGTGCGTGACATCAGTCGCCGAACAATGTAAGTCAAAGTACACCGTTGTGCTATTTCATTAAAGCGAAAAGAAATATTATTTAACAATAGATATTTATGCATTTTCATGTATTTTTAGTTCTAGGGTCAGCCGGTCGTCGGTACACCGGATTTTGAAAGGAAATGGAATGCATCCGTACAAATACGTGCGGGTGCAACAATTATTACCTGCCGATTTGGACCGGCGGCTTGCGTATTCCAGGTGGCTGCTGGATGAAGTATCGCGGAATCCGGCGTTCCCCACATGCATATTGTGGACCGATGAGTCTCTCTTTACAAGAGAAGGGTGCTTCAACGCCCACAATTCGCATATGTGGAGCGCCGAGAATCCGTTGGTACTTCGGCAACACGCAGCACAGACCCGCTGGTCGGTCAACTTATGGGCCGGCATTTGTGGCGAGTACATAATCGGGCCGTACATTCTACCAGATCGACTGAACGGCCCGACGTTTAGAATCTTTTTGGAAGATGTTCTGCCGGATCTCATGGACGATGTTCCTTATGCGATCCGGCGGAACATGTACTTCCAAATGGATGGTGCGCCAGCACACTACGCCGCAAGTGTCCGCGCCCATTTGGACGAAGCCTACCAGGACAGGTGGATCGGCCGCGGTGGTCCTGTTGCGTGGCCCCCACGGTCACCTGACCTCAATCCGCTGGATTTTTTCCTGTGGGGCTATTTGAAGGTAATTTCAATTTTCATGTATTTTTTAGGTATCTTTCACTCATTATCGTACACGTGTTTACTTACATTTTGTTCTTCTTTTATAAATGTCATTTCAGGAAAAGGTGTACAAGCAGCCGGTTGACACCCCGGAAGAGATGGTGGGACTACTTCACGGTGCCATCGCAAACATCAGCCAGGACACCCTTCGAAAAGTTGCTCGACAAACGGTCCGGCGAGCCGAACTTTGCGTTCGAGTGAACGGCGGCCATTTCGAACAGCTCCTGTGCTGAATTACGGCAACTTTTGCAATCGGCCCTTTTCAGGGCCCCCAATACTTAACGCAATACCAACTCCTTTCCTTTTAATCGGCCCTTTTCAGGACCTCCAACATTTGACGCCTCCTCCCTTTTTAATCGGCCCTTTTTAAAGCCAGGAAGAAACAACGCAGGAATGATGCAGAAACTACCTGCTACGTACTGAAGTGACAGGTGCGTTGACCTGGACGCACTTGCCGTGCAGCCCTCCTTTTGCACCCCTTAGGATATGACTGCGATCTCGTACCTGAGAGCTACCACCAGCGGTGCAATTACCGGCCTGGCCACAAGACTAATTTATGGACAACGAGCGGAAGGGACACCGTATACGTGCCAAATAATAGTGAGTGATCAGTTTGTCAAGTTTGAAGAATTTTAGTGCATCGACTGTCGCCGTGAAATGTTCCCAGTGCGAAAACGTTTCGAGCGTACAGTGAGAAGTGAAAGAAAAATCCGGAATGTTCTTCTTTTAAAAAGTTTACGTTCGCTAGTGATCATGTTATCTGATTGTTGTGATTTGTGCTGCAATACAAGTGATATTGCAATTGTTTGTGGAATAGTGGTATTGCAATTGAGCGTGGAAAAATTTCATGGCATCTGTGTGAAAGTGAAAAGTCCGTATCGTTGACTTCACCGCACATCTCTCGGACTGTCGTATACCTGCTATCTACCACCAGCTGTGCAGTTCGTTCACCTGACCGTACGTCCCCTAACTTTCGGTACTGTCGTATACCTGTAGACATCTGTGCAGTTCGTCATCGAGTGACCCAGTGACACACATTTCGAAGCAGCAAATGGATTTACGGCTGAATAAGTGAGTTTTTCATACAATCAGTTTCTGCTTCTTCTCTCGTTCGGATAAAGTTGCCGTAAGTCGGGTAAAGATGATGTGGGTCCTCATCGATTTCAATGGCCTTGAATATGTTATAAAACTCGACGTTTTAAATATCTTTTTCCTTTGAAATAGTTGGCGGTCGGCTTTATTTTCGGAGATATTAACACGCCGTGTCCGCTATCAAGAACACCCATATGAATTTACAAGTAATGTTTGTTACGATTATTTCGTAAACTAAAGCCGACCGCCAAATAGTCTAAAGAGAAATGTTGTTCACAATCATGGTCTTGACAACGTATCCAAAGCTCATCGAAATCGGAGAGGAGATAGTTCAGATAGTACATCGATCGATTTACAATTACAAGTTACTTATCTCGTAAACTAAAGCCGATCGCCAAAAAGTCTAAAGAGAAATGTTGTTCAGAATCATGGTCTTGACAACATATCCAAAGCTCGTCGAAATCGGAGAGGGTTCACATGATCGAGAAACTCTTGTTCGTTGCGATGTCGCGGCGTACCACCGAACACTCGCTTGCCGGCTCGGCGTGGCGCGCCGGGCCAGGGCGCGCTCTGATTGGTCCGTGTTTTTCGTTAATAACTCCTAAACAAAGCCGCAGTTGACTTTGGTGCAAAGGAAAATGTCTCTTAGAATGGTCTCAGGAACCACCCCCTTTCGGGATTTTCACGAATTTTGGGACACCCTGTATATAGAGATCGGTGACGGATCAGGTAGCAGCGAGAAAGGTCTTTCTTTGACTATCTGTCCATCTTTTGGCAAATGTAGGAAATTAGCTGCCACAAAAGAGAGCGAGTTATTATTGTCCGCTTCTGTCCGAACGCGCCCGACGAGGTCGACCACGTTCGGGCCACCCGCCCGATGTGTTACGGATAGACAGCAGGTCTTTATGCAAAATAAAAAACGTCAGCGTTGATTACAAGAAATAGAAACTCAAAAGAATGTCATCCCTTTCCTTAATGATTTTAATAAAGGAGAAATCATATATTGACATTTTCAATTTTAAAAATTTTCCAACAACTATCAATTTCATCTACTCAATTTTGCTATAAATGCATACAGATCCCAAGTCTATCCGTTACACATCAGGCGGCTCGAGAGCGGCTCGAGATCGGCGAGCGCGTTCAGACCTCAGATCACCTCAGACAGAAGCGGACAAGTTCGTGCGAACGCAGAATTGAATCTCGAGCATAGACATATAGAGATAGACTGCGCCGTCTTATGGGCGAGTTGAAGCCCACAATGGCGGCGCGCGGTACAAAGAGTGAGAGAGAGAGCATTAGCCGGGGTCCATAGCGCTCTCTTTCTAATTGATGTATTTATTGATGTTTTATTTTTGTTTTTTGCCGCCATTGTGGGCTTCAGCGCTTTGTACAGGCCGCGCAGTCTATCTCTATATGTCTATGATCTCGAGTATCGCGAAAACTCGCTCGCCCGAACTTGTCCGATTCTTTCCGAACCCGTCCGACGAGATCGGGTAGCTTGAAACGCGCTCGAGCCGAAAATTATAAATTAAGTTTCTTTTCCCTTCTACGACACATTTTTTTTTGCACGAAGACGTTTCAACACTCTACACCTACCGAACCTTAAAAGTAACTGGTAAATGTTGCTTTGTATGAAAATGATAAGATTGATTTTATTTAGACTTTTTGCAGCTCTCCTATTGTAATATGTTAATGTATTAGCTCGTTCGGAAAGTCATTTCGTTTTCTCCTTTGCTGAAGAAATAATTCAATTCAATTTGATTTCTATTTCTTGCAATCAATATAGTCAATTTTTATTTTGCATTGTAACAGACCTACATAACGTAGGCCTGTTACGAACAAACCCCTGTCACACCCTCCACCCGTGCGTCACGGACATCGAAGGACCACGACAACCCGGCCTAGGTAGGGAGATCACGACGACAGTCGTGATCTAACTCTACTCCTGTCCATCCTGCCTGCGTCCTACGCCACTTACAGGTTCAGGTAGCACTCTCACGGTCACACGTTCTAAGCTCACGGGCACCGTAGCATTACCATCGCGCACTGTATCCTGAGGCACCGTATCCTGAGGCACCGTATCCTGAGGCACCGTAGCTTACGCGTCTGAAAGGCAGCGAGCATAATTTATTTGCCTGCAACCGACTCGTCTCAGTTATTTCACCCGTACCGACTCCGTTCCTCGCGTCGTCACTCCACTTGTCGTTTAGGACCATGGATCGGCGAGCTGTTCAACATCAAGGAGCCCGGACGCGAGGAAGCCGAATGACGACGAAACACACTCGTTACATGGCGTCCGAACAGGGACCGAAGGAAAGGCATCCGCGTCGCGATTACCTTTTCAAAATAGACGATCACCGGTTCAACTCGATAACGCGCGCGTAAACAGAGGACCAGTACGCCGCGTAACACTCCTGAGCCGCGTTGAACCGTGACCGCGCCGGCACACACACGCGTTTCGTACCCCCGATGCCATCTCTGGATGCGCACCGGTATTACCTGCCCCGAGAGTCGAAATTTTGAACGCACCGTTGCAAACCCCCGCCGAGGAAATCGGTCAACCACCGGGACTACGGAAGAACGCCGTCAACAGTGGGCCGATCTGATTAACCTGCAGATCACCGACCTCTTCAACATGACCGAACCGAAGACCCCGCAATTCTTAAACATCATGCAACCAGGCACGTCCCGACAAGCCGACCCAATGGACAGCGCCAGGTGAACGGCCGCAGAAGACCAAGACGACGCCGGAAAGAAAATGGACCGGATGCGGAAATGGGCATGCACAACGGACGGCAAGGACCCTTTCCGGTTCCTCGAACGGATAGGGGAACTAGCCCATTCATACCACATCTCCGACGCGGAACTGTTAGAAGGAGTGCCGGAACTTTTACGAGGAGACGCCCAAGACTGGTACCGGAACAACCGCTACCAGATCAGCACATGGGAAGAATTCACCACTGACTTCCTGATGGTCTACGCCGAAAATAAGACCCCGGTGCAACGAGAACGTGAAGCACGAGCACGCGTACAGAAACCCGGGGAACCGTTCCATGAGTACATGAACGCGCTCACCACCCTCATGAGACGAGCGCTCATCCCAACGGACGAATATCTAGAGACCATTTACGAAAACATGCTGCCAGATTACACGGCCATCATCGATCCAGAATCGATCTCCAGTATCAGAGACCTGCTCCGACACGTACAACGCATCGAGAGAGCCATGGAACGAAAAAACCAGACTCAACGTGCTACCAGCCGGCCCCTCGCCGCAGCTACCACCGAAAATCGAGATCACATACCAAGCCAGCCACGCACCGAACCAATCGAGGTACGGCTCGCCCAACTGAGCAACACGCCCCGCGGGGAAGGGGACGCCAGCGCGATTCAAGGTGACAACACCAACAATTACAATCGAGTAACACATTGCTGGCGGTGTAAACAACGGGGCCACACCCGTTTCGAGTGTAGAAACGCCTACCGGAAATTTTGCTCGCGATGTGGTCGAGACGGAATACTCACGAAGGAGTGTCATCCATCGGGAAACGACGCACGGGGCTCGTCGCGAGCGGGCGAACGCCGGCCCCAGACAAAGTATACGCCCCGCCCCTTCCTACCGATTCGAATATTAGGAAGGGAAATCGACGCCTTGCTCGACACCGGTGCCCAATTGTCTTGTATTAACGCCGAAGCGTACGAATGGGCACTCGAACAAGGCATGCGAGCGTCCGAACCGAGCACGCTGATCAGCCTGGCAGACGGCACGAGCATGCAACCCGCCGGCCGCATACGACTATCATTCACCGCACTAGGCACCGAAAACCAGCAGGACTTTACCATACTGCCGAATATGGGTCCGCCAGTATTACTGGGCATTCAAGCCATCGCGGCACTCCGAATGAACCTGAAACCGCCATACGACATAGCAACCTGGCCCACCGCCTGCTTGTCCGAACCATGCCAGCAAATGGACCTCCGCGTACCAGATGAAGGTGCCCGCCGACAGTTCGACGACTTCCTACAAGCAGAAATGAAACTATTTGAAACGGTACCGGGACGAACAAATCTCATCGAGCACCGTATCAAATTGCTCGATGAAACCCAGAAACCTGGCAATGCAGGCGATAATAAACGAGGAAGTCGAAAAAATGCTCGATAACCGAGTAATAGAGCCGTCTAGCAGCCCGTGGAGCACACCGGTGGTAGTTGTGAAAAAAAAGGACGGAAAGCCCAGGTTCTGCGTCGACTTCCGTCGACTGAACGACCGATCCGAAAAGGACGCGTACCCACTGCCGCATATCCAGGCTACTCTCGACAAATTACGAGGGGCAAGATACCTGACCACCCTCGATTTAAAAAATGGGTACTGGCAAGTCCCACTCGAAGATGCCAGCCGACCGCTCACCGCCTTCACGGTACCAGGAAAGGGTTTATTTCAGTTTCGAGTCATGCCGTTCGGTTTACATTCGGCACCCGCCACATTTCAACGGCTGCTCGACAGAATAATCGGTCCTCAACTCGAACCATACGCGTTCGTGTACCTGGATGACATAATCATCGCCAGTAAGACCCTCGAGGAACACCAGCGACATTTACGAGAAGTCTTTCGACGCCTCCGCGCAGCCGGACTCCACCTGAATCCCGACAAATGTCGATTCTGCGTTAGCAGCCTCCGCTACCTCGGACACATTGTCGACCAGCAGGGGATACGAACCGACCCAGAAAAAACGAGTGCGATCGCAAAGATAACCGCACCCAAAAACATCCGGGAAGTTCGACGTTTCCACGGCATGGCCTCATGGTACCGGCGGTTCGTACCAAACTTTGCGGAAGTAGTAGAGCCGCTCACACAGCTTACACGGAAAAACGCAAAGTGGAAATGGACCGAGGCCGAGGAGAATGCATTCCAGACACTGAAGGAGAAACTGGTCACCGTACCAGTACTCGCCTGCCCGGACTTCGAACAGCCGTTCACTCTCCAGACCGACGCCAGTTACCACGGCCTGGGAGTCGTGCTCACACAGGGTCCCGCCAACGAGGAAAGAGTTATCGCATATGCCAGCCACACGCTGAGCACCACAGAGCGAAACTACAGCGCAACGGAGAAGGAGTGTCTGGCCGTCGTCTGGCGAATTCGGAAAATGAAACCTTACCTAGAAGGTTACCATTTCACGGTTCTCACAGACCACCAGGCACTTCGTTGGTTGCAACAAATCGACAGTTCAACCGGACGACTGGCGAGATGGGCCCTCGAACTGCAACAGTACGACTTCGACATCCAGTATCGGCCAGGAAAGCTGAACCATGTAGCAGACGCATTATCCCGCATCGTGTAACGACTCCTGGTACGAGAAGAAGATGGAAGCCGTGCAACACGATCCCGCCTCAGTTCCCGATTTCCGGATTTACGAGGGAAAACTGCAACGACGAATACCGCATCAGCTCGATTACAACGAGCCAGATTCCGGAAACGCATGGAAAATATGCATACCGGCGACCGACCGAGAGGCAGTGCTACGGCAATTTCACGATGACCCCACCGCGGGACACCTAGGAATCGCCAAAACGAGCGTCCGCATTGCCCAGAGGTACCACTGGCCAGGGATGTTCCGAGACATCGCACGACACGTTCGCAGCTGCGTCAGCTGCCAACAATACAAGTCACCGCCTGTACCACCACCAGGACGCCTCCACGCTAATCCAGGGACACAACCGTGGCACACCGTGTCCGTAGATCTGGTTGGGCCACTGCCGCGATCACGCCGCGGACACATCTGGCTACTCGTCGCACTCGATCGCTTTTCGAAGTGGGTCGAACTCACGCCCCTTCGAAAAGCCACCAGCACTGCTGTCGCCGCGGCGATCCAGAAGGATATTATCCTACGTCACGGAGCGCCACAGATCATTATATCCGACAACGGACGCCAATTCATTGGAGAGGCGTTTACCAGTCTACTACAGGCAGCCGGCATCACGCACCTCCGTACACCTCCGTATGCACCACAGTGCAACCTGGTCGAGAGAGCAAACAAAATCGTGAAAACAATGCTAGTTCAGTACGTCGGGAAAAACCACGACCGCTGGGACGAAAAATTAGACGAGGCAAGGTTTGCCATCAACACCGCATGGCATGAGGCGACCGGATACACGCCGGCATACCTGAATCAAGGCCGAGAGTTAAGAGTACCAGGACAGCAAGCAGCAGACGAGCCAACTGCCACCCCGCACCAACGCTGGAAAAATCTACGAGAAGCCCAGGAACTGGCCAAACTTCACTTAGCGCAAGCCTTCGGCAGACAAGAGAAATATTACAACCTGCGACGCCGCGAGTGGAGACCGGCCATAGGGGATCGCGTTTGGAAAAAGGAACACATCCTGTCCGACAAGGGAGCGGGCATAGCTGCTAAGCTAGCCTCAAAATACAGCGGTCCCTATACGGTACAACGCATAATATCGCCAGTTATCGTTGACCTCCAGGACGGAAGGAGAAAATGGATTCGGCACATCCATATCCAGGATCTCAAACCGGAACACAGCCCCGAAAACGACGCTCGCCCAGAGAGCGCCGAACCGGACGCGCAACCAGATACCCCTGCGGAACAAACCAGGGTACCTGCACCCGCACCCGCCCCTGCCCCGACTGCTACTCCGGCCCCACGCGGCCGAGGCCGACCCCGAAAAATAATCCAGAGCATTTGTCCAGTTCACAGAACCAGTTCAGTTCACCAGCAGCCAGGCACACACAGCTCAAAGGAGCCGCGAAGCAAGGAATCAGGGAACGAAGGTTTCCCCACACCCGCACGCCACCGCGACACACTGACGCCAATACGGTACCAAGGGAAAAACGCGACGTGCCCAACAACATGGTACCTACTACCAAATGGCCGACGCATTGAGGTACCACTACGGCTGACCACCTCCAAACGCTTCCTGGCGTCTATAGGGGACGAGAGGTGGGTCCTAAAATTCGACCAAGCCGGACGACTGAGGCGATGCCGACAACGAGAGGGGAACAACAACGACGCAGCACCACACTGATATTACATACACATATACACCTTTTGTTTTTCTGACACCAGCCAGTATTACGAGTTTCTTTTGTAACAATGTATACCAAACCTGTTTCTTCTGAATAAATCAGTCTCGCCGCCTTTCGCTCGTCACCCCGAAGAAGGAGGGGGGTGTAACAGACCTACATAACGTAGGCCTGTTACGAACAAACCCCTGTCACACCTCCACCGGTTATACACGACGACGCGAATCTAGTAACGTACCACCGGCCTCCTGTCATAACAACAACACCGCCTGTACCGCACGTACCCCGCACCCAGGCCCGTATTCCAACGGGAATCCAAATCAAACTTCCAAAATACTGTTCAGAAGAAGGTATACGTCACCATCAAAATACCGCACCGCACCACCATCCCTTACCACCAAACCATCCCTATAAAAGCCGTCGCGAACAGACTAGAATCACCTGAGTCTACCAGTAGCCATCCGGGAATCACCTCGTACGATATTCCAGTGCTCTGAGTATACTACCTGTAACCGTCCACGTCTCCGCCGTTATCGGCATCCTGTTTCCGCTGGTACGAGCCGTGCTCTACCTCGAAACAACCGGTGCGTCACCGGTCTTTTTCGCTAGGCGCGTCGCCTCCGAGAGTCAACGAACAAGAAGTGGTGTGTCACCCCTTCGGCTTCGTCGAAGAAACCCTGTCGTCCTGTACTTCCGCTAGTGCGAGCTGTGCTCCACCTCGAAACACCCGGTGCGTCACCGGTCACTTTCGCCAGGCGCGTCGCCTCCGAGAGCCGACGAACAAGAAGTGGTGCGTCACCCTTTGACTTCGTCGGAGAACCACCTGTCCCGTTATCCTGTCGCTCCGCTGGTGCGAATTGTACTCCACCTCGAACATACCCGGTGAGTCACCGGTAAATTCCGTGAGACGCGTCGTCCACGAAATCGGCCGAACTAGAAGTGGTGCGTCACCCTTCGACGTCGCCTAAGAACCGCCTAAAAAGTCACCCTCGTGAGGCGAGTCGCTCACGAGGCCAGTCGAGCCAGGCAAGGTGCGTCACCTTGACCGAACTCCCTGAACGACTGTCCGGAGGAACTTCGATGACCCGTGCGTCACGGACATCGAAGGACCACGACAACCCGGCCTAGGTAGGGAGATCACGACGACAGTCGTGATCTAACTCTACTCCTGTCCATCCTGCCTGCGTCCTACGCCACTTACAGGTTCAGGTAGCACTCTCACGGTCACACGTTCTAAGCTCACGGGCACCGTAGCATTACCATCGCGCACTGTATCCTGAGGCACCGTAGCTTACGCGTCTGAAAGGCAGCGAGCATAATTTATTTTCCCGCAACCGACTCGTCTCAGTTATTTCACCCGTACCGACTCCGTTCCTCGCGTCGTCACTCCACTTGTCGTTTAGGACCCTGGATCGGCGAGCTGTTCAACATCAAGGAGCCCGGACGCGAGGAAGCCGAACGACGACGAAACACACTCGTTACAGCATAAAGATCCGCAGTCTATCCGTGACACACCCTCGGGTGGCCCGGTGGCCCGAGAGTGGCTCGACTTCGTCAAGCGTGTTCAGGCCTCAGACAGAAGCGGACAAGTTCGTGCGAACGCAGAATTGAATCTCGAGTATCGCGAAAACTCGCTCGCCCGAACTTGTTCGATTCTTTCCGAACCCGCTCGACGAGATCGAGACACTCCCGGGCAGCTCGAAACCCCTTGGCAGCCCGATGCACTCGGGTAGCTTGTAACGCGCTCGAGCCGAAAATTATAAATTAAGTTTCTTTTCCCTTCTACGACACATTTTTTTTTGCACGAAGACGTTTCAACACTCTACACCTACCGAATCTTAAAAGTAAGTGGTAAATGTTTCTTTGTATGAAAATGATAAGATTGATTTTATTTAGACTTTATGCAGCTCTCCTATTGTAATATATTAATGTATTAGCTCGTTCGGAAAGTCATTTCGTTTTCTCCTTTGCTGAAGAAATAATTCAATTCAATTTGATTTCTATTTCTTGCAATCGATATAGTCAATTTTTACTTTGCAGAAAGATCCGCAGTTTAGTAATGACAAACGGAAGCATTGCCATCCCTACACGATAAACGAAATTACTTTCCGAACGACCTGATAGTATGTAGTATGTAATTTAAATAAAAATATTAATTTTGTCAGTAAAAAGAAAGACTGCTGCTGCTACACATTTGTACAATAGACATTTACTTTACCGACATCTACCACATAGCACGTCCTACATTAGTGCGACCGTGTTGCCCTCTTACGGCGAGGCAAAATCGAGCCCCGTTCTCCGTGCAGTGTCGCGGCAGCAGGGATCCAAAACGCAACATTGCTGCGACGCAGTGCAGCTGCAGATCGGAGCAGTTGGTTGTCTGGGTATATGTATAATTCTCTTATTGTATTCTTATTTCCGTCATTATCACCATTGTAATAATTGTTTACAATATAATCGATAGTTTATAGATGAAGGAAAAATGAAAGTAATTACTACGTAATATTCTACAAATGTATTAGGACCTTGAATAAGTTCTCGCTGTTTCTTTTACAAAATAAAAGCTTTATTTAAATTATAAGGAACAAAAACATTTCATTCAAAGTATTGCCCATCACTAGCGACCACTTTCTCCCATCTTTCTGGTAGCATATGAATTCCGCGTCGGAAAAACGACATGTCTTTTGAGGCTATCCAAGAATCGATCCATGTTTTAGCTTCTTCATAAGAATGAAAGCGCTGGTCAGCTAGGCCATGTGCCATCGAACGGAATAGGTGAAAATCAGAAGGGGCTATGTCAGGTGAATACGGCGGGTGGGGTAGAACTTCCCATTGAAGCGTTTCCAGGTAGGTTTTCACTGGTTTTGCAACATGAGGCCGAGCGTTGTCATGTAGCAAAATCACTTTGTCGTGTCTCCGCTCGTATAGCGGCCGTTTTTCTTTTAAGGCTCGACTTAAACGCATAAATTGAAGTCGATAGCGCTCCCCCGTGATAGTCTCATTCGGTTTGAGCAGCTCATTATAAATTACACCCTGCTGATCCCACCAAATACAGAGAAGAAGCTTCGAACCATGGATATTTGGTTTTGCAGACGATGTTGATGCATGGCCGGGCTTAACCCACGGATTTCTACGCTTTGGATTATCGTAGTGTATCCACTTTTCATCGCCAGTCACGATGCGGTGCAAAAAACCTCTTCTTTTCTGCCGTTGAAGCAGTAGTTCACACGTGAGAAAACGCCGTTCGACGTCTCTCGGCTTCAATTCATACGGTACCCAATGTCCTTGCTTCTGGATCATTCCTAAAACTTTTAAACGTTTTGAAACAGTTGACTCATCTACTTGTAATGTTTTTCCAAGTTCTGCTAGCGTCTGACATCGGTCTTGATCGAGTAATTCCTCCAACTTTTCGTCTTCAAATTTTTTCGGTGCGCCAGAACGTTCTTTATCCTCAAGTTCAAAATCATTATTTTTGAAGAGTCGAAACCAGTCTCTGCATGTCGTATCCGACAAAGCATTGTCACCATAAGTCTCAACAAGAATTCTATGTGCTTCAGCTGCAGATTTCTTTTGAATAAAGTAGTGCAATAAAATTCCCCGGAAATACACTTTATTTGGCACAAAAGTAGACATTTTCAGAACTAAGAAAAGATTACTTTGCACTTAACACGTAAAAAGATTACTTTACACTAAAGTGAACTACCATACACTGAAATTTAAGGTTAGATACACTACTGCCTTGCATGTGTGTTACCATTCGAAATTTCACGAACGTGTGGGGGCTACCATAACATATATAATGATGAGATGGTGTTGCTAGCGGGCCCTGCCTTAGACGGTGGGATGTCGGAAGGCGGTTGAGGACGGTATATATGCTAATTGTTGAGGAACGAGTACTTGCGGGAAAGGACCTTTCGAGTGCCTGTCCCTCTTGTGGCGCATGTATGAAGTTCGGCCTCCACGTCGTGTAGTCCCTACAAACGGGGTACTGCTACTGCCATCTTTGAAGAAACAGCGAGAACTTATTCAAGGTCCTAATATTAATTTCTTCAGCTTTTCTCTCATGGTAACTAGAATTACTTTGTTGTGGGCTAATTTTTTGCTTTTTGCTACTTTTATCCTAGCTACCTGAACCAGAGAGTATATGAGAGTGCTCACGCCCGGGTTATGGCCGTGCCACTTTTGGCTGCCATCATCTCTTTTAGTCCGGACAAGAACCCGTCTCGACACTTAGTCCGGACAAGACTAGGGCTGTTCGAGTACTCGCAAAATGCGAGCCGAGCTAAGCTCGACTCGATTGGTCGAGTCGAGTCGAGTACTCGCACGAAGCGAGCGGCTCGATCAATCCAGTCGAGCTTAGCTCAGCTCGCACCGATCCACAGTGCGCCGGAATGCCTGTTTCTTGGACAAAATTCAATAACTTTTGTTCTGTTTATGATAGAGACATGAAACAAAGTGGGTTTTTTTATTTATATTGAGAGCAATCACAATATGATATTATTATAAATATAGTATTTATTCAAACATTAAAAAACGATATTTATAAACAAAATTTTGTTTTATTGGTGGTTTTCAGTAGATATATGAATTCGCAGTTCAGTTCTTCCGAAACTGAAACTTCGTTTTAATTTAAATTTTTTTCATAAATAGCAACTGATCGGAATTGTGGAAGAAATACTAAAAGTTGCATTATACAACTTCTTTATGTAGACCTATATTGAAAATTTAACAAATACGCTTTGTAGATCTGTGTTAATTGAACAACAAACGTCTACTATTTGATCTTCCTAAAATTCGCGTACAGATTCGCTTGACACTAATTTCCAACTGAATTTTTTAAATCTTTTTCTCAAAAACTGAATTATTTTGACATAGTATGAACATTGTTTTAAATCGATATGAAGTAGTGACTTTTTCGATTTTTGTCAATGGTTCGGCGCACTGTGGCGAGCGTGCGATTCGTACGAAACGAACGGCATGCATGAAGGAATTGATCCGAAATAAATTCAAGCGTAATACGACATTGAAGTTCTCGCCGTGCCACGTTTAAATTATTATATTGTACAAACTTTAAAAAACGCAATACTCTTAAAAAAATAATTTTAAAAATATTTTATTTGTCTATATTTCAATATATGAACAATACTTCCAGCAGATACGATTAGAATCCCACACCGAATGATTTTCTTTTTCGTTAAACACTTTTTTTTCTTCTTTCTTAACCATATAATTGTTGTAGTGATATTTCTCAAATATATTGTCAAAGCAATATTTATATTGCATTTTTACGTTTGTTAAAAATGTTCAATATTACATAATACACATACAAAAGGTAAAGAAATATCGAAAAAGTTGATTTTTATTTTTTTTAAGTACATTGCACTATATATATATGGTATATATAAAATTCTGAAAAACATTAAGAAAAATGATTTCGACAATATCCCATTACTGAATTTTTATAAAACTGTTATCTCCCATACTTCAATAGGAAATATGCATTTTTTTCGAATGTTTTAAAATATGCAATTTTTTAAAGACGTTCGCATAATTCGAAAATCTGAAAAGCATATGCATTAATAATCACGATGGGACACAACTAACATATTAATATAAATAAACGAGTTATGTACTCTGGAAACTTTAAAATAAAACTCATTTCACGGCTACACATCAGATACATTGTATACATTGTTCGTTTCGTGTAAGCCGTTCGCTTCGGTGCGAGTAAGCTATCTTCTCGCATCGGTGAGATCGGTGCTTTGAAAAATATATTTAATATATCTCTACAACAATTATATGGTTAACAAAAAAGAAAAAAAGCGGGATTCGATTCGCAGCGGGAGACCTTGCCGTCTGCACTAATTGTATCTGCTGGAAGTATTGTTCATATTAATTGAAATATAGGCAAATAAAATATTTTTAAAATTATTTTTTTAAGAGCATTGCATTTTTTAAAGTTTGTACTTTATTTTTCTGAATACAAGAATGTTCACTATTACATAATACACCTACAAAAGGTAAAGAAATATCGGAAAAGATTATTTTTATTTTTTTTAAGTACGATGCACTACATAAAAAATTCTGGAAAAAATTAAAAACGGTTGTTTTAACAATATCTCATTATTGAATTTTTATATACCTGATATTTCCCAAACTTCAATAGGAAATATGCATTTTTCCGAATTTTTGGTAATTTCCAATTTTTTAAAACCTGTTCGCAAAGTCTGTAAAATCTGAAAAAATATACATTAATAATCATGATAAGACACATCCAACATAATAATTTAAACGTGGCACTGCGAGAACTTCAATGTCGTATTACGTTTGAATTTATTTCGAGTCGATTCCTTCATGCAAGCCGTTCATTTCGTACGAATCACACGCTCGCTGCGAGCCGCGGTAAGCTCGACTGGACTCGCATCGATGCAAATAACTCGCACCGATGCAAGTAACTAGCACCGATGCGAGCCGATGACGTCGACGCGAGTAGCTCGCTTCGATGCGGGTAGCTTGCATCGATGCGAGCTACTCGCATCGTGCGAGCCGCTCGCTTCGTGCGAGTACTCGACTCGGCTCGACCAATCGAGTCTCGACTCGACTCGACCAGTCGAGCTCGAGCTTAGCTCGGCTCGCCTGCAGCCCTAGACAAGACTCCGTCTCGACACTTAGTCCGGACAAGAATCCGTCTCGACACTTAGTCCGGACAATAACCTACGTCATCTTTGGCCTTGATCAGAACGAATAGTTTATATCGTTTTATATAAAACATGTAACTAAGATTCTTTCACGAAGTGAAGGAAATATCCTGTATTAAAATAACTGCAAAAAATAATTATTTAATAAGGTCTAATAAAAGACAGGATTGCAGAAGTAGACACGTCGTACGGAATAACTAATTTAATTTTTTATTTAAACAAAAAAGATCGAACAACATTTAAGCTCTACTTCCAACAAACTAGAAAATGTATGTACAAGGTACTATTTACTTAGGACTTTTAGAAATTATATTTGGTTTGAAAGTCGCAATTTAACTATGGACTGGAAAATAAAAGAAAGGCGAAACAAAACAATTAATCGAAAATAAAAAAATCATTTATTATCACAAATTAATATCATTTATTACACACACACTCAAAAAACACAAATATTATAATACATAGACAAATATAATCCAAATAATATAAAACAAATAAATAATTATTATAATAAATAACAACTATATATTGATAGGGATGCAATAAAAATTAACTAGGTGAAAGCCGATGGAGGAAGTATTGACCTTTTGGCAGGCAGCGATGACAGCGATGATTCTGCATATAGGAAAATGCATTTTATTATTCAAATCTGAAGGTTTCTTTTACTCTATTTAAATATGTATTATAATCTACTTAAACCTATTTAAAAAATAATACAGATTATTTACATGTTCAAAAAATTATATTTGTTGAAACAATTTAATTTACCTAGAAAATTCTGTTTATAAAAGGATACGAAAACTTTTATCTGAGCAAAAATATACTTTGTTTAGACAATTTTTCTTGCTAGATTCTGATAAAAAAAGATGTTAACTAATAAAAAAATATTTGTTTTAAACTTGATTTGTTTCAAAACGATTGTTGCAAAATTTAGCATATTTAAAAACTGTACTTGCTTAAATAGATTGTATAGTTAGAAAAATTAAATTTATGAAATATTTGATTATCTAATACATTTAAATAAAAAACATATTTGATTGAATTGTAAATGATTAATTAAACTTACATTAGCGGATCTTGATCATTTCCATCGTTGACTCAGCTTCTCCCGACTCGCGTTTCAGCTACTCGGTCCACCGAAACGCGAGCTCGGAGAAGCGTGGAAAAATTGACGACGATGGTCTGTATCTAATTCAAAGATCCTTTCGGATCCTTCAAGATCCTTTTGACCAGCTCGAGGCTTGAATGAACACGTTCCGAGGCCCGAGGGTTGGGCCCCCTAGACCTGAGCCCAGAACACAATAGCAGTACAATAAACACGGCCGGGGGATTGCCCGGCCGTGTTTATTGCACCACTCGGCCAAGGCGCCCGAGGCACCGATGATAGGCAAAAATATTGAATTAGATACTTTTTCCAAGATATCTTCACGAGTAAAAGCAGTAAGCAGTGACCGAATTCTATCGAGTTTAGACTTTTCTTAATCGGAAGAACGCCACGAACGGTCTCGTGGCACTTTCGTGAGGGCATCACGGAAAAATAAACAAGTTCAGGATTCACTTGTCAGGGGTTTCATGCCGAGCTACCTGGCTTCACGAGTCGTGAAGATATCTTGGAAAAAGTATCTAATTCAATATTTTTGCCCATCATCGGTGCCTCGGTCGCCTAGGCCGAGTGGTGCAATAAACACGGCCGAGCAATCCCCCAGCCCTCGGGCCTCGGAACGTGTTCATTCAAGCCTCGACCTGGTCAAAAGGATTTTGAAGGATCCGAAAGGATCTTTGAATTAGATACAGAAACTAGTTACAAATGTATCCGTAGCTTCGGATCCTTCTGCTTCGGATACAAGAGTATCTAATTAAACGTCGGATACAAGTTACTTTTGTATCTATATCTTCGAGAGTAACTAATTACAAATTTTGTATCTATTATTCGTGATCCGAAATTTGTATCTAATTACATATTTTGCCCAATCCTGTTTAGAAGGCATATCTTAGATTTTCATTATAGGCACAGATAAAAAAGTTAAAAATCGTAACCTGTTAAATCGTAACCATTTATCTTCAAAATTCCAAGCAATAGTAATTTAAAAAAAAAATTCTTATACATTATCTATTAAAGTGACTTTTCTAACATCTTAAAAAAATCCATTTTTCGTAAATCCATTCCAATATGTCCACCATGGAGATAGAAGAAAGGTCAAAGAGTCACTGCACACGGTGTGCGAGTTGATGGGAAAACTCCAAGATGAATTGCTGCAGCTCTCAACTGACCGTGGAGGTCTGCAAAGTATATGTATAACACATCATTGCTATTGAGGCATAGAAAGATGTCCGAGTCATTCTTGGTGGCACCGACAGTAAAGTAATAAAGAACCATTCTTGACACTAGTGCGCTGGTAAAGAACGACTTCATTCCATTCAAACCGATGCACAGTGGGCCCAAACGCCAATCTAGCTGATAAAGTCGTATTTTCAATCATATACTATTACTTACTTTTTTATTTGTTTCCATTCTTAAATCCCTGTAGATGTTTAAATTATATTCTGTTTTGCTCTGAAGACTTTTGATATAGGGTAATATTTACGCAAAAGTCTATAGTCGCTGCGGCCTTTAAGAGTCCCCCAGAACGGTCAGTGCTTTTGCTACTGGTAAACGTTAATATTAAATGCGAATATTTTGCCTTTCATGGGTTTTGTAGAAGAAAGTACGTACTTTCATTCTGTAATTACAGAATTTGCAAAAGTTAATGAATTTTCCAAATACCCGTGTTCAAAGGTAGACAATTTTTTACTTCATGCATTTCAGTTTTTCGAATGTAAGTAACCAAATTTACGCGTATTCGTCGAATTTCCTGTTTGATTTCGTAATGTAGACTCTGTTTTTTAATTCTTGTAAAAATCAGCTGCCAGAATTTGCCAGAAATTGTTTAATGTAACTTTAAAGTTTGGAACAGTTTGCGATCACTCATAAAGAGGGTTTAAGATTTTTGTGGTTCATAGTACTGACTGAGAGGAGTAAAAAATGTTTAATCAATGTAGGTCATAAAATTAATACTTCTAGTGTAAAACGGAATTTTATGTTTTCTTGTGACAGCACATAAACGAATAGGATGGCTGTATAAGATTTAAAAGACTGATACCTTATAGTACTTACTTAATTGTATTTGATATAAAGAATGTTTTGTGAAAGATTTTTTTTAATATTATAAAAATTGACAGGATTAGAGTAAAAATTGCACGAGTAAATATGACAAGCATTGATAACTGTGTGTCCACGCGGCGATAGATGAACACTCAGTAATCGATGAAAACTCTGAACAGGATTCTGGTTATTATAAATGTTTTTAGAATCCAAGACTTTCGGTTTTCTGTGCAAGTCAAGTAACTGGTAATTACCTGTCTATCATAAAATAAGGACCGCGACCGGGCGCGACCTCGGCTGCGGCCGGGAAGTCTCAATCATGGTTGGGAGAAATAGTCCTCGGTCGTAAGGTTTTTCCCGTAACAAACACGAATTTTTGGAAAAAATGGCTATATTTCCCTGTCCAGAGATCGTCAGTATCTCTCCTATAGTGTAGGTGTCTATTCAGTGCATGGATGTGTGTACAAAACTAATCAAGTGTGTATGTTTGTAAATATATGTGAGGTTTTTATTTTAGTGTCCGTTTCAGTTCATTTTGTGACTAAAAACGCTAGTAACTTTAATTTCCGCAGAAATGCTCTTTCTCTCTAAAATTACATTAATGTAAATGACTATAAAAAGTTTAAAAAATTTTGTTGTGTTCCAAATTACCATACATTTAAAGATTGAAGTCTCCCGGTTACAGCGACTCCATACAAGTTGCAATAAGAAGCTGCGTTTGATCACTATGATTTTTTATCAGCTAGATTGGCATTTGGGCCCACTGTGCGATGAGGGTTTCGGGGGTTTTACCTCTTCATTAAAAAGGTATCGATGGCCAAGAGTGGTTACTAATATTGTTCTCGAGGTATAAATAGGGTCATTTAGTCGTATACAGTCTGCTGGTAAAAATACCAACTCGAGACCAGCGGTATAGACAACGGCTCATAATAGCGGTCCGCTCGACTCGTCTCTACCTGAAACGGGGGGTACGTATTTTATTTATCGACATAAGTCCCCAACACGGGTCTGCCGAGGGTCATTTATACGCCAGGGATACTATTCTTTGAGTTTTTCCGAACGCCGAGAAGTGTAAACATATTTTTATGGAACTTTCACCAACATATCGTGGCATTTTTCTTGAGATTTACATAATGGTAGCACTTTGAATATTGAATATCGATTTTCTTGGCTTGTTTCATGTTTAGCGAGCTAAAAAAAATAAGACATTTTTTCCTATAACTCTGATTCAGCGACTATATCGGCACATCCACTGAAGGTGTACGTCTTTGAAGTCAATCGGTCGACTAGACTCTAGTCACTAGAGTTTGAGATATCATGTCAGCCATGTAAAAAAACTTTGTTTCGAGAAAAATGCGTGTTCAAAGTTTCTCATACCCGTTATATGAGAATGGCATACTTACGACTAGTCTGCTAACCCAGGTCCATACAATGGTCCTTCCTCGTGTTCAAAAAGTCCTGTTTACTTTCAGAAAATGCAAAAAATAAAAAATCAATTTTTTTAGTGGTGTAGACTAGAATACCCACTTAATAATAACTGTAGCTAAAAATATTAAAAAATCGGAGATAGTGTTGATGACAATACCTCATTATTAAATTAAGGGGGCCGTCTCCTAGCAGATGACGGTCGCGCGTGAACACTCACACACCGCTAGAGTACACTCACACACCGCTAGACCACGTATACGTACGCGAGAATTGCTAGGATCAGGGAAATGCGTTCTGATTTCTCGACAATGCAAAGACGGGGGTTTTTATTAGTCAAAATTGCTAGATAAAAGATCAATCTAGCGCGCTGTTTGCTTCAAAAGTCGTTCTTTTACGTTTCCGAGCAATAATTTTGCAATATTCGGCTGCATGTTGCCCGTTAGATGGCGCTGCAGTCACGCCGGCGTACTAGCCTCTCCGACGGGCAACATGCAGCCGAATATTGCAAAATCATTGCTCGGAAACGTAAAAGAACGACTTTTGAAGCAAACAGCGCACTAGATTGATCTTTTATCTAGCGATTTTGACTAATAAAAACCCTCGTCTTTGCATTATCGAGAAATCAGAACGCATTTCCCTGATCCTAGCAATTCTCGCGTACGTATACGTGGTCTAGCGGTGTGTGAGTGTACTCTAGCGGTGTGTGAGTGTTCACGCGCGACCGTCATCTGCTAGGAGACGGCCCCCTTAATAATATTCAAGATGGTGGCATTTACGCCTCGATATGAAATCTGTATTTCTTCGAATTCTTCCGGGTTTTTTATTTTTTACAACTAGAGTTTGCAACTACAAGATTGGGAAAAATTAAAATACACCTCTATCATTATAATTAATGTTATATTTAATTTATATTAATTAGAGATTTGTATATTAGATCTATATCTTACAAGGGAACATATTCAGATGCGAAATTCGGATTTTGATAAAACTTTGGGAGTTTATAGTTCTTTGAAAAATATTTGATACGTATTTTTTTTTATCGGCAACCATCCACTTTGAAGGGGTGAAAACAGCCCTCAAAGTTGGGGGTCAAAACCATACTTTTTGAGATATCTCGGAAACCAGAGGTTGAAAAAATTTGAATTTTTTTAAAATTGTGTGTTTTTCAATGGACAATGTAGTCGCGCAAGAAAATTTTAACAAAAGTTTTTTGTTTAAACAATATATTAAAAATTTGATTTCTTTTTGTAGTTTCTCTTATTTATTGTTAGTTAATTTTAATGTAAACTTGGGTGCGTGATCTTTGATCCAAAATAGGAGATACATGTTTCAGGATTTTCTTTTTTTTTTGCCATTTAACAATAATTATGCATAATGGAATATAGTCTTGCACTTGGCGTGTGGGGGAATTCTGGCTTGTTTTATCGAAATATAAGCATTTAGTATAAACGTATATAGTATTTTAAACAATACCACTGGATTACATGTCGTTTATTGTTTTATCAGCAGCTAAAGAAGGTGGCGTAGGTACCAGCGTGACGCGGTGCTAATTACCGCGGCGGAGTAAGGGTACCGACTGGTATGTATAGCCAATTCGTCTGCGAATTTCTGCGGTCGTTGGGCTTTCGGTCAAAATATACCTGGAGCCTTTTCAAATACACTGTGGATCCTTCAAATAATTTACTTTTACTGATTGTTTATTTTTAGATTCGTTTTTACAAACATGAAGGTCAATCTGATGAACATTATAAACATTTTGATGGAAACATATCACAGCAATAATAACAAGGAAACACCCAACAACCGGAGAAATTTGCAGGAGAATTGGCTATACATACCAGTCGATACCCTTACTCCGCCGCGGTAATTAGCACCGCGTCACGCTGGTACCTGCGCCACCTTCTTTAGCTGCTGATAAAACAATAAACGACATGTAATCCTGTGGTATTGTTTAAAATACTATATACGTTTATACTAAATGCTTATATTTCGATAAAACAAGCCAGAATTCCCCCACACGCCAGGTGCACGACTATATTCCATTATGCATAATTATTGTTAAATGGCAAAAAAAAAGAAAATCCTGAAACATGTTGTTACGTCCCGGAGTCTGACTTTTGCGAAAACTATCGTTCCGCGACCCATTCCCCTTACTGGACGCTCTCAAATGCGATACAACCTTTTGTCCACGCGGCACGTTACGTCCGACGTCTGACTGGGAACCACGACTTTCGCGAACATGCGTATTCTACTTAACGCTTACAGTAGATTCGCCCCAAAGCGGCGGACGAGAACAGAGATAACTGAGACGGCGCGAATCTTCGCAGGGAAATATCTAGCAACTTATCGGACAGTTGAGTATAGCGATCGGTGAAGACAGGCAGGCTTCCTTTATGCGAACTGCTTCCGTTGCTCGCTGACGGCTGCAGTCGAATCAGGCTGGATCGTCGTAGGAAGGACGATGATCCTCACTCGTCCTGGGAAGATCACGTCGTCGGTGATCCTCGGTTGGCGGGAGATACCCCGCTGTTGTCCTCCGTCCCGCGTTCGTTGACGCGCATGAGCTTTCGTAATTGATAGCGACGAACGCGAATTGAATAGGAAAGCGCGAGGATGTAGGGAGAAGAACTAAGCGAGACTCACTTATTAAATTAATAACTGGGAATATATTTGTAACGTATGAAATGAAATTATAATGAACTAGAAGCGCGTGATATAGCAGGACCGCTCAAAGGCGGATGAGAGCGAGGACTCGTCGGAGTCTGGACCGGGACATCCAGGAGGCGACGAGCCTCGCTGGAGTCTTGAACGAACGTGACAGACTGGCTGTCCGAATTGAACTGACTAACTCTTTTTAGGATCGTGAGGTCGAATACATAGGTGTCTTATTTTCTACCGGATGTCTCGTTAGACATAACGCTATGGATGTTATGAGAAGCGCGCGATTAATGATTACGGTGAATGCTACGTGATACTGCTACGGGGAATACATTAAGATATGATTATTATACAAGGGTTAAGATAAGAATGGGTATATGGTATGAGGTGAGAATCGGATCTGATGAACGGAGCGAAGTATGACTACTTATAACTAATCAATATTCTTAATAATTACGGTTACAATATCCTACTCTTATTGGCTATGCTTATAACCTATGGCAACACGTCGGCAGACGTGACAATGTATCCCCAATTTTGGATCAAAGATCACGCACCCAAGTTTACATTAAAATTAACTAACAATAAATAAGAGAAACTACAAAAAGAAATCAAATTTTTAATATATTGTTTAAACAAAAAACTTTTGTTAAAATTTTCTTGCGCGACTACATTGCCCATTGAAAAACACACAATTTAAAAAAAAATTCAAATTTTTTCGACCTCTGGTTTCCGAGATATCTCAAAAAGTATGGTTTTGACCCCCAACTTTGAGGGCTGTTTTCACCCCTTCAAAGTGGATGGTTGCCGATAAAAAAAAAATACGTGTCAAATATTTTTCAAAGAACTATAAACTCCCAAAGTTTTATCAAAATCCGAATTTCGCATCTGAATATGTTCCCTTGTTAGTTACATATCTCTTCTCTATCTCTATCTCTATCTCTATCTCTATCTCTATCTCTATCTCTATCTCTATCTCTATCTCTATCTCTATCTCTATCTCTATTATTATATATAATAAAATCGTGTCTGTCTGTATGTTTGTAACGGCAACACTTGAGAACGGCTCAACGTAGAAAGCTGGGGTTTGGACCGTTAAACGCGGCGTTTCTTCGGGAAGGTTTAGGAACAAACCGCATTCAAAAAAGTCTATTGGTTCAAAAGTTGTGACGTCATTAGTGAAAAAAGTCAACTTTTTCGCTCTCTTTTCGGCACATTTCTGCTTATAACTTTTGATCGAATGGACTTTTTCGAATGCTCTTTGCTCTTAAACCTTCCAGAGAGAGAGAGAGGGAGAGCGAGAGGGAGAGAGAGAGAGAGAGAGAGAGAGAGATATTTTTTACAGAGATCTTTAGAGAGATCTTTATTACATCTTTTTTCCTTTTTTATCCTTTTTTATCTTTAATCGTTTGCACTATGCCATCTCGCAAGCGACCGAATCTTGGAAGGAGGTCGCACAATGCCGCTAAAGTCAGGTGTGTTCGAGAAAACGAGACCGATCTCCAACGTCAACAACGCCGGAGAGATACGAGAGAAATACAATCTACTCTCAGGTTCCGAGAATCAGAAACTCAACGTAACGAACGCTTAGCTTCTAATAGAGCTCGACTTTCAAGATCGCGAGCTACTGAATCGGAGGCTGAGCGTGAGCTACGTTTCACCTCTGATAGAGCGCGGCATTCGGCTTCACGGAGTAGAGAAAGTTCTACACAAAGGGAAGTTCGTCTGGAGTTAGACCGCCTCAGACCAGAGATGGGCAGTATTCAAATAAAAAATTATTCAATAAATTTTTGAATAAAAGATAAATAACTATTATTCTTTATTCGAGGGCTTGAATAAAAAAGTAACTATTATTCAAAAATTATTAGAATAATTTTTTATTCACCGAGAATTTATTCAAGCTTAGAATAAAATTTTTATTCTTTATTCTTATTCTTTATTCTTATTCTTTTTTCTCGAAAATGAATAAATCCATGAATACTTTCGGCCAGCTCGAGGCTACAATGAACACGACCGACGCCCGAGGGTCGAGCCCTGAGGCCTGAGCCCAGAACACAATAGTAGTGCAATAAACACGGCCCGACAATCCCCCGGCGAGCCAGGTAGCTCGGCATGAAACCGCTAAGGAGCGAATGGTGAACTTATTTATTTTCCGTGCTACCCTCACGAAAGTCACACAAGCCAATTCGTGGCGTTCTGCCGATTAAGAAAAGCCTAAACTCGACGGAATTAGGACCGTTTCTAGTGGTTTTATTAATTAAAGTATGCTCGAAATTTTTATTCTAATAACTTTCTGGCCATCACCGCGCTAGCGCGACGAAGCGACGGGGACTTGGGACGCCTTGGCCAAGTGGTGCAATAAACACGGCCCGACAATCCCGGTGACAATCACAGTGATGGGCAGAAAGTTATTAGAATAAAATTTTCGAGCATACTTTAATTAATAAAACCACTAGAAACGGTCCTAATTCCGTCGAGTTTAGGCTTTTCTTAATCGGCAGAACGCCACGAATTGGCTCGTGTGACTTTCGTGAGGGTAGCACGGAAAATAAATAAGTTCACCATTCGCTCCTTAGCGGTTTCATGCCGAGCTACCTGGCTCGCCGGGGGATTGTCGGGCCGTGTTTATTGCACCACTTGGCCAAGGCGTCCCAAGTCCCCATCGCTTCGTCGCGCTAGCGCGGTGATGGCCAGAAAATTATTAGAATAAAAATTTCGAGCATACTTTAATTAATAAAACCACTAGAAATGGTCCTAATTCCGTTGAGTTTAGGCTTTTCTTAATCGGCAGAACGCCACGAATTGGCTCGTGTGACTTTCGTGAGGGTAGCACGGAAAATAAATAAGTTCACCATTCGCTCCTTAGCGGTTTCATGCCGAGCTACCTGGCTCGCCGGGGGATTGTCGGGCCGTGTTTATTGCACCACTTGGCCAAGGCGTCCCAAGTCCCCATCGCTTCGTCGCGCTAGCGCGGTGATGGCCAGAAAATTATTAGAATAAAAATTTCGAGCATACTTTAATTAATAAAACCACTAGAAATGGTCCTAATTCCGTTGAGTTTAGGCTTTTCTTAATCGGCAGAACGCCACGAATTGGCTCGTGTGACTTTCGTGAGGGTAGCACGGAAAATAAATAAGTTCACCATTCGCTCCTTAGCGGTTTCATGCCGAGCTACCTGGCTCGCCGGGGGATTGTCGGGCCGTGTTTATTGCACCACTTGGCCAAGGCGTCCCAAGTCCCCATCGCTTCGTCGCGCTAGCGCGGTGATGGCCAGAAAATTATTAGAATAAAAATTTCGAGCATACTTTAATTAATAAAACCACTAGAAATGGTCCTAATTCCGTTGAGTTTAGGCTTTCCTTAATCGGCAGAACGCCACGAATTGGCTCGTGTGACTTTCATGAGGGTAGCACGGAAAATAAATAAGTTCACCATTCGCTCCTTAGCGGTTTCATGCCGAGCTTCCTGGCTCGCCGGGGGATTGTCGGGCCGTGTTTATTGCACCACTTGGCCAAGGCGTCCCAAGTCCCCATCGCTTCGTCGCGCTAGCGCGGTGATGGCCAGAAAATTATTAGAATAAAAATTTCGAGCATACTTTAATTAATAAAACCACTAGAAATGGTCCTAATTCCGTTGAGTTTAGGCTTTTCTTAATCGGCAGAACGCCACGAAGTGGCTCGTGTGACTTTCGTGAGGGTAGCACGGAAAATAAATAAGTTCACCATTCGCTCCTTAGCGGTTTCATGCCGAGCTACCTGGCTCGCCGGGGGATTGTCGGGCCGTGTTTATTGCACCACTTGGCCAAGGCGTCCCAAGTCCCCGTCGCTTCGTCGCGCTAGCGCGGTGATGGCCAGAAAATTATTAGAATAAAAATTTCGAGCATACTTTAATTAATAAAACCACTAGAAATGGTCCTAATTCCGTTGAGTTTAGGCTTTCCTTAATCGGCAGAACGCCACGAATTGGCTCGTGTGACTTTCATGAGGGTAGCACGGAAAATAAATAAGTTCACCATTCGCTCCTTAGCGGTTTCATGCCGAGCTACCTGGCTCGCCGGGGGATTGTCGGGCCGTGTTTATTGCACCACTTGGCCAAGGCGTCCCAAGTCCCCATCGCTTCGTCGCGCTAGCGCGGTGATGGCCAGAAAATTATTAGAATAAAAATTTCGAGCATACTTTAATTAATAAAACCACTAGAAATGGTCCTAATTCCGTTGAGTTTAGGCTTTTCTTAATCGGCAGAACGCCACGAATTGGCTCGTGTGACTTTCGTGAGGGTAGCACGGAAAATAAATAAGTTCACCATTCGCTCCTTAGCGGTTTCATGCCGAGCTACCTGGCTCGCCGGGGGATTGTCGGGCCGTGTTTATTGCACCACTTGGCCAAGGCGTCCCAAGTCCCCATCGCTTCGTCGCGCTAGCGCGGTGATGGCCAGAAAATTATTAGAATAAAAATTTCGAGCATACTTTAATTAATAAAACCACTAGAAATGGTCCTAATTCCGTTGAGTTTAGGCTTTCCTTAATCGGCAGAACGCCACGAATTGGCTCGTGTGACTTTCATGAGGGTAGCACGGAAAATAAATAAGTTCACCATTCGCTCCTTAGCGGTTTCATGCCGAGCTACCTGGCTCGCCGGGGGATTGTCGGGCCGTGTTTATTGCACCACTTGGCCAAGGCGTCCCAAGTCCCCATCGCTTCGTCGCGCTAGCGCGGTGATGGCCAGAAAATTATTAGAATAAAAATTTCGAGCATACTTTAATTAATAAAACCACTAGAAATGGTCCTAATTCCGTTGAGTTTAGGCTTTTCTTAATCGGCAGAACGCCACGAAGTGGCTCGTGTGACTTTCGTGAGGGTAGCACGGAAAATAAATAAGTTCACCATTCGCTCCTTAGCGGTTTCATGCCGAGCTACCTGGCTCGCCGGGGGATTGTCGGGCCGTGTTTATTGCACCACTTGGCCAAGGCGTCCCAAGTCCCCGTCGCTTCGTCGCGCTAGCGCGGTGATGGCCAGAAAATTATTAGAATAAAAATTTCGAGCATACTTTAATTAATAAAACCACTAGAAATGGTCCTAATTCCGTTGAGTTTAGGCTTTCCTTAATCGGCAGAACGCCACGAATTGGCTCGTGTGACTTTCATGAGGGTAGCACGGAAAATAAATAAGTTCACCATTCGCTCCTTAGCGGTTTCATGCCGAGCTACCTGGCTCGCCGGGGGATTGTCGGGCCGTGTTTATTGCACCACTTGGCCAAGGCGTCCCAAGTCCCCATCGCTTCGTCGCGCTAGCGCGGTGATGGCCAGAAAATTATTAGAATAAAAATTTCGAGCATACTTTAATTAATAAAACCACTAGAAATGGTCCTAATTCCGTTGAGTTTAGGCTTTTCTTAATCGGCAGAACGCCACGAATTGGCTCGTGTGACTTTCGTGAGGGTAGCACGGAAAATAAATAAGTTCACCATTCGCTCCTTAGCGGTTTCATGCCGAGCTACCTGGCTCGCCGGGGGATTGTCGGGCCGTGTTTATTGCACCACTTGGCCAAGGCGTCCCAAGTCCCCATCGCTTCGTCGCGCTAGCGCGGTGATGGCCAGAAAATTATTAGAATAAAAATTTCGAGCATACTTTAATTAATAAAACCACTAGAAATGGTCCTAATTCCGTTGAGTTTAGGCTTTTCTTAATCGGCAGAACGCCACGAATTGGCTCGTGTGACTTTCGTGAGGGTAGCACGGAAAATAAATAAGTTCACCATTCGCTCCTTAGCGGTTTCATGCCGAGCTACCTGGCTCGCCGGGGGATTGTCGGGCCGTGTTTATTGCACCACTTGGCCAAGGCGTCCCAAGTCCCCATCGCTTCGTCGCGCTAGCGCGGTGATGGCCAGAAAATTATTAGAATAAAAATTTCGAGCATACTTTAATTAATAAAACCACTAGAAATGGTCCTAATTCCGTTGAGTTTAGGCTTTCCTTAATCGGCAGAACGCCACGAATTGGCTCGTGTGACTTTCATGAGGGTAGCACGGAAAATAAATAAGTTCACCATTCGCTCCTTAGCGGTTTCATGCCGAGCTACCTGGCTCGCCGGGGGATTGTCGGGCCGTGTTTATTGCACCACTTGGCCAAGGCGTCCCAAGTCCCCATCGCTTCGTCGCGCTAGCGCGGTGATGGCCAGAAAATTATTAGAATAAAAATTTCGAGCATACTTTAATTAATAAAACCACTAGAAATGGTCCTAATTCCGTTGAGTTTAGGCTTTTCTTAATCGGCAGAACGCCACGAAGTGGCTCGTGTGACTTTCGTGAGGGTAGCACGGAAAATAAATAAGTTCACCATTCGCTCCTTAGCGGTTTCATGCCGAGCTACCTGGCTCGCCGGGGGATTGTCGGGCCGTGTTTATTGCACCACTTGGCCAAGGCGTCCCAAGTCCCCGTCGCTTCGTCGCGCTAGCGCGGTGATGGCCAGAAAATTATTACAATAAAAATTTCGAGCATACTTTAATTAATAAAACCACTAGAAATGGTCCTAATTCCGTTGAGTTTAGGCTTTCCTTAATCGGCAGAACGCCACGAATTGGCTCGTGTGACTTTCATGAGGGTAGCACGGAAAATAAATAAGTTCACCATTCGCTCCTTAGCGGTTTCATGCCGAGCTACCTGGCTCGCCGGGGGATTGTCGGGCCGTGTTTATTGCACCACTTGGCCAAGGCGTCCCAAGTCCCCATCGCTTCGTCGCGCTAGCGCGGTGATGGCCAGAAAATTATTAGAATAAAAATTTCGAGCATACTTTAATTAATAAAACCACTAGAAATGGTCCTAATTCCGTTGAGTTTAGGCTTTTCTTAATCGGCAGAACGCCACGAATTGGCTCGTGTGACTTTCGTGAGGGTAGCACGGAAAATAAATAAGTTCACCATTCGCTCCTTAGCGGTTTCATGCCGAGCTACCTGGCTCGCCGGGGGATTGTCGGGCCGTGTTTATTGCACCACTTGGCCAAGGCGTCCCAAGTCCCCATCGCTTCGTCGCGCTAGCGCGGTGATGGCCAGAAAATTATTAGAATAAAAATTTCGAGCATACTTTAATTAATAAAACCACTAGAAATGGTCCTAATTCCGTTGAGTTTAGGCTTTTCTTAATCGGCAGAACGCCACGAATTGGCTCGTGTGACTTTCGTGAGGGTAGCACGGAAAATAAATAAGTTCACCATTCGCTCCTTAGCGGTTTCATGCCGAGCTACCTGGCTCGCCGGGGGATTGTCGGGCCGTGTTTATTGCACCACTTGGCCAAGGCGTCCCAAGTCCCCATCGCTTCGTCGCGCTAGCGCGGTGATGGCCAGAAAATTATTAGAATAAAAATTTCGAGCATACTTTAATTAATAAAACCACTAGAAATGGTCCTAATTCCGTTGAGTTTAGGCTTTTCTTAATCGGCAGAACGCCACGAATTGGCTCGTGTGACTTTCGTGAGGGTAGCACGGAAAATAAATAAGTTCACCATTCGCTCCTTAGCGGTTTCATGCCGAGCTACCTGGCTCGCCGGGGGATTGTCGGGCCGTGTTTATTGCACCACTTGGCCAAGGCGTCCCAAGTCCCCGTCGCTTCGTCGCGCTAGCGCGGTGATGGCCAGAAAATTATTACAATAAAAATTTCGAGCATACTTTAATTAATAAAACCACTAGAAATGGTCCTAATTCCGTTGAGTTTAGGCTTTTCTTAATCGGCAGAACGCCACGAATTGGCTCGTGTGACTTTCGTGAGGGTAGCACGGAAAATAAATAAGTTCACCATTCGCTCCTTAGCGGTTTCATGCCGAGC
Source organism: Lasioglossum baleicum (assembly GCF_051020765.1). Classification (NCBI taxonomy): domain Eukaryota; kingdom Metazoa; phylum Arthropoda; class Insecta; order Hymenoptera; family Halictidae; genus Lasioglossum; species Lasioglossum baleicum. The sequence goes on along the minus strand of NC_134940.1, from coordinate 1,731,951 downwards.
TACCTGGCTCGCCGGGGGATTGTCGGGCCGTGTTTATTGCACCACTTGGCCAAGGCGTCCCAAGTCCCCATCGCTTCGTCGCGCTAGCGCGGTGATGGCCAGAAAATTATTAGAATAAAAATTTCGAGCATACTTTAATTAATAAAACCACTAGAAATGGTCCTAATTCCGTTGAGTTTAGGCTTTCCTTAATCGGCAGAACGCCACGAATTGGCTCGTGTGACTTTCATGAGGGTAGCACGGAAAATAAATAAGTTCACCATTCGCTCCTTAGCGGTTTCATGCCGAGCTACCTGGCTCGCCGGGGGATTGTCGGGCCGTGTTTATTGCACCACTTGGCCAAGGCGTCCCAAGTCCCCATCGCTTCGTCGCGCTAGCGCGGTGATGGCCAGAAAATTATTAGAATAAAAATTTCGAGCATACTTTAATTAATAAAACCACTAGAAATGGTCCTAATTCCGTTGAGTTTAGGCTTTTCTTAATCGGCAGAACGCCACGAATTGGCTCGTGTGACTTTCGTGAGGGTAGCACGGAAAATAAATAAGTTCACCATTCGCTCCTTAGCGGTTTCATGCCGAGCTACCTGGCTCGCCGGGGGATTGTCGGGCCGTGTTTATTGCACCACTTGGCCAAGGCGTCCCAAGTCCCCGTCGCTTCGTCGCGCTAGCGCGGTGATGGCCAGAAAATTATTACAATAAAAATTTCGAGCATACTTTAATTAATAAAACCACTAGAAATGGTCCTAATTCCGTTGAGTTTAGGCTTTTCTTAATCGGCAGAACGCCACGAATTGGCTCGTGTGACTTTCGTGAGGGTAGCACGGAAAATAAATAAGTTCACCATTCGCTCCTTAGCGGTTTCATGCCGAGCTACCTGGCTCGCCGGGGGATTGTCGGGCCGTGTTTATTGCACCACTTGGCCAAGGCGTCCCAAGTCCCCATCGCTTCGTCGCGCTAGCGCGGTGATGGCCAGAAAATTATTAGAATAAAAATTTCGAGCATACTTTAATTAATAAAACCACTAGAAATGGTCCTAATTCCGTTGAGTTTAGGCTTTTCTTAATCGGCAGAACGCCACGAAGTGGCTCGTGTGACTTTCGTGAGGGTAGCACGGAAAATAAATAAGTTCACCATTCGCTCCTTAGCGGTTTCATGCCGAGCTACCTGGCTCGCCGGGGGATTGTCGGGCCGTGTTTATTGCACCACTTGGCCAAGGCGTCCCAAGTCCCCGTCGCTTCGTCGCGCTAGCGCGGTGATGGCCAGAAAATTATTACAATAAAAATTTCGAGCATACTTTAATTAATAAAACCACTAGAAATGGTCCTAATTCCGTTGAGTTTAGGCTTTCCTTAATCGGCAGAACGCCACGAATTGGCTCGTGTGACTTTCATGAGGGTAGCACGGAAAATAAATAAGTTCACCATTCGCTCCTTAGCGGTTTCATGCCGAGCTACCTGGCTCGCCGGGGGATTGTCGGGCCGTGTTTATTGCACCACATGGCCAAGGCGTCCCAAGTCCCCATCGCTTCGTCGCGCTAGCGCGGTGATGGCCAGAAAATTATTAGAATAAAAATTTCGAGCATACTTTAATTAATAAAACCACTAGAAATGGTCCTAATTCCGTTGAGTTTAGGCTTTTCTTAATCGGCAGAACGCCACGAATTGGCTCGTGTGACTTTCGTGAGGGTAGCACGGAAAATAAATAAGTTCACCATTCGCTCCTTAGCGGTTTCATGCCGAGCTACCTGGCTCGCCGGGGGATTGTCGGGCCGTGTTTATTGCACCACTTGGCCAAGGCGTCCCAAGTCCCCATCGCTTCGTCGCGCTAGCGCGGTGATGGCCAGAAAATTATTAGAATAAAAATTTCGAGCATACTTTAATTAATAAAACCACTAGAAATGGTCCTAATTCCGTTGAGTTTAGGCTTTTCTTAATCGGCAGAACGCCACGAATTGGCTCGTGTGACTTTCGTGAGGGTAGCACGGAAAATAAATAAGTTCACCATTCGCTCCTTAGCGGTTTCATGCCGAGCTACCTGGCTCGCCGGGGGATTGTCGGGCCGTGTTTATTGCACCACTTGGCCAAGGCGTCCCAAGTCCCCATCGCTTCGTCGCGCTAGCGCGGTGATGGCCAGAAAATTATTAGAATAAAAATTTCGAGCATACTTTAATTAATAAAACCACTAGAAATGGTCCTAATTCCGTTGAGTTTAGGCTTTTCTTAATCGGCAGAACGCCACGAATTGGCTCGTGTGACTTTCGTGAGGGTAGCACGGAAAATAAATAAGTTCACCATTCGCTCCTTAGCGGTTTCATGCCGAGCTACCTGGCTCGCCGGGGGATTGTCGGGCCGTGTTTATTGCACCACTTGGCCAAGGCGTCCCAAGTCCCCATCGCTTCGTCGCGCTAGCGCGGTGATGGCCAGAAAATTATTAGAATAAAAATTTCGAGCATACTTTAATTAATAAAACCACTAGAAATGGTCCTAATTCCGTTGAGTTTAGGCTTTCCTTAATCGGCAGAACGCCACGAATTGGCTCGTGTGACTTTCATGAGGGTAGCACGGAAAATAAATAAGTTCACCATTCGCTCCTTAGCGGTTTCATGCCGAGCTACCTGGCTCGCCGGGGGATTGTCGGGCCGTGTTTATTGCACCACTTGGCCAAGGCGTCCCAAGTCCCCATCGCTTCGTCGCGCTAGCGCGGTGATGGCCAGAAAATTATTAGAATAAAAATTTCGAGCATACTTTAATTAATAAAACCACTAGAAATGGTCCTAATTCCGTTGAGTTTAGGCTTTTCTTAATCGGCAGAACGCCACGAAGTGGCTCGTGTGACTTTCGTGAGGGTAGCACGGAAAATAAATAAGTTCACCATTCGCTCCTTAGCGGTTTCATGCCGAGCTACCTGGCTCGCCGGGGGATTGTCGGGCCGTGTTTATTGCACCACTTGGCCAAGGCGTCCCAAGTCCCCATCGCTTCGTCGCGCTAGCGCGGTGATGGCCAGAAAATTATTAGAATAAAAATTTCGAGCATACTTTAATTAATAAAACCACTAGAAATGGTCCTAATTCCGTTGAGTTTAGGCTTTTCTTAATCGGCAGAACGCCACGAATTGGCTCGTGTGACTTTCGTGTGGGTAGCACGGAAAATAAATAAGTTCACCATTCGCTCCTTAGCGGTTTCATGCCGAGCTACCTGGCTCGCCGGGGGATTGTCGGGCCGTGTTTATTGCACCACTTGGCCAAGGCGTCCCAAGTCCCCGTCGCTTCGTCGCGCTAGCGCGGTGATGGCCAGAAAATTATTACAATAAAAATTTCGAGCATACTTTAATTAATAAAACCACTAGAAATGGTCCTAATTCCGTTGAGTTTAGGCTTTTCTTAATCGGCAGAACGCCACGAATTGGCTCGTGTGACTTTCGTGAGGGTAGCACGGAAAATAAATAAGTTCACCATTCGCTCCTTAGCGGTTTCATGCCGAGCTACCTGGCTCGCCGGGGGATTGTCGGGCCGTGTTTATTGCACCACTTGGCCAAGGCGTCCCAAGTCCCCATCGCTTCGTCGCGCTAGCGCGGTGATGGCCAGAAAATTATTAGAATAAAAATTTCGAGCATACTTTAATTAATAAAACCACTAGAAATGGTCCTAATTCCGTTGAGTTTAGGCTTTCCTTAATCGGCAGAACGCCACGAATTGGCTCGTGTGACTTTCATGAGGGTAGCACGGAAAATAAATAAGTTCACCATTCGCTCCTTAGCGGTTTCATGCCGAGCTACCTGGCTCGCCGGGGGATTGTCGGGCCGTGTTTATTGCACCACTTGGCCAAGGCGTCCCAAGTCCCCATCGCTTCGTCGCGCTAGCGCGGTGATGGCCAGAAAATTATTAGAATAAAAATTTCGAGCATACTTTAATTAATAAAACCACTAGAAATGGTCCTAATTCCGTTGAGTTTAGGCTTTTCTTAATCGGCAGAACGCCACGAAGTGGCTCGTGTGACTTTCGTGAGGGTAGCACGGAAAATAAATAAGTTCACCATTCGCTCCTTAGCGGTTTCATGCCGAGCTACCTGGCTCGCCGGGGGATTGTCGGGCCGTGTTTATTGCACCACTTGGCCAAGGCGTCCCAAGTCCCCGTCGCTTCGTCGCGCTAGCGCGGTGATGGCCAGAAAATTATTACAATAAAAATTTCGAGCATACTTTAATTAATAAAACCACTAGAAATGGTCCTAATTCCGTTGAGTTTAGGCTTTCCTTAATCGGCAGAACGCCACGAATTGGCTCGTGTGACTTTCATGAGGGTAGCACGGAAAATAAATAAGTTCACCATTCGCTCCTTAGCGGTTTCATGCCGAGCTACCTGGCTCGCCGGGGGATTGTCGGGCCGTGTTTATTGCACCACTTGGCCAAGGCGTCCCAAGTCCCCATCGCTTCGTCGCGCTAGCGCGGTGATGGCCAGAAAATTATTAGAATAAAAATTTCGAGCATACTTTAATTAATAAAACCACTAGAAATGGTCCTAATTCCGTTGAGTTTAGGCTTTTCTTAATCGGCAGAACGCCACGAATTGGCTCGTGTGACTTTCGTGAGGGTAGCACGGAAAATAAATAAGTTCACCATTCGCTCCTTAGCGGTTTCATGCCGAGCTACCTGGCTCGCCGGGGGATTGTCGGGCCGTGTTTATTGCACCACTTGGCCAAGGCGTCCCAAGTCCCCATCGCTTCGTCGCGCTAGCGCGGTGATGGCCAGAAAATTATTAGAATAAAAATTTCGAGCATACTTTAATTAATAAAACCACTAGAAATGGTCCTAATTCCGTTGAGTTTAGGCTTTTCTTAATCGGCAGAACGCCACGAATTGGCTCGTGTGACTTTCGTGAGGGTAGCACGGAAAATAAATAAGTTCACCATTCGCTCCTTAGCGGTTTCATGCCGAGCTACCTGGCTCGCCGGGGGATTGTCGGGCCGTGTTTATTGCACCACTTGGCCAAGGCGTCCCAAGTCCCCATCGCTTCGTCGCGCTAGCGCGGTGATGGCCAGAAAATTATTAGAATAAAAATTTCGAGCATACTTTAATTAATAAAACCACTAGAAATGGTCCTAATTCCGTTGAGTTTAGGCTTTTCTTAATCGGCAGAACGCCACGAATTGGCTCGTGTGACTTTCGTGTGGGTAGCACGGAAAATAAATAAGTTCACCATTCGCTCCTTAGCGGTTTCATGCCGAGCTACCTGGCTCGCCGGGGGATTGTCGGGCCGTGTTTATTGCACCACTTGGCCAAGGCGTCCCAAGTCCCCATCGCTTCGTCGCGCTAGCGCGGTGATGGCCAGAAAATTATTAGAATAAAAATTTCGAGCATACTTTAATTAATAAAACCACTAGAAATGGTCCTAATTCCGTTGAGTTTAGGCTTTCCTTAATCGGCAGAACGCCACGAATTGGCTCGTGTGACTTTCATGAGGGTAGCACGGAAAATAAATAAGTTCACCATTCGCTCCTTAGCGGTTTCATGCCGAGCTACCTGGCTCGCCGGGGGATTGTCGGGCCGTGTTTATTGCACCACTTGGCCAAGGCGTCCCAAGTCCCCATCGCTTCGTCGCGCTAGCGCGGTGATGGCCAGAAAATTATTAGAATAAAAATTTCGAGCATACTTTAATTAATAAAACCACTAGAAATGGTCCTAATTCCGTTGAGTTTAGGCTTTTCTTAATCGGCAGAACGCCACGAATTGGCTCGTGTGACTTTCGTGTGGGTAGCACGGAAAATAAATAAGTTCACCATTCGCTCCTTAGCGGTTTCATGCCGAGCTACCTGGCTCGCCGGGGGATTGTCGGGCCGTGTTTATTGCACCACTTGGCCAAGGCGTCCCAAGTCCCCATCGCTTCGTCGCGCTAGCGCGGTGATGGCCAGAAAATTATTAGAATAAAAATTTCGAGCATACTTTAATTAATAAAACCACTAGAAATGGTCCTAATTCCGTTGAGTTTAGGCTTTCCTTAATCGGCAGAACGCCACGAATTGGCTCGTGTGACTTTCATGAGGGTAGCACGGAAAATAAATAAGTTCACCATTCGCTCCTTAGCGGTTTCATGCCGAGCTACCTGGCTCGCCGGGGGATTGTCGGGCCGTGTTTATTGCACCACTTGGCCAAGGCGTCCCAAGTCCCCATCGCTTCGTCGCGCTAGCGCGGTGATGGCCAGAAAATTATTAGAATAAAAATTTCGAGCATACTTTAATTAATAAAACCACTAGAAATGGTCCTAATTCCGTTGAGTTTAGGCTTTTCTTAATCGGCAGAACGCCACGAAGTGGCTCGTGTGACTTTCGTGAGGGTAGCACGGAAAATAAATAAGTTCACCATTCGCTCCTTAGCGGTTTCATGCCGAGCTACCTGGCTCGCCGGGGGATTGTCGGGCCGTGTTTATTGCACCACTTGGCCAAGGCGTCCCAAGTCCCCGTCGCTTCGTCGCGCTAGCGCGGTGATGGCCAGAAAATTATTACAATAAAAATTTCGAGCATACTTTAATTAATAAAACCACTAGAAATGGTCCTAATTCCGTTGAGTTTAGGCTTTCCTTAATCGGCAGAACGCCACGAATTGGCTCGTGTGACTTTCATGAGGGTAGCACGGAAAATAAATAAGTTCACCATTCGCTCCTTAGCGGTTTCATGCCGAGCTACCTGGCTCGCCGGGGGATTGTCGGGCCGTGTTTATTGCACCACTTGGCCAAGGCGTCCCAAGTCCCCATCGCTTCGTCGCGCTAGCGCGGTGATGGCCAGAAAATTATTAGAATAAAAATTTCGAGCATACTTTAATTAATAAAACCACTAGAAATGGTCCTAATTCCGTTGAGTTTAGGCTTTTCTTAATCGGCAGAACGCCACGAAGTGGCTCGTGTGACTTTCGTGAGGGTAGCACGGAAAATAAATAAGTTCACCATTCGCTCCTTAGCGGTTTCATGCCGAGCTACCTGGCTCGCCGGGGGATTGTCGGGCCGTGTTTATTGCACCACTTGGCCAAGGCGTCCCAAGTCCCCGTCGCTTCGTCGCGCTAGCGCGGTGATGGCCAGAAAATTATTACAATAAAAATTTCGAGCATACTTTAATTAATAAAACCACTAGAAATGGTCCTAATTCCGTTGAGTTTAGGCTTTCCTTAATCGGCAGAACGCCACGAATTGGCTCGTGTGACTTTCATGAGGGTAGCACGGAAAATAAATAAGTTCACCATTCGCTCCTTAGCGGTTTCATGCCGAGCTACCTGGCTCGCCGGGGGATTGTCGGGCCGTGTTTATTGCACCACTTGGCCAAGGCGTCCCAAGTCCCCATCGTTTCGTCGCGCTAGCGCGGTGATGGCCAGAAAATTATTAGAATAAAAATTTCGAGCATACTTTAATTAATAAAACCACTAGAAATGGTCCTAATTCCGTTGAGTTTAGGCTTTTCTTAATCGGCAGAACGCCACGAAGTGGCTCGTGTGACTTTCGTGAGGGTAGCACGGAAAATAAATAAGTTCACCATTCGCTCCTTAGCGGTTTCATGCCGAGCTACCTGGCTCGCCGGGGGATTGTCGGGCCGTGTTTATTGCACCACTTGGCCAAGGCGTCCCAAGTCCCCGTCGCTTCGTCGCGCTAGCGCGGTGATGGCCAGAAAATTATTACAATAAAAATTTCGAGCATACTTTAATTAATAAAACCACTAGAAATGGTCCTAATTCCGTTGAGTTTAGGCTTTCCTTAATCGGCAGAACGCCACGAATTGGCTCGTGTGACTTTCATGAGGGTAGCACGGAAAATAAATAAGTTCACCATTCGCTCCTTAGCGGTTTCATGCCGAGCTACCTGGCTCGCCGGGGGATTGTCGGGCCGTGTTTATTGCACCACTTGGCCAAGGCGTCCCAAGTCCCCGTCGCTTCGTCGCGCTAGCGCGGTGATGGCCAGAAAATTATTAGAATAAAAATTTCGAGCATACTTTAATTAATAAAACCACTAGAATCGGTCCTAATTCCGTCGAGTTTAGGCTTTTCTTAATCGGCAGAACGCCACGAATTGGCTCGTGTGACTTTCGTGAGGGTAGCACGGAAAATAAATAAGTTCACCATTCGCTCCTTAGCGGTTTCATGCCGAGCTACCTTGCTCGCCGGGGGATTGTCGGGCCGTGTTTATTGCTCTACTATTGTGTTCTGGGCTCAGGCCTCAGGGCTCGACCCTCGGGCGTCGGTCGTGTTCATTGTAGCCTCGAGCTGGCCGAAAGTATTCATGGATTTATTCATTTTCGAGAAAAAAGAATAAGAATAAAGAATAAGAATAAAGAATAAAAATTTTATTCTAAGCTTGAATAAATTCTCGGTGAATAAAAAATTATACTAATAATTTTTGAATAATAGTTACTTTTTTATTCAAGCCCCCGAATAAAGAATAAAAATTTTGTATCTTTTATTCAGTACCCGGAATTTTTATTAAAATAAAAATTTTGCCCATCTCTGCTTCAGACATACGACTCGAAGAAGTGATGAGGCAGTGTTGGTGCAAGAAAGAAGACCAAATGAAGGACACCAGCCTGGTCTATTGGGCGCTGGACAACAACCGGAGGGACTTGCTCTGCTGCCGTGGATAAGAAAAGACATGGGTGGATTTCAATATAATCCATTAATTAATTATCACGTGGAGTCTGATATTGGACGAATGGAACGCGTGTGTGTCTTTTGCAATGCTTTGAAGTGGAAGGGAGAGACTGTTGGAATGTGTTGTAGTTCTGGCAAGGTCAGATTGTCCCTAATTCAGTCGCCTCCAGAGCCACTTAATTCTTTATTGACCGGTGATAGGCCTGAATCGCGTCATTTCTTCAAAAAAGTACATTCATATAACTCTGCATTTCAAATGACCTCATTTGGAGCAAATGTTATATCCGAGGGTAACTTCATGCCTACTTTTAAAGTCCAAGGGCAAGTTTATCATTTAATCGGCTCCCTCTTGCCTTCCGAAAATGAAATTCAACCGAAATTTCTGCAATTGTACTTCATTGCAGATTATCTCTCTCAGGCTGAGCAACGAGCAGGTAATTTTACCAATATGAACATTGCCTTGCTCAGGGAACTTCAAGAAATGCTACACAACAGCAATTCTTATGTTCAGAGTTTTAAGTCCGCCGTTGATACCCTCCCTGCCGGAGCAATTCCGGATTTGCAATTAGTTATTCAAGCTGATAGACGTCCTCGGGGGGAACACAGGGGTCGGTATAACGAACCCACTACTAACGAGGTAGCGGTGTTGCTGGTCAACCAGGAGTGTAGCTGTCGTGATATTATCATCAGTGGCAGGGGTGGTGAGCTGAGGAGAATATCAGAAACCCACCGCTCCTATGACGCTCTCCAGTACCCTCTTATGTTTCCCAGAGGGGAGGACGGCTACAACTTCTTGATTTTCCAAGTTGACCCCACCACTGGCGAGGAAAACGACCGCAAGAAAACATCGGCCCTCCAATTTTATGCGTATAGGATGATGATCCGTCAAAATGAGTTTAATCCCCTAATCTATTATAGGCAACTCACTAATCAGTTTTGGGTAGATATGTATGCCAAGATAGAGACCGAGCGACTGACGTATCTTAGAACTAATCAGACAAGACTGAGGATGGAAAGTTATATTTACCTCCGAGATGCCTTGGGCACGGATGAGGACCCGCAAAATATGGGCCAGTTGGTAATCTTGCCTTCTACCTTCACAGGAGGCCCTAGGTACATGCACCAACGTACCCAGGACGCCTTCTGCTACGTGCGCAAATACGGGAGACCTGATCTATTTATTACTTTTACTACCAATCCACGGTGGGGTGAAATAGTAAGGGAACTTCTGCCAGGTCAAGGCCCCCAAGATCGACATGATGTAGTATCTCGGGTCTTTAACCTGAAACTCAAAGTCCTGATTAATTTACTAACAAACAATCAGTTATTTGGAGCTGCTTCCTGCTACATGTACTCGGTTGAGTGGCAGAAGAGAGGCCTCCCCCATGCCCACATTCTTCTCTGGCTGAGAGAAAAGATCAGGCCAGCTCAGATCGATGACGTGATCCGAGCTGAGTTTCCCGACCCTGCACAGGACCCAGAACTCTACAGTGTTGTTAAAAACCACATGGTTCATGGGCCCTGTGGTTTTCTCAACTTGCTGTCACCGTGTATGAGAGAAGGTCGGTGTAGCAAGAAGTACCCCAGAGCATTCGTGAGGGAAACCATCGCTGGAGATGATGGCTATCCTACCTACAAGCGAAGGTCTGCCGCTCAGGGCGGGTTTACTGCGACACTTAGGTACGGTGGCCGTGATATTATCGTAGACAATTCCTGGGTAGTTCCCTATTCCCCTGTCCTTTCGAGAACTTTAAAAGCCCATATTAATGTAGAGTTTTGTAGCAGCGTCCAGTCCATAAAATACATTTGCAAATATGTGAACAAAGGTAGTGACCAGGCTACCTTTGGTGTTAGGAACAATAGGGACGAGATCACGACTTATCAGAGCGGAAGATACATTAGCACCTCCGAGGCTGTGTGGCGTATTCTCTCATTTCACATCCACGAGAGATTTCCTCCAGTGATCCGCTTGGATATTCACTTGGAGAATGGCCAGAGGGTTTACTTCCAGCCTGAAAACCTTCAGGAAAGGCTGGAAAACCCTAAAAACACCACATTGATGGCCTTCTTTAAGTTGTGTACAAAGGACGCCTTTGCCAGTACACTCCTGTATGAGGAAGTTCCTTCGTACTACACTTTCAACCGACAAAGAGGAGAGTTCTGTCGTAGAAAGCAGGGCACACCCGTGGAAGGACATCCAGGAGTAAAGAAAGAGCATGTTATTGGGCGAGTTTTCACCATCCACCCCAATAACACAGAGTGTTTCCACCTTAGGATGCTATTGTACAATATCCGAGGCCCCACTTCATTCGCCAGCCTAAAGACAATTAATGGCGTGGTCCAGCCAACCTATCAGGCTGCCTGTCGAAGTCTAGACCTGTTAGAGGATGATGAGCAATGGCATCAAACTCTGACAGAGGCAGCAGTCTCTGATAGCCCCAGAAAGCTGAGAGAACTGTTTGCCATCATTTTAATTTTCTGTAGTCCCTCAGACCCTCTTGAACTCTGGCACCAATTTAAAAGAAGTCTTTGTGAGGATGTGTTTAGGGACTGGCGAAGGAGGTCTATAGACACGTCTTCCAGAGTTGGGCAAAATGTAATTTCAATTACAATTACAATTACTTGCCAATTACTGTAATTTGGAATTGCAGAAATACAATTACAATTACATGTAATTGTAATTGGTAATTGCAATTACTGTTGTGAGCTGACGAGAAGATCCCCGGGGGGCACAGAGGCAAGAGGGGTCTCCAGCTAGCGCCGCCTACCCCCACCTCTGACGGTCCGTACTCGCCGCCTACCCCCACCTCTGACGGTCCCGTACTCGCCGCGTGACCACGCCCTTTCAGCTGCTACGTCACAAGACGCATAGTAGTAGGATTCCCGTATTTACAGAGGGCTACGATGTTTCACGACTTACAGCCAATATTCAATGCCGTGAATACGAGGATCCTATTGCAGTCATCAAAAGTGACAATTTACACAAGGAGAATGCAAAGCCTTCGCGTCACAGATTTAGTTGAGACTTTACAGAGTTACAGATCTCGTTCCCCTGATTACGAATATACCCCATTATAGAGGCAACTATTCAGTAATTTTCAAGATATTTGCAAATTAAAGTTTTGTGGACGCAACATGTCAGTTTACATAGTTCACTCTTTTACTAATTGTAAGTAATGGTGTGGCGTAGCGGCAGCGAGCTGAACTGCTATGCCGTGGACTCGGGTTCGAGTCCCGTCGTGGTAACTTTTTTTATACTTTTTTTTTAGCTTTTTACATTAGAGACAGAGAGCGAGAGAGCGGGAGAGAGAGAGAGCGAGAGAGAGAGCGGGAGAGAGAGAGAGCTTATAATATATATACGATTATTAATATGTGCTGTAGAATGTTAATGTCAATACTGATTTGAACATTTTATAATAAGAATAGGAAAATAAGAAAGTTTTACGTCATGGCAATTTTCCAGCAGTATTCTGAATTTTGTGGCTACGCCGTTGAGTACCCTCACTGAGTACCCTAGGGTACGTCTGATTCCCTCTCTTCGTCACGCGACTCGAGTAGTGGGGGTGACTGCGTCAGCCAATAGAACGCTCTAGTCGAAACTGCGTGTGAGCCTAGGCGCCCCCCCTCCAAGCCAACCAATCGGGTGCGCATTCTTGCCTACGTCACCGCATTCCTGCCAGGGATCTTCTCGTCAGCTCACAACAGTACTTTCCGCTGTTTAAACAGGACAACGGTTTAGATGTACTGTTGTGAGCTGACGAGAAGATCCCTGGCAGGAATGCGGTGACGTAGGCAAGAATGCGCACCCGATTGGTTGGCTTGGAGGGGGGGCGCCCCTTTGGTTCGATACTTAAATTTTGAGGAGATGGCATGGAGTAATGAGAGAGAGGCTGGCCTCCATTGGATTGGACAGCCTCTTCTAACAGTGCTAAGCCCCTATCATAGCACTGTTCCTCAACATCATGGGAAGACGTCAGAGTTGGGCAGGAATTAATTACATGAGTAATTAATTACATCTTCAATTATAATTACATGTAATTGTAATTGTATTTCTGCAATTCCAATTCCAATTACATGTAATTGTAACTGTAATTGTTAGTAGCAGTTACAAGTAATTGTAGCCGGTAGCTGCAATTACTTGTAAGTCTTGTAACTGCTACTAACAATTACAGTTACAGTTACATGTAATTGGAATTGGAATTGCAATTACTTTCGCTCAACCAGTAATTGTAATTGCGGACCACAATTACAATTACAGTGATTCGTCAAGTACTGTTGTGAGCTGACGAGAAGATCCCTGGCAGGAATGCGGTGACGTAGGCAAGAATGCGCACCCGATTGGTTGGCTTGGAGGGGGGGCGCCTAGGCTCACACGCAGTTTCGACTAGAGCGTTCCATTGGCCGACGCAGTCACCCCCACTACTCGAGTCGCGTGACGAAGAGAGGGAATCAGACGTACCCTAGGGTACTCAGTGACTCGACGGTGCGAGCAGTTTATAAGCAGTGCAACGCAGATAACGGCTCCGCGCTTGTGATACATAAAGTGTGATAAAAAAGCTCAAAAAGTGGAAAATTTTGTGACGGGTAAGAACGTTTAATAATATTACACACTGGCTGAAAAAATTACAACAAAAAAATTAATAGTTTAAAAGCTATCAGCAACTAAAGATTCCAAGCGGCCAACGGCCGCCGGCAAATTCAAAAAAAAAACAAACAGAATCAGAAATTAAAGTACTATTATACTAAAAATAATTCACCCTCAAGGCCCACAAGGCACCAAATAACCCGAAATTCAGGAATATTACTGCTAAGCTCAAATTTCGACCGATACTAAGTAAAACAAATGAAAAAAAAAGAAAACGAAAAGTGACAGGTACAACGGTAGAGTGGACAAAGAAAACGCGACCGCGGAAGTTTTGTCCGACTCCCAAGTGAAAACGGTGAAGAAAGCGAAATTAAATAGAAAATATCTACTGCCAAAAACTTACTGGGACAGAATAAGAAACAGTAGGTCTCACTTAGAACAATAAGAACCTTGTGAAAGTGAACTGCCACTTAGGTTAGGAAACCTGTCAAAAGACACAACAGTAAATAGGAAATATGGAAGACCCCGGAGGCACAGGATCCAATATAGAAAAGATTAGGGAACTCATACAAAACTCCCTTAGCGATGAGAGCCTACATATACTCTCAGGAAGCATGACCCCCACGGAAATCAAGGAACTAATGAGCTCTACCATCCGAGAGGCAAGCGAAAAACCAACGGTGAACAAGACACAAGGAGGAAAATCAGACCCTGGAAAGAAATTTAGCACCATTCAAGAATCTGACCCAGACAGTGAAACTACGGAACTAGAGGTCTTCTCTGAAGTGGAAGAGAAGCTAAAGAAAACGGACAGGCAGAACTACAAAACACCGATACTGGCAAACATATACAACCCGACTAACAAAGGAACGGAGGCAAACCAGAACAGAGAAAAGAAAACGAACACCCCAAAAATCACTAAAGTTACAACATTACAACAACAAATGAACCTTAGAGATGAACTCGAAAGAGGAAACGTAGGGTTACAAGGAACCAACAACCAACAGAACACAGAACCAAAGGAAGGAACAGACAACAAGCACGCAAAAACGACAGAAGAGGAAGAAATCAACGACAATAAGCCAGACACAGATACCGAAACAGTAGACAGAATGCTCACCTCGGACGAGATCATTAGGAAATATGAAACAGGATCGGGGAGCCTCTACCTCAAGAAATTCCCCCGGCTTTCTAACATAACAGCCGGTACAGAGGAAGAAAGAACGTACAGGATGAGAAATTACGACGTCAATGTAAACGTCACTGAGGTAGTCAACAGCATCCACACCCTACAGAGGAACTTCTTAGCAATCGAAAGAGAGTTACAAAAATCCAAATACACAAAGAAAAGTACAAAACTACTGACAACTATAACAGTAAGTGAGATGAGAGAGACGATCAAACAAACCAACAAGCTTCTTAACACACTCGAAGCACAAGACCGTGAGGTACAAGACATCCTCGAAAATAAAAAGAAGCAAGTAAAGAGACTTCTGGACCTCTCGGCGGAAATAAGGTCAACAAAAGAAGACAAAACAGGAAAGACTAAAAGAAAGAGGGACTCCCCGACAGACGGAAGAGGAATCCATAAACAAATACGGAGAGTCCAGGAAACGGAAACAAGAGACTCAGACGCAGACAATGAAACCAATACTACGAACGATGAAGCCACCCCCGCAAAAGACAGATTCAGAACACAGACACGTAAACATAAGAGATCCACGAAAACGGAAACAACTAAAAACTCACATATGTTCATATTCGGCCAACCGAACCACAATACAGAAACGTCTTCTAAACAGGTGACAGACAAAGATACTAACGCAACTAACAGAACACCTGCAAACAACACTAACAAAATTTCGTGGGCGGACGTAGCCAGGAAGTCTGCGCCCTCCACTTCAGATGGACTAGAACAAAAGAAGGGCAAACAAATTAAGAAACTTGAGATACAGGCCTCCAAGAGAAACAATGCCATAATAATCAACACTAAAATAGGAACACCCGACGCCGAAAATAAAAAGGAAAACGGAAGAGAAAAAAATAAAACTTTCGCTGAGATCCTTACAGAACTCAAAAACAAAAAGACACTTGATCCCAAGGAAATCACTAACGTCAGGAAAACGAGAGAAGGTAATCTTCTTATAGAAATCACGGCGAACGCAAACGCAGAAAAAATCAGAGCACAAGTAGAAGCAGCCACCGATAACTTGTACCCGGTGATCAAAAAAGTACAGAACACTACAATAGAGATAGACAGTGTAGAACCCTCCATCACAGAGGACGAGATACAGAAAGAATTGTTCAAATACTTAGAGTTGAAAGGCAATACTTCAGACATAAAAATTATTAAAAAATACACAAACAACAACGGACTTCAAAAATTCATTGTCAGATTCCCTACCCCGGACAAAAAGATAGACATTGCAAGCAAAGAAAGGCTGAGATTAGGATACTCTATCGCAAAAATCAAGATCCTTCCCAACATCAACAGGTGCAACAGATGCCACTCTCTCGAGCATCAAACAACAAACTGCAACAAACCAGCTAACTATATAGTCTGCCGAAAATGCAGCGAAGAAGGCCATCTTATGGAAAAATGCACTAATGCACCTAGCTGCAGACTCTGTAAGGAAAATGGATATTCTCAAAACAAATGCCTACATGTTACAGGCTCTTTAAACTGCCCGTCTTACAAAGAGCATGTGAAAAACCTATAAGAAGCAACCCGGCTCATTCTGGAAACCATAAAATAGAGACAAAAGAAAAAAGAAATGGAAGCACAACAGGGAAAAGGAGCAGTGCTGGAACATCGATCAAATTGCTACAAATAAATCTAAATCACACCTACCGAGCGACAACAAACCTTGAGTTCAAACAATCCCATATGGAATACGACGTGATAGCGATTACCGAACCGACAATAAAAAATAGAAAATGGATATACAATAAGAAAAACACTGCAGCAGTCCAAGTCGGGTATAGATCCACGATCTGGCACTACCAAGACCGGAACATCATAGAAGACCACTGGGTAGCAGTTTACATAAGAGATACCTACTACTTTTCCACGTACATCTCACCAAACTGCAAATTCGAAGAATACAAACACATAGTAGACGAACTCTTCACACAACTCCTAAACAGGACGGACAATAACTTTGTAGTCACCGGGGACTTCAATGCCCACTCCCCGGAATGGGGTGATAAGAGACTGGACCAAAGAGGAAAATACCTGGCCCTGGCAATCCACGAAAATAACTACAAAGTAATACAAACCATAGGTACCTACACCTTCAACAGAAACGGACGAAATTCTAAAATAGACATCGCCTTCGCACCTACGGCAAACTACAAAAAATTCAATAGAGCAGAAATCCTCAAAGGAAATACAGAATCGGATCACCTTTACATCGAATACATAATGGACTCAGCAACAAATATGCCACGTAGATCTCTACTAGACCCGACAAAATGGAAGCTCACAGAAAAAAACAAGGTGAAATTACACGCTGAGCTTATAAAGAGACTAAGCCAAATCAAGACGCTAGATCACTATTACAACAAAAACGACCTAACAAGAATTTATAGTAAAATAGAACAGGAAATCACAGTTTTTCAAACAGCAATAAACGAAACCTGTAGCAAAACTCTAGTCCGATCAAAGATGTTCCAGAATAAAAAGGAAAACCACTGGTGGTGCGAAGATATAAAAAGACTAAGAAGCCTCACAAATAACACCAGAAGGAAATACTTAAAAATTCTAAAGAAAAGAAGAAATAAAGAGCACCCGGAAGTGGAAACAGCCAGGGTAAAGTACTGCAAGAACAGACTGACTCTTCAAAATAAAATCAAGAAAGCCAAGGCACAGTCCTGGGAAAAATTCATCTGCAGCTTGAAGAACAACCCATGGGGCAAACCCTATCAGATAATCAGAAACTTGATCAAAGAGAAGAAACAGGCACCAATCATCACCAAAGATGCCGCTTCAGCAACACTAGATGCACTCTTCCCTGAAGACAAGCCAGAGCTATGTCTACAAAGAAGAAATAAAGATATCATGGACCCAGAAAATCCTGATACTTCCATCGGTGTTCCAATAACATACATAACACAGCCAAACGGCGATACATACGACATGCACACACAGAAGCTAGTCGCATTCAGACCTGTCACAGTAGAGGAAATCACGAAAATAACAAACGACCTTAACAACAAAAAGGCACCCGGCAGAGACAATATGAGCGCGCCTATATGTAAATCTATAGTACACGCGAACCCACAGCTGATCACAAAAATCATGAACTCGTGCCTAAGAACAGGATACTTCCCCAATCAATGGAAGGTACAAAAAGTGATCCTAATCAAGAAGCCGAACAAACCGGACGGCGTACCAAGCAGCTACAGACCACTTGCCTTACTAAGCACCTGGGCAAAGATACTGGAGAGACTAATCAAAAACAGAATGGAAGAACACTTGGAGACTAATCCGCTGCACAAAAACCAATTTGGCTTCCGTAAGAACAGAGGCACGATTCATGCCATCTCTGCAGCAACAAACTTCCGTGACGCTGCCACAAAGAAAGCACACTACACAGCGATCGTAACATTGGACGTCAGGAATGCGTTCAACTCGGTGACATGGAAGGCCATTAGAGATGCAATAACAACGAGAGGTTTCCCTGCAAACCTACAGAAAATCTTATTCAATTATCTGTCAAATAGATCGCTGATTTACGAACCACAAAACAAATCTTACACGATTAAAAGAGAGATTCACCGCGGAGTGCCTCAGGGAGCTATAATAGCACCGCCGATGTGGAACATCGCATACGACGACATATACAAACTGGAAATACCCAAAACCGTCAACATCATCACCTACGCAGACGACGCAGCACTATTGGTTTCCAGTAGAAATCTAGAAAAAATGAAAAACGATATCAAAACGACAATAGATACAATAGAAAGATGGATGGGCACCAAAGGACTAGTGCTAGCAAAGGAAAAGACGGAGATGACCCTACTAAATAGAAAGAGAATAGACTCACCGTTTGAAATCAAACTCAGAGAGGACGTAATCATTACACCAGCAGAGAGTATCAGATACCTTGGAATCTACCTCGAAAAAAATAATAGGTACTTCACGCAAGTTGAGAAGAGCACGGCTAAGGCAACAAACGCTGCAAACTACCTAGCACGTCTGACACCGAACATAGGAGGTCCAGGAGCACCGGCTCGATACTTGTACTATTACGTGTTCGAATCCATAGTAATGTACTCCGCAACTACATGGGCCATGGCCATTGAGGTTAGAAGGAACTGCAGACTCCTACAACAATCGCAAAAACTGGCTTTAGTAAGAGTGGTGCGAGCGTATAGGACCACCCCTCTAATATACCTGAATATACTTACTGGAATCCCGAACATAATAGAGACAATCAAAGAGAGACACAAGCTCGCAACATGGGAACTTCAATTCCTAGAGGGATCAGAACCGCCGAACACCCACCTTCAGTCAAGAATACCAGGTCCAGCTCTGAGAACTCGAAGAAACATCAGAAGGAGGATAGTAGAACACCAAATTGTTTCAAACAACGAACGCAACAATCAACCAAACACACCACGGACAACCAACGAGGGAACACCGCAAAGAAATACAACACCGACAACAGTAATCTTACAAGACCGCCAGGATCAATTAAAAGGAGAAAGGAAAAGACAGAGAGAAAGAGAAAGATTAAATACTCTCAGAAACCTACAGGAGAAATGGGATAAAGAATTCTCATCTAAGCTCCTCTATGAGTGGATTCCGGACATGGGAAAATGGCTCTCCGTCCAGCGTCAAAATATCAACCACTACACGATACAACTCCTCACAGGACATGGAATCTTTGCAAGCTACCTGCATAAAATAAACCGATGCGCTACGGA
Source organism: Lasioglossum baleicum (assembly GCF_051020765.1). Classification (NCBI taxonomy): domain Eukaryota; kingdom Metazoa; phylum Arthropoda; class Insecta; order Hymenoptera; family Halictidae; genus Lasioglossum; species Lasioglossum baleicum. Next base: position 1,712,817 of record NC_134940.1, on the reverse strand, counting down.
CAAATGCTGGTTCGAATGCGACGCACAGGATACACCAAGACACACACTAACAGAATGTCCCAGATGGAAAGCGGAAAGAGAGGAATTCTGCAAAAAGCATGATATTACCCACCCGTACGACATCAAAAAATTCTCTGATGTTATCCACAAATCCGACGAAGCCTGGAAGGAATTCCAAAACCTATGCAGCTACATTATGAAGGATAAACAACAAACAGAAAATGACAGACAGAGAGAAGAACGCAGGAAAAGATTCGAGGAACTAAACAGCAGACACAGTAACCACACTAGCAATAACACTGCAACAGGACCGACAGGAACCAACAAAACCGGAACTCCTCGCCAAATACGAAACGCTGACCAACAATCTCAGAACACACAAACAGGCAAACAAATTGCAACAACCAAAACACGTGCGAACAGACGTCAAAGAAGTACAAGATGACGCCACCACCAACATAAACGACAACATGGTAGCCGTAAAACCGCAAACCAATCAAAACGAAGTAAACATAGATCTTACAGACACCAGAGGGCAAAACGCTAATGCAAAATAGAAACGTCAATATTAAAAGTAAACAGAACATAGTAGAAGGATAACCAACTACAACGAACACATCGCACACGGAATAAGCACTGAAAATATAGATGATAGATATCCAATTCGGAAGGAAAACCGAAACGGCTATAGAACGCCAGATAACACAGACTAAATGGACTACAGAAAGGATACAAGAAGGGGAAACCGGTGGTACACGTAATACAAAACACAATAAAGATAATAGTCACTAACCACGCAACAAACACACGGAAACGAACGCAACAACCAAATAGGACCACAGGATACGAAGAAAGAAGAGATAGGATACGAAGAAAGAAGAGATAGCGACGCATAAGAAGAAGAAGACGACGTAGAGTCGACCCATAAGAAGTTAAAGATGACGTAGAGTCACCACAGAAGAAGAAGAAGACACAGAATCGGACAACAACAATGGAGGAACCCCAGGTCAGGCTGAAGTAAAATCTTCGGATAGTTCCGGTCGGACCTTCCCAATGGTAAGTGGAGGATCTCCAGTGTAGGGTGAGTGTTAGTGGGTATACCCCGTGACACTGTGTATCGCACTACCCCGCACAGCGTCACCCAGGGCATTGCACGTGCTCCTTGACATTTTCAAGGTCACAGCTGAGGGAGTCCCACACACCCCGGGGTTGCGATGATCCCGGGGCATGTACATAAAGTATTAAACACCCTATACTATAAACAATAAAAAAAAAAAAAAAAAAAAAAAAAAAAAAGGGTACTCAGTGAGGGTACTCAACGGCGTAGGCACAAAATTCAGAATACTGCTGAAAAATTGTCATGACGTAAAACTTTCTTATTTTCCTATTCTTATTATAAAATGTTCAAATCAGTATTGACATTAACATTCTACAGCACATATTAATAATCGTATATATATATTATAAGCTCTCTCTCTCCCGCTCTCTCTCTCTCTCCCGCTCTCTCTCGCTCTCTCTCTCTCCCGCTCTCTCTCGCTCTCTCTCTCTCCCGCTCTCTCTCTCCCGCTCTCTCGCTCTCTGTCTCTAATGTAAAAAGCTAAAAAAAAAGTATAAAAAAAGTTACCACGACGGGACTCGAACCCGAGTCCACGGCATAGCAGTTCAGCTCGCTGCCGCTACGCCACACCATTACTTACAATTAGTAAAAGAGTGAACTATGTAAACTGATATGTTGCGTCCACAAAACTTTAATTTGCAAATATCTTGAAAATTACTGAATAGTTGCCTCTATAATGGGGTATATTCGTAATCAGGGGAACGAGATCTGTAACTCTGTAAAGTCTCAACTAAATCTGTGACGCGAAGGCTTTGCATTCTCCTTGTGTAAATTGTCACTTTTGATGACTGCAATAGGATCCTCGTATTCACGGCATTGAATATTGGTTGTAAGTCGTGAAACATCGTAGCCCTCTGTAAATACGGGAATCCTACTACTATGCGTCGTGTGACGTAGCAGCTGAAAGGGCGTGGTCACGCGGCGAGTACGGGACCGTCAGAGGTGGGGGTAGGCGGCGAGTACGGACCGTCAGAGGTGGGGGTAGGCGGCGCTAGCTGGAGACCCCTCTTGCCTCTGTGCCCCCCCGGGGATCTTCTCGTCAGCTCACAACAGTATACATTCGGCAATAACATATTCGTCCGTACCTCGTACGATCGAGACAAAGAACTTCACGGTTCACCGAATCCCTATGGTCCGCGCTCTCATTATAAATAAGACGAAATCGCGCGAATCGCTCTCTTCCAGTTTCGGAATTCCTACCATTCAGTTCTATTGCGTCTTCAATTGAGTTCAGTTCAATCATTTTCTCGCGTTTTCGGACTCTGTTTCATTTACGGATTATTCACGGGATACAGGTCGTATTGCACCTTACCATTTCTACTATTTCATCATATTCACATATTATTTGGTCCCAAATTGTTAATCGAGTTTGCTCGTAGATTATTGTCACATATTTACAGATATTATTCGTGGCTATTCTGTTGCACGAGGTTACTCTTACATCATTACGATTATTGTGTTCATACGAGCTCGCTCGCATTATCTTTCATATTACAATTGCTATTTCTGCGCTATTTCGTTCATACGAGCTCGCTCGCATTATCTTTCATATTACAATTGCTATTTCTGCGCTATTGTGTTCATACGAGCTCGCTCGCATCATCTTTCATATTACAATTCTTATTTTTGTGCTATTTTGTTTGTACGAGCTCGCTCGCATTATCTTTCATATTATAATTCTTAATTTTGTGCTATTCTGTTGTACGAGCTTGCTCGCACTATAATTCGAGCTCGTAATTCTTATTTTTGGTGCCATTTTGCTTTGTACGAGCTCGCTCGCAAATCACTACTCTGTATCTATTCGGGTTCATTATACCTTGTTTGTTTAAACCCATTATTTCGCAGCTTTATTCAGCAACACCTTGCTCCTCGCTATCTCCCATGCCCCGTCGCGCCGGTAGAAGCTACCAAATCGGTAAATTGGTGCGACAGCTCCGCGCCGAAGGAAGAGGCACCGTTTATAACCCGTATTTGGGAATCGCCAAACGGCCCAGGATCATTCGCGACGTCCCCTTTCTCCGTCGGGTGATAATAGTGAACCGTCGAAAGATCGCGATACCCCCGCGACGCGAAGGGACCGCTGACCGCGCTGAAACGCCTCCGCGCCGCGAAGAAACGACCGTCGGACGGCCAGATTCCGCGCCTCCTCTCCCGTGGAGGTTGATACCGATCCGATTCCTTCCGAGTCTCCCTCCACTAGAGGAAATCAGTATCGAGGACCCGCGTTACGAACGTTACGTCGTCCGCAGAATACTCACCCTAAGGTGGTATTATTCAAGTGTCATCCCAGTGACTGAGTGGAGTGATCGCGGGTGTGTGCGTGTGTGCGTGTGCGTCTTCGGGTTGTTCAATCCCGATCGGTCCGCCGATCGATTCCTCACATTCCTCATATTCCGTACATTCGTTCCTCTAACCCTGAATCGGTGTTTCAATCGTATACGTCTGAGCCCAGAGGGTGCTTGGTACCGAGAGAACATCTATTCCCTTCGATCGAAAATCCTGTCACGAATCGAACAACCCACGCGTTCGGACGAGTAACACACACGCCCACATAGTGACACTCCGATCGCAGGGAGCTGTTACTGTCATCGCGCAGTTCGTCGCTCCTTCGCGGCATTCACGCCGGACGACGTCCGTCCCGTTTACATTCATTTCCCTCTTCGCCCCCTTTAGCAACAGACACCGGTATCGGGTCCCAGATCAGACGTGGACGTTACGCGCCACGTGGATCTAAGATCGTCTCATTAAATTACTCGGTTACGTCCCCGTCCGGCCCGCTCCATTCCGTCGGACCGTTCCCGACCCGCGACGTAACACATCAAATACATCGTAACCTCCGTACGACTCATTTCTGGAAATTCTAAAAGTTGATATTTAAACTTAAATTGCGGCCAAAGTGGTTCGAAGTAGGCCGAGATTTTTTACACGAAGTTAGTTTAATATTACATCTTGTCAAAACTGACAAACTGAAGCTGATTGTTACGGATAGAGAATATATTCCGTTCGTTTCTCACAGGAATCTCTTCCAGATCGTCTCTGGCGGGAATCTATTCATTGTAGGGGTATATAAACCCTTAGATTCTCACTCTCGCGGGTTAGTACTGCAGTAGACACGTATCGCGTCACGTCGTGCTGCATTTCGGAAAGTTAACTTCTAACGAGATCGGGCTAAAGTACCTTTCGGATCAAAGTCTAACATTATAGATTCCGTTTGTTCGGTTTATAGTCTATTGGTCAGTGTTGAAGTTGTTTCCGAGTCCCCCGCATTGCCAGTGCGTGAAAACCGAGCACCGTAGTTTAGGTAAATTCTTTCTTTCACATTTCATATCTTTTTCTCTCATTTCCAATCGCGACACATACACACTTGTACTACAGACTTTTATAAGTAGAATATATTTGTGTTATTGGTAATTAGAGCAAGTTCATTGAACCTATAATTATCGTCCAAAATCCTTATATAGTAATTGAACGTTCCCACACGATACAACCTTACCGCTCGGGTTGTATCATTTAGATTATATTAGTTACGAGGTCTACTAACTATCCTAGCGACTCCCTGATTTCGCATCAGGTTCGTTCGCGCCTTACCAATTATCAAATAGAGATTTTTCCTACCTAGTGGCTCCCCGATTTCGCATTGGGTTCGTCCACGAAAACTATACCATCCTAGCGACTCCCTGATTTCGCATCAGGTTCGTCCGCATCCTAACAGCTCCCTGATTTCGCATCAGGTTCGTCTGTGCTTTTATCCAACCTCCCAGCGGCTCTCCAATCTCGCATTGGGTTCGTCCGCGCTGTTCTACAACCTCCTAGCAGCTCCCCGGTTTCGCATCGGGTTCGTCTGCGCGTCATTTCCTAGTGACTCCCCAATCTCGCATTGGGTTCGTTCACGAAGTTTCACCTTCCCAGCAGCTCCCTGATTTCGAATCAGGTTCGTCTGCGTCTGATTCTATTCCTAGAGGCTCCCTGATTTCGCGTCAGGTTCGTCCTCACTGTCTACATTCCTAGCGGCTCCCCAATTTCGCATTGGGTTCGTCCGCGTACCTTAACTAACAAATTGATACCATTTTCCTGGGTTTATAACCCTTCGCCGGCCACTCGTGCTACTCGCGGCCCTGGCTCGTAACATGATTAACACTTTTAAGATTTGCTTGCATAAATAAAAAATGAGCGCAACGCAAAGAGGCTTCCGATTAATCCATATTAGTTAATGTTGAACAACTTTATCGCAAAATTATTTTTGCCAGTTAATACAATAGTTTAAGGCATGTGTAACAGCCACTATAAATTGTAGACCCCTAAGTATTTAATTATAGGTGCAATAATTAGATAATGAAGTGAATTCCCAAGAGAGAAAAAAGGTTATTTACTATGCCTCCGTTAAATTCTTTTTTGAAATCGGACTCTGGCACATTGTGCACTCGCTATATGGTAAATACATAAAACAATCTTCTTTTCTTAAAAGTCGAAAATTTGTAAAAACGATTTTATGCCGCCTCGGCACCACTGTGTTGCGTCCCATCAATCATACACTGCATAAATTATGCAATGGGCTTATATTATACCATCGACGAGGACCACAGGTGGCAGAACTTGCGTAGAGAGGTGCGAACATAATTTGTTCAATTTCTTGCAACATGGGAAGCTTTCGCATACGTTTTGTTCTGGGGCTGATCGCTCTTTCACTGGGACGTAAGTATCTTGAAAAGGGTCTAGCCGGATAAGCATGGGCCAGCGGCCCCCGCTCCGATTTTCCTGATTCCTGTCTTAAAACGTCGCTTTATGTCTAAAAAAACATTGTGTAAAATTTCAAATGTCTACCCCTACCGATAGGGGTGATATTGAGGTAAACTCCCCCGCACTTAATTGCAATTTGCTCTAAAACGAGAAAAGATATCGACATGGGATAAACGGCAAACAAAAGATATAGATACACTCTATGTTTCAGATTTTTTTCAGAATTTATTGCTAATTATTTATAGTTGAAAATAATTAATTAATTTTTTGGGAATTTTTTTCACTGTCTTCCCCTGGGTTGACATCTACCAAAAAATTCTAAAATATTGCTATGATTTTAACCTATTTTGTAAAAAAATTTCAAAAGTGTCCGTTTGGTGGAACAGTGTCAAAAAAAATAAAGTATGCCGACGAACGCTCGGTTTGATCAGTAACGGCGCAGCGGCCGAGTCCCCTTGCGGTGGCTAGTGACGGGAACGAACGAGAAGTCGGCGCGTGTACGGGAAAGCTGATACATGTAAAAATGCGACTAAATCTTCTAATATATGATTACAGTTGGAAGTCTAAACAATTATATTTTAGGAAATAGCTTACATTGAAGAAGAAAAATACGTGTAAAGCTAGTTTGTTGCTGTCAAGTAACAGAAAGAAGAAGCTTCTCACAAGTATGTTGTATGGTCACGGTGTTAGAGGCTCTGCTCGATGCTACGGAGGGCTCGAGTTCGAATCCTCCCTCAACTCAACTTTCTCTTCTTGTTTTTTTTCTTTTTTTAATATGTATTTATAAACTAAACGATTTTTATTGTTTGCGCTCCAATATTCTATATGATAAAATTACAAACACAATTATTAATTTGTAATTATCATATAGATTAAAATGTTTTACATGTTTCTAATTTTGCGGAAATATAAATCTAGTTTTTATTATTTACGCCCATATAATGGATTTATTTTTTTTCTTTTTACTCCTCATTACTTTACTATAATGCAATATGCTCCTTTGTATTTCTGCGCTCAAATTCTGAACACTGTGAAATAATAATATCTTGCGCGTACCAAGACCGCGAAGGGATGATTGCGTAACAATAATAATTTTTTCTTTTATTATTGCAATTCATCCGATGACTGGAACCGCACTCATTCTGATCGTGTTTGACCAAACGAATGAGCGTGTGGCCAGATAACATTGTAACGTCGACTAGCGATCAAGAAATATGCCGACTTTGCGGCATGTTCAAAGGCGGCTTGTCGCGAAATGCGCGAAACGCGAAACGCGTGAACTCATTCGACTGTTACGTTACCAGTATTGTTCGAAGACCAGGAGAGCTAACTGTTCTGTCATACGAAGTATGACATGTAAAACATTTTAATCTATATGATAATTACAAATTAATAATTATGTTTGTAATTTTATCATATAGAATATTGAAGCGCAAACAATAAAAATCGTTTAGTTTATAAATACATATAAAAAAAAGAAAAAAAAACAAGAAGAGAAAGTTGAGGGAGGATTCGAACTCGAGCCCTCCGTAGCATCGAGCAGAGCCTCTAGCACCGTGACCATACAACATACTTGTGAGAAACTTCTTCTTTCTGTTACTTGACAGCAACAAACTAGCTTTACACGTATTTTTCTTATTCAATGTAAGCTATTTCCTAAAATATAATTGTTTAGACTTCCAACTGTAATCATATATTAGAAGATTTAGTCGCATTTTTACATGTATCAGCTTTCCCGTACACGCGCCGACTTCTCGTTCGTTCCCGTCACTAGCCACCGCAAGGCAGAGTTGGGCGTTATTCGATTGAAATTTCATTCGAATAACCAGCGAATAAAAATTACGAATAAATTTTTATTCGCTGGGTTATTCGACTAAATTTTTATTCGAATAATTTTTTATTCGACTAAATTTTTATTCGAATGAATTTTTAGTCGAATAACCCAGCGAATAAAAATTTATTCGTAAAAACCCAGCGAATAAAAATTTATTCGAACAACCCAGCGAATAAAGATTTATTCAAATAAGCCAGCGAATAAAAATTTATTCGAATAGCATAGCTCAGCGAATAATGGTGTCGAATGACATCGCGTCACCGACATCGCACGCGGCACGCGGCACTCGGCTTGGCAGTCGGCACCAGCGACGTGTATGTGTATCGTGGCAACAAAGTATGTGTAAAGATAACGAAGGTCCCAGTCCCGGACCTAGGATCGGTCACCACTACTAACCTAACCACTAACCACTACTATTTAGGCGTCAAGCGTTATTTGGAATAATTTATTACTGAATAATTGTTTACCGAATGAAATCATTATTATATTCACAAATAAATCCTCATATTTTATTTATTATTTTTTATTTGTTATTCGAAATAAAATATGCTTAAAATCTTGGGACGGTTGCCATTAGGCAAATCTAGGCAGTTGCTAAGTTAAAATTAATTACAATATGTCGCAGTAAATCGAAAATAACTCAATAAAAAAAACATAAAAAACAAAGTTATCGCAATTGAAAAAAAAATCTTTTCTAATAATTAGAAAAAAATTTTTTTTTAATAATTAGAAATAATTTTTTTTTATATACCAATCGATTCGTCTTTGCATTTTATTTCAAAAAGTATTAAGGTACTTTACTCGAATATTGCATAGTTTAAGATTTATGACTTTTTTCCCGAATTACCATATACTCGACACACTGTGTGCTTGTGTGAAAAAGAATCACTGTTATTTAGTTATATCAATCGTCAACATCAATCCATAGCTCGTCTCGGCCTCAGCCTCGAGGTGTCGGGTGTCGATTGTCGATTGTCGATTGTCGCCGGCGCCGCGCCGGCTGCGCGCTGCGCATATTCTCCGGCCTTTATTCTTATTCGCTGCCGTCATTTAGAATAACCAATAACGAATAAAAGTCCCGGGATTCATTCGTGACTAACGAATAACGAATAAAGCGTTATTCGTTAGCTACGAATAATTTCCAGCGAATAAAATCGTTATTCGTTATTCTCGAATAAATCCTGGGATTTATTCGTTATTCTTTATTCGTTAGTCGAAATAAATTTTGCCCAACACTGGCCGCCGCGCCGTTACTGATCAAACCGAGCGTTCGCCGGCATACTTTATTTTTTTTGACACTGTTCCACCAAACGAACACTTTTGAATTTTTTTTACAAAATAGGTTAAGATCATAGCAATATTTTAGAATTTTTTGGTAGGTGTCAACCCAGGGGAAGATAGTGAAAAAAATTCCCAAAAAATTAATTAATTATTTTCAACTATAAATAATTAGCAAAAAATTCTGAAAAAATCTGAAATATAGAGTGTATCTATATCTTTTGTTTGCCGTTTATCCCATGTCGATATCTTTTCTCGTTTTAGAGCAAATTGCAATTAAGTGCGGGGGAGTTTACCTCAATATCACTCCTATCGGTAGGGGTAGACATTTGAAATTTTACACAATGTTTTTTTAGACATAAAGCGACGTTTTAAGACAGGAATCAAGAAAATCGGAGCGGGGGCCGCTGGCCCATGCTTATCCGGCTAGACCCTTTACTATTTTATTCATTTCGCGGTTAATTTATTTATAATTTATTAAAACTTTTGTTCTTCGATTTGTAATAAATGTGTAATCTCTTATGAACAAGTCAATGTTACACAGCGAATAGATAATATAAATAAATAAGTAAAAAAATAATTTTCCCCGGACGGGAATCGAACCCTAGTAAGTCTAGTACATTGCCACTACACCAGGATATTATTCGTTGTACACTTTCTCCACAATAGCATATTTATACTAATGTTTATGAAAAAACTTTGTTTATGAATATCTCAACAATTATTGAGTGGTTGCCCCTATAATGGTATATATTCGTAAAAGGGAGATCGAGATCTATAAGTTGTGACGTTGCAACGTTTGCGACGTCCCTTCTCCGTTAATTCCGCGCATATTTTCGAGAGCGATAAAGGACCGGACCGCCCTCTAACGGGACACGTACCGAGACAGGATTCGAGAGCGCTCCTTTAAGAGATCCCGATATTATCGAGGACCTCCTAATGACATCTGTCGCGCGTGCCGAGAACGGCAAGTTTCTGGGCCGTATATGGAACGCGCAGAAGGAACCACCGACCGTCCGAATTGTCACGGGAAATGAACAATCGCCCCAAGGCCAGGAAGCGCCCGACGGAAAAGCGAATGGCCGTTCCGAGATATTAGAGCTTGGTGCGAGGACACTCGGCAAGCAAACCGGAGGCGCCGCCAGGACAGCAGCTTGCGAACATCTCGTCCGATACGGACCGACGGAACACCCTGACGTCGCACAGTGGTCCCTTTCAGCGATTTAGCTGGCCAAAAGTCGATTTCAAAAATTTACCTAAAGTGTGAAATTTTTGGTGCTTGCTGTAGTTTAATATATGGGGGACAATCTACTAACATTTTTTTTATCATTCAGGCACCCATGAAGTGCTGTACTTCATCGAAAGTTAAAGATTTTCGTAGTACGTGTCTTGCTGCTAAAATTCGATGAGACAGTTTTTATATGTTTCAAATAAGTTGTTCACATTTCTTTCCAGTATAAAAGTTTTGCAAGTAAGCATGGACTATACTTTCAACAATTTTGTATCTTTTTATTGCATATCTTATGGTAATTATTTACACTTCAACACGATTAGTACGTAAATAAGATTTGTTAGGATTGTAACACTTTATGAGTAATTACGTTGTATATCAGGTTGCGTCCGAGAATTTTTTTAAGAGCGGTTGTAATTGTCAAAGGTTTGGGCTTACAGCAAAACAAAAAAAAGTTGCACGAGTCTGCACCTTTTTTTTTACAGCATTTTGTTTATCGCGCCAAGCGGTCCTTGCGTTTCGGGCGCGCACGCTTTCCAGACGTAAACACTTGAGATGAAATGATGTTTTTAAAATACTTAAACAAATACAAAATGATACTATATGTGATTTGAAAACGTTGCGGGATCATTAAACATTATAAATAATTTTGGCCAGCTAAATCCAATGAAAAGTTTCGGTTCGGAAGCTTTTCGGTGCAAATCCCCAATCGTCACCACGATGTTTTGAACATTTCGGATAATCTGGCAAGAAAATGTTTCGAACAAAAGTTAATCGATACTCGGTCATCTATAAATTTCAATAAAAAAATTTGACAAAAATTTTTTTTTAAATAAAAAATATGATCATGTTAATTTTTTAAATGCTACTAAATATTGTTTATTTCATATTGTTGTAGCTGATGTCAAGACGAATCCAATGACCTACTTAACTACGGCTTTAAATCTTAAAATAATGCTAGAATAATTTTGTCCAGCTAAATGGCCCGTTTAGACCACTGTGCGTCGTCTCGCCCCATCAAGGGAGAGCTGCCCCGGGGTTGGTGCCCTCGTAGCCAGGAAGAGGAAGCCCCTCCGCTGGTCAAGTCGAGCGATAGGCTCCTTGACCAATTTCGTGATTGCCCGGGGCCCTAGGGCGCGAAGAGGGTACGCTCCTGTGCCGTCGAGTCACGCCGTGGAAACACGCCATAGGCAATTCGGAAAAGCGGTCGAGTGGGGGGAACCGCGTTCGATCCGCTGGGCGGCCGAAAATCGATGGATCACTGTCGCGCTGGCTATCGTAGACCGCACACGTGTCTGCCCTTGAAAACGCGTTGCGAATCACAAAGTAATACTTGCGCCGCGAGAGATTGCGTGTCCTGTTGAGGGTTTCCGTGCGCCTAGGACTACGTCCACCCGAGCCCAGGCTTGCTGTACGCTCTATCGGGAGCCGGTCAAGTGAATCGGAACGACAAACAGCACGAGAAACGGTAAGTCGCACTTGTGATCCATTCGGTATTTTCGTTGCGCGCCGGCTCGACCTTCGTCGTGCGAGGACGAACGCTTCCCGTTCCGTCTTCGATAATTCGCTCGCATTCCTCTCGGGATGCTTTCAGATTGTTCGGGAATATTTCGAGAGAGTTTTCCTCTGTAACTTGCGTGCGAAAGAGTGTCTTACGAGGAGTCGCGTTCGTGAGAGTAATTCAATTCGATATCTTTGCGTTTCTCGAATCCTGTGTCTCCGGTCGAAGCGCGTATTCTGTCCGTCGGCGTTCGATCGCGTAATCGATAACGTACGCGTCGGGGCGATTCACGTGCGGAAGTCATCGCGGCAGTCTCGCAGTTCGCCGGTCATCTGCGCCTCGCGTTTCCGAAGTTAGTTGCGAACGAAACGACGGTCATTGCCAGCTGTATCGTTGCGAGCGAAATCGGTAGGACAACCGCGCGGCGAACGACCATCTTTTCGCTATCTTGTACGAAGAGCGCGGGCTCTCGGGTCTCGGCCACGTGGCCGCTAATTTTGTAAACCAACGACTGCTGCAATAAATAGCTCGAGACCATATCGTAGTCGGATTATTCGATTCCCTGTGAGATCCGTCCTGCCGAGAGGGCTGTCCTAGTCATCCCGTGTTCGAACCATCTGGCCCAGTCGCGACGTCATTTTCGATCCGCGTATCTCGAAGATTCGGCTCTCGACCTCGGCTTCTCCGAGCTCGAGCAGTGCTTTGCGTTTCGTGTGGCATCCTTGCGGTGCCTGGCGCCCGAACCTTTAGCTTTCGTGAGGAAATCGTCGAATCTTCGAGTCTCGTATTGTCTCGGGCGGACCGCGTGCACTCGGCTCGCACGCGGCCTGGTCTCAGCGCCTGTAAGGCCCGAAGGTAACCGGCTTCCGCGGGTCAAACCGCTCGTCGGAAAAAGGTTAACGTGACAAAGTATACAAAATCTCAACTAAATTGGTGACCCGAAGGCCTTGCACTCTCCTTGTAAGTTGAATGCATTGGTTGAGAAACCTTCTAATTGTGCTAAAATATGCCACATGTTGGCTACGGACTGGTCTATTAAAGAAATGGCAATGGGTCGATGCAAAGAAATATGAACAAAAATTTAATAACTTCCCACATTGACGATCAAAGACAAACTAACTCCTTAGAGCACGTCAAAACAGACAGCGGTAATTATTTACAAAAGCACCACCCTCTCCGATTTTGATGAAATTTATATATGTTATAGATATGGACATTTTGAACAACTTTTTCCTTTTCCAATATAGGGGGGTCGCTTTTAGTTTTCGAGATATTTGCAAAAAACTATCGCGAATACTGTATTGAATTTTTCGTATTCCTGAACGCTCCGCTGCAACGTAGACTGTTTCGGTGCGGCGTTTGTTTACATTTTGACGCTGTAGAGCAGGCATGCACAGGTGGACAATTTGGGAGTAGAAGCAATCGACCCTGCTCCTGAGCAGGGGTCGGAGCAGTGACCTTGCTTGGACGTATGGAAGGGGAACCCACCAATTGTAAACGGAGCACGAGAGAAGACGAGAAGAAGAGCGTATGAGAGTGGGGGCGGCGTCTACGTTGTTGTAGTCTGACCACTCCGGCGCGCTCTGCACTTCCCCACGCCCCTCCCACTCGTCTTCTCTCGTGCTTTGTTTACAAGTCACGCTTAGTGGGTTCCCCTTCCATACGTCCGATCTGCTCTGAGAGCATACGGGGAGCAACTTGGGAGCACGGGAGCTGCTCTGAGAGCAAAGAGCTGTGCATGCCTGCTGTAGAGCGTCTGGATATTCGTATGCGTGGTTGGGCCGGCCTGACGGCCGGCCCCCACCACCTAACCCTAACTAATTCTGATAGCATAATCTTTTCATTCTGTTCCGGCTGAGTCGGTACGCTCGATCTCGCCAGCGCGCTACTTTCATGTATAGGAGTTTAAATTCAAACACCTTAGCGATGACCGTTAGCGCTCGAGAAGATCGCGAGCAGCGGAGAAAAACAATGCGAGCGTCGCGAAGTCTCCGTTGCCCGTGAGAGAGCGAAGTCGAACAGAAGCGTTTAGAACCGCGAATCGAAAACACACGTACGACAAGCAGAGTATCGCGCCGAGCGAATCGAGAAAGCAAACGGTCTAGGACCAAGGAGCCCGTGTTCCTACTGTTAGCTAATAAAGACGAAGTGTTTATTTAAAACGAGGTTCTCGCGTTGTTCAATCCAACCTGGACTAATTCCTTCCTCACGTGAACCGGCGATAAAATAAATATTTAGAGTGTTCCGATAAGATCGAAGGGATCGCGAACATTTTATGGTCCTTCGAGCCGGATCTTTATAATATCGTGAGGAGAACAATTGCCGAGGACAGTGCTGTGCAATCGGATCACTCCGATTGACCAAAAGACATTAACAATCTCTTCTAGTAAGTACGGTTAGTGAGTTCAAACCCACTCGGGAAACCGTTAAAGCAAAACCAGTGCGCCAGTTTAAAATTAGCCATGGATGACCTCCAACGTGTTATCGTCGAGCAAGAAAGGACGATCACTCAAATTGAACGCGCCTTGCCCAATTTGAAAAAAGTGGGAGTTCAAAACTATACTACTGCAAAGGTTAAAAACCGAATGAAGGCCCTGGACGTACTCTGGGACAGGTGTCAACAACTGGACACACAACTACACCAGGAATCCACCGAGGCTGACCGCATAGACCTGAACTACTTCGCGACTGATGCCTTCTCCAAACCGGAGGACGTGTATCTGACGACTACCGACTACATGTCCGAGATTCTCCACACACTGACCAACCACCCATCCACCCACACAGCCGGAGACGATTCCAAGGACCACACTAAGGGCGTCACAGGTCGTAAGACAAAATTGTCACGTATCGATGTACCGACATTCTCGGGTGTTCGTATTGAGTGGGAGGATTTTCGCGACATGTTCCAATCAATGGTCATAAACGATGAAACGTTAACGAATGTCGAACGTCTTCATTATCTTAAAGCCAGTTTAACAGGCGCCGCGCTTAAGTTATTGAGTAATATTAGAATCACGGAATCGAATTTCACCCACGCATGGAAGAAACTCAACGATGAGTTCGAGAACACGCGACTACTCATAACGACTCATCTAAGCGCGATTGCGGACACACCGGTAATGAAATACGAAACTGCAGACGGACTCCGTGCGTTGCGCGATACGGCGGACTCGTCAATCACCGCCCTCAAAAATCTCGGCCGTCCGGTAGATAATTGGGACGATTGGCTGGTCCATACTCTTAGCCAAAAACTAGCTCCGCGAACGCGTCACGAATGGAACCTCAAACTCGGAGAATCCTATGACCCTCCGACGTGGGAGCAGTTCATTGCGTTCATTAATACGCGAATGCGTGGTCTAGATGGACCCTCCACAGGCACCTCCAATGCGTCTCGAACCGTTGCGAAAACGCATATAGCGACCGTACAACCCAATAGTGCGACCACGAATAAATGTCCGCATTGTTCCGGGAGTCACCCCCTCTATCGTTGTGACGAATATAACCGTGCCGATCTACAACGCCGCCTCGTTATCGTAAAACGATTGAAATGTTGCGTGAACTGCCTACGTAAAGGGCACTGCTTGAACGAGTGCCGCAGTCAATCAAGATGCTACAAATGTAGTCAAGCGCATCATACGTCGTTACATCGCGATACCGACAGCTCGATGGCGGGCCGTAACCCTCAAACGAAAATCAGCACTCCCGCGAGTGCCTCCGCCAATCGTACGACAGCGAACGGTTCCGAGAACGCCATATCGAATTCAAACGACTGCGGAATCGACTTTGCCAACGAGACGTCATTAGTACACACAGTACTTCAAACCCAAACACGCGCCCAATCGGTTATTCTTGCGACAGCACGTGTCATCCTTCGCACGGTAGAAGGCCGCATGATACAAACAAAGGCCTTACTCGATCAAGGTTCCACATACAGTTTCATATCCGAAACACTAGCACAGACGTTACGCACTCGGAGGCAAAAAACAAGCCTAACCGTCAACTGTTTTGGCGACACATATAGCGGGAAATCCAAGTCATTCCTCAATCTTGGGATTGAACCGGTACATGGGAAGGGACCGTCCCTCCCAATTAACGTGTACGTATTTCAACGGATAACTTCATATGCTGCAACAAAGACACGCCCGGTCGCGTCTTGGCCACACTTACAAGGGCTGGAGCTCGCGGATCCTGAACCCTTCGACAACTGTCCGATACATTTACTTATTGGCGCAGATCTCTATGGTGCGATTCTCCTTAATGACCTTCGCCAAGGCCCCTTCGGCAGTCCGACTGCACAACTAACGATATTCGGCTGGATACTTTCCGGACCCTCTACCGGTGGGGAGTCAGCTGAGCATTTTAACGTCGCGTCCATTCATATGGTCAACGCGGAAGCCGACGAGTTACTAAAACGGTTTTGGGGAACCGAAGAAGTAGTCGTGAAACCGCATCTTACCGAAGATGAGAAACAATGCGAAAGACATTTTAGAGAGACGCACCAGCGGGACGAAGCGGGACGTTATGTGGTACGCCTTCCCTTTAAAACGTTCCCCCCGCCGATCGGGGAGTCATTGACAATTGCGACGCGTCAATACACACGACTCGAGCGACGCTTGGAGCGAGATACAGGACATGCGCAAGCATATCACGATTTTTTAGCGAAATATCGAGAGCTCGGACATATGGAGTTTGTTCCGTTAAATGAGCAGTCTAACGTCCCAGCAGTATACCTTCCACACCATCCCGTGATAAAGGAACATAGTCTAACGACAAAACTGCGAGTCGTATTTAACGCATCGTGCGCTACATCAAACGGAACGTCCCTCAACACATATTTACAAGTAGGCCCCAAATTGCAGAACGAACTGTTCGCTGTTATCGCGCGTTGGAGACAGCATCAATTTGTCCTGACTGCGGATGTCGCCAAGATGTTCCGCCAAATTCGCGTGCACCCGCTGGATTGCGATTATCAGCGCATACTCTGGCGTCCCCCTGGTAGCGACGTTGTGAGACCCTGTCGACTAACTACCGTCACTTACGGTACAGCGTGTGCACCCTATTTAGCTATTCGCGTACTGAATCAACTAGCCGATGATGAGGGCGACAAATTTCCTCTTGCTAAGACTATATTGCAACAAAACATCTATGTAGATGACGTACTATTCGGCGCTGACGACATCAACACCGCGCGGGAGATGTGCCGTCAATTACAAGCCTTGCTTCTAGCCGGTGGATTCCACTTGCATAAGTGGTCGGCTAACGATCCTACCCTCTTCACTGAGATTCCTCAGGGGGAACATGAAGTTCCACTGGACCATCCCCTAGAGGTCGATACGAGTCTGAAAATTCTTGGAGTAGCGTGGTCCCCGCGGACCGATACATTTCTTTTCAAAACCCATATCCCTGGTGACATTGGCTCAACTAAACGCACCGTGTTGTCTTCCATCGCCAAGCTATTCGACCCTTTGGGATGGGCCACTCCTATCGTAATCACGGCAAAAATGTTGATCCAGGAGTTATGGATGCGCGAGCGTGACTGGGACGAAAGGCTTCCTTCCGATCTTCTCGAAAAATGGCAATCGTATTGTCGGTCACTCCAAGACTTGAACGAAATCCGGATTCCCCGTTGGACCGGAGTAACGTCTACCACAGCCGAGTACGAATTACACGGATTCTCCGACGCGTCGAGTCGGGCGTTCGCGGCCGCCGTATACATCCGCGTGATTCAAGCTAACACGAGCGTGAAGACGACCTTGATAGCCGCGAAATCTAAGGTGGCTCCGCTTAAAACCCTTAGCATTCCGCGTCTCGAACTTAATGCCGCAGTTCTATTGTCGAAACTCATAGAGTCGATTCTTTCCACTCTGCAGTGTCCCACCGCACCGATATATTGCTGGACTGATTCTACAGTCGTTCTCGATTGGATGAATAAGCATCCGTCCACGTGGAACACATTCGTGGCTAACCGTGTCGCGGATATTCAGTCACGACTCCCTTCGGCGTCATGGAGACATGTTCCGACTGCCTCAAATCCGGCTGATTGCGCGTCCCGCGGCATTCTTCCGAGCGAACTTAGAGATCACGCGTTATGGTGGCACGGGCCACCATGGCTTGGAAAATCGCCTCAACATTGGCCTGCTCGACGAACTGATTGTCGGGAAACCGACCCAAATCATGATGCTACCGTGATCGCAGAACTTCGAGGGGGCAGGGTTCATACCGTGGCGCCGGAAACGACAAACATGGAATTGCCCGAGCAATTCTCTTCGTGGCCGAAACTCCTTCGAGTCACCGCCTACATCCTTAGATTCATAACGAACGCGAGACCCAAACAATCGTCGGAGCCAAAAACTCTGACGAGATTAACGGCCGTAAATGTCCACGAGGCACGACTGTACTGGTGCAGAACAGCCCAGTGCGCAGCCTTTCCAAATGAAATTCAAGCGCTCCGCCAAGGACGCGCTCTCCCATCGAAGAGCCCATTGCTCAAATTACACCCTTTTCTGGACGAACATAACATCGTACGTCTTGGCGGGCGGCTGAGACACTCTACATTGCCGTATGATGAGAAACATCCCATCATCCTCCCCAACGGTCGAATAGCTGAGCTCATTGTCGACCATGCTCACCTTCGAGCCCTTCACGGAGGTCCACAATTAACGCTTAGAATCATGCGTCAAATGTATTGGGTCATTGGAGCCAGAAATATGGTACGATTCCGTATTTATCGTTGTGTCGCTTGCACGCGCCATCGGGCAATTACACCAACACAAATTATGGGTGACCTTCCGTCCGCGAGAGTCACTCCCTCGAGAGCGTTTTTACATACCGGCGTCGACTATGCCGGTCCTTATTACATACTACCCGTCACGAGCAGGGGTCAACGTACCCGAAAGAATTACGTTGCTCTGTTCGTATGTCTTTCCACACGTGCAATACACCTTGAACGCGTAGGGGATTATACCACTACCGCGTTTCTCGCCGCGCTCAACCGATTTGTAGCGCGCCGCGGAATTCCCAGCGATCTATACAGCGACAACGGAACGACTTTTCAAGGAGCTGACAGAGAGCTCTCCCGCACGTTTCGGACAATTACCAAAGACGCCAACCTGGCATCTCGCCTAGCCATCGACGGAACCACGTGGCACTTCATACCTCCCGCGACTCCTCACTTCGGTGGTCTTTGGGAGGCCGGGGTCAAAGCAATGAAGCACCATTTGCGTCGGGTTGTGGGCAACCATACCCTCTCTATCGAGGAGTTCAATACGCTACTTTGTCAAGTCGAAGCCTGTCTAAATTCGAGGCCAATTTTTCCAATGTCGAACGATCCACACGATTTTACGGTATTAACGCCGGGACACTTTCTGATTGGAGTCCCATTGACCACCGTCCCCGCAGAAACTGTTCTAAATGTAAACGAAAATCGTCTATCTCGCTATCAACGCGTTCGCCACATGTACGAGCATTTCTGGCGCGCTTGGCATCACGACTATTTACACTCGCTACAACAACGACATAAATGGGTTAAGGAAACTCCCAATATCCGTGTAGGGAGGATGGTCTTATTGAAGAACCATCTATTACCACCATGCAAGTGGGATTTAGCGCGTGTTGTTGCCTGCTGCACAGGAAAAGATGGCAAGGTCCGTGTGGTGACGGTCCGAACCGCTACCTCTACCTTTGTGAGGCCAATCGCCCAGATCTGCCCTTTACCGATCGCGGCGTGCGAAGCGGAGTAACGTTACTCATAGGTTGTAAGTAATTTGATTTGTAATTGCACACATATAAGCGTTACCGATCGTACCTGGCGGATACGAGGCGGGCGGTCTGTTCCGGCTGAGTCGGTACGCTCGATCTCGCCAGCGCGCTACTTTCATGTATAGGAGTTTAAATTCAAACACCTTAGCGATGACCGTTAGCGCTCGAGAAGATCGCGAGCAGCGGAGAAAAACAATGCGAGCGTCGCGAAGTCTCCGTTGCCCGTGAGAGAGCGAAGTCGAACAGAAGCGTTTAGAACCGCGAATCGAAAACACACGTACGACAAGCAGAGTATCGCGCCGAGCGAATCGAGAAAGCAAACGGTCTAGGACCAAGGAGCCCGTGTTCCTACTGTTAGCTAATAAAGACGAAGTGTTTATTTAAAACGAGGTTCTCGCGTTGTTCAATCCAACCTGGACTAATTCCTTCCTCACGTGAACCGGCGATAAAATAAATATTTAGAGTGTTCCGATAAGATCGAAGGGATCGCGAACACATTCTATACAGTGTGTCCCAAAATTCGTGTACTTCCTTGAAATGGGAGGTTCCTGAGACCATTCTAAGAGACATTTTCCTTTGCACCAATGTCAACTGCGGCTTTGTTTAGGAGTTATTAACGAAAAACCCGGACCAATCAGAGCGCGCCCTGGGCCGCCGCGCCGCGCCGGCAAGCGTTTCTCGATTATGTGAATGCTCTCCGATTTCAATGAGCTTTGGATATGTGGTCAAGATCATTATTCTGAACAACATTTCTCTTTAGACTTTTTGGCGATCGGCTTTAGTTTACGAGATTATCGCGAGAAACTTTACTTGTAAATCCATGGGATCGATGTACTACTAGCTTCTATCCGATTTCAATGAGATTTGGATATGTGGTCAAGACCATTATTCTGAACAACATTTCTCTTTAGACTATTTGGCGGTTGGCTTTAGTTTGCGAGATTATCGTAAAAAAAGAGAAGAAGCAGAAACTGATTGTATTAAAAACTCACGTATTCAGCCGTAAATCCATTTGCTGCTTCGAAATGTGTGTCTTGAAATTTCTCCACACTCACAATCACTGTTCACATTTGTCAACACATAGTTATGCACTAATAATAATTGCCATATCCCTTGTACTCCTGCACAAATCACAACAATCAGGTAATGCAATCACTAGACCGCGGATTTCATGCATTTGTAGCAAACATGAGTAGGTGCATTTTAAGACAGTAGAGAGATTAAAATAATTTCAAAACACCATAGTATTATTTTCAACTTCTTAAAATGATCACAGTGAGAATCAAATATCTGTCAGGCTCCTGTCTCTTGTAATAGCGACAGCCAATATTAATTTTGCATAAAGATCCGCAGTCTAGTGATTAGTTTAATTATCACTACCAGAAACACAGCTAATAGCAACCGTTAGCTTTGAATTGACAAGTCTTTGGAGATGTTCTCTCTACCGCGGCTCGAACGACACTGATTTTCCGCAAGATTTTTCTAAAGAATTTAGGAAGGGCATTTAGAGTGTCGAAATTCGAAATGCACGCTGTAGCACGTTTACGAAAACGACGGGACGGTTAGACGAAAAACAGGACGTTGCACCGTCGGAGGCCGCAACTGTATTGCGCGAGTCGTCATGTTTATTATAGGTATCGGGCACGTGCCCTCATCAGAACTTGTCAAACAATTTCCTATATATACGCCCGGTTCTATCATTTGTTTTTCTACTAACCCATGCCCCTGCTCATTTGTTAGTGCTCGTATAATCGTCTCGGTTCGTGGTTGAATAATAATTTCTTCATCTTGAACTAATGGCCAGTGTGTGTCCAAAATTTCTACGCGTACTCCTGGTCTAATTATTGCCTTGTATTTAGTAATGAAATCGTATCCCAGTATTCCATCTACTTGTAAGGGAAAATCATCTTTAACTACGTGACAAGGATGCATAACGAACCTATTACCTAGTTTCACATTAAGTTCAATTTTACAGATGGTAGGGATATCAGTGTTTCCTATACCCCTCAGGGTTACTACGTCTCGTGTAGTGCGCACTTTCCCTATAATTTTGCTATACTTGAGTAACGTAACATCTGCTCCCGTGTCGACCAACATGCGAATTTTTGGATACTTTATCTCCTTCGCTTCTATTTCTACTATATTTTTTGATTTGCTCCCTTCATTGGTGCAATTTATTTGATAAGATTCGAGAGTTGGCCTTTCATGTGATTCTGCTCGCCCAGATCTGTTTCCCATTCCGTTACCATGTGACTTATCTTCCGTATTCCCGTACGCTTCACGTCGGTAACTAGGTATTTGCTCAGTATTTCTGGTTTGTATCTCCCCGTTGTTGATTCTCATTAATGTTCTACAATCGCGCTGAACATGCCCGGGTTTTTTGCAATAGTTGCAAACTACTGTTGTGTGATACATCTCCCGTCTGGGACCGACGCTTTGGCGATTAAACGCGGGGCGATTAGATGATATTTCCGGTCGCGGCATGCTTAGGCGCGAGTAACAATTCTTCGCAAGGTGCTCTTGTCTGTGACATCTTTCACATTTCGGTTCATTATATCTTTGTCCTACTCTGTCTTTATTAAATCCGGCGCTTCCATAATTTCCATAACTGCGACTGTTGTTCGGCCCAAGTGCCTGTTCTTCTTCGATAGCGGCAGTTATAGCTGATCTAAGAGTACCAAACGCTCGCGATCTAATTATCACTCTCAGTTTTTCCTTCAACCCTATGCTGAAAACGTTTATTGCCTGCTCGTTTACTGATTCTACTAATGCCTTATTTACTATGTTGCTGTTTCCGGGTCTCGATATTAATTGTGACAGTTCTATCGTTAGTTTTTCTAACCTTGCTGCGAATGACCTGACATTTTCGTTATCTCTCTGGCGACATGCGTTAAATTCCGATTGTACTGCGCATAGCGAACATTTTTCCTTAAATAGTGCTAGTAGTAGTGTTTTTAATGAGTCAAAACTGCCTATGTCTCGATATTCTAGTTCTATTGCCGCCCGTTTCTTAAGTTTTGTCCCTAAAATTGCTCGCAATAGTAGTGGTCGTTCACCTACGGAAACTAATTCTGATGCGATCTCGCATGATTTCAAGAAAGTGGTTAACTCGCTAGCTGATTCTCCGCCGAAGTCTTTTACTAATGAGAGCGCTTTTAGTACGGTTACGTTGCCCGTTGCTCGGTCGCTACCGTTGGTTGTCATGTTTCGATTTTCTAGTAGACTGAAGTCGATATTTTTAATACTGAATTCTCTCTGTATAATTATATTATCGTAACCTTCACTATCGCTCGACGGGTCGCTGTCTAGGTTTATGTACGGTGCGGGTATACGTGTTCGCCGCGATGCCGGTGGATCGGAGTAAGGGGTATGCGTTTCTCTTTTCCCAGTGACTATGTGGGATTTATCGAATATTGACTCAAAAGATCTTGAGATACGTTTATGGTAAGGTAAACGCACGCGTTTTATATCTTCGCCTTTCTCCGACATACAAGATTCTGGTTACAGTTTTTCCAATTTAAATATAATTTCTGCACTTACAATATTAGAAGTCGCATTTCGCTTGGCTCTGCTCGGTCGTTGGTCCTCGGACTGCTGACTGCTGCAACTATAGCCCTTTTGACTTCTGTTAGCTCCTGTCCTAGGTCGCCGGAAAGGAAGTCTGGAGTGGTTGGCCTCCTAAGATTGGTCCTCAGATTGCCAACCGTTGCTGGATCCTCCTTCAGATTGGTCCTCAGACTGCTGAACGTTGCTGGATCCTCCCTCAGATTAGTCCTCAGACTGCTGAACGTTGCTGGATCCTTTTTGAATTAGTTCTCTGACTACCAAATGTTGATGGATCCTTCTTCAGATTAGTCCTCAGACTACTGAGTGTTGCTGGGTCCTTTTTCGATTAGTTCTCTGACTACCAAATGTTGATGGATCCCACCGCTGCCACCAAATTGTTGTGCCGCAGCCGGTTACTGAGAACCTTTTTTCCTTATTTTCACAATTACAGAGAGTAATAATATATTGACATAGTTGCACGCGTACTCATTCTGCCCGCGTGGGGCGGTGTCCGGAGTTTTTATGTTGTATCTCTTGTTGACTAAGCATTGGCAGGTCGATTGCCTCGCTTTAGCAATTCGCTGAGGCAATCTTATGAAGGTTGTTGCCTTGGCCAAATGCTTAGTTGCAACTTCCGGATACTACAGTTCATTTTAAAAAGTTGAAAATAATACTATGGTGTTTTGAAATTATTTTAATCTCTCTACTGTCTTAAAATGCACCTACTCATGTTTGCTACAAATGCATGAAATCCGCGGTCTAGTGATTGCATTACCTGATTGTTGTGATTTGTGCAGGAGTACAAGGGATATGGCAATTATTATTAGTGCATAACTATGTGTTGACAAATGTGAACAGTGATTGTGAGTGTGGAGAAATTTCAAGACACACATTTCGAAGCAGCAAATGGATTTACGGCTGAATACGTGAGTTTTTAATACAATCAGTTTCTGCTTCTTCTCTTTTTTTACGATAATCTCGCAAACTAAAGCCAACCGCCAAATAGTCTAAAGAGAAATGTTGTTCAGAATAATGGTCTTGACCACATATCCAAATCTCATTGAAATCGGATAGAAGCTAGTAGTACATCGATCCCATGGATTTACAAGTAAAGTTTCTCGCGATAATCTCGTAAACTAAAGCCGATCGCCAAAAAGTCTAAAGAGAAATGTTGTTCAGAATAATGATCTTGACCACATATCCAAAGCTCATTGAAATCGGAGAGCATTCACATAATCGAGAAACTCTTGTTCGTTGCGATGTCACGGCGTACCACCGACACTCGTTTGCCGGCGCGGCGCGGCGCGGCGACCCAGGGCGCGCTCTGATTGGTCCGTGTTTTTCGTTAATAACTCCTAAACAAAGCCGCAGTTGACATTGGTGCAAAGGAAAATGTCTCTTAGAATGGTCTCAGGAACCTCCCATTTCAAGGAAGTACACGAATTTTGGGACACCCTGTATAGCCGTCATACAGAATTTGAACTAGTAATGAAAAAATCATGCGATCGGAATTAGTTAGGGTTAGCCAGCGGGGGGCGGAGAGGGCCGGCCAACCACGCAATACGAATATCCAGACGCTCTACAGCGTCAAAATGTAAACAAACGCCGCACCGAAACAGTCTACGTTGCAGCGGAGCGTTCAGGAATACGAAAAATTCAATACAGTATTCGCGACAGTTTTTTGCAAATATCTCGAAAACTAAAAGCGGCCCCCCTATATTGGAACAGGAAAAAGTTGTTTAGAATGTGTTGCTGCATAACATATATAAATTTCATCAAAATCGGAGAGGGTGGTGCTTTTGTAAATAATTACCCAGACAGCTATGGGAGCGCCAAGTGCCATGGTCGCCTGGGGTGCAGGGGGGAGGAGAGGTACCTAAATCAGGGATGGGCATTTTTGCCTCAATTGAGGCAAGATCGTCCACACCACAGCGCCCACTGCCTCCCACCAGCTCCACCGTTATCATGGAGAAAGAACGCATTTCGCCCGTAGCGAGCAGTGCGCATGTCTCGCGAAGGCTTCGCGCATCGCGGCCGCGAGGAAACGAGGAGCGCCCTATGCGACGAAGGCGCGCGTTGCATGGAAGAGAGGTTGGTGGGAGAAGCAGGCGTTTGAGGGGCTCACCCGTGCCCATCCCTGACCTAAATGATCGCGCTGTGCCTTTCAGATCGGTTGCGCCCGACGTAAGGTTAAAAATAAGAGAAATTCAATAATATTTTTAAGCTGATCGACTTTCGTTCGACACATTTATTTCTCAGACCATCACAGTGGGCTGGATCGAGAAATTTAGTGACATCTTGTTATAACTCTTGAACCATAAGAGATATCGGGATGAAATTTGCACTAAAATTCATTTAAAAAATAGTGAATTTTAACTGTAAACAAATAAAATTTTTTCTATTTTGTTAAACAATAATTGTTAATTAATTTTCATTGAATTTTTCTATTAAAATAAAATTGTTTAAGTATAATCTTCCAAACTATTTTTTACTCTCTCTTACTAAATATGTATTTTATATTTACATTTCATACATGTAATGTTTTATAGAATACGTAAAATATAAATTCAAGAAATCTTTTTATAATCAACGCATACAAAATGTACTGAGGAGGTAAAAACGTCTCACAAGCGTGTCAAAAGATAGTTTTTATAATAATTTATAATAATTATAAATAATTTTTCAATTTAATTGTTTTAAAATCATGTCTATTCTATATATTACGACGTTTGTTATTTCGTATTATTTCATGTATGTGTAATGTGTTTATAAAGGATGAAAATATCAACAAAAAGATAACAAATATAAAAGATAAGCCAATTATCTTACCAAAACGTTTTTAAATTGATGTTAACTGGTAAACTTTTGGTCAATTTGTTTAGTAATAATAATAATAATAATAATAATAATAATAATTTGTTTATTTTGTCAATATGGATCACTGTGGTCTCTCCAAAGATTTTGTTTCAACCAAACGTAGATAGAACAGTGGATCTTAGTCAAAACCTTATCTGCAGCATAGCATAAACATCTCGCAACTCGATAATCTAAACAGTTCGCTAGAAGAGTTTCTCAATTGTTAACTATGATTCAATGACAGATGTACTTACCCAAAAACAGTGATACTCACTAAGAAAAACTAAGAAACTCTTAGTGTAGTTATATTATTACCGTTCATTATATTTTTAACAATAAATTTTTTTTTTATTTAATTAATTGTTAAAAATTACATACTTGTTTTAGGTAGGTACGAACTTTGAATGCAATTGCAAAAATATTCATATTTGTATGGTATTTAAGTACTATATGTGAGTTGCTATGCGTCAGGTGGCACGTCCCGATAACTTTAAACAATCATAATTTCCAATATCGGATCGGTTCGGATATGATTTTTGTGGGGATATGTAGAGGAAGGTCCAATGAAAATGATCTGACTTATCCGATTAGGTGCCGTTAGGTCCTCTAAAAGATACACCTTGCAAATTCTAAGAAAGTATATAGATTTTATTCATTTCATTAAATATTAATTTTTAATAGATTGCGAGTAACCATCCTCAACTAACAGCGTTAATTGTTACCGCAAAGGACTGTTTTTCATTTACACAAAAGACCCAGAAGAAATATTAAATAGGGTAATCAGGACACCTCGATGAAAAGAAGCAATTTTTCGCTGAAAAATACTCCATCCCAAATGTCTATCTTTGTGAATTTATATTAACTACAGTTTTTGTGAACGAACATTAATGTTTTCCGCTTCGATGTTGATGGACATTTAGGAAGCAATACGAATTTATTAGAAATCGATATGAGAAAGTCGATTCTTTCGTGAAATGTCACTAAATTTCTCGATCCAGCCCACTGTGGGTAGTGGACTAGAATTTAAGCGTGGCCTCCGCACGCAGTGCTCGATTTCTGCTACGACAGGCCTGATTCACTGGGATCTTTTATCTAGCGCTTTTGACTACTGAAAAACCCCATCGCCTGCATTATTGAGAAATGAGAAGGCGCATCATCCCGCACCCTGTTGCAATCCTAGAGAAACGAGTATACTCCCTTCACATTTAATTACGTATAATAGATTGTTCGAGAAGAATTGGTGTAAAAAGCCAGTAACAGCAGTTCGTTTATCGTTCAAGTTGACGATATTAATTGCAAAGTGTAAAAGATTCATTTTCAATGAGACACCCTATACATGATCATTCTGATTTGCAGGAGGGGTAAGTTCTACCTACATACAAATTCACGAAGCCCATTTGCCAAAGGACTTCGAGGAATATAGCGACCTAGATTTCATTAAAAATCTACTGAATTTTTCGAAACTATGTATATCAATTTACAATATGTATTTCAAACAATAAAAGGGAATTGCAAAATCCATAATCATAAGTATAGTTAGTAAGAATTAAACATTGTGACGTTGCAAGCGTGCGACGTCACTTCGCCGTTTGAAATCGGTCAAACAGCCGAATTACGTGTGGACCGGACTGACCTTTTTCGGTTGCGAAAGCCACCCGCAGGACATAAGAGCACTCCGAGAGGAAAATCTTCCGATTTCGTTGTGGACTTTCAAGCACCGATTGAAGGAAGGTGCGATGATGATGCGTAACGGTAATGCTGTACCGTCGCGGGCTTCTCCGGGTGATCGAGTCCACTACGATCGTTCCACGTGGTCGGAGGTTAAATGAATCGAGATCACGAAATGCACACCAAACTATTTATTTGAATAGACCGCGGGTACAAATAAACTCGCGGTTGAGGATTAATGTTGAATTGGCGATGCAAAGTATATGTCCGACAGTACCGCAGCATATACTAGAATTGTATTCGAAACGTGTTCACGGGTCGCCAGTTAGAGAAGCAGTGTATAGACAAGATGGTTGTCGTTCGGTGCGGAGGAGCAGGAAGCTCCCCACTCCTCAGCCGTACCAACTTTGGCACGCGTCGCCTAGCGCGGCGTTCGCCCTAGGGATAATCCCTACATCGTATGTGGGGGCCACCATCGCATATACGATGCTGAGATGGTAGCTCGACCACTATGAAAGAGAGGAGGAAAAAGGAAGGAGCGTTTCGTCCTAGGCCCGCTAGAGGACTCATCAGTAAGGCTGACTAGCGGGCCCTGCCTTAAACGGTGGTTGCGGGAAAGGAACGAGTACTTGCGGGAAAGGACCTTTCGAGTGCCTGTCCCTCTTGTGGCGCATGTATGAAGTTTGGCCTCCACGTCGTGTAGTCCCTACACGTACACCGTACTAATGCCATCTGTTGTGCGTACGGAGTACGACGTTTCAGGCAACTATCGAAAAGAGAAATAGCGTACGAGGCCGAAAAGGTGCAGAGGGATCAACTACCGAATAAAAGGATGGCCAACGATCAAATCCGGCGCCGGAAGCAGCAAACAAATCATCACACACGGGCGAACAAACCCGGAGGCGCCGTAGTGGGACGAAGAGATCCTATAGGGAACAGCAGCATTCAATAGTCCCGCCGCCGTCTCATCCCGCTCTACTAGGATCTCAGCGTGGGTGGTGTGTCGGATTGGCTGCCGAGGATTATGCGAACCGCTCGCCGAGGGCGAGCGGGAATTCAAATGTCGCGGTAAATTAGGTAGTCGCGTAAAGTCTGGGGCCCTAGGACTTTTTCGTAGTTACGATCCTGCGACAACCTAGTTGCGTTGCGTACGGCACCTATCGGAAAATTCGGCAATACGCTCCGAGTGGGGGGAACCAGGATCGATGCGTTCCGTCGATGCGGATCGAGGAACCACTGTCGCACAGAGCTCCGTAAAGAGTAGACGTTTTCGCTAATTCCGATCGATACCGAAATACCGAAGTAGTATCGCGTCGCGGGTGGCTTTTTCGACTTAGCGCGGAATTCGGATCGAGGGGCAACCTCCAGCGAGGCGTTAGAGGTCCGTCGTGAGCGGCTGAATAGAATATCGTCAACGGTAAGTCGACTGTGTGATTTCTCGATTCGTTAATCGTGGTGGCTCGTGTTATTCGCGCGAGGACGACACGTGTTCGTCTCGTCCTCGGAGATTTCGTAAGAGCCGAGGCGCAGGGCGCCTCGAGCCTTCGCTTGCGTCCTCTTCAAGGACGCTGTGAGCATTCGCGACGAAAGTTCCCTTAATCTCGAAGATCGGAAATCTTCCTCCGGAGTTATGTCGGTATCGAATAGTCTTCCGTTCGGATAGTCGGTGGTGTTAGAAGCGATTCGGTCGAGCAACGGTAATTTATCGTATTCTCGCGGAGGTCTACGTCTTGTATCGAAATCGTACGGTCGCGGATTTGTAACCCGATGTAATCCGTTGTATCTGGCCGAAGCGTAGGCGGAATTACGCGTGAACCGCGGCGGTCTACGCGCCTCGCATCCCGCGTTCGGCCGTGGATTATTCATCGCACGTCAGTAATTTCGTTTCGTCTCAGACTCTTGCGACAGTCTTAGGAATTGCGCCGTTCATCCGCGCCTCGCAGAATCTTGTATCGACGAGGAAATCGTATATTGTACCGTAGTATCGTACGTCCGCGATAAAATCAAGATCGACTAACGCGCTCAGCGAACGACCATCTTCCGCTACAATGTACAAGGAGCGCGGGCTACCGGTTCGCGGCCTCGTGGCCGCTCGCCTGTATATTTTATTTCAAAGACCATTAAAGAATTAGAGCCAATTTCGTGTCGTTGATTCTTGACCTGCGAGATCCGTCCTGCCGTGAGGGCTGTCCCCGTTACCTCCTGCGCTCGAACCATCCGGCCGTTCGCGTCATTGTTTGATACCGCGTTTCGGGGAGGCTTGACCCTCGGACTCGACTTCACCGAGCCCGAGGTCACCATCGTGTTTCGCGTGGTATTTTCTAATACCTGGCGCCCGAACTGTTATCGCGTTGTTCGCTCAAGCCTACTCAGAATTCCGCTTTTGCACCGAGAGGACCGTGTCCGCACGGCCGCGCACGGCCCGGTCTCAGAGCCTATAAAATCTCGGGGTTGACCGTTTTTCGTCGGCCATAAAACCGCTCGGAAAAAGGCCAACGTCGCAACATATAATATTCACCTAGATATAAGTTCTCACACTTCGAACCTCACGTCCGCCATAGTTCTTCGTATTCTGTCATATTATATTTCACTCCCGCCATAATTCTCGGTAATCACGCCACGTTATATTTTTGCAATCTCGTTCTCATAATCAACCATAAGCATCCTGTAACCATACACCGTATTCACCGTAGCTCGTAATCCCGATATCATAATCAATTCCGCGTAGCCGCTAACGTTTCTCTTTTTTTAATAACAACGATGAAATCGACGTGTCGTAGTGGTCCGAGGAGGGCCAAGCAGCGACAGTTCCAGTTCCGACTTCGCAACGAACAGTACTCCCGCCTCTTGCGTCCATCCGCCCTCGTGCGGTCTCATCGTTCTCGCGCGCGTTTCTAGTTCCGGTTTTTGTCTTAATTATAATTTAGTTTCGAACGATGTATCGTTGTAACGTTGAAAGTTATAATATACGCCTAGTTATCACATCATCAGTGAGTCCCGGTCAATTCCTGCCCCTACAACGCGCGCTTGCGATATACTCTTTTGCATATATTTCGTCTGCTTCTGCGTTTCCGCTTTGCACGTCTGAGCGTAATATTGCTCGGTGCGTTCCTCCGGATTCATCGGGAAACGCAGAAGCCTCTATCGACTCTCGCTTATTAATTATACGAGTATCGCATGCCGCGCCGCGCCGGTCGCCGATACCAGTTGCGGAAACTCGCACGCATCTACACGAGTGAAAACGGTGGGCAACAGTTCCTGGGTATCACACGTGAACCCAGGATCATCAACGACATCATCTTCCGGGGACGGGTGAAGATCGTCGTTCCCGTGACGACCCAGCCAGATTCTGGTACAGTCGCCAACCAGCAGCGAGAGCAAGCCAGCTGAAGGAGGCCTGCCGTACCCACGGACCACCCGTTCTACTGCCCGAGAGCCACTGACGTTTTCTACTCAGAAATCCCGTGATTCAGACCGGCTGCACTATCCCCTTCGTCGCCATCTCACTGTCAGTAGTAAGTGCTAGCCAGTAGATGTTGTTCGCGAAGGTCGTGGTCCCGTCAGACGTCGGACGTACGTGCCGCGTGGACAAAGGTTGCGTCATATTTGTGCGTCTAGCGTAGGTCACGTGTCGCGAAGCGATAAAATCACGCGGGTAACCTTCCGGACGTAACAGTGAACACATTATGATTCGTGTAGGATTCTTAAAGACCAGTGTCACGTCTGCCGACGTGTTGCCATAGGTTATAAGCATAGCCAATAAGAGTAGGATATTGTAACCGTAATTATTAAGAATATTGATTAGTTATAAGTAGTCATACTTCGCTCCGTTCATCAGATCCGATTCTCACCTCATACCATACACCCATTCTTATCTTAACCCTTGTATAATAATCATATCTTAATGTATTCCCCGTAGCAGTATCACGTAGCATTCACCGTAATCATTAATCGTGCGCTTCTCATAACATCCATAGCGTTATGTCTAACGAGACATCCGGTAGAAGATAAGACACCTATGTATTCGACCTCATTATCCTAAAAAGATTTCAGTTAATTCAGTTCAATTCGGACAGCCAGTCTGACACGTTCGTTCAAGACTCCAGCGAGGCTCGTCGCCTCCTGGATGTCCGGGTCCGGACTCCGACGAGTCCTCGCTCTCATCCACCTTTGAGCGGTCCTGCTATATCACGCGCTTCTAGTTCATTATAATTTCATTTCATACGTTACAAATATATTCCCAGTTATTAATTTAATAAGTGAGTCTCGCTTAGTTCTTCTCCCTACATCCTCGCGCTTGCAATACTCTCCTATTCAATTACGAAAGCTCGTGCGCGTCAACGAACGCGAGACGGAGGACAACAGCGGGGTATCTCCCGTCAACCGAGGATCACCGACGACATGATCTTCACAGGACGAGTGAGGATCATCGTCCTCCTTACGACGATCCAGCCTGATTCGACTGCAGCCGTCAACGAGCAACAAAAGCAGTTCGCATAAACGAAGCCTGCCTGTATTCATCGATCGCCATACTCAACTGCTGATAAGTCGCTAAATATTTCCCTGCGAAGATTCGCGCCGTCACAGTTATCTCTGCTCTCGTCCGCCGCTTTGGGCGAATCTACTGTAAGCGTTAAGTAGAATACGCATGTTCGCGGAAGTCGTGGTTCCCAGTCAGACGTCGGACGTAACGTGCCGCGTGGACAAAAGGTTGTATCGCATTTGAGAGCGTCCAGTAAGGGGAATAGGTCGCGGAACGATAGTTTCGCGAAAGTCAGACTCCGGGACGTAACACCTTGATTTTTTTAAATCGAAAGACCTACTTTTTGTATCATGAATCGATAGACTATCGAATTCTGAGTAAAAATCTATTGACCTCCATATGTCCTAAATCTAATAATTAACGAGATATTATCGAAATAATTTTCTTTCTTCTTTTGATAATACATATCTCGTTAACTATTAGGTTTAGGACATACGAAGGTCAACACTTATATGTATACTCAGAATTTGATACTCTATCGATATATGGTATAAAAAAAGGACAAAGGAAATTGCAACTTAAAGTTTGCACATTTTAACACGTCTTCTTATGGAGAATACCTAAAACTTCACTTCAAACCCTATTTAAACCTTGAAAAAACGCAACTAAAAACTCCAGTTTTTTTATATGTAGTATAAATTATGTAATTAATTATGTTCAAAATTTATTAGGATTCACTAAACAGTTACAAAGCAAAAAAATTATAAACTGTTACAAAACGTCTTTATCGTGTTGTCTCTCACTAGCATGGAAACGCGACAACTGTATACATACATATACATAGACCCCTGAACATAGCTACAGAGGATACAGTATTCGCAAAAGTTTAATGCAAAATATACTCATGAATGGCTTTCATTGCCAATATGTATATTGATGGATTTCGAATTTCTTGTACTTTTGTCTCCCATTGTACCTCCAGAACAGCCTTAAGTGTCTCGTTTCGTATCAGGAAAACAGGTCAGTCGTATCCAGCATAAAGGCAACGCCAGTTGCGGGGAATGATCTTTGAACAAGGGATTTTTGTACAGCGTCTTACGAGGCTTTCGTGAGAAAATGAAATCACGGATTCAGTAGACGTTCCACAAATTTTGGATTACGCCTCGATCTGGTGATTCGTCCTCTGTTTATACCTGCCAAAGAAATTGTCCCTTCCCGAGTTTTAGTAGGGAGTTGCAGGAGAAGTAGGATTCAGAACTCTAAGATACTTCGACGAGAACAGAGTACGAACCTTCTACAAGAGCATTCTGACCATAGAATGCTACGAACCGTCGCACTGTGGGTTGAAACACGAAAAACACGGACAAAAGTCATTTTTATGACTAAACGAAACATGTAAAATTGTATTATTAACTTGTCAGTAGATAAATGAGGCATCATTTTCTACATTTCATTTTTCAAAATTCCATATCTATATCCTACAATTAAATGCTAAAGTTCAATAAAAATTCATGAGCTTATCTTCTCCTGAATTTTTTAGAATATCGTCTCATTTAGTACGTTATAACTTAATACACGTATGAGTAAGGATGTTTTGCATGTACTTAGCTGAAAGCGTGTTTCAAGACGAAAATAATAAGCATGGATTTGATATGCTTTTGTTGTATATAGCACCTATAAACATTGATGAAACAAAGAGTAATTTTCAAGCTTTTTTTCTATTCAAATACAGTTATAAACCGAACGCCAACGATCGCTACAATAAAATTTATACAACGTTATTGGTAGACATGTGTACAATAAAACTAAAAAGGTTTCACCTGCAGATAGCAGCAGATGTGTATACTGTCTCACAAAAACGATGACGCGCGAGGTGAATGCGCGGTTGCGCCGCACAGTGGGTAAAACCGATGAATTCTGTGTCAAAATCAAAGAACTTTTGATAGAAATGAGATAGAACTATGAATTTTTTAAAAATGAAAGCTGAAACTTTGCAGAATATGGGATAATTATGAAAATTGTGGTACGAACGTTTTTTAACATTGAGAAAATTCGTTAAACGTGCACAATTTCAAGAAAATTGTGGTTTTTCCAATACTACGCACGGAAAAAATTTTTTCTTATCATGCTATATATCATTTCCAGTAGATTTTTTCACGCTGATTTCAAATCTGGTATCAAAATTTGTCTACGACCTCAGAATTTTGCAACAAATTTAATTTTTTGTGAACACAACTTATGAAATCATTTTTTCGTTTAAATGACTTGGTAACCCACTAGTTTGAAGGCATATTGTATTCTCATATATAAAACACATTAAAAATAATCATAATGAAGTATTTGAACGTTTACTTAACGTATATCTATAACATACAGTAGCGGACAAAAGTTTATGACCGCTCTAAAGAAAACGATAACTTTTTTAATATTGTACTATACGATTTGACAATAAAAAAAATATCATAGGCCGAGTCCCTCCGTGAACCCTCTATTTATGTAAATCCGTTACTATCCGCGAACGTGAAATCACATACACATACATACACATCGGTGAAGAAGACAACAGTGAAGAGGATGACTATGGGATATGGTCCGGCCATTAACATAAAGTAAATTATACTATAATTTATACTATAAATAGCTTAAAAATATACCATTATTAATAATAAAACAATTAATAACATGTACGTCCCAATTCGAGAAAACCGTTTCTAAAAAACCTTACATAACTTTTATGGGTTTGGAATTAAACAAAATCTGATTGTTAATTTGAATTCAGCACCTCAAAATCTATAAAACGATACCATTTTTATTAATTTAAACTTAGAAATAGCTTCAGAAATGATTTTTGTCCGCGTTTATCGCGTTTCAACCCACTGTGCGTCGTTTTAGAACAGTGTTAAATTAGGATTTGAACTTGAATTGTGAACTTGAACTTTGATCTTAAACTTGAACTTGATCGTGAATATGAACGTGCACGTGAACCAGAACTTGAGAATTCGAACTTCATTTGAACTTGAACTTGAACTTTGATCTTAAACTTGAATTGTGAACTTGAACTTGATCGTGAACATGAACGTGCCCGTGAACCAGAACTTGAGAACTCGAACTTCACTTGAACTTGAATTGTGAACTTGAACTTTGATCTTAAACTTGAATTGTGAACTTGAACTTGATCGTGAACATGAACGTGCACGTGAACCAGAACTTGAGAACTTGAACTTAACTTGAACTTGAACTTGAACGTGTACTGAACGTTACAACTACACTGCGGGTGTTTATGCAATTTTCAATTTTTGTAGAAGAATTTTAAGAAAGCGGAATAAAATGGATTCTGTAGTATGTATAGAATATTCTAGAAGAAATTTAGAATCGACAAGCTTCTAAAAGCTTCTAGAAGCATAGTTTGTAGACGACCGACGTGAGGTAGCGACGTAAGGGGAGCGCGCGAAAAGACGAATCGCGCTTAACGACCGCTGTTGATTTCACGTACGCGGATAGTAACGGATTTATATAAATAGAGGGTTCACGGAGGGACTCGGCCTATTTGCTATTCCGAGAGAGAGGACGAGGTAAGGACCACGGCCGCTCTTGGTTAGCAGTAGCGCCCTGGCAGGAGAGTACGGCGATAATACCTGGGCGCCTGCCGGGAGAACGGAAGAGGACGGGAGTCTTGTTCCTGGTCGCTCGTTCGACATGGAGAGTACGGCGATAATACCTGGACGCCTGTCGAACGAGAGAGAACGGGTCAACTCTTGGCCGCCCATGCCTCGGCAGGAGAGTACGGCGACAATACCTGGACGCCTGCCGAGAGGGAACGAGAGAGTGTTCCTGGCCGCTCGTCTCGACAAGGAGAGTACGGCGATAATACCTGGACGCCTGCCGGGAGAACGGAAGAGGACGGGAGTCTTGTTCCTGGTCGCTCGTTCGACATGGAGAGTACGGCGATAATACCTGGACGCCTTGTCGAGCGAGAGAGGACAGAGCACCTTATAGTCGTTTGAGAGAGAGAGGATGAGAGAGAGAATTTATATGATTGTATTCTGTAATTCGAGCAAATTGAATAATTTTTATACCTCACCTTCCTGTACCTATATTCCTAATCCAAAATTTTATTTGTCCAGCATATCCTGTTATTCCCTACCGTAATGGCTACAATTCTTATTTTCCGTGGTAGTAGCCTTATTAGATCTGAAATAAATTAAAATCGTACACAAAATTCTGTCATATTTCAAATTCTAGCAAATTTTGAAAATGTTCAAAAGCCATAATTGTAATAAAGATCAGTATAACATTACGAACGATAAGTGTGTTTTACGAATGTAAAATAACATACAGTTACTATATTGTTACTATATAATAACACAGGCCAGTTGCAAAAGAATATACATAAAATATAATACTATAAGTACTATAAAATTTATTGTATTACATAACAATTTTTTAGTTTAATATTTGCCTGCATATTATCAGTACAATAACTGTATTAGCGTTATACAAGAATAGAAATAAATAATATCATGAAGAAGCATACATACTACATACTGTAATAGTTGAAATAATATTTGTTGTACTTTACAGAAATTTTTTTAGTACTTATCCTTTGTTCTCTTCCATCTGCGACCACAAATAGTGTAAAAGTTTTTCCTCGTTAAATTATTGCTAAGACAGTATATCGATTCGTATATACTATATTTTATATTTAGTAATCTTACTAAATTCAGAATATATTCCATTATTGGATTTTTAATGTTCCCTATAATACTTGAACAGGAATATTTCGTTATGCTTTCTCGCTCGGTCGAGAGTTTTAGCAGGCGGGCTAAAATGATCCACCATTCATCGAGCAAGGGTTAATAATGTTCCTCTGCGCCGCCGTCAATTTCGTTTCATCATCCTCTGTCAAGGATCTATCTCTATCACCTCCAATGGATGTGAAGTACACATAATACAATACAAATGGTGCTCGTATGCATCCAAACGTCATGCATATTTAACAGTAAGAGGCTTAATAAATTAATTCTACATATATGTTGCAGTCAGCATATTGATTGTTTCATATGTGAACATACTAAGTTCGTATTACAGGCAACAAAATTTAATCTCCTACTAGTAGAAACATAGACTAACTTGATTTAGAAAGGTATGTCTAGACAACAATCCAACCATTATTATATTTATACAGGGTGAGTCCGAAGAAACAGAACACCTACTGTTGTGAGCTGACGAGAAGATCCCCGGGGGGGCACAGAGGCAAGAGGGGTCTCCAGCTAGCGCCGCCTACCCCCACCTCTGACGGTCCGTACTCGCCGCCTACCCCCACCTCTGACGGTCCCGTACTCGCCGCGTGACCACGCCCTTTCAGCTGCTACGTCACACGACGCATAGTAGTAGGATTCCCGTATTTACAGAGGGCTACGATGTTTCACGACTCACAGCCAATATTCAATGCCGTGAATACGAGGATCCAATTGCAGTCATGAAAAGTGACAATTTACACAAGGAGAATGCAAAGCCTTCGCGTCACAGATTTAGTTGAGACTTTACAGAGTTACAGATCTCGTTCCCCTGATTACGAATATACCCCATTATAGAGGCAACTATTCAGTAATTTTCAAGATATTTGCAAATTAAAGTTTTGTGGACGCAACATGTCAGTTTACATAGTTCACTCTTTTACTAATTGTAAGTAATGGTGTGGCGTAGCGGCAGCGAGCTGAACTGCTATGCCGTGGACTCGGGTTCGAGTCCCGTCGTGGTAACTTTTTTTATACTTTTTTTTTAGCTTTTTACATTAGAGACAGAGAGCGAGAGAGCGGGAGAGCGGGAGAGCGAGAGAGAGAGAGCGGGAGAGAGAGAGAGAGAGAGAGCGGGAGAGAGAGAGAGAGAACGGGAGAGAGAGAGCTTATAATATATATACGATTATTAATATGTGCTGTAGAATGTTAATGTCAATACTGATTTGAACATTTTACAATAAGAATAGGAAAATAAGAAAGTTTTACGTCATGACAATTTTTCAGCAGTATTCTGAATTTTGTGCCTACGCCGTTGAGTACCCTCACTGAGTACCCTAGGGTACGTCTGATTCCCGCTCTTCGTCACGCGACTCGAGTAGTGGGGGTGACTGCGTCGGCCAATAGAACGCTCTAGTCGAAACTGCGTGTGAGCCTAGGCGCCCCCCCTCCAAGCCAACCAATCGGGTGCGCATTCTTGCCTACGTCACCGCATTCCTGCCAGGGATCTTCTCGTCAGGTCACAACAGTACATACTGTTTTATATACGCAACGCAACGACATATGTAATTTTTTTGTGTTTATGATATTTGGTTAGATATAAATCCGTATACTGTACAGCGACCCTCAAGGTCATGCAAGGTCGGAAACGAAACAAGCATTTTGAATATTTAATACCAATGTGTTTGCAAGTATTTCAAAATGCTTCTTTCGTTTCTTACCTTGCATGACCTTGAGGGTCACTGCACAGTATACGAATGAATTCGACTAGACACGCGCTCTTATGTGACATAAGAAATAATAAAGCATTCTATTTAAAAAAATTGACGGTCACCTTCGTATCTAACAAAATATCATAAACCCAAAAAGTTACATATGTCGTGGCGTTGTACGTATAAAAAACAGTATGTACTACTTTTTCCTCTTTCATGTTTCATCATTTCATCATTTCATCATTATGAAA
Source organism: Lasioglossum baleicum (assembly GCF_051020765.1). Taxonomy (NCBI): domain Eukaryota; kingdom Metazoa; phylum Arthropoda; class Insecta; order Hymenoptera; family Halictidae; genus Lasioglossum; species Lasioglossum baleicum. The sequence goes on along the minus strand of NC_134940.1, from coordinate 1,674,106 downwards.
ACCTATTTCCACATTTAAAAAGTCAAAATGGCTGGATGGAAGAAATTATTTTACATGTTAATTACGGTGAAATAGATCACGTAGCTTTCTCTCTCTCTGTACACTAAATAAATATATTATTACTTATTACAACTGTGAAATAATATAATATTTACGTATTGCACAGTTACGCGATCTACATACATATGTATTTAGTATTGCGATTCCGTATCGCCCAATAGAAACGCTTGCGACTCTTCTCGCTCGCTTTTTCACTACGTGGAAGGTGTAATGTCTAAAGAATATTCAGCAATTTTATTCACCCGAAACAACAAACAATTCAAACCTAACAACTGTTTGTAGTTACTGGAATATTTCACATCTCATGTGTGTCGTATGAAATTTTTACATGATGCGTACAGTTGCAAAGTATCGTAGTGGGCGAAATGACACTATTGGTTTCCCTAAAATGAACATTTTATTATTTTCCGGTGTAGCTGAAATAATTTTTGATATCATATGTGTATTAGGTTGGAAGGAAAGAGTTATGGCGCATTTTAAATAAGCAAGTAATTTTACTCGTATATCGAAAACACGTGTTGCTAATTAGTCATTGGGATACGGGAATTGACAGGTTACCTGAATGATGGCAACAAGTTCTTACGAACAATGAAAAAAGAACGGTATTTCAAAGAGCAAGAATCGTAGAATACGACCATATATTTAAACATTTTTTCACACTAGATTCGGTGGAAAATTTGCAGAACAAAGATATGTCTCTAATATATTTTCTAGTAATTATTTTAAATCATTATTTAAGAAGAATTCACCAAGCGGTAGGAACGTTTCCTACTTCCATGATGTTATATAGGAGACCTACCGATAGTTTACCTAAGGAGTTGTAGAGCACATAAAAACCTTTTTTTTTGTGCCACGCATAGAAGGCAGCCGCGACCCTCGTCGAGAGTTTATGACCTGACGGATGCGGCCCCGCGCGAAAAAAAATTTCGGAGAGAAACCGGACGGATATTTTCGAGGCCGGGCGCCCTATCCTTAAGCATTGGTGCCGGACGGAGGCTGTGGCAAACTAAACAGTCCTTTAGTCTATGGTGGACGGGCTGGCCCTCTCCGCTCCCCTGCCACCTAATCCTAACTAATTCTGATCGCATAATCGTCCCATTGTAGATATTCAATTAATTGGTTTAACAATTGAAATTTTGAAAACATTTTACATTAATTTTCAAAATATACATATTTAATATCTACAATTAATTGCAAAAATGGATCATCACCAGCTTTGTTGACCTCATAGCTCCATAAAAATTCATTTTCATTCACATGTGATCTATGATTGAATCATCCTTAACGCCGCCTCTACTTAGACTCTAGATTGACATTAAAATAGTAAAAAAAATTTGTCGGTAAGGTAGGGACTGGACATTGAAATGGTAAAATTTTTTTTTCGAGTCGACAAAAATCCTTCTGACAATCATCATTTTAGTAAAAAAAGAACCTATTTCCAAAATCCAGTTCTGACGATGGACGTAAACGGAAATACAGCCAAAAGTTGTTCAAAATGTCGAAATCTATAACATATTTAAATTTCATCAAAATCGAAGAGGAGTAAATACCTCTTTCTAAATAATTACCAAAACTTCTTTTGTTTATAACTTTTTAATAAACAACGAGCGCCGGCTAATACGTCTTCAGGGGTACTCAGAATGTTGTACTTGACAACATATGTCAAGATCAAGATCATCCGAGGTGCCTTCTCTTAACGTAAGGTTTACCCCCGTCTCTCCCCCAGTCTCCAAAAGACTAACGCTACACTAGGGCCCCTGTTGTCCGACGCAATTTTTATTTCGAAAACTTTTGTACTACCATCATACTTTCGGAGTGACTATAGGTGTCAATAATTCGTGCCTCGTCCTGTACATATAGACGATGTAAATTGTACCATGCCATATTCGGAGAGAGTCGAATGTCAATATCGTGAGGTCGGTCCCTCGTTTATCTTAATCAAGTTGATGATCCATTGCAAGCCTTGTTACATATTGCGACAATGTTCAATTTAGTTGCTCCACATTTATCATCAGATCATGGATGCGGATTATTATTTAAAAGAATATTTTTTAACTTCTTTTTAACTTGAAATAAAGTTATTGAAAATCTTATTAATAGACTTCTAGTAAGTAAAGTGTGAAGAGTACTGATTGATAAGTTCTACTGTTCTTACATCTCTTTTAACATGAGATCGCTTACCATAGAATTGTTTAACCCTGATTTATTTGCACCTGGCGTCTGCGAGCGCTGTTTGAATATCTTTCCCATTCTGTTTAATGTGGCAGTCTTCAACTTCCTCACATCTTGCATGACAGTTTCAGTTCGTGATGATCTATGTGCCATTATCGGTGATTCATCTTGCTGCTGCATCATGTTTGTCCCTTTCCTCACATCTAACGAAAACACAATTTTATGAAATTATTGATTGCATCGGTACGTTACAATTAATTTCAAAACGATTTCAAATCGTCTCTATGTGTACATTAAAGTAAACAGTATGTACGATTTTTTGGTATTCAGACTTAGCGAAAAAAAATACGAAGTTCACCTCCGGAAATCAAACATTTTACACTTCTTTTACGTAATCCAGTAGATTTCGACGTGAAAATTCCGAAAATCCAAGTTTTAATGTTAGAAATTTACTGGTTCAAAAGTTATGCCTGTACAAAGTTGTTCGATTTCAAGCGTTTTTGCCAGGTATGGCCATCGCCATTTTGATATGTAGTGAGTGTTGCGCGTCGTCTGTGGCATAGACGAGATATAGGAATAGACCTGACACCCAATGTATTTTGGTGTCCGTCGGTTTTGGGGCGTTAGAGCCTCACACAGAGGCCCCATTACTAGGGGTGTGCGAGAACCCGAACTATCGGGAACCTGATGGTGGGGACGAGTCGAGAAGAGGTCGAGTCGGGTCGGGTCGGGTTCCCGAAAATTTCGAGATTCTCGAAAAATTTCGAGATTCCCGAAAAATTTCGAGATTCCCGAAAAATTACGAGAATATGACATAAGACACTCTTGAAAAGAATTCGTGATGGACAACATTCTTTCAACTTCGAAAACATCTAGAATAAAAAATCCGGAACTATGAATGTATTCATTAAACCGAATATAAATGATTACTGGGTTCTCGAAATTTTCGGGAATCCCGATAAATTCGTGTATCTCGAAATTTTCGGGTGCCCGTCCCGATCTCGAAAAAATTTCGTGTTCCCGACCCGACCCGATATTTCTGGTTCTCGCACACCCCTACCCATTACCATTCAGTGTCAACACTCAACATAAAACACGATTTCTCGTGTTCTAAAGAAAATGACTTTATACTCCATTCGCATTACGTGTAAGTACTTAATATGATTTGGCGGGAACAAACATACGTGATGCTTCGGTTTAAATGTTGAATATGATATATATATTTAAAATTACTTATTCTAAATATATGCATCGTTAACGGACAATTCAGTAATGTTACTTTTTACGCCTTCCTAATCCTGGTAACATTACCAAATAAATGTTTATATAAATATATGTATGTGATACAATACTAATGGAACTTATAATTTATTTTTTTCCATAATCCTTAAGTTCACCCCACACAATGATCCTATCCATACTTCTTACCATAAACCCTCCTTACCCCTCTCCGATGGATGAAAACCACCACCTTCTCGTGGTTTCCATTGAGGAACGGCACCTTTTTTGTAGAACATGTATGATTCCTATAAAAACTAATATCTATAAATGAAGTCATGATTAAAAAGGTGTTGTTGGCCAAGAGTGGTTACTGGTTACCAATATTAATATTGTTCTCCAGGTATAAATAGAGTTATTTAGTCGTATACAATCTGCCTCTACCTGAAACGGAGGTACACGGTGTACTTTACCAGCTCATTGTGACGCCAATTTTAACGATACCATCTTTTTCAAGGGCTCAGTTTAAAGGGCAAACTTCAAGGAATACTACCTGTTGCACCGAACCCTGACTGAGGTGTCGGCGTCTTAATTGACCAAATAGTCATTTCTACTGCGGAAGGAATCGAGGTGGTATTCAGACTCAGCGTATTATTCAATGGAGGCCGAGTTTCTACGACCTCCGCAACAATTTTAATTAACCAATATGAATTTTAAACTGTACAAGGAAGTTGTCCACTGACGTGGTAGTATATGTTACAAAATACTCCGCGGGGCTTTTGATGCCTTACAGCTTCGGACGCGGAGGATTGTTACGCTCAAAGATCGTATAAAGAAAGTATTGTTTTCGTAAAAACAAAGATTGTATATTAGTATACTAGCGGATACAAAAGACGGACCCCTGCGAATTTGCGCTGCTATTTATAGTGGGCAGGCTGGTTGTTCGGAACTAGGACGGAGTGGGGGATTTGAAATAAACGTTTTAATTGCTGACATTGGACGACAGTTCGACAGTTGACGCTGTTTTGGAAAAGGAGCCGAGAACGGTAGCGGGCGAGTTCGAAGGATGCCCCTCATGGTTACTGCTGCCGTGTTTAGTACACACGCGGTCGGCTCGGCGCACAGTGGTCCCTTTCAGCGATTTAGCTGGCCAAAAGCCGATTTCAAAAATTTACCTACAGTGTGAAATTTTTAGTGCTTGCTGTAGTTTAATATATGGGGGACAATGTACTAACATTTTTTTTATCATTCAGGCACCCATGAAGTGCTGTACTTCATCGAAAGTTAAAGATTTTCGTAGTACGTGTCTTGCTGCTAAAATTCGATGAGACAGTTTTTATATGTTTCAAGTAAGTTGTTCACATTTCTTTCCAGTATAAAAGTTTTGCAAGTAAGTATGGACTATACTTTCAACAATTTTGTATCATTTTATTGCATATCTTATGGTAATTATTTACATTTCAACACGATTAGTATGTAAATAAGATTTGTTACGATTGTAACACTTTATGAGTAATTATGTTGTATATCAGGTTGCGTCCGAGAATTTTTTTAAGCGCGGTTGTAATTGTCAAAGGTTTGGGCTTACAGCAAAACAAAAAAAAGTTGCACGAGTCTGCACCTTTTTTTTACAGCATTTTGTTTATCGCGCCAAGCGGTCCTTGCGTTTCGGGCGCGCACGCTTTCCAGACGTAAACACTTGAGATGAAATGATGTTTTTAAAATACTTAAACAAATACAAAATGATACTATATGTGATTTGAAAACGTTGCGGGATCATTAAACATTATAAATAATTTTGGCCAGCTAAATTCAATGAAAAGTTTCGGTTCGGAAGCGTTTCGGTGCAAATGCCCAATTGTCACCACGATGTTTTGAACATTTCGGATAATCTGGCAAGAAAATGTTTCGAACAAAAGTTAATCGATATTCGGTCATCTATAAATTCTAATAAAAAAAATTTGACAAAAATTTTTTTTTAAATAAAAAATATTATCATGTTAATTTTTTAAATGCTACTAAATATTTTTTATTTCATATTGTTGCAGCTGATGTCAAGACGAATCCAATGACCTACTTAACTACGGCTTTAAGTCTTAAAATAATGCTAGAATAATTTTGTCCAGCTAAATGGCCCGTTTAGACCACTGTGCGGCGTTTACCTATGAGTTCGTTCACCTCGGTTCGATGTCAAATCCGTACAGCTGATATTGAAAAACGCCAAACACGTGAGCGTGTTCTTATGATCGGAGTTTCGACTTCGAATCTCTCTCTGGGCAAGCGATCCTTTACCGCGGTCTCCCGCTCGCGGCCGGTACGCGTCAAACACTACCATATATTTTTTTAAAATTTAAATCACTGAGCCCCATCATCGAAAAAAACTTAAAAAAAGAATTTGTTTAAATTTTTCGACATTATAAAGTTGATTGTCGGGGTTGAAAAAATTATTTTGTGATAGCCCAATCCTTTCCGAATAAAACAAAACTAGAGGGTTATTGTTGCTCGCTCGCGAGTAGGGTTGTTTTTGCTCGCTCGCTTTGCGAGAGCTCGCGGATAGGACTGCTCTTGCGAAAGGGTTAGTGGTACGCATGGCTAGTAGTACCTATAGTTAATAATGTTTTTTTTTATTTGGTGTGTGACTCTCCACGAGCCACACAAAGAACTTCCCGATTCGTTAGTTGCAGTATATTATTATCATTATTTTTAGTACGTTTTAAGATGATTATACGTTCTCAGGGAAATTCAATAGTTTTCTACTTCTCAAGATGTTTGCTATATGGCGTCGCATTAAACGAACGTCGTAGGCTCGTTGCTCGCTTGGTTCCTTGTTATAGCGTACTAATGTTGCAAAATAAATTGTCTTAATTAGTTTTTCGCAAACGATACAACTTCTCATTATCCGGGTTTGCAGTATTGATCTTGGATTTCTTCGATACTGTTAATTTAAATTGTCCCAAAATATATAAACTGCTCAATTTTGAAACTCTGCTCAGTGCTACATACAACATTTGTAAAGTTCGCCTTTCTGATTTTTTAAAATTCAAACATACTTTCTCGTATTTTTGTCCCTGATTTTTATGAATCGTAATCGCTTCAGCAGGAACCACTGGAAATTGACTACGTGTGATTTGATATTTTTCCTCACTCGACATATTTACATGATTCGAGATTTTTAGTATTGGTGTTAAATTTTGATGAATATTTACATTTTTCATATAATCACGATAACGAGTTCTTACTTTCACTCCTACTCTGGCCAATTGAAAATCTAACCACAATATAGACGAAATTTTAGTATTTTCTTGAAAAGTAATAAATTTTAATATTCCGCATGTGTGTGTGCTCCATTAACCAATCCGTTTTCAACATCAATGTTATTAATAATTATCATATAGTTTATATTAATTTTCAATTTAATCTCAGTTAATAATTCGTTTTGAACTGATTGTTTTTTTAAAGATTGTAATATAAATTTTTTTTTCTACTTTCATCGATATTCTTTGAAAATGTATTCTCGGGAGTAGAGATGATTAACTCACTCTTGCATTGGGATAATTTTCGATTATTGTAAGCGGAAACATCAGCGTAAGGTACAAAAAAAAAAAATTTTTTGTGTAATTACGTTTGTTTCTTCGGTGGAAACTTTCCGTTCTCTCGTATAAATTGCATTGTAGAATCAACTCCTTTCGAAAAAAACTAAAAATCTAAAAAACTACTTGACCAATATGGACCAAAATCTAATCAGCTCTAAGTTACGACGGGGCACATCGATTGCATCATTCATCATCCTGATCGCGTTGTTACTTTTTCAGAAAACGTTAACGAAAAATTTGATACCATAGAAACGGCCATACGCACACACACACACACACACACACACACACACACACACACACACACACACACACACACATACGAACATTTTGCTGAAAATAGTCTAAAATGACTGCAATGACCATGAAACGTGAAGATCTGCTAAAAAATCGATTTTCGATTTTCGGGGTCATTACAATAACTTCCCTATAAAATCGGGAAGTTAAAAATATGTAGCTCAATCAGACAAATACTTCCTGAGATAAAAATTCGAAAGTGAGGCACGTTTTCGCCAAAATGGGCAAAAATTGAAAACTTTGACGATCTGCTATTTATAAAAAATTTCGAAACCGGCTAAATGATGACTTAAACCCCCCTAATTTCACATGGACTACAACATATTTCATTTAGAACAAAATCGACGTTGGTGCCTGCAAAAAGTAATCGAGTTGGCATGGAATGACCCGTATTGGTTACAAATAGGGATTATAAGCAACTGTCAGATACTGCATGCCTTTGCTAACTTATACCTGCTCTAGCAGTCTTCCTTACAATAAGGGCCACATGTACGACAGTAGTTTTCCCAACGCAGGGTTGTCCCCGATCATAAATCTCAACCATCCTCTCCAGTTCTTTCTCTCTCTTTCCGTCCTCTTATTACATACAACCGTATTCCTTGAGCCGTCCTTGACGTAGACGAAAACCAGACGTCCTGACCAGCGACCATCCCTTACTTGAACTCTCTACTTTCACTTTTCCTCTCCTACAACTCCCCTACAATCCCCCTACTCCAAAGACATCCTTCTCCCCTTTTTTTCCAGCATCCTTACTGCAGGAGTTATCTGAGCTTGAAACCGTCGACATCGTAAAGAGTAAAATAAAGACCAGTAACATTCTTCCAAACCTGTTCTTATTCATTTCGGGATCACGACACAAAATTGGCGCAGTCGGTAGGACCCGTCATTGGTGAAAGAATAATCAGACTTTATCAAAAGTGTTCTCCACCTACGGATTTTTATCGTGACGGGAAACAATAGTGTTAACCGGAAGATTCTACGGATCCAGTCCCCTCAGAGAAGGAAGTCAACCGCTGGCACGCACAGGAACTTCACGCACTTCACTGGTAGACGACAGGTACATACATCTTTGGATTTTGTTGCTTGGTAATCGCCTTTTGTACTCAGATTACGATGGCTTCTCCATCTCCAGTTATTTCCTCAAATTCCACAAATTCCTCCGAGTACCCAATATCATTTCTATGTAAACTAATTCCAAAAGAATTCTCTGGTAACCGTTACGAACTCGGACAATTTATAGCCAATTGCAATAATGCAGATGAACTCGCTTCGGAGAGACAAAAAACGCCTTTGTTATATTTCATCCTTTCACAAATTTCTGGAAATGCTAAAGAACAACTTACTCTTCAAAGTTTTCGTAATTGGACAGAATTAAAGGAACGGCTTAAACTATTATTTCAAGATAAAAAACACTATTGTCAAATAATGGAAGAACTAAGTAATAGTAAACAGTATCATTCTGAAAGTATTACCGCTTTTTATCAAAGGTTATTAACTTTATCCTCGAGAGCTCTTCGCGCAATACAACAATATTCGGATGATCCTCTACAAATTCCAGGAAAAAAGAAATCCGTGGAAGAAACGACCTTAAATCGATTTGTTTACCACAGTTGTCCGCAAATTTCTCAAATGCTGAGATGGAAAGATTTTGACAATTTAAATTCCGCGTATTCCGCAGCCGTCGCAGAAGAACGAGCTTTAGATATGCATAGATATGTTAAGCGAAGATCTTGCACCATTTGCGGTAGAACAAATCACGAGTCGTCACAATGTAGATCAAGATTGGCCGGTCCCGATCGTAGTAGAGTTATTAATAACGTTCAAGTTTCTAATTCAAATCAAACCCCTTATCGAAATCAACAGCAGTACAGACCTCCGAACGAATTCCGTCAATCTCAAACGCAAAATCGAAATCAAAGCCATATTCAACCAAACACGACTCAACATGCAAATCAGTCAAGGTTTTGTAATTATTGTAAGAAACAGGGTCATGTAATTACGGAGTGTCGGAAAAGGCAATTTAATAACAATCGAAGACAAGAAATATCTAATCATACAACCCGACAGACAGAAAACGCCGCGGTACATTTAAACTCCCAGGAACCCCCAGCGATGGACACCGAGCTGGAGGGTCAAATCTCTCGCTTAGCGGTATTCGAGAATTAAACATTCCTATTCCAAGCGATAATTTAGATTATATTACGGTGTCTTCGTCATATTCGAAAAATGAAAATCAAACCTTCACGCTCTTAGTAGATACAGGTGCAAACATATCGTTAATCAAAGCATGCAAATTAAATCCTAATACGTATTTTAATTCTAAAGATAAATTGGTATTACAAGGTCTTAGCGTGAATACTCCAGTCGAAACTGTAGGCAGTTGTTTGATTCCTGTAAAAGTAGGTGATTCCACTGTCGATATAAAATTCTATATCCTAAATCAAGCAACAAACGTCCCTTTCGACGGCTTATTAGGTAAGGATTTTCTACAGAAAGAATCTGCAACTATCGATTATCAATCACGCACTCTATCTTTTAGATCATCGACCATACCGATCTACTTAAATCCTCACAAATCTGAAATTCGAGAAATAAATTTAATTAACCTTAAGGCGCGAACAGAAACTCTTATCGAAATCGAAGTACAAAATCCCGAAATCCAAGAAGGTATCGTTCCGGAATTAGAGTTACAAAAAGGAGTGTATTTGTCAAAAGCAATCACTAAAGTAAATCAAAATAATAGAGCTTATGCTACGATTTTGAGTACGCGCATAATAGATTTACAAATAAAACCAATTTCGGTGTATTTAGAACAACTTCCATCTAGCTCCACAATCCTTGTAGCAAATAATTCAACCAACCCTCCATTAAAACGACAACAACTATTAGAAGAAAACATACGGTTGGAACATCTAAATTTAGAAGAACAAAGATCAGTCTTAAATATTTGTAAAGAATATCACGATATATTTCATTTTTCTGACGACATTTTATCCGCAACAAATACTATCGAACATGAAATTAATTTAACAAATTCTACACCCATTTTCACGAAGTCTTATAGATATCCGGAAGTTCACAAACTCGAGGTGAATAAACAAATTGATAAAATGTTAAAACAAGGGATAATACAACCCTCTATTTCTCCGTGGTCATCCCCTTTATGGGTTGTACCGAAAAAATTAGATTCCTCCGGTGAACGAAAATGGAGAGTCGTAATTGATTATAGACGATTAAATGACGTTACAATCGGCGACGCCTATCCCTTACCCAATATCGAGGATATTTTAGATCAGCTAGGACACTCGAAATATTTTACAACTCTAGATCTGGCGTCTGGGTTTCATCAGATTCCAATGCGAAATTCTGACAAACAGAAAACAGCCTTCACTACCCCCTTAGGACATTATGAGTTCACAAGAATGCCCTTTGGTTTAAAAAATGCTCCTGCAACCTTCCAAAGGTTAATGAATTCAATCCTAACGGGTTTGCAAGGTCTTTAATGTTTTGTCTATCTTGACGATATCGTCATTTACGCCTCATCAATTGAAGAACATTCAATAAAATTAAAATCTATTTTCGATCGTTTAAGACAAAATAATTTAAAACTACAGCCAGATAAATGCGAATTTATGCGACATGAAGTAGCATATCTAGGCCATATTATATCAGACAAGGGCGTACAACCAAATCCTGACAAAATTAATGCTATTGCTAAATTTCCTACACCTAAAAACCAAAAAGATATCAAGGTTTTCTTAGGACTTGTCGGTTACTATCGAAAATTTATAAACGATTTTGCCAGAATAGCTAAACCATTAACAATTTTATTAAAAAAGGATATGATTTTCGAATGGACTTCTGAACAAACAAAATCTTTCGACGAATTTCGAAGAGTATTAACGACACAACCGATTCTTCAATATCCTAATTTTAACCAAGAATTTCTCCTCACTACGGATGCCTCTAATTATGCCATCGGTTCCGTTCTAAGTCAAGGTCCTATCGGAAAAGATTTACCCATCGCATATGCTTCTCGCACTTTAAATAAATGCGAACAAAACTATAGCACGACAGAGAAGGAATTACTTTCTATTGTCTGGAGTGTTAAACATTTTAGGCCCTACCTGTACGGCCGACGGTTCTGTATCGTAACAGACCATAAACCTCTTACCTGGCTATTCAATTGCAAAGACCCGGGAGGTCGATTACTACGCTGGCGACTAAAACTAGAAGATTATGATTATAAAATTATATATAAACCAGGTAGACTCAATTCGAACGCGGACGCATTATCCCGCCCTCCATTAATACACATGATTCAAAATAATCATTCTTTTGACAGTTTTATACAGTTTCATTATAAAAATCTCGACATTACAAAAATCAAATCTATTCCCTGTGACAAGTTCAATTATTTTCCAAATGTCTTATTTTATTCGAAAGATTTAGATGAGAGTAATTTATTTTCAGCAGCGTTACGTAACAAATACGACATGTCCAGAATCAAAGAACCCGATGATTTATACTCGACTATAAAACTCATCAAAGACTCTCAAATTACATATGTCTGCATTTGCAAGCCATTCCATTTCGATAAATTAGAATATAAAGAAATATTTTACACACTACAAAATTTGAATAATCATTTACAAGAAAACAATTATTCTGGAAATCTCTATATTCACGACGTTACAATTAATAATAAAAATATAAAAAGAAACATGTTCGGCGAAATTATATATTATATTTTTAAAGATACAAACGTTACACCTATCATCTTAGATACCGAACGCGTCACTCCCAAATCAAAAGACGAAATTATACAAATCTTACAAGAAAATCACGATTCCAAATTGGCTGGTCATTCAGGTTTCCTTAGAACATATAGGAGAATCAAAGAATTTTATAAATGGGACTCAATGAAGAAAGACAAAAAATTATATAAAGAAATGCCCCTCTTGCCAAACAAATAAAACTAACTTCCGACCTTCTAAAGCTCCAATGGAAATCACGTCTACGTCCAATAAACCTTTCGAAAGACTTGCAATCGATATTGTTGGACCTTTACCACAAACCTTAAATAATAATCGTTTCATACTGACTATGCAAGATGATTTAACCAAATTCTCATACGCTACTCCTATACCAAATCATGAAGCTGAGACCGTCGCCAGGGAATTGTCTAAATTTATAACTTTATTCGGAATTCCTAGATCTATACTCAGTGACCAAGGAACTGATTTTATGTCACGTTTAATGAAAGATCTGACTAAATTATTTAATACCAAACACATAGTATCTTCCCCTTATCACCCGCAGACTAATGGTGCACTAGAAAGATCACACTTAACTTTAAAAGATTATTTAAAACACTATATTAATAACAAACAAACAGATTGGGACGAATACATAAGTTTTGCAATGCTAGCATATAACACACATGTACACAAATCAACCGGATTTACTCCGTATGAAACACTCTTCGGAAGTAAACCATATCTACCGAGTAATATAACTCACGAGCCTACACTAAATTATTCTTATGACGATTATGTAGTTAATTTGAAACAAAAATTAAATCATACACAAAAGGTAGCAAGAGATAATTTAATACAGTCCAAAAAAAAAATCAAAAACCTATTACGATAATAAAATTATTTTACACAAATACAACGTCGATGATTTAGTATACATTTTAAATAAACAGAGTACTCCTGGACTAAACAAAAAACTTACACCGAATTATAATGGTCCTTACAAAATAACAAAGGTTAACTCTAATAACACAGTTCAAATTTTAAAGAATAGGAAACTAATTACGTACCATACTAATTTGCTGAAACCTTTTGTTTCGGGCACTGAAGATGAATAGAAATCTTCATTCTCAAATCATCCTACCACTACTGATATTCCTTTTACTAACCCCTAGTCATCCTCTCAGAACTGAACGTTACTACGAAATATTCGAGATAAATAACAATGTAGGATTATATTACAACCACCTAGGCAGCATAAAACTTTCAAACTCGGAATATACTTTATTGACCCATATCAATCTTACAATCGTGGAACAACGATACCATCAACTCCTTAGATTTTATGTGAAATCGTTAGACATGTGTAAAAACAAACCTACACAAACATTATATAATAATAATGCAAATTTTTGTCACCAATCTCTTCAGAATATACAATCGCGTATCTCAGCAATTGAGGATAAAATTGAAACTTTAAAGTACATGATAAACAACGAATCGATTAAAGGGAAAAGGATAAAAAGAGGATTATTTGACAGCACAACTTACATTTTACATTGGCTATTCGGCACTCCTAATGCCGAAGATGTCGAATTTTATAAAAAAAACAATGAATTCAACTATTCTTGAAAATAGAAATGTCCAATTACACTGTCCAACAAATTTCAACTTTTTTTGTGATTTCAATATACTGTTGGGTCCTTCTTATAGAGTTTTTTGCGCTGATTCCGAATCTGGTTTTAATTTTTTTCCTATACGTCCAGTTTTTGAAAATCATGGCTTTGAAAAAAAAACATATTTTTCAACTTTAAACAAATATTGTGATGTTATTATAAAAGATATTGAATTGTTGTTTACAGCAAACGATTCTGTAGACTTTCCTGAATACAGTGATATCCAATATTAATACATTATGATTGTTTAAACATATTTAAACAATGATTAAAGACGGAGATGCACCACTTTTGCACCAATTTTTGCGGATATTTTCGAATTTATCTCAAAAAATAAGGGTCCAGCGAAAAATTGAACTATACCACGCGAAAGAGCAGACTTTTATCTTGAGAAACCCCCCTGTGAAGTTTGCATGGTCGACGTTTTTACCGAACCAGAAAGCAAAATATCTTCGCCCGACATGCGTTGACGCCAGTGGTGCTCTTCCACTAGCGCGGTCGTTCGTCGGGATACGGCGCGGCGCGCTGCGGTGAAACGGCGCGTGGCTATAAGCGCGCAATTATGTCAGCTTACTTAAATGTAATACTTTATTAAATGTTATATTATTGTTATTTATTATTTATTAGTATATTTATTCTGTATAAATTATTTTATGTATTTTTTAATGTTAGTCTCTCGTTTATAGTATATTTAATACAAAAAATACCTTTTGTAACAAAAAAATAATTTATTCACACACTACACTATTACACTATTTACAATGCTAATATATATGTGTACACTATTCAGATATAATACACTATATCGATTTAATATGGAGCAAACTATTTTAATTATGTATTTTAGTCAATAAAAATAGTCCCGTTTATATTGTGTTTGGACTTATTTTACTCGGAAGAATCTCGAGTGTTCATTGGCACTATAATTACAATACATAGATAAGACGACAATTACTGAAAATAGAATTTTTCAGTCACCGCATTGCAGACTTACATTGTATGTATTCCGTTGTCCGTAGACCGTCATTTATTTCAAAATATGTATCGTGTTGGTTCTTAAGAAAACTGATGCCAGAGTTCAGTTTCGGCTTTGTGTTTGTTGAAATCAGTCGTGTCAAGCATTTCAAATCTGCATTGCTACGTATAAAACTTCATAAAAAACATTTATAGTTATTTATAGTATTTTAGTTGTTGTGTATATAATATATGTATTTTAGTAGTGTATTATATCTGAATAGTGTACACATATATATTAGCATTGTAAATAGTGTAATAGTGTAGTGTGTGAATAAATTATTTTTTTGTTACAAAAGGTATTTTTTGTATTAAATATACTATAAACGAGAGACTAACATTAAAAATACATAAAATAATTTATACAGAATAAATATACTAATAAATAATAAATAACAATAATATAACATTTAATAAAGTATTACATTTAAGTAAGCTGACATAATTGCGCGCTTATAGCCACGCGCCGTTTCACCGCAGCGCGCCGCGCCGTATCCCGACGAACGACCGCGCTAGTGGAAGAGCACCACTGGCGTCAACGCATGTCGGGCGAAGATATTTTGCTTTCTGGTTCGGTAAAAACGTCGACCATGCAAACTTCACAGGGGGGTTTCTCAAGATAAAAGTCTGCTCTTTCGCGTGGTATAGTTCAATTTTTCGCTGGACCCTTATTTTTTGAGATAAATTCGAAAATATCCGCAAAAATTGGTGCAAAAGTGGTGCATCTCCGTCTTTAATCATTGTTTAAACATGTTTAAACAATCATAATGTATTAATATTGGATATCACTGTATTCAGGAAAGTCTACAGAATCGTTTGCTGTAAACAACAATTCAATATCTTTTATAATAACATCACAATATTTGTTTAAAGTTGAAAAATATGTCTTTTTTTAAAACTCCATTTTCTCAAAAACTGGACGTATAGGAAAAAAATTAAAACCAGATTCGGAATCAGCGCAAAAAACTTTATAAGAAGGACCCAACAGTATATTGAAATCAAATTTGGTGTTGGACAGTGTTATTAATGAAACAACAAATCTCAATTATTAGCAATACTATACAAAATTTTAATTTATCTATTCAGAATCTCCGCGCTGATGAGGATAAACTTAATGAAAACATCAAATTATTCAATAACTTTTCTAACTTGACCACTAATTATCTCAACGATATTTTTACGCGACACCTTATTTTCGAACAAATATTTTCGTTATCACAAATATCTTCAGAACTAGAGGACTATTACAATACAATTATCTATTCTATTACATTGGGAATTCATAATATATTACACCCACAGATAATTACCCCTCAAAATCTGCTTCACGAATTGAATAGCATTATTCTCCAGAACGGATTGAAATGGCCTATCGCATTAACATATTCTAACATATACAAGTACGAAAAACTGCATCAGTTAAATATTGTTTGTATCAATAATATATTAATATTCAATATTAAAATTCCATTAGTCGAAGAGATGCAATATGAGCTCTATGAAATGTTACCATTCCCTGTTCCTCTTAACCCTCCAAACACCTACTCATATATTCAACCAAGTTCTCCTTACATCTTACTGAGTAATAATAAGGTGTATTACGCATTGCTTCAAAGTCTACAAGCATGTTTAACAGTCGACACCAGGGAACGTATTTGTTCCATCAAACACGTGACTCGAACATCTGGACAACCAACATGCGAGTCAACTCTACTCACTTCCATCGTTAAGAGAGTACCATCATCATGTCAGATCTATACAACCGAACCTGATTTCGAGATGTGGCATTACATCCAAAATAACGAATGGATCTTTACTGCCATGCATCCTTTACAACTATCTCTGTCATGCTCTCCGACACACATTGAAGACATTGAACTAATATCCGCTGGAATTATTCGACTTCAACCCCAATGTAAGGGTTATACGAAAACAATAGTCTTGGAACCATCACAAGGAATTACTACAAATCGTAGTCGCAAAGTAATCAACACCAACATCAACGCCGGACCTGTGACGAGGACGCAACTCTCACAAATTCTGGAAGAAGAATCCAGCTCCAAGTCAGAAGAGAGGGAATTCGACCCTCATTTGACACGTAATTTTGATGGCTGCCGCCAAGACGATCTTCCGATCCGACCGACCTTACCACATGGACTAAGAAGATCATCATCCCGTGCCCCTTCCGTAAATATGGATTAACCCAATCGCGACATAACACATTTCGACTCATATATACATTTTAATATCAATATTGAAACAGGTGTGTTTCGTCGTCGTTCGGCTTCCTCGCGTTCGGGCTCCTTGGTGTTGAACAGCTCGCCGACCCAGGGTTCTAAACGACAAGTGGAGTGACGACGCGAGGAACGGAGTCGGTACGGGTGAAATAACTGAGACGAGTCGGTTGCGGGTAAATAAATTATACTCGCTGCCTTTCGGACGCGTAAGCTACGGTGCCTCAGGATACGGTTCCTCAGGATATAGTGCACGTTGATAATGCTACGGTGCCCGTGAGTTTAAAACGTGTGACCGTGAGAGTACTACCTGTAAGAGGCGTAGGGTGCAGGCAGGATGGACAGGAGTAGGGTTAGATCGCGACTGTCGTCGTGATCTCCCTACCTAGGCCGGGTTGTAGTGGTCCTTCGATGTCCGTGACGCACGGGTCATCGAAGTTCCTCCGGACAGTCGTTCAGGGAGTTCGGTCAAGGTGACGCACCTTGTCTGGCTCGACTGGCCTCGTGGGCGACTCGCCTCACGAGGGTGACTTTCTAGGCGGTTCTTAGGCGACGTCGAAGGGTGACGCACCACTTCTAGTTCGGCCGATTTCGGGGACGACGCGTCTCACGAAATATACCGGTGACGCACCGGGTATGTTCGAGGTGGAGTACAACTCGCACCAGCGGAGCGACGGGATAACTGGACAGGAGGTTCTCCGACGAAGTCAAAGGGTGACGCACCGCTTCTTGTTCGTCGGCTCTCGGAGGCGACGCGCCTAGCGAAAGTGACCGGTGACGCACCAGGTGTTCGGGGTGGAGCACGGCTCGCACCGGCGGACTGGCAGGACGACAGGGTTTCGACGAGGTCGAAGGGTGACACACCACTTCTTAATCGTCGACTCTCGGAGGCGACGCGCCTAGCGAAAGAGACCGGTGGCGCACCGGGGGTTCGAGGTGGAGCACGGCTCGCACCAGCGGACTGGCAGGACGACAGGGTTTCGACGAGGTCGAAGGGTGACACACCACTTCTTAATCGTCGACTCTCGGAGGCGACGCGCCTAGCGAAAGAGACCGGTGACACACCGAGTGTTCGAGGTAGAGCACGGCTCGTACCAGCGGAACCAGGATGCCGATAACGGCGGAGACGTGGACAACGGTTACAGGTAGAATACTCACAGCACTGGAATATCGCACGTGGTTGTTCCTGGATAACTGCTGGCAGACTCAGGTGATTCTAGTCTGTTCGTGCCGGCTTTTATAGGGATGGTTTGGTGGTAAGGGATGGTGGTGCGGTGCGGTATTTTGCTGGTGACGTATACCGTCTTTCGAACAGTATTTTGGAAATTTGATTTGGATTCCCGTTGGAATACGGGCCTGGGTGCGGGGTACGTGCGGTACAGGCGGTGTTGTTGTTGTGACAGGAGGCCGGTGGTACGTTACTAGATCGCGTCGTCGTGTCTAACCGGTGGAGGTTTGCTAGGGGTTTGTTCGTAACAGGCCTACGATATGTAGGTCTGTTACAATATCATTGCGTCATTTTTTTTTGTATTATTCTAGCGATATCTTTTTTCATATTCTTGCGTTATTTCTTTTTTTACTACTCTCACATTATCTTTTCTATTATTCTTACGTTATCATTCTCTTATTCTTACGATATTATTATTATTCTTGTGTTATTTCTTCATTATTTCCGCAATATCTTTTCTATTTTTCTTGCGATATTATTATTATTTCTTGCGATATTATTATTATTCTTGCGATATCTTTATTATTTTTCTTGCGCTATATATTTTTATTTTTTATTTTTTTATTCCCACATTATCTTTTCTATTATTCTTGTGCGATCTTTTATTATTCTTGCGTTATATTATCCGTATCAATTCTAAAATCTTTTCTGTACCATTTATACCCCAACGATAGAGTCTAATTAATTCACGTTTTAAGATCCGTAAATTAATCTAAAGGAGGGAGGTGTCAGATACTGCATGCCTTTGCTAACTTATACCTGCTCTAGCAGTCTTCCTTACAATAAGGGCCACATGTACGACAGTAGTTTTCCCAACGCAGGGTTGTCCCCGATCATAAATCTCAACCATCCTCTCCAGTTCTTTCTCTCTCTTTCCGTCCTCCTATTACATACAACCGTATTCCTTGAGCCGTCCTTGACGTAGACGAAAACCAGACGTCCTGACCAGCGACCATCCCTTACTTGAACTCTCTACTTTCACTTTTCCTCTCCTACAACTCCCCTACAATCCCCCTACTCCAAAGACATCCTTCTCCCCTTTTTTTTCCAGCATCCTTACAGCAGAAGTCATCTGAGCTTGAAACCGTCGACATCATAAAGAGTAAAATAAAGACCAGTAACATTCTTCCAAACCTGTTCTTATTCATTTCGGGATCACGACACAACCGAAAATTGTTTCTCTTGTTGGTCAATGTTATCGTTCAGAGAAATTCATTTCGATCACTTATAACAGTTATCAATGGGAGATAGAGGTGTGCGAGAACCCGAAATATCGGGTTGGGTCGGGAACACTAAATTTTTTCGAGATCGGGACGGGCACCCGAAAATTTCCAGATTCTTGAATTTATCGGGATTCCCGAAAATTTCGAGAACCCAGTAATCATTTATATTCGGTTTAATGAATACGTTTGTGGGATAAAAATAACTGACTACGTGCAGGGAAATAAATAAAACAGTATATATATATATATATATTTAAAAATAAAGACAAGAGAAAACAGTCCCACACAACGCGATTGACCGCAACTAGCAGGCCGAAGTTGTCTCACGTGCGCTTTTCTCTCGACTGCCTCGTCTTCGTTTGAAGAAAACGCATCAAGCTCGCATTCTACGCACGCACGCGCGCGCGCGCGCGCACACACACACACACACACAGTTCCTTAAAGCTAAACAGTCCAATGCTGTATCTTAACCTAAACAGCCGAAGAGTATCGGTCCTCGACGGCGCCGAAATCACTCGACGGGGTGTCGTTTTCGCCTCGACGTTTCGACACGGTCCCGTCG
Organism: Lasioglossum baleicum; assembly: GCF_051020765.1. Classification (NCBI taxonomy): domain Eukaryota; kingdom Metazoa; phylum Arthropoda; class Insecta; order Hymenoptera; family Halictidae; genus Lasioglossum; species Lasioglossum baleicum. The sequence continues at coordinate 1,654,072 of NC_134940.1, read as the reverse complement.
CCCGACATCCGACACCACACATTCATAGTTTCGGATTTTTTATTCTAGATGTTTTCGAAATTGAAAGTGTCACGTCTGCTGACGCGTTGCCATAGGTTATAAGCATAGTTAATAAGAGTAGGATATTGTAACCGTAATTATTAATAATATTCATTAGTTATAAGTAGTCATACTTCGCTCCGTTCATCAGATCCGATTCTCACCTCATACCATACACCCATTCTTATCTTAACCCTTGTATAATAATCATATCTTAATGTATTCCCCGTAGCAGTATCACGTAGCATTCACCGTAATCATTAATCGCGCGCTTCTCATAACATCCGTAGCGTTATGTCTAACGAGACATCGCGTAGAAGATAAGACACCTATGTATTCGACCTCACGATCCTAAAAAGAGTTCAGTTAATTCAGTTCAATTCGGACAGCCAGTCTGTCACGTTCGTTCAAGACTCCAGCGAGGCTCGTAGCCTCCTGGATGTCCCGGTCCGGACTCCGACGAGTCCTCGCTCTCATCCACCTTTGAGCGGTCCTGCTATATCACGCGCTTCTAGTTCATTATAATTTCATTTCATACGTTACAAATATATTCCCAGTTATTAATTTAATAAGTGAGTCTCGCTTAGTTCTTCTCCCTACATCCTCGCGCTTGCAGTACTCTCCTATTCAATTACGAAAGCTCGTGCGCGTCAACGAACGCGAGACGGAGGACAACAGCGGGGTATCTCCCGTCAACCGAGGATCACCGACGACGTGATCCTCCCAGGACGAGTGAGGATCATCGTCCTCCCTACGACGATCCAGCCTGATTCGACTGCAGCCGTCAACGAGCAACGAAAGCAGCTCGCATAAACGAAGCCTGCCTGTATTCACCGATCGCCATACTCAACTGTACGATAAGTCGCTAAATATTTCCCTGCGAAGATTCGCGCTGTCTCAGTTATCTCTGCTCTCGTCCGCCGCTTTGGGCGAATCTACTGTAAGCGTTAAGTAGAATACGCATGTTCGCGAAAGTCGTGGTTCCCAGTCAGACGTCGGACGTAACGTGCCGCATGGATAAAAGGTTGTATCGCATTTGAGCGTCCAGTAAGGGGAATGGGTCGCGGAACGATAATTTCGCGAAAGTCAGACTCCGGGACGTAACAAAAGAATGTTGTCCATCACGAATTCTTTTCAAGAGTGTCTTATGTCATATTCTCGAAATTTTTCGGGAATCTCGAAATTTTCGGGAACCCGACCCGACCCGACTCGACCTCTTCTCGACTCGTCCCGACCATCGGGTTCCCGATATTTCGGGTTCTCGCACACCCCTAATGGGAGAAATTTACTCATAACAGTTATCGATGGGAGAAGTTTATTTCGATCGCTCATAACAGTTGTCGGCGAGAGGAATTTATTTCGATCGTTCATAACAGTTATCGATACGAGAAATTTATTTCGATCGCTCATAACAGTTGTCGGCGAGAGGAATTTATTTCGATCGTTCATAACAGTTATCGATACGAGAAATTTATTTCGATCGCTCATAACAATTATCGATGAGAGAAATTTATTTTAATCGCTTATAACAGTTATCAATGGATTTCATTAGGAGTTCATTTCGGTCGCTCATAACAGTAAGGCCGTCCACACACGGGTCGATCGTCGATTCGGTCGACGCGATTCCCCCGTCCACGTGACTTCCAATGCAAATGAATGGAGAGCCACACACGGGTCGATTCATGGTCGACTGAAATCGGCTCGTCTGAAATCGCGTCCGTCGCATGAACCGTCCACACACGGGTCGATCGTCGATTCGGTCGACGTGATTCCAGTCGCATGCGATTCCCCCTCCACGTGATTTCCAATGAAAATAAATGAAGAGCCGCACACTGAAATCGCCGCGATTCTAATCGCGTGCGATCGGAAGCGAAGTTGGAGAATCGCGTGGATCGTACGATTCGCGCGACTCATGGAGGTAAGTTTGTGCAGTTCATGTAATTTAATTTTCCACAGAAAATTGTACAACAGTTTATCAATCCCTGTGACTTCAATTTTTTTTTACTTTGCCTTTTGTTTTTGTTTTTCATAAACCTACATGATTATATTCAACTATGTAAATAAAAAGCTTACCTTAATGTTATTAGTATGCGTAATAACACGAAAAATGATAATAAATAAATAATAACCTATGTAACCTAAATACATAGACCACATCGAAGAGTGCAATGCACTCAAACTACAAAAAATAATGGCCAAATCATTTAAATTACATGAACTGCACGAACTTACCTCCATGAGTCGCGCGGGTCGTATACGAAGTCGACCACGAATCGACCCGTGTGCGGCTCTCCATTCATTTGCATTGGAAGTCACGCGGAGGGGAATCGCATGCGACTGGAATCGCGTCGACCGAATCGACGATCGACCCGTGTGTGGACGAAATCGCGTCCGCCGCATGAATCGTACATGACGAGCAAGACGTACGAACTTCACGACGCGATTACAATCGACCCGTGTGTGGACGGCCTTATTGATGAAGGAAATTTGTAATAGTTATTATTATATAGTACAATTTTCAAATGGTAGACAATCAATTATTTCATAAATTTTTTATTCATAAAATTAATTGCTATACTGAAAATTTAATGTGATGAACATGAGTTTTTCCAAGATTTCTCCTGACAAATTACATCTCAAATCATCTAGCGTTAATTTTAGAGCAGAGAATAATGCACGCTAGTTTTGATAAATACGGGAGTCTATATTTCTGATTTTCCCAGTAAACAATAATATTTTCGTCTATATCGATACGTTTTTCCCAAGTGAAACAGAATCGTCCGTGAACAAAGACAGTCAACAAACAGATTTTGTGGTCTTATGGTCTGTTGATTCGTCTTGTTGTACGAAACCTTCTCAATGAATTTCACAGGCTTGCTCCATCCGAGAAAGAGTATATACAACTCAATAATTAAATAAGCAACCAAAAGAATTTTCTCATAAATAATTATTATGAACAAGTGAAAAAAAATTCGATCATCGATAACTGTTATGAGCGATCGATGGTTCGTCACATGGCATTGCTTTATTTGTTATTACTTAACTTTATTTGTAATCGCAAAAGCGTGGTATATCTTGACAACGGACATTTCGGACGTTATTTCCTGTCGTGTAGTGTGCTCTCTAACCTTTCAAGTATTTTTGTAATATGGCATCATACATACAGTGACTCCCGCTAATATTCGGACACTCTTAAAAACACCATAACTTTTTTAATATTGGAATATACGACTTGAAATTTTTAGAGAAGTTAGAACAATTGGTTTGCTACAGAAGGTGACAAAAATTTTTTAAGAAAACTGCAAGTTGTCGGAATTGCAGAGAAAATACTAAAAGTTGTATTTTTCAACTTTTTTATGTGGGCTTATATGGAGAATTTAGAAAACACGTTTCGTAGATCTGTATCAATTAAACATATTCTGAAAATTTCATCAAAATCGGTCGACATTGTCATGAGTAAAAATTGCAGTTTTTCACGATTTTTTGCCTCCAACTGCAGTAATTCTAAGGATTCTTACATCTTTCAATGCCTGTCATTTTTTCCCGCATCAACCGATTTTTATGAAACTTTCGCAGTGCGTATAATTGATACAGATCTACAAAACGTACTTTTTAAAATTTCAATATAGGCCCGTATAAAAAAGTTGCAAAATGCAACTTATAGTATTTTCTCTACAATTCCGACCAAATGCAATTTTTGAAAAAATTTCTTTTCACATCCTGTAGTAAACTAGTTGCTTTAGCTTCCCAAAAAAGTTCAAATCGTATAGTATGTTCGGGATTCAAATTGAGGATTTATTAGTCGTTACGCCGACTGTCGATCGACGTTCGATATGTTTTGCTGCGATCTATATTTAGAGTCGAGTAGCGATCAACCGTTACCGTTTCGCTAGGCCACGGTGTGTTTATCGACACTCGTCACCGGTAAACATCCTCAATTTGAATCCCGAACCGTCGTCTTCGAGGATCCTGCGATCGATTATGATCCAATCGCGTGCGACCCCGCCTGTCGCTCGAAGAGCATTTAAAAGGGTGCTCTTCGGTCTTCGCGGTGAATCGTCTTTCGACCACGTCCATCTGTTTCTAAATCGCACTCTTGTACAAACAGTTCCGCTATTCCGATTCTTTCTGTCACGGTTCGCGATCTTCTGGCGACCACATCGTTAAAATAAAGTTCATAGTTACTTGTGAATCAAGCCAGATTCATTAATAACCGCCTAATTCCTCGAGTAAAACTCCTTCTCGTGTTCCTCACGCGCTCACGTCTGAGCGGTTCCGGATCTCGGTGATTTCGATCGTCGATCGACACCGAACATAGTACAATATTAAAAAGGTTATGGTGTTTTTAAGAGTGTCCGAATATTAGTGTCACTGTATATGCAAGATCAAAGTATGTACTACGCATTTCCATCACCTTTTGCTTTTCTATTACCGCAATGGTAAAATTGCAGTGCACGAAAGAATAAATTGTGTGCTGTTTGAGGACAGGATGTACCATCGGATTACCATTTCTCCCGCTTTTTTCAAGATTTTTTATGAGGTGCAAATTCCATTTCAAATAAAGCCGTAAAAAGTCATATAGCACAATTTTTTGTTAATAAAATAGAAAAATAGAACAAAATATGTCATAAAACATATTCTAATAACGGTAAAAAATTGGCTTTCATTTTCTTTTGGGAAAACGAAATGACTTTCCGGACGACCTAATATTTTGTTTATGTTACGTCCCGGGTCGGATATGATCCGACGAAACGATGCCCAGACAAGGCGGGGACGTAACCGACCAATTTATTTAAGACGATCTTAGATCCACGTGGCGCGTAACGTCCACGTCTGATCAGGGACCCGATACCGGTGCGTGTTGCGAAAGGGGCGAAGAGGGAAATGAATGTAAACGGGACGGACGTCGTCCGGCGGGGATGTCGCGACGGAGCGACGAACTGCGCGATGACGGTGACAGCTCCCTGCGATCAGAGTGTCACTATGTGGGCGTGTGTGTGTTACTCGTCCGAACGCGTGGGTTGTTCGATTCGTGACAGGATTCTCGACCGAAGGGAAATTGGTGTTCTCTCGGTACCGAGCACCCTCTGGGCTCAGACGCACACGATTGAAACACCGATTCGGGGTTATGGGAACGAATGTGAGGAATGTGAGGGATGTGAGGAATCGATCGGCGGACCGATCGGGATTGAACAACCCGGAGACGCACACGCACACACGCACACACTCGCGATCACTCCACTCGGTCACTGATCGACGAAACTTTAATAATACCACCTTAGGGTGAGTATTCTGCGGACGACGTAACGTTCGTAACGCGGGTCCTCGATACTGATTTCCTCTAGTGGAGGGAGACTCGGAAGGAATCGGATCGGTATCAACCTCCACGGGAGAGGAGGCGCGGAATCTGGCCGTCCGACGGTCGTTTCTTCGCGGCGCGGAGGCGTTTCAGCGCGGTCAGCGGTTCCTTCTTCGCGTCGCGGAGGTATCGCGATCTCTCGACGGTCCACTATTTTCACCCGACGGAGAAAAGGGACGTCGCGAATGATCCTGGGCCGTTTGGCGATTCCCAAGTACGGGTTATAAGCGGTGCCTCTTCCTTCGCCGCGTAGCTGTCGCACCAATTTACCGATTTGGTAGCTTCTACCGGCGCGACGGGGCATGGGAGATAGCGAGGAGCAAGGTGTTGCTGAATTAAAGCTGCGAAGTAATAGGTTTAAACAAACAAAGTATAATGAATCAAAATGGATACAAAGTGATGATTTGCGAGCAGAACTCGTGAAACAAAATATAATGACGGCTTGCGAGCAAGCTCGAACGAAATATATGGCACAGAATAGCAATGGTAATATGAAAGATGGTGCGAGCGAGCTCGTACAAACAAAATAACACAGAAATAGCAATTGTAATATGAATTATAAAGCGAGCGAGCTCGTGTGAACAAAATAGCGCAGAAATAGCAATTGTAATAAGAATTATAAAGCGAGCAAGCTCGTATAAACAAAATAGCACAGAAATAGCAATTGTAATATGAATTATAAAGCGAGCGAGCTCGTGTGAACAAAATAGCGCAGAAATAGCAATTGTAATAAGAATTATAAAGCGAGCAAGCTCGTATAAACAAAATAGCACAGAGAAGGCAATTATAATATGAAAGATAACGCGAGCAAGCTCGTATAAACAAAATAGCACAGAGAAAGCAATTATAATACGAAAAGTAATGCGAGCGAGCTCGTGTGAACAAAAATAGCGCAGAAAAAGCAATTGTAATAAGAATTATAAAGCGAGCAAGCTCGTATAAACAAAATGGCACAGAGAAATATCTGTAAATTTGGTATAAATGTCTACGAGCAAACTCGACGAATAATTTAGAACAATTGAGATATAACTGTAATGAAAATGGTAGAAATGGTAAGATGCAATACGACCTGAGTATCGTGAGCGATTTTGAACAGAGTCCGAAAACGCGAGAAAATGGACTAAACTAGATTAAAGTCCGAAAACGCGATTTGAACTCGACTGACGACGCTAGAGAACTGAACTGTATAAATTCCGAACTGGAAGAGAGCGATTCGCGCGATTTCGTCTTATTTATAATAAGAGCGCGGACCATAGGGATTCGGTGAACCGTGAAGTCCTTTTGTCTAAATCGTACGAGGCACGGACGAATATGTTGTCGTCGATGTATACTTTTCGCAGTTCGAACGAAACGACGGTTTAGATGTACGTACACCTGTACTCGCGGTTGCCATGCTGGCGTCCGCTTGTACCGGTGACTATCGCTTCTTTCCCGATTCCCTATGTTCACTCTCACGGGGATATGTATATATATACAGGGTGTCCCAAAATTCGTGAAAATCCCGAAAGGGGGTGGTTCCTGAGACCATTCTAAGAGACATTTTCCTTTGCACCAATGTCAACTGCGGCTTTGTTTAGGAGTTATTAACGAAAAACACGGACCAATCAGAGCGCGCCCTGGCCCGGCGCGCCACGCCGCGCCGGCAAGCGAGTGTCGGTGGTACGCCGCGACATCGCAACGAGCAAGAGTTTCTCGATAATGTGAACCCTCTCCGATTTTGATGAGCTTTGGATATGTTGTCAAGACCATGATTCTGAACAACATTTCTCTGTAGACTTTTTGGCGATCGGCTTTAGTTTACGAGATAAGTAACTTGTAATTGTAAATCGATCGATGTACTATCTGAACTATCTCCTCTCCGATTTCGATGCGCTTTGGATACGTTGTCAAGACCATGATTCTGAACAACATTTCTCTTTAGACTTTTTGGCAATCGGCTTTAGTTTACGAGATAATCGTAAAAAAAGAGAAGAAGCAGAAACTGATTGAATTAAAAACTCACGTATTCAGCCGTAAATCCATTTGCTGCTTCGAAATTTGTGTCACTGGGTCACTCGGTGACGAACTGCACAGATGTCTTCAGGTACACGGCAGTACCGAAAGCCAAGGGACGTACGGCCAGGTCGACGAGCTGCACAGCCGGTGGTAGAAGGCCTAAGGGATGCGCGGTCAAGTCGACGATCCAGAATTTAACTTTCACTTTCGAATCGATAAATAATTCGTATGTTTATATTACACAGATGCCTTGAAATTTTTCCACACTCACAATCACTGTTCACATTTGTCAACACATAGTTATGCACTAATAATAATTGCCATATCCCTTGTACTGCTGCACAAATCACAACAATCAGGTAATGCAATCACTAGACTGCGGATTTCATGCATTTGTAGCAAATATGAGTAGGTGCATTTTAATACAGTAGAGAGGTTAAAATAATTTCAAAGCACCATAGTATTATTTTCAACTTCTTAAAATGATCACAGTAAAAATCAAATATCTGTCTGGCTCCTGTCCCTTGTAATAGCGGCAGCCAACATTCATTTTGCATAAAGATTCGCAGTCTAGTGATTAGTTTAAATATCACAGTCAAAAAAACAGCTAATACATAGCAACCGTTAGCTTTGAATTTACAAGTCTTTGGAGATGTTCTCTCTACCGCGGCTCGAACGACACTGATTTTCCTCAAGATTTTTCTAAAGAATTTAGGAAGGGCATTTAGAGTGTCGAAATTCGAAATGCACGCTGTAGCACGAGAACGACGGGACGGTTAGACGAAAAACAGAATGCGAGAAGGACCGCTGTAAGCTTTGTGGCAAACACATGTTTAGTTTTTCCTGCAGGTTGGTACGTAGAGTCGATGGGTAACTGTTCGAAAACGTCATCCGTCCTTTTACCCAGCAAGGGGTAAAAATGTCAGGTCAGCGTAGCATCCCTATTGTCCTATACCTTCCTTAAGAAACTTTCTAAAAGAAGGACAGACGACGTTTTCGAACGGTTACCCATCGACTCTGCGTACCAATCTACAGGAAAACCTAAACATGTGATTGCCATAAGTCTTAAAGCGGTCCTTCTCGTATCCTGTTTTTCGTTCAACCGTCCCGTCGTTCTCGTGCTACAGCGTGCATTTCGAATTTCGACACTCTAAATGCCCTTCCTAAATTCTTTAGAAAAATCTTGCGGAAAATCAGTGTCGTTCGAGCCGCGGTAGAGAGAACATCTCCAAAGACTTGTAAATTCAAAGCTAACGGTTGCTATGTATTAGCTGTTTTTTTGACTGTGATATTTAAACTAATCACTAGACTGCGAATCTTTATGCAAAATGAATGTTGGCTGCCGCTATTACAAGGAACAGGAGCCAGACAGATATTTGATTCTTACTGTGATCATTTTAAGAATTTGAAAATAATACATTGGTGTTTTGAAATTATTTTAATCTCTCTACTGTATTAAAATGCACCTACTCATGTTTGCTACAAATGCATGAAATCCGCAGTCTAGTGATTGCATTACCTGATTGTTGTGATTTGTGCAGCAGTACAAGGGATATGGCAATTATTATTAGTGCATAACTATGTGTTGACAAATGTGAACAGTGATTGTGAGTGTGGAAAAATTTCAAGGCATCTGTGTAAAATAAACATACGAATTATTTATCGATTCGAAAGTGAAAGTTAAATTCTGGATCGTCGACTTGACCGCGCATCCCTTAGGCCTTCTACCACCGGCTGTGCAGTTCGTCGACCTGGCCGTACGTCCCTTGGCTTTCGGTACTGCCGTGTACCTGAAGACATCTGTGCAGTTCGTCACCGAGTGACCCAGTGACACACATTTCGAAGCAGCAAATGGATTTACGGCTGAATACGTGAGTTTTTAATTCAATCAGTTTCTGCTTCTTCTCTTTTTTTACGATTATCTCGTAAACTAAAGCCGATCGCCAAAAAGTCTAAAGAGAAATGTTGTTCAGAATCATGGTCTGGACAACGTATCCAAAGCTCATCGAAATCGGAGAGGATTCACATTATCGAGAAACTCTTGTTCGTTGCGATGTCACGGCGTACCACCGACACTCGCTTGCCGGCGCGGCGCGGCGCGGCGGGCCAGGACGCGCTCTGATTGGTCCGTGTTTTTCGTTAATAACTCTTAAACAAAGCCGCAGTTGACATTGGTGCAAAGGAAAATGTCTCTTAGAATGGTCTCAGGGACCACCCCCTTTCGGGATTTTCACGAATTTTGGGACACCCTGTATAAATACGCGTAAGATATATACAGGGTGTCCCAAAACCCCTTCGACTCCGGGAAATGGGAGGTTCCTTAGGTCATTTGAAGCAACATTTTCCTTTGCACCAATGTCAGCCGGGGCTTTGTTTAGGAGTTATTAACGAAAAACACGGACCAATCAGAGCGCGACCTTGACGCGCGATGGCACGTTCAGCCCGTCGCGCCGGGAGACGAGCGTGGCGTAACGCCGCGATGCCGCAACGAACAAGAGTTTCTCGAGATTATGTGAATCTTCCCCGATTTGGATGAGCTTTGGATATGTTGTCAAGACCATGATTCTGAACAACATTTCCCTTTACAGTTTTCGTCGGTCGGCTTTAGTTTACGCGATAAATGTAAAAACTTGTAATTGTAAATCGATCGATTGTACTATCTTCTACCCGGTTTGGATGAGCTTTGGATATGTTGTCAAGACCATGATTCTGAACAACATTTCCCTTTACAGTTTTTGTCGGCCGGCTTTAGTTTACGCGATAAGTAACTTGTAATTGGAACGAGGGAAAAAGCAGAAACTGATTGTATTAAAACCTCACTTATTCAGCCGTAAATCCATTTGCTGCTTCGAAATGTGTGTCTCTGGGTCACTCGGTGACGAACTGCACAGATGTCTTCAGGTATACGACAGTACCGAAAGCTAAGGGACGTACGGTCAGGTGAACGAACTGCACAGGTGGTGGTAGATAGCAGGTATACGACAGCACGAGGGATGTGCGATCAAATCAACGAGATCCGGACTTTTCACTTTCACTTTCACACAGATGCCATGAAATTTTTCCACACTTAATTGCAATACCACAATTCCACAAACAATTGCAATATCATTTGTATTGCAGCACACATCACAACAATCAGATAACATGATCACTAGCGAACGTAAACTTTCTAAAAGAAGAATATCCCGAATTTTTCTTTCACTTCTCACTGTAAGTTTTAGCACTGGGAACATTTCACGGCGACAGTCGATGCACTAAAATCCTTCAAAGTTGACGAATTGATCACTCACAATTATTTGGCACGTGTACGGTGTCCCTCCCTCTCGTTGTCCATAAATTAGTCTTATGGCCAGGCCGGTAATTGCACCGCTGGTGGTAGCTGTCAGGTACGCGATCGCAGTCAAATCCTAAGGGCTGCAAAAGGAGGGCTGCACGGCAAGTGCGTCTGGACGTTGACCTGGGTCAACGCACCTGTCACTTCAGTACGTGGCAGGTAGTTCTTGCCTCATTCCTGCATTGTATGTAAGCATTGAAAAGGGCATCTTCGTGGCCTTGAAAAGGGCCGATTAAAAGAAAAGGAGTTGGTGTTGCGTTAAATATTGGGGCCCTGAAAAGGGCCGATTGGAACTGTGACCCCAAATCAGTGCATCAGATGTTCGAAATGGCCGCCGTTCATCCGAATGCAAAGCTCGGCCCGCTGAATTGTCTGTTGAACAACTCTGTCAAGGGTTGTCCGGCTGATGTTCACAATGGCACCGTGAACTAGTGCAACCAACTCTTCCGGGGTGTTAACCGGCTGCTTGTACACCTTTTCCTGAAATGACATTTATTAAAGAAAAACAAAATGTAAGTAAACACGTGTACGATAATGAGTGGAAAATACCTAAAAAATACATGAAAATTGAAATTACCTTCAAATAGCCCCACAAGTAAAAATCCAGCGGATTAAGGTCAGGTGACCGTGGGGGCCACGCAACAGGACCACCGCGGCCGATCCACCTGTCCTGATAGGCTTCGTCCAAATGGGCGCGGACACTTGCGGCATAGTGCGCTGGCGCACCGTCCATTTGGAAATACATGTTCTGCCGGATCGCATAAGGAACATCGTCTATGAGATCCGGCAGAACATGTTCCAAAAAGATTCGAAACGTCGGGCCGTTCAGTCTATCGGGTAGAATGTACGGCCCGATTATGTGCTCGCCACAAATGCCGGCCCATAAGTTTACCGACCAGCGGGTCTGTGCTGCGCGTTGCCGAAGCACCCGCGGATTCTCTACGCTCCACATATGCGAATTGTGGGCGTTGAAGCACCCTTCTCTTGTGAAGAGTGATTCGTCGCTCCACAATATGCATGCGGGGAACGCCGGATTCCGCGACACTTCATCCAGCAGCCACCTGCAATACCGAAGCCGCCGGTCGAAATCCGCAGGTAGCAGTTGTTGTACCCGCACATATTTGAACGGGTGCATCCCACGATCCTGCAGAATTCGGTGTACCGACGACCGGCTGACCCTAGAAGTAAACATACATGAAAATGCATAAATCTATTGTTAAATTATATTTCTTTTCGCTTTAATGAAATACATGATAGCGGTGTACTTTTACTTACCTTGTTCGGCGACTGACGTCGCGCACGCTCACGGTGCCATCCTCTTCAACAATATCCAATACTTGTGCGACATGATCCGCGGACCTCGCTGTACTAAGTCGACCGGTGCCCACGCGATTAAAATCAAACCTCCCGAACGTCGAAAGTCTACGTGCCAACTGCCGAATGTAATGGGCTGACGGTGGTGGTGTGATGTGTGGCTGCTCTAGTATGATGCGTCTCGCAGTGGCAGCAGCATTGCCGTTGCAATGGATGTGCGTGGAAATCATTGCGTAGTGTTCTCGGTGAGAGTACATGATGCGACGTGGACTTGGACTAACTGCAGTTTTCCAAACAAGCTTCGACCACCCCTAAATATCCCTACCACGAAGCAAAACTGAGGATACAGGAACATTCTAAAAAACACGTGTTTTGCAGAAGTAGAAAGTGCAGCAGTGTGACTCCTGCCTTTCCTCCGCGATAGAAAACAGGGATCCGCATCTCCGAAAGGGATTGTGTCATAAATCAGAACTCTTCAGTTACTCGGGAGTGTCCGCAGGACACGGGAATGGAAAAATTTTCTCTTGCACATGTTGAGTTTAAGAATTTTTTGGGCCGTGCAGTTAGGTCCTAAAAGATTTACGGTGTGCGCCGCTTGACCTTACCGAGGCAGTCTAGCCGCGATGTAGGAGGCACGATACAGGAATAATGCAAATTACGCTGCCTTCCAGCAGTGTGTGACTCCCGCCTTTCCTCCGCGATAGAAAACTGGGATCCACTTCTCCGGAACGGATTGTGTCATAAATCAGAACTCTTCAGTTACTCCCAGGGACCCTAACTGTTATAACCAAAATGAAAAAAGTCATGGAATCTATCGATCGCATTATCGATCGCACATAACAGTTATCATCATTAATAAGTTATCTCATAAATTTTTTATTCATATAATTGATCATTGATCATATCGAAATAAATTTCTCTCATCGATAATTGTTATTCCATGACTTTTTTCATTTTGGTTATAACAGTTAGGGTCCCTGCGAGTAACTGAAGAGTTCTGATTTATGACACAATCCGTTCCGGAGAAGTGGATCCCTGTTTTCTATCGCGGAGGAAAGGCGGGAGTCACACACTGCTGGAAGGCAGCGTAATTTGCATTATTCCTGTATCGTGCCTCCTACATCGCGGCTAGACTGCCTCGGTATGGTCAAGCGGCGCACACCGTAAATCTTTTAGGACCTAACTGCACGGCCCAAAAAATTCTTAAACTCAACATGTGCAAGAGAAAATTTTTCCATTCCCGTGTCCTGCGGACACTCCCGAGTAACTGAAGAGTTCTGATTTATGACACAATCCCTTTCGGAGATGCGGATCCCTGTTTTCTATCGCGGAGGAAAGGCAGGAGTCACACTGCTGCACTTTCTACTTCTGCAAAACACGTGTTTTTTAGAATGTTCCTGTATCCTCAGTTTTGCTTCGTGGTAGGGATATTTAGGGGTGGTCGAAGCTTGTTTGGAAAACTGCAGTTAGTCCAAGTCCACGTCGCATCATGTACTCTCACCGAGAACACTACGCAATGATTTCCACGCACATCCATTGCAACGGCAATGCTGCTGCCATTGCGAGACGCATCATACTAGAGCAGCCACACATCACACCACCACCGTCAGCCCATTACATTCGGCAGTTGGCACGTAGACTTTCGACGTTCGGGAGGTTTGATTTTAATCGCGTGGGCACCGGTCGACTTAGTACAGCGAGGTCCGCGGATCATGTCGCACAAGTATTGGATATTGTTGAAGAGGATGGCACCGTGAGCGTGCGCGACGTCAGTCGCCGAACAAGGTAAGTAAAAGTACACCGCTATCATGTATTTCATTAAAGCGAAAAGAAATATAATTTAACAATAGATTTATGCATTTTCATGTATGTTTACTTCTAGGGTCAGCCGGTCGTCGGTACACCGAATTCTGCAGGATCGTGGGATGCACCCGTTCAAATATGTGCGGGTACAACAACTGCTACCTGCGGATTTCGACCGGCGGCTTCGGTATTGCAGGTGGCTGCTGGATGAAGTGTCGCGGAATCCGGCGTTCCCCGCATGCATATTGTGGAGCGACGAATCACTCTTCACAAGAGAAGGGTGCTTCAACGCCCACAATTCGCATATGTGGAGCGTAGAGAATCCGCGGGTGCTTCGGCAACGCGCAGCACAGACCCGCTGGTCGGTAAACTTATGGGCCGGCATTTGTGGCGAGCACATAATCGGGCCGTACATTCTACCCGATAGACTGAACGGCCCGACGTTTCGAATCTTTTTGGAACATGTTCTGCCGGATCTCATAGACGATGTTCCTTATGCGATCCGGCAGAACATGTATTTCCAAATGGACGGTGCGCCAGCGCACTATGCCGCAAGTGTCCGCGCCCATTTGGACGAAGCCTATCAGGACAGGTGGATCGGCCGCGGTGGTCCTGTTGCGTGGCCCCCACGGTCACCTGACCTTAATCCGCTGGATTTTTACTTGTGGGGCTATTTGAAGGTAATTTCAATTTTCATGTATTTTTTAGGTATTTTCCACTCATTATCGTACACGTGTTTACTTACATTTTGTTTTTCTTTAATAAATGTCATTTCAGGAAAAGGTGTACAAGCAGCCGGTTAACACCCCGGAAGAGTTGGTTGCACTAGTTCACGGTGCCATTGTGAACATCAGCCGGACAACCCTTGACAGAGTTGTTCAACAGACAATTCAGCGGGCCGAGCTTTGCATTCGGATGAACGGCGGCCATTTCGAACATCTGATGCACTGATTTGGGGTCACAGTTCCAATCGGCCCTTTTCAGGGCCCCAATATTTAACGCAACACCAACTCCTTTTCTTTTAATCGGCCCTTTTCAAGGCCACGAAGATGCCCTTTTCAATGCTTACATACAATGCAGGAATGAGGCAAGAACTACCTGCCACGTACTGAAGTGACAGGTGCGTTGACCCAGGTCAACGTCCAGACGCACTTGCCGTGCAGCCCTCCTTTTGCAGCCCTTAGGATTTGACTGCGATCGCGTACCTGACAGCTACCACCAGCGGTGCAATTACCGGCCTGGCCATAAGACTAATTTATGGACAACGAGAGGGAGGGACACCGTACACGTGCCAAATAATTGTGAGTGATCAATTCGTCAACTTTGAAGGATTTTAGTGCATCGACTGTCGCCGTGAAATGTTCCCAGTGCTAAAACTTACAGTGAGAAGTGAAAGAAAAATTCGGGATATTCTTCTTTTAGAAAGTTTACGTTCGCTAGTGATCATGTTATCTGATTGTTGTGATGTGTGCTGCAATACAAATGATATTGCAATTGTTTGTGGAATTGTGGTATTGCAATTAAGTGTGGAAAAATTTCATGGCATCTGTGTGAAAGTGAAAGTGAAAAGTCCGGATCTCGTTGATTTGATCGCACATCCCTCGTGCTGTCGTATACCTGCTATCTACCACCACCTGTGCAGTTCGTTCACCTGACCGTACGTCCCTTAGCTTTCGGTACTGTCGTATACCTGAAGACATCTGTGCAGTTCGTCACCGAGTGACCCAGAGACACACATTTCGAAGCAGCAAATGGATTTACGGCTGAATAAGTGAGGTTTTAATACAATCAGTTTCTGCTTTTTCCCTCGTTCCAATTACAAGTTACTTATCGCGTAAACTAAAGCCGGCCGACAAAAACTGTAAAGGGAAATGTTGTTCAGAATCATGGTCTTGACAACATATCCAAAGCTCATCCAAACCGGGTAGAAGATAGTACAATCGATCGATTTACAATTACAAGTTTTTACATTTATCGCGTAAACTAAAGCCGACCGACGAAAACTGTAAAGGGAAATGTTGTTCAGAATCATGGTCTTGACAACATATCCAAAGCTCATCCAAATCGGGGAAGATTCACATAATCTCGAGAAACTCTTGTTCGTTGCGGCATCGCGGCGTTACGCCACGCTCGTCTCCCGGCGCGACGGGCTGAACGTGCCATCGCGCGTCTAGGTCGCGCTCTGATTGGTCCGTGTTTTTCGTTAATAACTCCTAAACAAAGCCCCGGCTGACATTGGTGCAAAGGAAAATGTTGCTTCAAATGACCTAAGGAACCTCCCATTTCCCGGAGTCGAAGGGGTTTTGGGACACCCTGTATACATATCGCTGTGTACGGATTTAAACGCGATTTCGGTTTGGATTTTACGAAGGAAGTATACGTATACCATATATATATATATATATATATATATATATATATATATATGGGGGAGGGGTTTTTAAAGAAATGGAGGAAATGTTCAGAGGGTTAATGGGAGAAGTGAAGAGGATGAGGGAAGAGATTAGGGGGGAAAGGGAGGAAGGAAAAAAGATATTAGAGGAGTGGAGGCAGGAAAGGGAAAAGTGGAGGGAAGAGAGGAGGGAGGAAGAGTTAAATAGGGAAAGGATGAAGAAATGGATAGAAAGCGTAGAGGGAAGGGTAATAAAGATAGAAGGGAGACTAGAGGAAATAGGGAGGGAGGAGAGGGACGAGGGTAGGTGGGAGAATACAGACAAGAGGATAGATAGAGTAGAGGGAAAATTGGGGAAAGTGGAGGACTGGATAGGAAAAAAGGGGGAGGGTAATGAAATAAGGAGAGAAGAGGCTTTAGATGAGAATAGGAGAAGACTTAGGATTTTGGAAATTAGGCAGGACAATCGAGAAAGAGAGGAAAAGAAGAACAACATAATAATTAGGAGGATAAAGGTGGAGGGAAAAGATTTAAAAGTTGAGATTAGGAGTCTGTGGGAAAAGATGGAACTGAATGAAGAGGGAATTAAGGAGATTAGGAAAATAGGGAAGGTCGATAAAGACGGAAGGGGTATGGTACTCGTGAAATTGACCGACAGAGAAAACAAAAGAAGGGTAATGGAGGGCAAGAAAAAGCTTAGGGGGCAAGAAGAATTGATAGCTGACGATCTGACAGAACAGGAGAGGAGAGCAAGGTGGAAAATAGATAGAGAGGCAGAAAAAGAAAGGATGAATGGTAAAAATGTACAGGTAGGGTATATGAAAATGTGGGTAAATAGAAAAATGAGAAAATGGGATGAAATAGAGGAAAAATGGGAGGGGGGACAGGGAAACGAATAAGGGAGGAATCAGGGGGGGGGGTACGTTGGGAAAATAGGAATAATTCAGGTTATAGGATAGGATTCTGGAATGTGGCAGGACTGACTAATAAGGGGGAGGATTTTTGGAGAGGGATAGAAGAGTGGGAGGTGATTATATTACTGGAGACGTGGCTAGAGGAAAAGGGATGGAATAGAATAAGATATAGGCTTCCAAAGGGGTACAAGTGGGAGGTGCAGTGGGCGAAGATGGAGGAAAGTAAGGGAAGGGCTAAGGGGGGGATGCTAATGGGAGTGAGGAAGGAGTTAGAGAGGGAAAAAGGGGAAATAAGAATGAAGGAGGGAATGATAGGGACGAAAGTGAAGTTGGAGGGGGGATGGTGGTGGGTGGTTGGGGTATATGTAAACGGAGACCTAGATGCTAAGTTAGACGAATTAGGAGAGTGGACGGACCGGAGAGAAGAAGGGGTAAGGGTGTTAATAGGGGGGGATTGTAACGCGAGAACGGGAAGGGTAGGAGGAGGGGGGTAGGGGATACAGAAACTCAAAGGATACGAAGGTAAACGGGGATGGGAAGAAATTGTGTAGTTACCTGGGAGAGAAAGGATGGGGAATTATGAATGGGAACAAAAAGGGAGACGAAGAAGGGGAATGGACATATGTTGGGGCAAGAGGAAACTCGGTGATAGATTACATATTGGGGAACGAGGAAACGAGAGAAGGAGTAGAAAAGATGGAAATAGGGGACAAAATAGATTCTGATCATCTTCCCATAACAGTGTGGCTAAAAGGGGAAGCGGGGGAGGAAAGAGAAAAAGAAGGGTAGGGGTTGCTGTCGGAAGAGGGAATACGGGACTTTAGGGAAAAGTTTGGGAAAAGGGCAAACATAGGGGAGGGAAGTCAGACTGATTGGAAGGAATTGAAAGATAAAATAAAGGAAGTACTGGGGAAGGTAGGTATAAAGGATAAAGTAAAGAGGAAAGGATGGTGGGATGAAGAATGTAAAGTAGAGAAAAGGAAAGTGAGGGGGGAATTAAGGAATTGGAGAAGGAAGGGAGGGGAGGGATTAGAGTTTAAGAAGTTGAAAAGAGCATACCAGAGATTATGTGAGGAGAAAAAGAATAAGGAGAGGGAAAAATGGGAAAAGGAGGTGGGGGAAATAAAATCGGAAAGTCAGGTCTGGAAGCTTGTGAATAGGGAAAGAAAGAGGGGAACAAGGGTTGACGAAAACATAGGGATGGAAGAATGGGAGGAGCATTTTAGGAAGGTATTGGGAGGGGTGGGATGGAGAGTTAGAAGGGGAGAAATAACGGGAAGAAGAAAGGACGCGGAAAGGGATATAGAGATAGAGGAAATTAGAAGGGTAATTAAGGGACTGAAAGATGGGAAAGCCGCGGGAGGGGACGGAATCCCGAATGAAGTGTGGAGATATGGAGGTTGCGAGATAGAGGAGTGGTTAATGAGGGTGTGCAATAAGGTTTGGAGGGGGGAGGGATGGCCGGAGGATTGGTCAGAGGGGGTAGTGATACCAGTAGCAAAAAAGGGGACAGTAGTGTTGTAGAGAATTACAGGGGGATAACTCTGACACAAACTGCTTACAAAATTTACGCGGCGGTGTTAGCGGAAAGGTTAAGACAAGAGGTGGAGGGGAAGAGTTTGTTGCCGGCAAGCCAAACCGGTTTTAGAGAAGGATTAGGATGTATTGATAACATTTACGTGCTTAATTATTTAATAAATAGACAGGTGAAGAGAAAAGTAAGGAAGTTAGTTATATTGTTTGTGGACTTAAAGGCGGCGTTTGACACTGTGAACAGGGATGTACTAATAACGGCAATGAGGATAAGAGGGGTGAGGGAAGGGTTGGTGGAGAGGTGTGAGGAGGTATTAAGGGAAACTAAAAGTAGGGTGAAAGTGGGGGAGGAAGAAGGTGACAATTTTTGGACTACAAGGGGGGTAAGGCAGGGGTGCCCGTTAAGCCCGCTACTATTTACCTTGCTACTAGCGGACTTGGATGAGGAGTTAGAGAAGGGGTGTTGGGGTGGGGTAAAGCTGGGTGATAGAAAAGTTTTCACACTGGCATACGCCGATGACGTGGCCATGCTAGCGGAAAGCGAAGATGATATGAGGGGCATGATCGGGGTATTAGAGAGATATCTGGAAGGGAAGAGACTAGAACTCAACACAGAGAAATCCAAGGTGATGAGATGCAGAAGAGGAGGGGGGAGGTGGAAAAAAATGTCTTGGAGGTGGAAAGGGAAAGTGTTAGAAGAGGTAAAAGAATACAGGTATCTGGGTTACACGATTACAAGAGATGGGGGTCAAAGAGCTCATGTAGAGGAGAGGTTAAGGAAAGGGGCGGCAGCTATGGGACAAATATCGGCGATAGGAAAAAGGAGATTTGCCAAAGATTGGGGTAGGAGATTATGGTTATTCGACAGATTAATATGGGCTGTGATAAGCTATGGGGTAGAAATATGGGGCTGGAAGGAGAGGGCAGGTCTAGAGAGACTTCAAGAAAGATATTTGAGATGGTTGCTAGGAGTAGGTAAATTTACGCCGGGGTACATGGTAAGGGAGGAATTACAAAGGGAACTACTTAGAGGGAGGGCTGGCATAAGGGCATGGGGGTATGAGAATAAATTGGGGCAAGGTAAGGGAGGGGAGTTAGCGCGCCTATGCTGGGAGGAATTGAGAAGAAGGGATAGAAAGGGAGGGCAGAGGGACGGATGGGAAAAAGAGAGATGGGATTTCTTTAGGGAGAGGGGGTGGACGGAAGAGGAGATTTCGAAACTGATAGAGGAAAGGCAAGAGTCCATAAGCGAAGAAATAATAAGAAGGGAAAAGATAAAACAGAGTGAAGAAAGATGGGAAAGAATTAGGAACGCGAATTTTAATAGTTGGTATGGGAGGGTAAAGGGTGAGGGGCTGCCAGGATATCTAAAGAAAGGGTGGGGGGAGAGTAGATGGAAGAGAATGGCGAAATTTAGATTAGGCAATGGAATGAGGGGGGAGAAGTACTGGGAGGATGAAGAGGAGAAAAAATGTAGAGTGTGTGGTTGGGAGAGGGAAACATGGGAACATGTATGGGAGGTATGTATGAGAGTGCATGAAGAAAAAGGCTGGCAGGAGTGGATAGAGAAAGTGTTAGAAGATGAAGGAGGTGGGGAAGAGTGGCTGAGGAAATTAGAGGAATGGAGAGAAAGAATGGATGGTATGAATGGTAAGAATGGAATGAATGATAAGCAACCGGAAGAGGAGGTCCGTTTTAGCATGTAAGATTAGTATGTAAGATTTAAAGCATAAGTGTTAGGTTAAGGTATGTAAATCATTGTAAATAGTGTACATAGCGTCTTTTGTATATAGTTTGCTTCTCTCTCTCTCTCTCTCTATATATATATAATTTAGCTATAAGCATAGATATAAGGTAGGATATAAGTTAGTTTAGGAAGACGAGAAACGGGTAAAGTAGGGAATATGGTTGAGGTGAAAATGTAGGAAAATTGTAACCCTAAGGGGAACCAATAAAGTACATACATACATACATACATACTAAAAAGATTCGTTCCTCATTTTCAAGAAAATTACTCAATACGGTAATTTACAGTTAGACTATTTCGTGCATCAATCATAATTAATGTTCTGTTAATCGAATAAACATGAACCGATGATTATCGTTTCTCATTTAACCCCGTAATAATGAGCAAATATGAATCGGTTATAATTTAATTAACAATCAATAATCGCCCGTTTCAATCAAGATTATTGATCCTCGGTTGAAAATGTAAATATTATAGTTTGTTCGCGTGTAGGAATGACTTTATTTCTCGACTCAACAACGTGATTTACACGGATAACATTTGTTAAAAAGTTGCAAGGAACAAATGAAAATATTAAAAACCCAACAGCCTGTCACTGTCGTATCATATCGTATAAACTTTTACGACTTTTTACGCAAACTTTTCACGAGTTTTTACACACAGTCGTAAAAACTAGTTTATATGATTCTGAGGCAATGTTTCCTTTTGTAACGACGTTGATAAAGAGTTACCGTAGCATCTGCTTGGCACTTTTAGCGAAGCAATTGACAGATTACAGCGAAGTGCCAAGTTTCTGTATAAAGTGCTTAAAATATTCTAAACGTGCAATCAGAGAGTTGCGTTGAATTACAATCAAATTACTTCACGAATTATAATTACAAAGTAATTCGATTACATTGTATACTCAATTATTTCGTACAAATTTTACACTCCCCATTCACCCTATTGCAAGCCAAATACACCCTTTTGCAAATACAAATAATGTATTTTTAAGTATAATAAGTTTTTCTAAAAAAAGTCAAATAAAATGCAAATTAACACATTACCGACCGGTGCTTATTGCATAATTTTGAAGAATCTATGGTACGTGGCTAAGCACTTTTTAATGGAACCTTCAATAGCAACAGCAATTTTCATCATGAACTAGCAAGTCACCCTTAATAACATCATCTAATAGTTTCATTTAAGATTGCAATATTAAATAAAATTTCTATGCTTTCTTTTGGTACAGCACAATTATTGAAAATCCTATTAATAGGCTTCCGGTAGGTAAAGTGTTAATTGTTAAGAAATTCTTACTTATTTAAAAGTAATTCCCAATTCATTAACTTTGTAACGTATGAAAACTGTGTGGAAAGTGTAAAAACAAATTTTAAAAATGAAAATATGTATATATGTATTTATTGAAGCATATTGAATATTGAGTTTTAAGTTTCCCTCGCACTATTGACGCTGTTCACGTGTGTCTATAAATATAAATATATAATTTAATCTATATAAATAAATAATTACTTTTAAATATTCTTAATGAGTGAAATTGATTTGCAAAAGGGTGAAATTGGAGTGCAAAACCTATAATTCGAAATTCAGTCGCTCCGTAATTCTGGTCCCTCATCGAATCAAATTGTAACGTAATTCATAAATTATGATTACGCATCAGGTTCGTTCGCATCCTAACAGCTCCCTGATTTCGCATCAGGTTCGTCTGTGCTCTTATTCAACCCCCAGCGGCTCGCCAATTTCGCATTGGGTTTGTCCGCGCGACGCTCCCAGTGACTCCCCAATTTCGCATTGGGTTCCTTCACGAAATTTCACCTTCCTATCTGCTCCCTGATTACGTATCAGGTTCGTCTGCGTTTGACTCCATTCCTAAAGGCTCCCTGACTTCGCGTCGGGTTCGTCCTCGATGTCTATAATCCTAGCGGCTCCTCAATTACGCATTGTGTTCGTCCGCGCACCTTAATTAACAAGTTTAGACCATATTCCTAAGGCAGGCATGGCCAGAAATAGCTCGCGTGCTAGGGATTCTCAAGGAATACCCCCACTTTTTCCGGCCGCGCGTCTCAATCCCCTTGGCGGCCGTAGTTGCTCCGAGCACTATGGCCGCCACGGGGAGCGAGACGCACGGCCAAGAGAACTGGGGGTATTCCTTGAGAATCCTTAGCACGCGTGCTACTTCTGGCCATACTTGTCCTAGGGTAACAACCCTTCACCGGCCATTCGTGCTACTCGCGGCCCCGGCTAATAACAGACCCAACAACATGGGTCTTTTCGAAAAGCTGAAAGTATTGGTCAACTGAATGTCGTGAAAAGGAAATTTAAAAACAAAAATTGAAATTTATCAGTATGAAGGAAATACTAAAAAGAAGTGGCGAGAATACTAAACTTGCTCATTACAATTTTTTCAGCCGTATCTCTGATAATTGAAAATTTCTTTTTCACAATTCCGAGAAATTGCAATTTTTTCAACATTTCCTTTTTTTTATATCATCCAAAAATAATTCTTCTAACTTCTCAAAAAAATACTACTTGTTTAATTAAGTTTTTAAAAAGGTATTGTGTTTCACATGTTAATGCGTACTTCTTTGGAAAGTACTATTTCGAGAAAATGTATACTACAAGAATAGTTTTGAAGTACTTCAATAAACGTGCTTAAATTAATCAATGAAATTCGTAATTCTCGCTAATTGTTTTTATCATTTATAAAAGCACGTCGACATTCGAATATACAGGTTAATGATACTGCAGCTTTTTAAATCAGTAATTAATATTTTGTTAAAAAACTGGAGATGTAGACTGCGGATTTTATGCAGTTATAACAAAAATGGGTAGGTTTCGAAATTTAGAATAACAAAGATTAAAAGAATTTCAAAATGTTAATGTATTATTCTCAATTTGATAATATTATTAAAGGAAAACGGAAATGGAGCTTTTATATATTCCAATTTATGAAAAACTTTAGATTTTACACAAAAATCCACAGTCTAACAGTACATAGAAAATATATTTGATCTGTGCTTGTGAATTTACTTATTCGATGGTAGCCTCGAATTGATCGGTTTTGAATTTTCAATGAGTTCCTGCTTCTCTATTAATCGTGTCGACCTGTTGATGTCCCCGACTCTAGTTGCTTCTGTCATTATTTCCTATATTAAATTTTTATGTACAGGGTGTATAGAAAGTAATGGTCATGAGTTCTAGAGGTGAATCTACACCTCTGGATCGGTGGACATTTGTAAGAGAAATTTGCCGCAAAATTGTTTATACAGTAAAGTCGCGATTCTTGTCAACATTTTCATTAACTTCCCTTAATCATTTATGAAATTACCTTGGTATGATGGGGGTATCATTGAAATTCGTAGTGTAACTGTTATGCAGAAGTCATAAATTAAGGGGGGAACCTTATGTAAATGGCACGTTTCTCAAGAATTGTTTTTGAAAAATATAACGCGGAGATTGATTTAAAATTTGAGGTGTCATTTATTTTAATGTTATAATGTGTAAAAAAAAATATTTTTTATAAATTTTAATTGTTGATAACAAGGGCGCAATGTGTGGCGGTATGAAAATAGCATTCCGTAAATGCGCCGTGCAAAATGTTTCAGACAAAAGTTGTATGGTTTTAAGGGGAACATGAAACGGTGTCATTGATTTGACCTTGGATAGTCGTTTGAATATCACACGCGCGCGTGAAGGTTATCTTCAATTTCTTAAATATTACTCCCTATTTTTATTGCATATTCTTGTAGCTTGTTTTGAGAGCTTTCCAAAACACTATAATAAAATATTTTTCCCTGAAATATTTTCCGAGGGGGTCCGACTACCCGAGTCGCTCCGCTCAATACAACCGTTCACTTTATTTTGAAAATAACGTACAAGAACATCTCTGATCACTTTCTAACTTTCGTATCGTATTCCTGAGGAAATTTCCTATCGATTTTTAAATAAACAAAAAAAAAATGCTCAAAAATATCATTTTACACAAGGTTCCCCCCTTATGAATGCACCTGTTTTACAGTTTCGCATCCACAAATGGACATAGTTCATCGAGATTTCCTTTGATCAACACGCTTCGGTTAAAAATTCAATAAACACGAAACGATTACATGACTCACCGATTCCTATCGTTTGAACTCTTCATAACCTCGAGCGTCCGCGTCCATCGTTGTCACCTTTATTACACGAGAATTCGATAGATGCTGATATCCAGAATTCGGGGAATGCATCTTTTGTTTGTACAAAACAATCCTCGTTTAATGTTAAACTTTGGCAGCTTGCCCGTATAAAGCCATTTTATCGTGACGATCGAAACTCTTGAAACTGTAACAACGGTTCAATTACATGACTCCGATACTATTGTGTTTGTTTCATTGATTACTATTTCCCTGTATGATCGGGAAGAGTTTAAAGGGTGGAGAGGGGTAAGTGTGGTCCAGCGGCTCCCATGACAATTTTTATTGGCATCGTGTACAAAACAATGCTTTTTTAGGTTGAACGAAAATCCTCCAAAATATTCAATCACTAACTCCTTATTTAAGGATAGTCTGAGGGTAACCATCCTTAACTCCATCAATTTTTTTCTCGGTTGTTAATTAAGACATCAAGATGAAAAAAAGCGAGAGTACTCGAATTAACCTGCTGTGTTTCATACATTTTTCAAAATTGTGAGCAAATTATTCAGAGCAGAAAAAAAGTTTATTTCCCTAGGGGTGGGGGTTTGCAAGCTGCCGTTTGAGTGACACCTATCAAAATATTCAAGAAAAATATTCTGTTGTCTATCTAATATCTTTTTGTTACACTTGTTACGGATGACGAACAGGTGTTCAATATTATCTCTGGCAGGAACCGTCCTAGATAAACGAACAGAACCACCCTAGATAAATCTACATAGCTGTTTAGTTTAGTTTAGGGCCCAAACATACGCACGACCAACTGGTCGTTGAGAAAATACGAATGAAGGGTACTGACAAGTACCACCCGTCATTGCAGGGCTACTAAGCCCTTGCATTTCTACTCTCGTGGGCTGGTACTGTCGTAATCACGAATAGTGTCGCGTCGTGCTGCATCTCGGAAGTCGACTACCAGTGAGATCGGGCTAAAGTTCCCCTTCGCATCACAGTTTAACCGTATAGATTCCGCGAGTTCGATGCAAAATAGGCAGTGATAAGGTTAATAAGGACCCCCACATTGCCAGTGCGTCAACACCGTGCATCTTAGTTTAGGTAATATCTTCTTTCAATTCTTTCTATTCTAAATTCAATCCATTCGCGACAATTACACAATTCTAATACGAATTCTTATAGTCAGAATATATTTGTGTCCTTTGATAATAAACGCAAATTCATTAAACCCATAATTATTGTCCAATATCCTAATCAAGTAATTGAACGTCTCCACACGATATAATCTTACCGCTCGAATTGTATCAACTAAATTATACTAGTTACGAGGCTTAGTAATTATCCTAGCGACTCCGTGATTTAGCATCAGGTTCGTTCGCGACATTCCAATTGTCCAAACAGAGATTTATCCAACCTAGTGGCTCCCCAATTTCGCATTGGGTTCGTCCACGAAAACTATACTATCCTAGCGGCTCCCTAATTTCGCATTGGGTTCGTCCGCATCCTAACAGCTCCCTGATTTCGCATCAGATTCGTCTGTGCTCTTATCCAACCTCCTCGCAGCTCCCCGATTTCGCATCAGATTCGTCTGCGCGTCGCACTATGGGCCAAACGATCGCACTCCTTGTAGGCTATTTGTGACTGTAATGTAATTTAAATTAGATATCTATTTTCCATAATTATATTTTCATTTACACAGGAAGTAAGGTAAGTATTTCATCATTTTAACTTGTTTCTCAACAACGAATGTTTTAACTGCTGGTGATAAAAACAAAAAAATAATGTATCAATTACAGTCACACATAGCTTACAAAGAGTGCCAGCGACAATCGCAGCGATACGTCAAGTGATATACGTTAAGTAAACGTTCAAATATTTCATTATGATTATTTTTAATGTGTTTTATATATGAGAATACAATATTCCTTCAAACTAGTGGGTTACCAATTCATTTCGACGAAGAAATGATTTCATAAGTTGTGTTCACAAAAATCGATTTCCTGCAAAATCTTGAGGTTGTAGACAAATTTTGAGACCAGATTTGAAATCAGCGTGAAAAATTCTACTGGAAATTATGTATAGCATGTTAAAAAAATAATTTTTCCGCGCGTGGTATTGGAAAAACCATAATTTTCTTGAAATTGTGCAAGTTTAACGAATTTTTTCAAGGTTAAAAAAACGTTCGTACCACAATCTCCATAATTATCCCATACTAGCTTTCGCCCGCGGCTTCGCTCGCACAGGAAACCGTTTAATGTCCTCGGAAATTGCTATTGTTTCTCCATAAAACCTTTTAACCCCCCATTCACCCCTATAGAGTTTTAATTTTATGTCATGCCGCAATCTTAGATTTCAAAACCCCTTTTCACCCCCTTGGGGGTTCAATTTTTTAAAGTGCCGAAACAGATGTTTGATTAATTATATCAAAGAGCATTAAGACCAAGTATGAAGTAAATCCGACCACGAACAAAATATTCCTCATACAAACGTTGCAACCCCTTTTCACCCCCTTAGGGGTTGAATTTTTTAAAATGCCGAAACAGGTGTTTGATTAATTATATCAAAGAGCATTAAGACCAAGTATGAAGTAAATCCGACCACGAACAAAATATTCCTCATACAAACGTTGCAACCCCTTTTCACCCCCTTAGGGGTTGAATTTTTTAAAATGCCGAAATAGGTGTTTGATTAATTATATCAAAGAGCATTAAGACCAAGTACGAAGTAAATCCGACCACGAACAAAATATTCCTCATACAAACGTTGCAACCCCTTTTCACCCCCTTGGGGATTGAATTTCGAAATATCCTTTCTTATCCCTTGTATAGATCATAAGGGAAACCTCTGTGCAAAATTTCAGCTTTCTAAGTCCAAGGGTTTAGCCTGGGCGTTGATAGGTGAGTCAGGACTTCGCTTTTATATATGTATATAGATATAGATAGATAGAAGATTCTGCAAAGTTTCAGCTTTCATTAAAAAAAAATTTCATCGCTCTATCTCATTTCTATCGAAAGTTCTTTGATTTTGACACAGATTTCGTCGGTTTGGCCCATAGTGCGTCGTTCCGACACCCTAATTTCGCATTGGGTTCGTTCACGAAGTTGCACCTTCCTAGCAGCTCCCTGATTTCACGCGTCA
Source organism: Lasioglossum baleicum (assembly GCF_051020765.1). Classification (NCBI taxonomy): domain Eukaryota; kingdom Metazoa; phylum Arthropoda; class Insecta; order Hymenoptera; family Halictidae; genus Lasioglossum; species Lasioglossum baleicum. The sequence goes on along the minus strand of NC_134940.1, from coordinate 1,626,383 downwards.
GGTTTGTCCTCGCTGTCTATAATCCTAGTGGCTCCCCAGTTTCGCATTGGGTTTGTCCGCGTACCTTAACACATTATCTACCGGTGATTATTCCATAATTGTTGAAAGTCTATGGTTCATGGCTGAGGATTTTTTAGAAGAATCCTTCAATAGCAACAGCAATTTTAATCATAAACGAACAACTCACCCCCAATAACAAAATCCAATCATTTCCTTCGGGATTATTGTGTAAAAAAAGATTTTTAAGCTTCCATTTGGTGCAGTATAATTATTGAAAAGCCTACTAATAGGCTACCGGTAGGTAAAGTGATAACTAACAAATTGATATCATATTCCTAGGGTAACAACCCTTCGCCGGCCACTCGTGCTGCTCGCGGCACTGGTTCGTAACACACTAACCCTTAGCACACGAGTGGTGACTCTGAGGCGCCATTAAAAACTGCTGTACCATTACTTAAAATATTGTTTACATTATTAAATATATTGGTGTCTAATCGATTACTAAACATTTATGTATTGTAGGAGGTATTATATCAATTTCGTATCCACCAAATTTAAAAAATCATTGAGAAAAATAGCTCCGAGTGCAAGGGGTTAATACTTGGCATATTTGAAAGAACATTATAAATTATTTTCAATGCTTCTATGTCAGGATTGCATAAGAAGAAAATAATACAAAGAGGAAAGCAGTAGAGATGTACGTGCATTTGAGATGCTTTGTTCGCAATATATTACGTTCGCTCTTATAATCTCGCAAGTTCTCGGATATTATCTTCAACATCAAAGATCAACAGTTGAGAATTTCTCAATAGCGTAATTTTTCGTTCGTAATTCAGCATATTAAAATTCATATAATGTAACAATGTCTTGTGAAATTATTATTCAAAAGAAACTTTTATTGAGCTTCTTTTACATACAGCTCAGTCATTCCTATGGTTAAGTGTTAAGTTATAAATAATTTATAAAAAGCCGTAATAAATTGAAATTTCAATTTCTCATGTTTTATTTGTACAGGTTTTAGTTGCAACTAGAGCATATTAAAGGCAGAGCGTACGTTTAAAATGTGTAACAATTTTCCATTAATAATGCTGCTGTCATTCTGAGGAAATTATATTAGTCGTGCAAAAACCAACATAGCGAGGCTTCAGTCCCAAATTAGTACTATTTGATCGATTTAAAATTGAATATGACAATTAATAAGTCTAATTAAAACTGTTTAACTATCGTGATGAGCACTTCGAGATTCTCGATTGGCTTAGAAATTTAATTAATTTCATGGCATTGCATTGCGGTGTGCCAGAAACATGTAGCGTGTACGGACTTTTATTAAACCAAACGTGAATAAACATCAAACAATTCAAAAGCAATGTATATAACATTTTAAGTAGTGTTAAAAGGTGAAATATAAATGTTCAAATAATTATAAAAATGCAAAATACATATTCTGAGATGTTCCATCCTGTACAAATATTTCCACTTGCTAACACACTACTTGCAGTTAATCTCTCGTGCACGCGCTCGTAAAGCTAAAGCGATTACACATTGAATGTCATCGTTTATCAAAGTGATTTAATTTTATATTGCAGTCAAATTATGATAACGAGATCGACATTATTCAATTGTTATTAAATTATTATAATTAAAGAATTATTAATCTTTACGGTAATTGAAATAATAATTGTAATAACTGTGGTTCTTTATGCTTTACATACAACACAAGTTGTATATTAAAAAGCAGATTAAGGAAAAAACTAATTACGACATACAGGAAAGATAATTGTAAGTAAAATAGGTGTAAAAGAAATCCATACAACGAAAAACTTTAACAAAATTTCAAATAATTTCCTATAACATAAATACTTAAGGATATAGCTTAAGGATAGCTTCAACATTTTTGTAATGGAATTTTACATACAAGAATCCATAATTCATACTTTTCTGTAAATGACTGAATAGAAGGTTAGATAATTGAGATAAAGACATTATAAGGGTAACTGAAAAAATTATTATATATGTCAATATTATAATATATGTCACTGAAATAATTATGTAAACCAGGCCTGTCCAACTTCTTCATGGTCGCGAGCCATACGGTCCCCATCATCAAAAAATCCGATCGCCCACTCCTTCAGGCTTAGCTTTAACCTTAAGCTATTACAAATGCCATGCAGTAATGGTGTTTTAGAGTTATTTAAATCGAAATATCTCGTGAACTACTAACTTTTCGACATACATAGGTTAGTACGTTTTTGTAACGAATGTCCAGCTGCATCGATTGATGTATTAAAAAATACCTCATTCCATTAAAAAAATTATCGGTGACCTTGAAATCTTGTAATGAAATGACCTTGAAAATGTTTTCCCTTACACCTTTACATGTGGCCCTTCAAACAGTGTAACTTTGTCCTAAGAAGTTTTTTTGTACAACGAAAAGTAATGGAGATATTTAAAGTGGCTCACGAAAGTATTCGAACGCCCTTTAACACAGAATAACTTTTTTATAATTGTAACAAACGACCTGATTTTTTATAATCAATTACAAGCACTGGTTTATGAAATGACCCAGACAACCAGGGCTGCACCGGGCAGCAATGTCGCGTTTTGGATCCCTGCTGCCGCGAGGCTGCACGGAAAACGGTGGGGGATTTTGCCTCACCGTAAGAGGGCAACACAGTCGCGCCAATGTTTCGAATGCCGTACGCAGCGCCATACAGGCACGTACAGGCCTTGTACTAGGGAGCAGGGGGTCTCTCGCCCCGGTAAGGTGATACAGAGCTGGTCGCGCTGATGTGGATCTTCCACATTAAGATGTCGGTAAAGTAAATGTCTATTGTACAAATGTGTAGCAGCAGCAGCAGCAGTCTTTCTTTTTACTGACAAAAATTAATATTTTTATTTAAATTACATACTACATACTATCAGGTCGTTCGGAAAGTAATTTTGTTTATCGTGTAGGGATGGCAATGCTTCCGTTTGTCATTACTAGACTGCGGATCTTTCTGCAAAATAAAAAATGTCAGCGTCGATTACAGGAAATAGAAACTAAATTGAATTGAATTATTTCTTCAGCAAAGGAGAAAACGAAATGACTTTCCGAACGAGCTAATACATTAACATATTACAATAGGAGAGCTGCATAAAGTCTAAATAAAATCAATCTCATCATTTTCATACAAAGAAACATTTACCAGTTACTTTTAAGGTTCGGTAGGTGTAGAGGGTTGAAACGTCTTCGTGCAAAAAAAATGTGTCGTAGAAGGGAAAAGAAACTTAATTTATAATTTTCGGCTCGAGCGCGTTTCCAGCTACCCGAGTGCATCGGGCTGCCCGGGAGTGTCTCGATCTCGTCGGGCGGGTTCGGAAAGAATCGGACAAGTTCGGGCGAGCGAGTTTTCGCGCTACTCGAGATTCAATTCTGCGTTCGCACGAACTTGTCCGCTTCTGTCTGACGTCTGAACGCGCTCGACGAAGGCGAGCCACTCTCGGGCCACCGGGCCACCCGATGGTGTGTCACGGATAGACTGCGGATCTTTCTGCAAAATAAAAATTTACTATATCGATTGCAAGAAATAGAAATCAAATTGAATTGAATTGTTTCTTCAGCAAAGGAGAAAACGAAATGACTTTCCGAACGAGCTAATACATTAACATATTACAAGGAGAGCTGCATAAAGTCTAAATAAAATCAATCTCATCACTTTCATACAAAGAAACATTTACCAGTTACTTTTAAGGTTCGGTAGGTGTAGAGTGTTGAAATTTATAATTTTCGGCTCGAGCGCGTTTCAAGCTACCCGAGTGCATCGGGCTGCCAAGGGGTTTCGAGCTGCCCGGGAGTGTCTCGATCTCGTCGGGCGGGTTCGGAAAGAATCGGACAAGTTCGGGCGAGCGAGTTTTCGCGCTACTCGAGATTCAATTCTGCGTTCGCACGAACTTGTCCGCTTCTGTCTGACGTCTGAACGCGCTCGACGAAGGCGAGCCACTCTCGGGCCACCGGGCCACCTGATAGTGTGTCACGGATAGACTGCGGATCTTTATGCAAAATAAAAAATGTCAGCGTCGATTACAGGAAATAGAAACTAAATTGAATGTCATCTCTTCCCTTAATGATTTTAATAGAGGAGAAATCATATATTGACATCTTCAATTTAAAAAATTTTCCAACAACTATCAATTTCATCTACTCAAGTTTGCTATAAATGCATAAAGATCCGCAGTCTATTCGTGACATATCAAGCGGCCCGAGAGTGGCTCGACTTCGTCGAGTGATTTGAAAATTACAGTCAAAACGTGTTGGTCGAGGAAGTGTCGACTTCCAGCTCAATAGTAATGACCTGTCATAAATCTCCCTGTAGAGAACAGCCCCGGGAACGGCACTGAAAGAAATCGAGTCTACCGGGTTGGGTCTGCCTGGGTCTGCCTAGCCCGACCCCAGCCGCGCGCCCGTAGTCTCAATGTGTTGACTTCGATGGCGCACGCTGCGTAGTATGTGTGACCGCTGTAATAAGTATTTCAATACAGCCGAAAATGCGTGTGAAACGAGTCCTGCCTCCTCCACTCTGATCCAATCGTCCGCGCATTCGCACCTAGACACGTCACCGTAATCCTGCCTGGGAACCTTCTTCTCAGGCTTACACCAAGTACAATGTCACCAGTTCGAATCCATGCGTGTTGGCGTCTTGCCGCCATCCCCTACAATTGCGTAGTATGTAGTGGGCGGTAACGGTATCGTATCCTAACCCACTGCTGTTCCGCTATCGCTCGTACTTACGAGGCAGTGTATTGGATCACTTGTTGGACATAGACAAATCTAAAATGTTTTTTCACTACGTGAATGAAATATGTAATTTCAGGACCGACGCTGTCGATCCTTACGTCAGAAAATGTCTGTTCCAGGGTTGTTACCTTTCACTTAAAAAGGCATCGTTGGTCAAGACTGGTTGCTAATATTATTCTCGAGGTGTAAATGGGGTCATTTAGTCGTATACAGCGTCCGTTGCCAGCTCCTTGTGACGCCAATTTTTATATCTGCATTTCTTTTGAAGGGCTCATTGTACAGTGGAAACTCCAAGGAATATAAACATATTTTGTTCAAAATTTAAATCACTGACGCACAGTGGTCTGGATTGGAAAATCGTGTGCCATTTTGTTATAACTTTTGAACCAGTAGAGATACTGCAATGAAATTTTCACTAAAAATATTTAAAAAATAGTCATTTTTAACTATAGGTAATTAAATATTTTTTGCATTTGTTAAACAATAATTTTTTATAAATTTTCATTGATATTTTTGATTTAAAAAAAAATTTTTGGAATATAATCGTACATACTATTTTTTACTTTCTAAATATGTATTTTTTATATTTATGTTTCACACATGTGTAACGTTTTATGGAATACGTAAAATATAAATTTGAGAAGTCTTGTTGCAATCAACATACACAAAAAAAATTACCGTAAAGGTAAAAACGCATTACAAGCGTGTCAAAGATATTTTTTATAATAATTTATAATGATTAAAAAACGAAACGAGCCTACTACCTTATATCTTTATTTTACTAGAGGTGAGCGAAATATCAGAACGAAACAGAATTGAAAAACTTCTATTATATTTTAATACTAAAGAATTACCTCGGATGCAATATTTAACACTAAAATCTTACATTTTTCGCTATGTGAAGTCATCTGATAATAATTTGTACCAACAATATACCTCGCAAACATTCTATTACCAACTTTAATGGCTTTAAACAATAATAATTTGAGCGGGCGGAGAGGGGCGGAATTAATTTTTTCATGATTATTTAGAAGGAAGGTGTACTAAAAATATTCCAATTAATTAGAAAGCTAAACTCGGCTAAACTTTAAAGATATACCATCTTAAATGGAAAGGACTTCACAAATTTTTCTTACGGCATTGAGCATTATTATATAAATAGAGTATTTACGTTAATAAATAATAGAAAGATATGATTTTTATCACAAAAGTCTGCTCTTCAATATAAAAAAAAAGCGAGAGATAATATTAAATAGGAACGTCAGGGCACCGCATCACAGAGAAGCAATTTTTCTCGTGAAAAATCCTCCTCTTAAAATGTCCTATTTTCAATGTTTATTGCAACTATTATATTTATTAAATTGTACTATTTTCTTCATTTCCGAGGTCTGTGAACATTTGGGAAGCAATGTTTATAGATATCGATACGAGAAAGTTCGTTTTTGGGCAGAAAGGCACACGATTTTCCAATCCAGACCACTGTGTGACGGCTCATCGAAAAAGACGTAAAAAACGAATTAGTTTAAATTTTTCGACTCCATACAGTTGATGGTCGAGGTTAAAAAAATAATTTTGCAATAGCCCAATCCTTTCCTAATAAAACCACCAAAAAAAAAGTGTAGCTCAATCGGATTTCAACGAAAATATGATTTCATGATGTTTCGTTGACAAAAAATTCGATTTTTTGGAAAATCCTGAGGTGGTAGACAAATTCTGAGACCAGATTTGAAATAAGCGTGGAAGAATCTACGGGAAATGATGTACAGCATGTTGCAAAAAAGTTTTATTGAAATTGTGCAGGTTTAACGAATTTTGTCAAGGTTAAAAAACGTTCGTACCATCATTTCCCTACTTTCCGCATATTCTGCAAAGTTAGAGCTTTAATTTAAAAAAAAATTCATCGTTCTATCTCTTTTCTATCGAAAGTTATTCGACTTTAACACAGAAACTTGCGGCGACCCGTGCAGCGACCCTTGCAGCGACCCTTGCAGCGACCCAATAGCTGCACGGGTCGCTGCAAGGGTCGCCGCCTGGATCGCGACGGAATGGCCAAAAAAGGTGTGTCACAGCTCTGACCGACCAGTCCTGAACCGCTAGAGGACTCATCAGTAAGGCGGGCCCTGCCCGAGACGCTGCGATATCGGAAGGTGGTTTAAGACTGTATATATAGAGATCGGTGATGGATCAGGTAGCAGCGAGAAAGGTCTTTCTTTGACTATCTGTCCATCTTGTGGCAAATGTAGGAAATTAGCTGCCACAAAAGAGAGCGAGTTATTATTGTCCGCTTCTGTCCGAACGCGCCCGACGAGGTCGACCACGTTCGGGCCACCCGCCCGATGTGTTACGGATAGACAGCGGGTCTTTATGCAAAATAAAAAACGTCAGCGTTGATTACAAGAAATAGAAACTCAAAAGAATGTCATCCCTTTCCTTAATGATTTTAATAAAGGAGAAATCATATATTGACATTTTCAATTTTAAAAATTTTCCAACAACTATCAATTTCATCTGCTCAATTTTGCTATAAATGCATACAAATCCCAAGTCTATCCGTTACACATCGGGCGGCTCGAGAGCGGCTCGACATCGGCGAGTGATTTGAGGAGTTGGTGACAGATGGATAGACCGTATGGCGATTAACTTCATCAATCGATTGAATCAATTCGATCAAATTTGTTGCCGGTCAAATCTGGAGTCGGTGAAATGTCGGCGAAAACCGTGTGCGCCGTCCGGCGCAATGTTCGTCGAAATGTCATAACATCTCCAAAAATTCAAGTCTTTTAGTCTCGAATCTAATGTCGTTAATGCTTCGTACAGAGCTGAACATTTCGCTTTGAAACTTTAATTCACTGTGTAAAATCAGGGACTTAATCTCGGTAAAATATATATACATACCGAACAATACCGGTAACGGTACTATGCCAAGTGGCTGAAATAACACCGAAACCGTTAATATACTTTTTCGAGCAAAAGCTCCTGAAAAACGAAGTTTGGGCTTTTGTTGTGCCATGGCCGAACTGCAATGTGCCACCAGCCGTACCCTTAGGAGTTAATAGCCGTAATAACCATAAAGACATTAAAGACCAAATCGGTCTAACCAGATTCCTTGGGGTTACCGTGCGCTCGCTACCCCCGCCATATAAAAGATTCTGTAGACTTTTTCAAATACAGTGATATCCAATATTAATACAGTATGATTGTTTAAACATGTTTAAACAACGGTTTTGGAAACAGCGGGACAAACGATTTTTTCGAATCCATATTTATTAAGCTTAAGATTTTTAAAACTAAGAAAATGAAAAAACACTATCCGATTACCCGAAATGTCATCGAAAACGGTCAACACATAAATCAGATATACATAGTAGGCATTGAAAGATGTAAAGAAAAGAATCTTTGAATTTTTCTGCTCACGATTGATCTAAATCGCAGTTTCTTATAATTGTTTTAATTTTTAATTGTTTTCGAGTATCCATATTTCCATGCGAAATAGAACTACTGTTTCGGATTTTGTTCAAATTTGGTTATGTTGCAATCTTTAGTGAAATATGAGAAAACGTATCTCAAACAATTCCTTGAAGTCTTGAAAATTGTTGGTTTTACGGACGTGTAATATGAGGTGTCACAAGTTTTTCCTTAAATTATAACGGCCAAACTAACTGTTTACCCCGACACGAGCACTTCGTTTAAAATCAGGTATGAAGGGTTGGATCAGTCCGGTAGTGGAGAAAGTGTAAGTGGGTGAATTAAAACCACTGGTTTAAACAGGGAAGCCGGGTTTCTGCGACTTCAAGATCACTTTTAATAATAATTTTAAACACGCGGTACAAATAACTGACAATTGAGATGTCGTTTCGGAGGAACGACTCACGGTTCTCGTTTCGGAGGAACAGAGATCTCTCTCAGTCATCAATCTCGACTGTTGCGGATCGGGGTCCTCGCGTAATACGCGGGCATCCCCACCATACTCTCATACTGGGGAGCTCGTTAGAAATCGTTCAAATTGAACGCGAACGGTAAAGACAATAACACGGGACGAGACGGTAGCACAATGCTTTGAACGTATTTACAATCGCGTGTCAAACACTAACAAAACGATGAAAATTAGTTTTTGGTGCTCATATACAGGGTGCTCGACATAATAAAAAGAGACACCTAGCACATATTTTTAAATTTCTTATATTTAAAGGTGGAAAGTGTACACTCCGTTATGAATAAAACCACTAGAAACGGTCCTAATTCCGTCGAGTTTAGGCTTTTCTTAATCGGCAGAACGCCACGAATTGGCTCGTGTGACTTTCGTGAGGGCAGCACGGAAAATAATTAAGTTCAGCATTCGCTCCTTAGCGGTTTCATGCCGAGCTACCTGGCTGGCCGGGGGATTGTCGGGCCGTGTTTATTGCACTACTATTGTGTTCTGGGCTCAGGCCTCAGGGCTCGACCCTCGGGCGTCGGTCGTGTTCATTGTAGCCTCGAGTTGGCCGAAAGTATTCATGGATTTATTCATTTTCGAGAAAATAGAATAAAAATAAAATCACTAACCAGTGTTGGGCAAAAATTCAATCGACGATTGACGACTAAATTTCTACTTCAATCGTTAATCGCGATTAACAATTAATATCCTCGTTTAGTCGTTAATTGTGGTTAACGAATAAATACCGATTGATCGTTATATTTGCGGATAAGATTAAATACTTATTAATCGTTAATTGCGGATAACGATTAAATTTCTACTTTAGTCGTTAATCGCGACTAACGATTATCAATCGTCAATCGGATGACCGATTAAATGCCCAACTCATCTGTCACCAACTCCTCAAATCACTCGCCGATGTCGAGCCGCTCTCGAGCCGCCCGATGTGTAACGGATAGACTTGGGATCTGTATGCATTTATAGCAAAATTGAGCAGATGAAATTGATAGTTGTTGGAAAATTTTTAAAATTGAAAATGTCAATATATGATTTCTCCTTTATTAAAATCATTAAGGAAAGGGATGACATTCTTTTGAGTTTCTATTTCTTGTAATCAACGCTGACGTTTTTTATTTTGCATAAAGACCCGCTGTCTATCCGTAACACATCGGGCGGGTGGCCCGAACGTGGTCGACCTCGTCGGGCGCGTTCGGACAGAAGCGGACAATAATAACTCGCTCTCTTTTGTGGCAGCTAATTTCCTACATTTGCCACAAGATGGACAGATAGTCAAAGAAAGACCTTTCTCGCTGCTACCTGATCCATCACCGATCTCTATATATACAGTCTTAAACCACCTTCCGATATCGCAGCGTCTCGGGCAGGGCCCGCCTTACTGATGAGTCCTCTAGCGGTTCAGGACTGGTCGGTCAGAGCTGTGACACACCTTTTTTGGCCATTCCGTCGCGATCCAGGCGGCGACCCTTGCAGCGACCCGTGCAGCTATTGGGTCGCTGCAAGGGTCGCTGCAAGGGTCGCTGCACGGGTCGCCGCAAGTTTCTGTGTTAAAGTCGAATAACTTTCGATAGAAAAGAGATAGAACGATGAATTTTTTTTAAAATTAAAGCTCTAACTTTGCAGAATATGCGGAAAGTAGGGAAATGATGGTACGAACGTTTTTTAACCTTGACAAAATTCGTTAAACCTGCACAATTTCAATAAAACTTTTTTGCAACATGCTGTACATCATTTCCCGTAGATTCTTCCACGCTTATTTCAAATCTGGTCTCAGAATTTGTCTACCACCTCAGGATTTTCCAAAAAATCGAATTTTTTGTCAACGAAACATCATGAAATCATATTTTCGTTGAAATCCGATTGAGCTACACTTTTTTTTTGGTGGTTTTATTAGGAAAGGATTGGGCTATTGCAAAATTATTTTTTTAACCTCGACCATCAACTGTATGGAGTCGAAAAATTTAAACTAATTCGTTTTTTACGTCTTTTTCGATGAGCCGTCACACAGTGGTCTGGATTGGAAAATCGTGTGCCTTTCTGCCCAAAAACGAACTTTCTCGTATCGATATCTATAAACATTGCTTCCCAAATGTTCACAGACCTCGGAAATGAAGAAAATAGTACAATTTAATAAATATAATAGTTGCAATAAACATTGAAAATAGGACATTTTAAGAGGAGGATTTTTCACGAGAAAAATTGCTTCTCTGTGATGCGGTGCCCTGACGTTCCTATTTAATATTATCTCTCGCTTTTTTTTATATTGAAGAGCAGACTTTTGTGATAAAAATCATATCTTTCTATTATTTATTAACGTAAATACTCTATTTATATAATAATGCTCAATGCCGTAAGAAAAATTTGTGAAGTCCTTTCCATTTAAGATGGTATATCTTTAAAGTTTAGCCGAGTTTAGCTTTCTAATTAATTGGAATATTTTTAGTACACCTTCCTTCTAAATAATCATGAAAAAATTAATTCCGCCCCTCTCCGCCCGCTCAAATTATTATTGTTTAAAGCCATTAAAGTTGGTAATAGAATGTTTGCGAGGTATATTGTTGGTACAAATTATTATCAGATGACTTCACATAGCGAAAAATGTAAGATTTTAGTGTTAAATATTGCATCCGAGGTAATTCTTTAGTATTAAAATATAATAGAAGTTTTTCAATTCTGTTTCGTTCTGATATTTCGCTCACCTCTAGTAAAATAAAGATATAAGGTAGTAGGCTCGTTTCGTTTTTTAATCATTATAAATTATTATAAAAAATATCTTTGACACGCTTGTAATGCGTTTTTACCTTTACGGTAATTTTTTTTGTGTATGTTGATTGCAACAAGACTTCTCAAATTTATATGTTACGTATTCCATAAAACGTTACACATGTGTGAAACATAAATATAAAAAATACATATTTAGAAAGTAAAAAATAGTATGTACGATTATATTCCAAAAATTTTTTTTTAAATCAAAAATATCAATGAAAATTTATAAAAAATTATTGTTTAACAAATGCAAAAAATATTTAATTACCTATAGTTAAAAATGACTATTTTTTAAATATTTTTAGTGAAAATTTCATTGCAGTATCTCTACTGGTTCAAAAGTTATAACAAAATGGCACACGATTTTCCAATCCAGACCACTGTGCGTCAGTGATTTAAATTTTGAACAAAATATGTTTATATTCCTTGGAGTTTCCACTGTACAATGAGCCCTTCAAAAGAAATGCAGATATAAAAATTGGCGTCACAAGGAGCTGGCAACGGACGCTGTATACGACTAAATGACCCCATTTACACCTCGAGAATAATATTAGCAACCAGTCTTGACCAACGATGCCTTTTTAAGTGAAAGGTAACAACCCTGGAACAGACATTTTCTGACGTAAGGATCGACAGCGTCGGTCCTGAAATTACATATTTCATTCACGTAGTGAAAAAACATTTTAGATTTGTCTATGTCCAACAAGTGATCCAATACACTGCCTCGTAAGTACGAGCGATAGCGGAACAGCAGTGGGTTAGGATACGATACCGTTACCGCCCACTACATACTACGCAATTGTAGGGGATGGCGGCAAGACGCCAACACGCATGGATTCGAACTGGTGACATTGTACTTGGTGTAAGCCTGAGAAGAAGGTTCCCAGGCAGGATTACGGTGACGTGTCTAGGTGCGAATGCGCGGACGATTGGATCAGAGTGGAGGAGGCAGGACTCGTTTCACACGCATTTTCGGCTGTATTGAAATACTTATTACAGCGGTCACACATACTACGCAGCGTGCGCCATCGAAGTCAACACATTGAGACTACGGGCGCGCGGCTGGGGTCGGGCTAGGCAGACCCAGGCAGACCCAACCCGGTAGACTCGATTTCTTTCAGTGCCGTTCCCGGGGCTGTTCTCTACAGGGAGATTTATGACAGGTCATTACTATTGAGCTGGAAGTCGACACTTCCTCGACCAACACGTTTTGACTGTAATTTTCAAATCACTCGACGAAGTCGAGCCACTCTCGGGCCGCTTGATATGTCACGAATAGACTGCGGATCTTTATGCATTTATAGCAAACTTGAGTAGATGAAATTGATAGTTGTTGGAAAATTTTTTAAATTGAAGATGTCAATATATGATTTCTCCTCTATTAAAATCATTAAGGGAAGAGATGACATTCAATTTAGTTTCTATTTCCTGTAATCGACGCTGACATTTTTTATTTTGCATAAAGATCCGCAGTCTATCCGTGACACACTATCAGGTGGCCCGGTGGCCCGAGAGTGGCTCGACTTCGTCGAGCGCGTTCAGACGTCAGACAGAAGCGGACAAGTTCGTGCGAACGCAGAATTGAATCTCGAGTAGCGCGAAAACTCGCTCGCCCGAACTTGTCCGATTCTTTCCGAACCCGCCCGACGAGATCGAGACACTCCCGGGCAGCTCGAAACCAGTGATGCCGAAATCGTGGTACTGTGGTACTAAGCCGTGGTACGAGACCCCCCCACTATGACCTACCGTTGCCCCTACTGGCCTTCTCCAACTCGCTCGCGCGCTACACTCACCAACGTACCTCTCCTAGGATATGAGAGGTACGTTGGTGAGTGTAGCGCGCGAGCGAGTTGGAGAAGGCCAGTAGGGGCAACGGTAGGTCATAGTGGGGGGGTCTCGTACCACGGCTTAGTACCACAGTACCACGATTTCGGCATCACTGCTCGAAACCCCTTGGCAGCCCGATGCACTCGGGTAGCTTGAAACGCGCTCGAGCCGAAAATTATAAATTTCAACACTCTACACCTACCGAACCTTAAAAGTAACTGGTAAATGTTTCTTTGTATGAAAGTGATGAGATTGATTTTATTTAGACTTTATGCAGCTCTCCTTGTAATATGTTAATGTATTAGCTCGTTCGGAAAGTCATTTCGTTTTCTCCTTTGCTGAAGAAACAATTCAATTCAATTTGATTTCTATTTCTTGCAATCGATATAGTAAATTTTTATTTTGCAGAAAGATCCGCAGTCTATCCGTGACACACTATCAGGTGGCCCGGTGGCCCGAGAGTGGCTCGACTTCGTCGAGCGCGTTCAGACGTCAGACAGAAGCGGACAAGTTCGTGCGAACGCAGAATTGAATCTCGAGTAGCGCGAAAACTCGCTCGCCCGAACTTGTCCGATTCTTTCCGAACCCGCCCGACGAGATCGAGACACTCCCGGGCAGCCCGATGCACTCGGGTAGCTGGAAACGCGCTCGAGCCGAAAATTATAAATTAAGTTTCTTTTCCCTTCTACGACACATTTTTTTTGCACGAAGACGTTTCAACCCTCTACACCTACCGAACCTTAAAAGTAACTGGTAAATGTTTCTTTGTATGAAAATGATGAGATTGATTTTATTTAGACTTTATGCAGCTCTCCTATTGTAATATGTTAATGTATTAGCTCGTTCGGAAAGTCATTTCGTTTTCTCCTTTGCTGAAGAAATAACATTCAATTTGATTTCTATTTCTTGCAATCGATGTAGTCAATTTCTACTTTGCAGAAAGATTCGCAGTCTAGTAATGACAAACGGAAGCATTGCCATCCCTACACGATAAACGAAATTACTTTCCGAACGACCTGATAGTATGTAGTATGTAATTTAAATAAAAATATTAATTTTGTCAGTAAAAAGAAAGACTGCTGCTGCTACACATTTGTATAATAGTCATTTACTTTAGCGACATCTACCACATAGCACGTCCTACATTAATGCGACCTGGCGCGACCGTGTTGCCCTCTTACGGCGAGGCAAAATCGAGCCCCGTTCTCCGTGCAGTGGCGCGGCAGCAGGGATCCAAAACGCGACATAGCTGCGGCGCAGTACAGCTGCAGAACGGAGCAGTTGGTTGTCTGGGGATATGCAAAAAGGATTTTCCAAAAAATTATAATTTACAAATTTACATGCAAAAATAAAAAAGTCATTTTTTAAACTTTTTTATTAGGGCCCTTAAAGGGTTAGTGGGGTGTAGGGATAGGAGTGGGATATAGGGCTAAGGGTGAGGGAGCGAGGGAAGGAGCAGTAGGGAAGGACTAAGTAAGTGGAGGTTAGGTTCGCGTGGCGGTTGACAGGCGGGCGCGGGTAAAGGAAGGAGGGAGGTGGCGCTAACTAGTGGGAGAAAGTGTGACTGGGAGATAGATAGAGTAAGAAGCGGGAATTTTTGAAAAGGGTCTTATTAATTGTGGGAAGATAGAAGTATAGGGAAAATGAGCGAGAGAGTAGAGGTAGACAAGGGGATGGGAAAGGAGGAGGGGAAAGAAGGGAAGGGAAGATTGGGGTTGATTCTAAAGGATAGCACTATAGAGAGGTGGTTCAGCACTGAAAGTGTGGACAGTGTGGGGAGAAAAAGGGGAATAGGGGAAGTAGAGGGAGAGGTGGGAGTTGAAAATATAATCTTTAAGAAAAGTGACACGACGAAAAGATCTCCGCAAAAATCTAAAAGTGAAGGGGGAGGGGTTTTTAAAGAAATGGAGGAAATGTTCAGAGGGTTAATGGGAGAAGTGAAGAGGATGAGGGAAGAGATTAGGGGGGAAAGGGAGGAAGGAAAAAAGATATTAGAGGAGTGGAGGCAGGAAAGGGAAAAGTGGAGGGAAGAGAGGAGGGTAGAAGAGTTAAATGGGGAAAGGATGAAGAAATGGATAGAAAGCGTAGAGGGAAGGGTAATAAAGATAGAAGGGAGACTAGAGGAATTAGGGAGGGAGGAGAGGGACGAGGGTAGGTGGGAGAATACAGACAAGAGGATAGATAGAGTAGAGGGAAAATTGGGGAAAGTGGAGGACTGGATAGGAAAAAAGGGGGAGGGTAATGAAATAAGGAGAGAAGAGGCTTTAGATGAGAATAGGAGAAGACTTAGGATTTTGGAAATTAGGCAGGACAAACGAGAAAGAGAGGAAAAGAAGAACAACATAATAATTAGGAGGATAAAGGTGGAGGGAAAAGATTTAAAAGTTGAGATTAGGAGACTGTGGGAAAAGATGGAACTGAATGAAGAGGGAATTAAGGAGATTAGGAAAATAGGGAAGGTAGATAAAGACGGAAGGGGTATGGTACTCGTGAAATTGACCGACAGAGAAAACAAAAGAAGGGTAATGGAGGGCAAGAAAAAGCTTAGGGGGCAAGAAGAATTGATAGCTGACGATCTTACAGAAGAGGAGAGGAGGGCAAGGTGGAAAATAGATAGAGAGGCAGAAAAAGAAAGGATGAATGGTAAAAATGTACAGGTAGGGTATATGAAAATATGGGTAAATGGAAAAATGAGAAAATGGGATGAAATAGAGGAAAAATGGGAGGGGGAACAGGGAAACGAATAAGGGAGGAATCAGGGGGGGGGTACGTTGGGAAAAAAGGAATAATTCAGGTTATAGGATAGGATTCTGGAATGTGGCAGGACTGACTAATAAGGGGGAGGATTTTTGGAGAGGGATAGAAGAGTGGGAGGTGATTATATTACTAGAGACGTGGCTAGAGGAAAAGGGATGGAATAGAATAAGATATAGGCTTCCAAAGGGGTACAAGTGGGAGGTGCAGTGGGCGAAGAGGGAGGAAAGTAAGGGAAGGGCTAAGGGGGGGATGCTAATGGGAGTGAGGAAGGAGTTAGAGAGGGAAAAAGGGGAAATAAGAATGAAGGAGGGAATGATAGGGACGAAAGTGAAGTTGGAGGGGGGATGGTGGTGGGTGGTTGGGGTATATGTAAACGGAGACCTAGATGCTAAGTTAGACGAATTAGGAGAGTGGACGGACCGGAGAGAAGAAGGGGTAAGGGTGTTAATAGGGGGGGATTTTAACGCGAGAACGGGAAGGGAAGGAGGAGAGATAGAAGAAGGGGAGGAGGAGGGGGGTAGGGGATATAGAAACTCAAAGGATACGAAGTTAAACGGGGATGGGAAGAAATTGTGTAGTTACCTGGGAGAGAAAGGATGGGGAATTATGAATGGGAACAAAAAGGGAGACGAAGAAGGGGAATGGACATATGTTGGGGCAAGAGGAAACTCGGTGATAGATTACATATTGGGGAACGAGGAAACGAGAGAAGGAGTAGAAAAGATGGAAATAGGGGACAAAATAGATTCTGATCATCTTCCCATAACAGTGTGGCTAAAAGGGGAAGCGGGGGAGGAAAGAGGGAGGGAGGGGAAAGGGAAAAAGAAGGGTAGGGGTTGCTGGTCGGAAGAGGGAATACGGGACTTTAGGGAAAAGTTTGGGAAAAGGGCAAACATAGGGGAGGGAAGTCAGACTGATTGGAAGGAATTGAAAGATAAAATAAAGGAAGTACTGGGGAAGGTAGATATAAAAGATAAAGTAAAGAGGAAAGGATGGTGGGATGAAGAATGTAAAGTAGAGAAAAGGAAAGTGAGGGGGGAATTAAGAAATTGGAGAAGGAAGGGAGGGGAGGGATTAGAGTTTAAGAAGTTGAAAAGAGCATACCAGAGATTATGTGAGGAGAAAAAGAATAAGGAGAGGGAAAAATGGGAAAAGGAGGTGGGGGAAATAAAATCAGAAAGTCAGGTTTGGAAGCTTGTGAATAGGGAAAGAAAGAGGGGAACAAGGGTTGACGAAAACATAGGGATGGAAGAATGGGAGGAGCATTTTAGGAAGGTATTGGGAGGGGTGGGATGGAGAGTTAGAAGGGGAGAAATAACGGGAAGAAGAAAGGACGCGGAAAGGGATATAGAGATAGAGGAAATTAGAAGGGTAATTAAGGGGCTGAAAGATGGGAAAGCCGCGGGAGGGGACGGAATCCCGAATGAAGTGTGGAAATATGGAGGTTGCGAGATAGAGGAGTGGTTAATGGGGGTGTGCAATAAGGTTTGGAGGGGGGAGGGATGGCCGGAGGATTGGTCAGAGGGGGTAGTGATACCAGTAGCAAAAAAAGGGGACAGTAGTGTTGTAGAGAACTACAGGGGGATAACTCCGACACAAACTGCTTACAAAATTTACGCGGCGGTGTTAGCGGAAAGGTTAAGACAAGAGGTGGAAGGGAAGAGTTTGTTGCCGGCAAGCCAAACCGGTTTTAGAAAAGGATTAGGATGTATTGATAACATTTACGTGCTTAATTATCTAGTAAATAGACAGGTGAAGAGAAAAGTAAGGAAGTTAGTTATATTGTTTGTGGACTTAAAGGCGGCATTTGACACTGTGAACAGGGATGTACTAATAAGGGCAATGAAGATAAGAGGGGTGAGGGAAGGGTTGGTGGAGAGGTGTGAGGAGGTATTAAGGGAAACTAAAAGTAGGGTGAAAGTGGGGGAGGAAGAAGGTGACAACTTTTGGACTACAAGGGGGGTAAGGCAGGGGTGCCCGTTAAGCCCGCTACTATTTACCTTGCTACTAGCGGACTTGGATGAGGAGTTAGAGAAGGGGTGTTGGGGTGGGGTAAAGCTGGGTGATAGAAAAGTTTTCACACTGGCATACGCCGATGACGTGGCCATGCTAGCGGAAAGCGAAGATGATATGAGGGGCATGATCGGGGTATTAGAGAGATATCTGGAAGGGAAGAGACTAGAACTCAACACAGAGAAATCCAAGGTGATGAGATGCAGAAGAGGTGGGGGGAGGTGGAAAAAAATGTCTTGGAGGTGGAAAGGGAAAGTGTTAGAAGAGGTAAAAGAATACAGGTATCTGGGTTACACGATTACAAGAGATGGGGGTTAGAGGAGAGGTTAAGGAAAGGGGCGGCAGCTATGGGACAAATATGGGCGATAGGAAAAAGGAGATTTGCCAAAGATTGGGGTAGAAGATTATGGCTATTCGACAGATTAATATGGGCGGTGATAAGCTATGGGGTAGAAATATGGGGCTGGAAGGAGAGGGCAGGTCTAGAGAGACTTCAAGAAAGATATTTGAGATGGTTGCTAGGAGTAGGTAAATTTACGCCGGGGTACATGGTAAGGGAGGAATTACAAAGGGAACTACTTAGAGGGAGGGCAGGCATAAGGGCATGGGGGTATGAGAATAAATTGGGGCAAGGTAAGGGAGGGGAGTTAGCGCGCCTATGCTGGGAGGAATTGAGAAGAAGAGATAGAAAGGGAGGGCAGAGGGACGGATGGGAAAAAGAGAGATGGGATTTCTTTAGGGAGAGGGGGTGGACGGAAGAGGAGATTTCGAAACTGATAGAGGAAAGGCAAGAGTCCTTAAGCGAAGAAATAATAAGAAGGGAGAAGATAAAACAGAGTGAAGAAAGATGGGAAAGAATTAGGAACGCGAATTTTAATAGTTGGTATGGGAGGGTAAAGGGTGAGGGGCTGCCGGGATATCTAAAGAAAGGGTGGGGGGAGAGTAGATGGAAGAGAATGGCGAAATTTAGACTAGGCAATGGAATGAGGGGGGAGAAGTACTGGGAGGATGAAGAGGAGAAAAAATGTAGAGTGTGTGGTTGGGAGAGGGAAACATGGGAACATGTATGGGAGGTATGTATGAGAGTAGATGAAGAAAAAGGCTGGCAGGAGTGGATAGAGAAAGTGTTAGAAGATGAAGGGGGTGGGGAAGAGTGGCTGAGGAAATTAGAGGAATGGAGAGAAAGAATGGATGGTATGAATGGTAAGAATGGAATGAATGATAAGCAACCGGAAGAAGAGGAGGTCCGTTTTAGCATGTAAGATTAGTATGTAAGATTTAAAGCTTAAGTGATAGGTTAAGGTATGTAAATCTTTGTAAATAGTGTACATAGCGTCTTTTGTATATAGTTTGCTTCTCTCTCTCTCTCGCTATATATATATATATATATATATATATATATATATATATAATTTAGATATAAGCATAGATATAAGGTAGGATATAAGTTATTTTAGGAAGACGAGAAACGGGTAAAGTAGGAAATATGGTTGAGGTGAAAATGTAGAAAAATTGTAACCCTAAGGGGAATCAATAAAGTACATACATACATACATACATATTAGGGCCCTTAAAGAAAATTTAAAATATATGTTTTGTAAATCTATGTTACTTATATACATGCTGAAAATTTCGTCAAAATCGATTAACATACACACGAGCTACAAGCGATTAAAAATGTTGAAAATCGTAGTTTAACACGATTTTTGATCAGTTTCTGCTTAAAATCCACAAAATCGTCCATCTCTCGATGCGTGTCGTTTTTTCCTGCGTCAACCGATTTCGATGAAATTTTCAGCATGTGTATAACTAACATAGATCTACAAAACATATATTTTAAATTTTCATTAAGGGCCCTAATAAAAAAGTTAAAAAAATTCCTTTTTTATTTTTGCATGTACTGTTGTGAGCTGACGAGAAGATCCCTGGCAGGAATGCGGTGACGTAGGCAAGAATGCGCACCCGATTGGTTGGCTTGGAGGGGGGGCGCCTAGGCTCACACGCAGTTTCGACTAGAGCGTTCTATTGGCCGACGCAGTCACCCCCACTACTCGAGTCGCGTGACGAAGAGAGGGAATCAGACGTACCCTACGGTACTCAGTGAGGGTACTCAACGGCGTAGGCACAAAATTCAGAATACTGCTGAAAAATTGTCATGACGTAAAACTTTCTTATTTTCCTATTCTTATTGTAAAATGTTCAAATCAGTATTGACATTAACATTCTACAGCACATATTAATAATCGTATATATATTATAAGCTCTCTCTCTCCCGTTCTCTCTCTCTCTCTCTCCCGCTCTCTCTCTCTCTCTCCCGCTCTCTCTCTCTCTCTCGCTCTCCCGCTCTCCCGCTCTCTCGCTCTCTGTCTCTAATGTAAAAAGCTAAAAAAAAAGTATAAAAAAAGTTACCACGACGGGACTCGAACCCGAGTCCACGGCATAGCAGTTCAGCTCGCTGCCGCTACGCCACACCATTACTTACAATTAGTAAAAGAGTGAACTATGTAAACTGACATGTTGCGTCCACAAAACTTTAATTTGCAAATATCTTGAAAATTACTGAATAGTTGCCTCTATAATGGGGTATATTCGTAATCAGGGGAACGAGATCTGTAACTCTGTAAAGTCTCAACTAAATCTGTGACGCGAAGGCTTTGCATTCTCCTTGTGTAAATTGTCACTTTTCATGACTGCAATTGGATCCTCGTATTCACGGCATTGAATATTGGCTGTGAGTCGTGAAACATCGTAGCCCTCTGTAAATACGGGAATCCTACTACTATGCGTCGTGTGACGTAGCAGCTGAAAGGGCGTGGTCACGCGGCGAGTACGGGACCGTCAGAGGTGGGGGTAGGCGGCGAGTACGGACCGTCAGAGGTGGGGGTAGGCGGCGCTAGCTGGAGACCCCTCTTGCCTCTGTGCCCCCCCGGGGATCTTCTCGTCAGCTCACAACAGTAGGTGTTCTGTTTCTTCGGACTCACGCTGTATAAATATAATAATGGTTGGATTGTTGTCTAGACATACCTTTCTAAATCAAGTTAGTCTATGTTTCTACTAGTAGGAGATTAAATTTTGTTGCCTGTAATACGAACTTAGTATGTTCACATATGAAACAATCAATATGCTGACTGCAACATATATGTAGAATTAATTTATTAAGCCTCTTACTGTTAAATATGCATGACGTTTGGATGCATACGAGCACCATTTGTATTGTATTATGTGTACTTCACATCCATTGGAGGTGATAGAGATAGATCCTTGACAGAGGATGATGAAACGAAATTGACGGCGGCGCAGAGGAACATTATTAACCCTTGCTCGATGAATGGTGGATCATTTTAGCCCGCCTGCTAAAACTCTCGACCGAGCGAGAAAGCATAACGAAATATTCCTGTTCAAGTATTATAGGGAACATTAAAAATCCAATAATGGAATATATTCTGAATTTAGTAAGATTACTAAATATAAAATATAGTATATACGAATCGATATACTGTCTTAGCAATAATTTAACGAGGAAAAACTTTTACACTATTTGTGGTCGCAGATGGAAGAGAACAAAGGATAAGTACTAAAAAAATTTCTGTAAAGTACAACAAATATTATTTCAACTATTACAGTATGTAGTATGTATGCTTCTTCATGATATTATTTATTTCTATTCTTGTATAACGCTAATACAGTTATTGTACTGATAATATGCAGGCAAATATTAAACTAAAAAATTGTTATGTAATACAATAAATTTTATAGTACTTATAGTATTATATTTTATGTATATTCGTTTGCAACTGGCCTGTGTTATTATATAGTAACAATATAGTAACTGTATGTTATTTTACATTCGTAAAACACACTTATCGTTCGTAATGTTATACTGATCTTTATTACAATTATGGCTTTTGAACATTTTCAAAATTTGCTAGAATTTGAAATATGACAGAATTTTGTGTACGATTTTAATTTATTTCAGATCTAATAAGGCTACTACCACGGAAAATAAGAATTGTAGCCATTACGGTAGGGAATAACAGGATATGCTGGACAAATAAAATTTTGGATTAGGAATATAGGTACAGGAAGGTGAGGTATAAAAATTATTCAATTTGCTCGAATTACAGAATACAATCATATAAATTCTCTCTCTCATCCTCTCTCTCTCAAACGACTATAAGGTGCTCTGTCCTCTCTCGCTCGACAAGGCGTCCAGGTATTATCGCCGTACTCTCCATGTCGAACGAGCGACCAGGAACAAGACTCCCGTCCTCTTCCGTTCTCCCGGCAGGCGTCCAGGTATTATCGCCGTACTCTCCTTGTCGAGACGAGCGGCCAGGAACACTCTCTCGTTCCCTCTCGGCAGGCGTCCAGGTATTGTCGCCGTACTCTCCTGCCGAGGCATGGGCGGCCAAGAGTTGACCCGTTCTCTCTCGTTCGACAGGCGTCCAGGTATTATCGCCGTACTCTCCATGTCGAACGAGCGACCAGGAACAAGACTCCCGTCCTCTTCCGTTCTCCCGGCAGGCGCCCAGGTATTATCGCCGTACTCTCCTGCCAGGGCGCTACTGCTAACCAAGAGCGGCCGTGGTCCTTACCTCGTCCTCTCTCTCGGAATAGCAAATAGGCCGAGTCCCTCCGTGAACCCTCTATTTATATAAATCCGTTACTATCCGCGTACGTGAAATCAACAGCGGTCGTTAAGCGCGATTCGTCTTTTCGCGCGCTCCCCTTACGTCGCTACCTCACGTCGGTCGTCTACAAACTATGCTTCTAGAAGCTTTTAGAAGCTTGTCGATTCTAAATTTCTTCTAGAATATTCTATACATACTACAGAATCCATTTTATTCCGCTTTCTTAAAATTCTTCTACAAAAATTGAAAATTGCATAAACACCCGCAGTGTAGTTGTAACGTTCAGTACACGTTCAAGTTCAAGTTCAAGTTAAGTTCAAGTTCTCAAGTTCTGGTTCACGTGCACGTTCATGTTCACGATCAAGTTCAAGTTCACAATTCAAGTTTAAGATCAAAGTTCAAGTTCACAATTCAAGTTCAAGTGAAGTTCGAGTTCTCAAGTTCTGGTTCACGGGCACGTTCATGTTCACGATCAAGTTCAAGTTCACAATTCAAGTTTAAGATCAAAGTTCAAGTTCACAATTCAAGTTCAAGTGAAGTTCGAGTTCTCAAGTTCTGGTTCACGGGCACGTTCATGTTCACGATCAAGTTCAAGTTCACAATTCAAGTTTAAGATCAAAGTTCAAGTTCAAGTTCAAGTGAAGTTCGAATTCTCAAGTTCTGGTTCACGTGCACGTTCATATTCACGATCAAGTTCAAGTTTAAGATCAAAGTTCAAGTTCACAATTCAAGTTCAAATCCTAATTTAACACTGTTCTAAAACGACGCACAGTGGGTTGAAACGCGAAAAACGCGGACAAAAATCATTTCTGAAGCTATTTCTAAGTTTAAATTAATAAAAATGGTATCGTTTTATAGATTTTGAGGTGCTGAATTCAAATTAACAATCAGATTTTGTTTAATTCCAAACCCATAAAAGTTATGTAAGGTTTTTTAGAAACGGTTTTCTCGAATTGGGACGTACATGTTATTAATTGTTTTATTATTAATAATGGTATATTTTTAAGCTATTTATAGTATAAATTATAGTATAATTTACTTTATGTTAATGGCCGGACCATATCCCATAGTCATCCTCTTCACTGTTGTCTTCTTCACCGATGTGTATGTATGTGTATGTGATTTCGCGTTCGCGGATAGTAACGGATTTACATAAATAGAGGGTTCACGGAGGGACTCGGCCTATGATATTTTTTTTATTGTCAAATCGTATAGTACAATATTAAAAAAGTTATCGTTTTCTTTAGAGCGGTCATAAACTTTTGTCCGCTACTGTATGTTATAGATATACGTTAAGTAAACGTTCAAATACTTCATTATGATTATTTTTAATGTGTTTTATATATGAGAATACAATATGCCTTCAAACTAGTGGGTTACCAAGTCATTTAAACGAAAAAATGATTTCATAAGTTGTGTTCACAAAAAATTAAATTTGTTGCAAAATTCTGAGGTCGTAGACAAATTTTGATACCAGATTTGAAATCAGCGTGAAAAAATCTACTGGAAATGATATATAGCATGATAAGAAAAAATTTTTTCCGTGCGTAGTATTGGAAAAACCACAATTTTCTTGAAATTGTGCACGTTTAACGAATTTTCTCAATGTTAAAAAACGTTCGTACCACAATTTTCATAATTATCCCATATTCTGCAAAGTTTCAGCTTTCATTTTTAAAAAATTCATAGTTCTATCTCATTTCTATCAAAAGTTCTTTGATTTTGACACAGAATTCATCGGTTTTACCCACTGTGCGGCGCAACCGCGCATTCACCTCGCGCGTCATCGTTTTTGTGAGACAGTATACACATCTGCTGCTATCTGCAGGTGAAACCTTTTTAGTTTTATTGTACACATGTCTACCAATAACGTTGTATAAATTTTATTGTAGCGATCGTTGGCGTTCGGTTTATAACTGTATTTGAATAGAAAAAAAGCTTGAAAATTACTCTTTGTTTCATCAATGTTTATAGGTGCTATATACAACAAAAGCATATCAAATCCATGCTTATTATTTTCGTCTTGAAACACGCTTTCAGCTAAGTACATGCAAAACATCCTTACTCATACGTGTATTAAGTTATAACGTACTAAATGAGACGATATTCTAAAAAATTCAGGAGAAGATAAGCTCATGAATTTTTATTGAACTTTAGCATTTAATTGTAGGATATAGATATGGAATTTTGAAAAATGAAATGTAGAAAATGATGCCTCATTTATCTACTGACAAGTTAATAATACAATTTTACATGTTTCGTTTAGTCATAAAAATGACTTTTGTCCGTGTTTTTCGTGTTTCAACCCACAGTGCGACGGTTCGTAGCATTCTATGGTCAGAATGCTCTTGTAGAAGGTTCGTACTCTGTTCTCGTCGAAGTATCTTAGAGTTCTGAATCCTACTTCTCCTGCAACTCCCTACTAAAACTCGGGAAGGGACAATTTCTTTGGAAGGTATAAACAGAGGACGAATCACCAGATCGAGGCGTAATCCAAAATTTGTGGAACGTCTACTGAATCCGTGATTTCATTTTCTCACGAAAGCCTCGTAAGACGCTGTACAAAAATCCCTTGTTCAAGGATCATTCCCCGTAACTGGCGTTGCCTTTATGCTGGATACGACTGACCTGTTTTCCTGATACGAAACGAGACACTTAAGGCTGTTCTGGAGGTACAATGGGAGACAAAAGTACAAGAAATTCGAAATCCATCAATATACATATTGGCAATGAAAGCCATTCATGAGTATATTTTGCATTAAACTTTTGCGAATACTGTATCCTCTGTAGCTATGTTCAGGGGTCTATGTATATGTATGTATACAGTTGTCGCGTTTCCATGCTAGTGAGAGACAACACGATAAAGACGTTTTGTAACAGTTTATAATTTTTTTGCTTTGTAACTGTTTAGTGAATCCTAATAAATTTTGAACATAATTAATTACATAATTTTTACTACATATAAAAAAACTGGAGTTTTTAGTTGCGTTTTTTCAAGGTTTAAATAGGGTTTGAAGTGAAGTTTTAGGTATTCTCCATAAGAAGACGTGTTAAAATGTGCAAACTTTAAGTTGCAATTTCCTTTGTCCTTTTTTTATACCATATATCGATAGAGTATCAAATTCTGAGTATACATATAAGTGTTGACCTTCGTATGTCCTAAACCTAATAGTTAACGAGATATGTATTATCAAAAGAAGAAAGAAAATTATTTCGATAATATCTCGTTAATTATTAGATTTAGGACATATGGAGGTCAATAGATTTTTACTCAGAATTCGATAGTCTATCGATTCATGATACAAAAAGTAGGTCTTTCGATTTAAAAAAATCAAGGTGTTACGTCCCGGAGTCTGACTTTCGCGAAACTATCGTTCCGCGACCTATTCCCCTTACTGGACGCTCTCAAATGCGATACAACCTTTTGTCCACGCGGCACGTTACGTCCGACGTCTGACTGGGAACCACGACTTTCGCGAACATGCGTATTCTACTTAACGCTTACAGTAGATTCGCCCAAAGCGGCGGACGAGAGCAGAGATAACTGTGACGGCGCGAATCTTCGCAGGGAAATATTTAGCGACTTATCAGCAGTTGAGTATGGCGATCGATGAATACAGGCAGGCTTCGTTTATGCGAACTGCTTTTGTTGCTCGTTGACGGCTGCAGTCGAATCAGGCTGGATCGTCGTAGGGAGGACGATGATCCTAAAGGTCTTTGCACACTACACCGTCACGGCAGGTAACGGCAACGGACCGCTAGGCCGTTTTGGGTCTCTCCTCTGTATTTCAATGGGGATGCGGACAATAGGCCGCATCGCCGCAGCAGGTAGACGGGATAGAGAGGCAACGTATCGGGACGGGAAAAAGTGCGCACACGATATCGGCAAGCGCCGACAGTTCACTTTCTTCTATATAGTTTCCATGGAGGTGCGCGCACTAGACTGGCACCGACACGACGCGCAACGTCTTGGCAAAAGGGACATTCTCGGCGAGAATGTTTTGCCGGCAGCTCGATGTGGTGTTCGAACGGAAAACGACTAAACGAATAAAATGAAGATCGCAAACAGTAGAATTGGTTCGTTGATTTCGTATATTTGTCAATTCATGACAATTTTAGTTATACTATAGTTAGTTATTTAAAGTTTTAAATATTTATAAAAGAAATTTTACTCGCATAACATAAAAATACTGCCAATTTTGCGATGATTGTTATCTAGACGCCATAAACAATAGTCTCTTTTTAATTTGATAAAAAAATCATTTATAAAAAGTTCATATTTTATCACAAGGAATGCAGTAATCGTTGGATTTCACAAAAGTTATTCGGGAAATCTAGTTAATTGAAAATATTAAATTTGCATTTATCGATGATAGACATTATCATTGATTGATAAATATCCATTATAACGGACAACAATTCTTTTTGGTCATATGGAACCGCTATCGATGATGGAAATAATTTTTGGCTATTAGTATTAGTAATCATTGTCGAGGACAGAAATTTTATTGGGCTACTAATTACACTAGTTTACAAAATGAAATTGATTTCATGTACATTTAGGAGAGTACACGGTGGGAGATTTCACCAATAAATTAAGACCATTGAGCGATGCTATCAAGGGTTTTACATATCGTTCCTCGCGAGAGAAACGGATCCCAAAACCAACCGAAGACAGAGCAAGAGCCAAAACTATTACTAAAATATTCTAAAGAATAAAGAGAGTTGGGTTCTTTCGTATGTTTTTTGCAATCAAAAATGTGTTGTTTTATTCAAAACGAAATAAGTTTTCGCTGTAGCAGTGGCATCAACGTGAGAACAAAAGAAACCATTGCCGGCATGGCCACTTGTCGAAAAATGAATATATTCAGAAAATGTGGGATTTGGATTTATTCACTCAATCGCTAATAACTGTATCATTTTTCGGCCGATTTACTTCTGGTTGGTGTTATTTTTTACTTTACGTATATATATAAAGAGAAAGCGGACGTTTTTGTCGGTTTCTATTGCCACAGAATAAGCTTAAAAATTTAATTTTTTTAAAAATCTGGACTATTTTCATCAATATCTTTTGAACCGCTTAACCAATTAAAGATGCCACTATACATATTTACTCATCATTTCAATGTCTTTCATTTGGTACCAAGAACGACCAAATCGGACACATCTAGCTCCAGGTATGGTTTTTAAAGTGAAAAGGAGTGAACAAATTGAAAAAATCAAAATATCTTAAAAGCTGTTCCGTAAAAAGAATGTTCACCTTTATTTTCGAATTCAGCAGGAGAAAATCCATAGGAAAAGTTACCTCTCATCAAATGTACATAAAATCAATTTCATTTTGTAAACTAGTGTTATGCGAGAGTCAGAATAGATCCAAGTCAAGATCCTGTTTGTGGATATATCCGAAATGGCACATTGATATGGAAAAGAAAAGAAACGACTCGCGCGAGCTTCGAAAATTTTCTTTTCATCCCTCTAATAAAATCGTAGTCGTTACAGTAAAATAAGGAGCGATTGCGTAGGCAGTGCCAATGCTGGCCACTCGAAAGTAACTGCGCCCAAACCCCGGTAATCCGCAATAACCAAATCACTACAGCGTGTCTTTACAATACAGTCATAGAGCAATAAAAACTCGACCGTACGCCCCAACATTATTACTATTGTCGGACTTGCACCCGGACCGTCTACCTGCGTATAGTGAACTGGTGCCCTACCGTCGAACCTACAGAGGTGCCTTGGCAAAATATCTTCGCTCGACACGAGTTGCCGCCAGCGCAGTGGTGTTCACCACTAGAACGGTCTGGATAAGGTCGTTCGATGGGTTACGCTACGGCCAGTTACGGCGCGGCGAACGCCCGCGCCAGTGGTGAGCGCCACTGAAAGTGTCGTTCAGTGACGTTGCGGTGCCGATCAGTAGTGTACGGAAAAGACCACCACCGCGGTGCCTTTTTGACCGCGCGGTCCGTTGCCGTTACCTGCCGTGACGGTATAGTGTGCAAAGACCTTCACTCGTCCTGGGAAGATCATGTCGTCGGTGATCCTCGGTTGACGGGAGATACCCCGCTGTTGTCCTCCGTCTCGCGTTCGTTGACGCGCACGAGCTTTCGTAATTGAATAGGAGAGTATTGCAAGCGCGAGGATGTAGGGAGAAGAACTAAGCGAGACTCACTTATTAAATTAATAACTGGGAATATATTTGTAACGTATGAAATGAAATTATAATGAACTAGAAGCGCGTGATATAGCAGGACCGCTCAAAGGTGGATGAGAGCGAGGACTCGTCGGAGTCCGGACCCGGACATCCAGGAGGCGACGAGCCTCGCTGGAGTCTTGAACGAACGTGTCAGACTGGCTGTCCGAATTGAACTGAATTAACTGAAATCTTTTTAGGATAATGAGGTCGAATACATAGGTGTCTTATCTTCTACCGGATGTCTCGTTAGACATAACGCTATGGATGTTATGAGAAGCGCACGATTAATGATTACGGTGAATGCTACGTGATACTGCTACGGGGAATACATTAAGATATGATTATTATACAAGGGTTAAGATAAGAATGGGTATATGGTATGAGGTGAGAATCGGATCTGATGAACGGAGCGAAGTATGACTACTTATAACTAATGAATATTCTTAATAATTACGGTTACAATATCCTACTCTTATTAACTATGCTTATAACCTATGGCAACACGTCAGCAGACGTGACAAAGGTGACCTTGAAATCTCCTCTATGCCTCCACCCACGCAGAAAATGTTTATGTCACAATATGTCCCCCTCTGTACCGTGAAAATTTTGTCCATAACATTTTTTCATATTATTACAAATAAAGGCAATATTCAAAGTGGACATAGTTATTGCCCCACCCTGTTATATTATTAACTTCCCGATTTTATAGGGAAGTTATTGTAATGACCCCGAAAATCGAAAATCGATTTTTTAGCAGATCTTCACGTTTCATGGTCATTGCAGTCATTTTAGACTATTTTCAGCAAAATGTTCGTATGTGTGTGTGTGTGTGAGTGTGTGCGTATGGCCGTTTCTATGTAATCAAATTTTTCGTTAACGTTTTCAGAAAAAGTAACAACGCGATCAGGATGATGAATGATGCAATCGATGTGCCCCGCTGTAACTTAGAGCTGATTAGATTTTGGTCCATTTTGGTCAAGTAGTTTTTTAGTTTTTTTAGTTTTTTCGAAAGAAGTTCATTCAACAATGCAATTTATACGAGAGAACAGAAAGTTTCCACCGAAGAAACAAACGTAATTACACAAAAAAATTTTTTTCGATTTTTTAAAAATTTAAAAAAAAAAATTTTTTAAAAATTTTTTTTTGTACCTTACGATGATGTTTCCGCTTACAATAATCGAAAATTATCCCAATGCAAGAGTGAGTTAATCATCTCTACTCGCGAGAATACATTTTCAAAGAATATCGATGAAAGTACAAAAAAAAATTTGTATTACAATCTTTAAAAAAACAATCAGTTCAAAACGAATTATTAACTGAGATTAAATTGAAAATTAATATAAACAATATGATAATTATTAATAACATTGATGTTGAAAACGGATTGATTAATGGAGCACACATGCGGAATATTAAAATTTATTACTTTTCAAGAAAATACTAAAATTCCGTCTATATTGTGGTTAGATTTTCAATTGGCCAGAGTAGGAGTGAAAGTAAGAACTCGTTATCGTGATTATATGAAAAATGCACAAATATTGATCAAAATTTTACACCAATAATAAAAATATCGAATCAAGTAAATATGTAGAGTGAGGAAAAATATCAAATCACACGTAGTCAATTTCCAGTGGTTCCTGCTGAAGCGATTACGATTCATAAAAGTCAGGGACAAACATACGAGAAAGTATGTTTGGATTTTAAAAAATCAGAAAGGCGAACTTTACAAATGTTGTATGTAACTATGTAGCACTGAGCAGAGTTTCAAAATTGAGCGCAGTTTATAAATTTTGGGACAATTTAAATTAACAGTATCGAAGAAAACCAAGATCACTACTGCAAACCCGGATAATGAGGAGTTGTATCGTTTGCGAAAAACTAATTAAGACAATTTATTTTGCAACATTAGTATGCTATAACAAGGAACCAAGCGAGCAACGAGCCTACGATGTTCGTTTAATGCGACGCCATATAGCAAACATTTTGATAAGTAGAAAACTATTGAATTTCCCTGAAAACGTATAATCTTCTTAAAACGTACACTTAATAATGATAATAATATACTGCAACTAACGAATCGGGAAGTTCTTTGTGTGGCTCGTGGAGAGTCACACACCAAATAAAAAAAAAACATTAATAGCTATATGTACTACTAGCCATGCGTACCACTAACCCTTTCGCAAGAGCAGTCCTATCCGCGAGCGAGCAAAAACAACCCTACTCGCGAGCGAGCGAGCAACAATAACCCTCTAGTTTAAATTTCATGTGTGTACTGTTTTCGTATTTTAGTGTATATTGTGTGTTTATTATTATTATTTAGTGTTTATTTAAGTTAACACGAAGATGTAGCGAATGCGAACATGCAGGATGTGAGAAATGCTGCGATTTTGGCCATTTTTGTCGTAGATCAACTATAAAACACGGAGTAGCGCGTAGTAGCAGACATTTTTTCTTGCATCTTAATCAAAAAACTTCAAAGAACACAATGGCACAGAAATGAACACCCGATCGTAACCGGAGGTATAACAAAGTCATTACCAAAGTCGTAGAATCATAAAGAAAGTGACTGAATCGTTGGTTATCTTTAAATATTAATAACTAAAAAAATGTATATAATACAAAAGTGAATTTCTCTTACAAGTAAACCTTATACTTAGCTGAAAAAACTTCTATAAAACAAAAATCTGTTAGTGTATATAAATAAGGTAACAATTACTAATAGGTGAATTCGTTGAAGAATGAAAGCGTGTTAACAGAATTTCAAACTTCCGACAGATTTCAGTGCTTTATGCATACATGAATGGGAAAATGAATGATGGGAGATTGTTCCTCAGATATTCAACTAACTCAAGCAAGTGTATAGAGCAAGTGGAAATGGCGAATAATAGACAGACACAATATCAGAGGTGCGATAGCTCAGCAAAAGTCACGGCTGATCTTGCGCGTAAAATCGTTTATAAACATTTGTAAACGGATACGCAGCAAAGCTTGCCGATAAACAGCTGCTGATATATGATATAGTAAATCTCTATGTATGACATAGTAAATCCTATCAACGATGCAGACCCATATGTATCAGCAAGGAAAGAAATAGATGTGCACTTTCTATGCACCTTGAGTGACTGCTCTCCCAAAATATTTCTGTGAATTTTATGAGTAGTTTTTATGCTCCGAGCACAGCAATATTATTTGTGATAAACTTCACACTTTTCATATTTTACTGCGCACATTTATCTTACTCTGCCAAAGCAGACTATCTACGTTTTGATTACCGGTTATAAATTGTACCCATTTTACAATTAAAAGAAAAAGTGATTGACCTATGTTCTCTGCGTGTACACTGTACACTTACAAAAAATCTATAAACATCAAAATGTGCCCTCTTTATACCATTCAACCCTACGTGAACCATTTTCTGCTACAAATAACAATAGGGTAATTCCATGCCAAATCGATCACTTTTTGCAGGCACCATCGTTGATTTTGTTCTAAATGAAATATGTTGTAGACCATGTGAAATTAGGGGGGTTTACGGTTTAAGTCATCATTTTGCCGGTTCCGAATTTTCCAAGGGAAACCATATTTTTTTCAAAATTCAAATCACTCTGGCTCCTCATCGAAAAAAACGTAAAAAAGAATTTGTTTAAATTTTTCGACATTACAAAGTTTTGAGGTTGAAAAAATTATTTTGTAATAGCCCAATCCTTTCCGAATAAAACAAAAAGAAATGTAGCTCAATCGGACAAACAGTTCCTGAGATAAAAATTCGTAAGTTAGGCCTGTTTTCGCCAAAATGGGCAAAAATTGAAAACTTTGGAGGCCTGCCATTTTTAAAAAAATTCGAAACCTGCAGAATGATGACTTAACCCCCCCCCCCCCCAATTTGACATAGACTATAACATATTTCATTTATAATAAAACAAAATCGACGCCGGTGCCTGCAAAAAGTGATCGATTTGGCATGGAATGGCCCAATAGTCATGTAAATCGAAGTGATAATATGTGATGACTAAACTTCGGATTTTTATGCAAAATAAAAAAGTGCATCATTTGCAAGGCACAGGAGCTACATATCAATTTATATTTTTCATTAATAATTTGAATGTAGTGAAAATAATATATTAATACTCTTAAAGTTTCTTAATATGTTCACTGTTTTAAATTGCATCCACCGTGTTCCCTCGGATGATTTACCGATATCACAGCGGGTTATTATCACACTTTAAATCAGTAAATATGGTCCGAATTATGCCGTATTTAGACACGTTTTAATTATAAAAATCTCGCAAATACGTTGGTAAAAGTTCTGTAAAAAAGAATGAAAAATAAAAAACTTTCCTATTTGCATTGACATTATAATCTACACGCAGCCTTTTGAACTGTGCCGGCTGCTTTGACGTTCAATTCCTCTTTGTTGTTTACGCTCTGTCCTTCTGTATATGTTCGGCACACGTCAAAGACTCCACGTCTGAGACTCCATACCCCCGAGGTTGTCACATCATCCGAGGAAACACTGTACTCATTTTTTTTTGTTATAAATGCATAAAATCCGGAGTCCACTTTTGTATATTATAAACAAGTAATTTTAAAACTACATACTCGATTATCCGAATAATTCGATATTCCGAACCACCTAGGTCCCAATTATGTAGTTTGAATAATTGACGCCCTACTGTACTAAAGTTAGTATACTAAAGTTTTCTTTGAATATAAACAATAAAGAAATTCTCGCTCTTCCGCTTGGCAAATTATCAGAACCTGAAACCTTGTTACGTACGCTGTACGCTCAGTTCTTTTTAAGGCAGGTGATTAAATTAGGACAGAGTTTTAATCTAATTAGGATCTCCCTGGATTGTAAAGAGGCCACTATTCACCGTTTCTTCACTGCAATTCGTGGTAGACATAATAAAAGCGATTTTTGTAAAGATGTGGCATATGTAAAATGAATTTATTTCGCGTAGTTTTATAGACCAGATTGTAATACGTAAAATGTAACATAAATTATTCAGCATTTCTCACTGAAACAGTACTATTGAGGTGTCTTTAATTATTATGTACTTCGCATAATTTCTTTAATTCATCAATCACTTCCAGTTTTTTCAACTTTTTCTTCGTTGCGAGCCATACCAGCGCACAGTGGGCCAGGAGCCCGCTTTTTGTAGCCAAAAGTCAATTTTTCAAGTTTAATATATGTATTGAAACAATTTTTTTCCTATAAACTGACAACCCTTTAAAACTTCCAAATCCAAAATATTACTCATTTCAGATGATTCCGTGATGAGACACAGCGCGTTCTAAACACAAAATTTTGAAAAATCTATGGTACATAGCAACAGGAATTTTCATTGTTAATTAACAAGTCACCCTCAATTACATAATCTAATAGTTTCAGTTAAGATTGCAATGTAAAAGATTTCTATGCTTTCTTTTGGTACAGCACAATTATTGAAAATCCTATTAAAAGGCTTCCGGTGGGTAAAGTGTTAACTTTAAGGTTGGAGCTCAATCTCACTCGATTACCAGATTTACACAAGAAAATAAAATAAAAATTTTAATGGAACCATGTTAAATTCGCACTTTTGGACCAATATTACTGAATTACTGTAACATCATGCGCATTCCTGTTTCACGTGACAATGTCTCTTCCCAATAATCAAACATTAAATTACACGAGCAAGAGAGTTTGTCATTCCGCATTACCTTGAATCGCAATCTCCAACGTCGTTTTCTTTCACCAATCAATTGAACGTGCAATCATAAAAACTCAGGAATCGAAGGTTCGTTCGTTCTCCTCGACGTCGAGATCGCTCATCCCTTACACAAAGTTTTTTAGCGCTCGAACATTCGGTGCGAATATCACGTTTTCGCACAATTCTATCAAGCGCAAAATTCCTCTGTCACATTCTAATAACAAAGAGATCAAACGCACCTCATCGGTTTGATATCTAGAGACGCGGTAGCGTATCGACGCCAAGTATATGAAAAATTACCAAACACCCTGTATTGATGTCAACTGTCGCTACCGCGTATCTTTTACTCGTAAACCGGGCATTCTAACCTAACCTGAAACTTCTTTAGTTAATATCTCATCACGCCTGCAATATTTTCTAAATTGAAAGGCAGTTTGCTCATGTAAACCGCATATAAGCTTTCGAATAAGACCAAATTCAATAAAATCGGTCCACGTATGACAGAGATATCGTAATATCATGTCAGGGGTCAGTCAGAAATGGTAGGATTTTTTTTCTGATTCTTCTTCTTCGTCAAGCAATTTTCGTCAACATAATACGTATACGCGTTACACGCACACACTCAGCCAAAAGGACTAAAAGACGTGTTTCGTTCGTCGACTCTCGAGATCATTCGGCAGGGCTCGGGCTCGTTGTCTGTCATTGGAAGTCGAAAAAGTTGCAATCGAAATAGATCTCTCATTTCATTCATAATCTGCCAAGTGTCAACTTTCATAACCTGCCAAGTGTCAATATCATCTTTTATATAATAAAAATCAAATGCTGTTCGTTGGTCACGACATCACGGGAGAACGGCTGGACCGATTTGGCTAATTTTTTTAAAAAACTGTTCGTTGTAGTCCGAATTAGGTTTTTAGATTTAAAAAAATGGGAAAAGTATCACGGAAAAATGGAAAATTCGGGAAAAACTAAAAGTGCTTTTAGAATCATATTTCAATACAACAAAACAACGAACGTCGTAGCTTTTAATCAATATTTCAATAGAACGTCGCAGCTTTTAATCAATATTTCAATAGAAATTTATATTATCGGCTTGCATTATCGACATTATAAACATTCGCCAGATAGTTAATTTCGATTACAATTTATTTCATTACGTACGCAAATGTCGTTTGACAACAACCCCACTCGCGAAGCTCGCAAAGCGAGCGAGCAACAACTTCCCTCTAGTATACAATAAAATAGTGTACTAGAAAGTATAATAACTTTCATTCTCTTGTAAAAAGAAGTGATATCCAAATCAAAACTTCAAAAAAGTAAAAAAATTACGCCAAGTACATAAATTGAATTGAGCCGCTAACACGGCATAATAATTATAATTATCATCACAAAAAATATGTGAAATGGAAATGAGCTGCAAGTACATAAACTATAAAGATCTACACATTTGCCTAGATGTCCGCGGCCTGGAAGTCAAATATTTGGCGTGGCCAGGCAAGGTCGATGAATAAGAATTATTCATATTACACTTTCCAACAAATCTCAACTTTTCAAAAGTATTTCGATTCCCACTATGCGATTCTTATAGAGTTTTCCGCGCTGATTCCGAGTCTGTTTTTTATTCTTTTCCTATACGTCCAGTTTTTGAGAAAATGGAGTTTAAAAAAAGGACATATTTTTCAACTTTAAACAAATATTGTGATGTTATTATAAAAGATATTGAATTGTTCTTTACAGCAAAAGATTCTGTAGACTTTGCCGAATACAGTGATATCTATACATTATGATTGTTTAAACATGTTTAGACAATGATTAAAAACGGGGAGACACCACTTTTGCACCAATTTTTGCGGATATTTTCAAATTTATCTCAAAAAATAAGGGTCCAGGGAAAAATTGAACTATACCACGCGAAAGAGCAGACTTTTATCTTGAGAAACCTCCCTTTGAAGTTTGCATGATCGACGTTTTTTTCGAACCAGAAAGCAAAATATCTTCGCCCGACATGAGTTGTCACCAGTGGCGCTCACCACCAGAACGGTCGTTCGCCGCTCCGTATCCCGTCCCGAGCGCCACTGTCGACGCAAAGAAGGAGAGCATATGGGAAAGAAAGAGACATAATTCATAGCATTTCCCATACGCTCTCTTGCGTCGCAAATTTTGATCGTTCATTA
Organism: Lasioglossum baleicum; assembly: GCF_051020765.1. Classification (NCBI taxonomy): domain Eukaryota; kingdom Metazoa; phylum Arthropoda; class Insecta; order Hymenoptera; family Halictidae; genus Lasioglossum; species Lasioglossum baleicum. Next base: position 1,589,624 of record NC_134940.1, on the reverse strand, counting down.
TTTTGTCTATGATTTTCTATGATTCTATCATTGAAACAAATGGCTTGTGATAGCTAAAAATATGATATAAATATTCTTGATCCAATTTTGTCTAAATGTCTTGCAAGTACTGCATCGAGAGTTGTTCCTGATCTTGTTGTCGATTCATTAGGATTATTTACAAATACATTTATATTTACAAATATGAATATTCTTCAATCGCCGCCGGCGGATTCAATGGATAAATATTGAAGCGACTGTAAGCAAATAAATATATTAACTCCCTCAAATGCATAAACATGAAAACAGTTCTTGTTTAAACAAAATGAAACGCATGAAATTATGAATATATCTTGAGTACAGTTTCGTGTTATACTACTTTTTATACAGAGTGTAAAAATGATTTTGTTGAATTATTATGTCAGTATTTGCAAGTAATATCAATTAAAATTAATCTCGAATAAATTAGTATCTTCTCGTTAAATCAAAGTGATTAAGACCCCGTTCAGACACGGCGGAAACCGTGCGTTTCTGACCGCGCGATTTTTGTTTTTGATTGTTCAACCGCGCGGATGCGTGTGAACGAATCCGTATACGCTAATGTAAATAAGGTCCGCGCGGTTCAAATCTAGCGGAGCTGCTAGGAAGGTGAAACTTCGTGAACGAACCCAATGCGAAATTGGGGAGCCACTAGATTGGATAAATCTCTGTTTGGACTATTGAAATGTCGCGAACGAACCTGATGCGAAATCAGGGAGTCGCTAGGATAATTAGTAAGCTTCGTAACTAGTATAATTTAATTGACACAATCCGAGCGGCAAGATTGTATCGTGTGGGGACGTTCAATTACTTGATTAGAATATTGGATAATAATTATGGGTTTAATGAATTTGCGTTAATTATCAAAGAAGACAAATATATTCTTACTATAGAATTCGTGTTACAAGTGTGTTTGTGTCGCCAATGGACTGAATTTAGAATATAGAGAAATTGAAAAGTAATATTACCTAAACTAAGATGCACGGTGTTGACGCACTGGCAATGCGGGGGACTCGGAGCAACTTTGTCACTGCCTAACGATTTTACACCGAACTCGCGGAATCTATACGGTTAAACTTTGATGCGAAGGGGAACTTTAGCCCGATCTCACTGGTAGTTGACTTCCGAGATGCAGCACGACGCGACACTATTCGTGATTACGACAGTACTAGCCCACGAGAGTAGAAATGCAAGGGCTTAATAGCCCTGCAATGACGGGTGGTACTTGTCAGTACCCTTTGAGTTGAACATTCGTATTTTCTCAACTACCAGTTAGTCGTGCATATGTTTGGGCCCTAAACTAAACTCTACAGCAGGCATGGGCACGGGTGGAGCCCCTCAAACGCCTGCTTCCCCCACCAAGCTTCCTTTCGGTCGCGCTCCTCGTGGCTCCGATGCACGAGGCCTGCGCACTGCTTGCGACAAGCGAAACACGTCCTTCCTACATAGTACCGACGGATGCTGATGGGGGACAGTGGGCGCTACGGTGGGGACAGTTTTGCCTCAATTGAGGCAAAATTGCCCACGTCTGCTCTACAGCTATGTAGATTTATCTAGGGTGGCTCTGTTCGTTTATCTAGGACGGTTCCAGCCACAGATGATATTGAGCACCTGTTCGTTATTCGTAACAATGAAGACCGAGCTCTGGCCCGCTTTAAGTGGAAGTGACCAAAACGAGAGTCTGGCCCTAAGTGACCCCAGATTATGAACAGAGCATCCCACTCATTGTAGGAGTATACATATGGCTGCGTTTATAGTTCCTGACTCGCGTGCTTTTCGTCTCGCGTGCTTTTGGTCTCGCGAGACAGCGGGTCAGAAATTTCGAGCGGGGTCGACGGGCCCACTGTGCGAGGCACGAAAAAAGGTCTCTACGGCTTCACGGTTCGTTTAGGTAAACTACCGATAGCTTTCCTTTAAGGCGGTAGGATATCTTCGGAGACCTTTTTTTGTGCCACGCACAGCGGGGGGCACAGTGGGCCCGTCGACCCCGCTCGAAATTTCTGACCCGCTGTCTCGCGAGACCAAAAGCACGCGAGACGAAAAGCACGCGAGTCAGGAACTATAAACGCAGCCTATAACGTCGTGTCACGCCGTGCTACATCTCGTAGAGTCAACTTGTTAGTGAGATCGGGCTAAAGCTCCCCTTCGTATCAAAGTCAACTATATAGATTCCGCGAGTTCGGTTTAAAATCTACAAACAGTTCTGAGACACCGCATTGCCAGTGCGTCAACATAGGTAAGGTGGAGTGGGGTAAGTGCGCAGTAGTTTTTAGTTTTTGCAAAGTTGGAGTTTAAACTGATGTATTTTTAGTCTGGTATGTGAAAACTTAACGATAAAAACGAGTTTAAAGTTAATCCAATTAGAAGAACGCGTGTGGAATTGACATAAAAAGTGTAATAAAAATAACAATTGCAATTAAAATCACAATAAAGATAATAAAGATTACAATTAAAATCACAATAAAAATTGAAATTGGAATTGAAATTGAAGTTGAAATCGAAGAGTTAAAAAATTGAAGTTGAAATTGAAGTCCTACATCGGTCACATAATTCGGTTTAAGGGCACTTTTGACCATCTTCTCCGGCTATACCGATTATGTAAAAATAATACAGCGCTGTTGAAAAGAGGGGTACCATTACTCGTCGCAAATGCCATTTTGCTATGCAAGATTCGTCTCCTCTAATTTTGTCAATCCAATATCCTTTTTTTTTTAATTTATAACGGCGGTGAGGAAAATGCAATTACGCACGCAGTGTGGGACTCGCTTGAGCCCTACCCGCTAAAAACCCCACCGCACAGGGGACTTGCAACCTCGTCTCCATCTTTCGCCCAGCGGAATGGCCGTAGGGTCCCGCTATCAGCATTATCGCCTACGGCCATTTTGACGCATCATCGCCAGGGTACTCCGTCTCTGATGGATTTACTCAATTCCGAATTGCCAATCCAATATCTGGCACCTGCTTGCTATTGTAATTGTCCGAAAGGGAAGTATTGAATGGTATCAAACGCAGATTGGACCATTGCTTCCATGACACGACCGTAGCACAATTCAAGCTATTGGATTTTAAGAAATTGGCATGTGTCTCGTGGTTGTCTGAACCTGCGCGTGTTCCGAAATCGAAATCGATAAAACATCTTCACGCCGAACATTTTGACATACGTTAGCTGTAACGGGGAAACGTGATCCCTGGTTCATTGGTCACCCACCGATCCTTCGAAATTAATAATTTTTTCTCCGCACGTGATAAATAACATCTGGAGCTTCGTAAAACTAATTTGGATCGAGCTAAAAACACAATTATTTTTCATTATTAGACAGCGGATTTATATGCAAATCCATATTTTTATAGAAAAAAAAAATTCGTAGGCCCGGCACGCCAACCGTCTATTGGCCGACTGTGCCAACTCGCGTCTAGGTCGCGCTCTAATTGATCCGTGTTTTTTGTTAATAACTCCTAAACAAATCCGCGTCGGCCATTTTTGCAAAGGAATATGTCGCTTCAAATGGTCTCAGGAACCTCCCATTTCCGGGATGTGCAGGAATTTTGGGACACCCTGTATGTTGCATATTTTTTATTTTGTTGATTGAATTGTGTTCTGTACTGTCAGATCTTAACAATGATACCGCCTTTTTGTAGAAATAGTACGCAGGAAATTAAATAACAATTTACTAGGGCGTAGGATTCATTCACCCAACAACACAATTTTCACTCTCATTATACACTTTTATCTTTAGTAGATAATAAAACTGTTGAGACGGTTTCCTAAACTGCATTTTTCTATACCAGGACATAAATTTGAAAATTGTCGAATATAATTTTGCGTTTGCAGCCGAATAATTTTCCTGCTCGCTTTTGAGAAAATCTGTGAAATTCGTCAACTTCTCTCTGTTCAATTCTGCGATTTTCACGAATCATTTGGTCCGCATTGATATATCTGTCATCTATTGTTTCAGAGATTCCTGCTCGCTGCTCGTATGTTCTATTTTCCGCGAAAAAGAAGAGAACGTGATATATGTATATCAAATCTGGAGAATACGTATTTGACTTTCAAATATATTTGCAATATTCTTTTATGAAAGAAAGTTAAAATAGCTAGTGTGTATTTATAATTGTTTATTTTTGTTTTATTTTTTATTCATATGTGCTAAATGAAAAGGTAAGTAAAAATACATAGAACAAGATGTCCATTCAAAGCTAAAAAACACAATTTTAATGATTTTATATATTTTTATCATTAGATTTTATGTATTCATTATATTTTAATATAAATTTTAATATTCACCATACAATCCCATAATATTTAATACCTATTTCTTATCTATTTAAAAGATTGTTTGAAGAAACATTTAGGTACCCAAGTAGTTAACTAATTTAGATACACGAGAAGTTTTTCATAATATCATTTTGTTTAGCAGCATTATTAAATATATTAGCGATTGCAATCCACCATGTGTATTAGCTTGTACAGGGTGTATAAAAAGTAATGGTCATCCGTCCTAGGGGTGAATCTACACCTCTGGATCGGTGAACATTTGTAAGAGAAACTTGCGAGCTCCGTACGGGTCTAGCGACGAGTGTCCCTTTAAATTTCGTTTGCTCGAGGCACGCACACGATCATGTTCTGTCTCACCGACACGGACGTGTGGACTGTAGTAGTATGCTTTTGTCTATACGTATAATTCCACACAATCAAATTTTGCAAAAACTTTAACAGCTAATATATCAATAACTATTTGTTTGCGACATATGGCTCCTTTCAAACATTTTCTCTTTTCGATGAGGAGAAGGCGTTGATGTAAAAAAAACTTTAACAACAAATTTTCTTTGTTATAAACAATTTTGCGGCAAGTTTCTCTTACAAATGTCCACCGATCCAGAGGTGTAGATTCACCCCAAGGACGGATGACCATTACTTTTGATACACTCTGTACAGTGGTCGAAACAGTGTCGCCAGACTGAGGAAATCGAGGGGAATTAGGTACCCCCTCTCCTGATGGCCAGAGTCGTAATATACAGTAAGGAGCGAAACTGAACCAATAACCACAAGTTTGGTATAAATCATTATTTATTGCCAGGAATATAGAAGAATAACAAAAAATCAACATTATAATTATTTTTACCATAGTTAGAAGTAACTTAAGAAGTTTTTTTCAATACTTAATGTCTCCTCGTTTAGCAATGACAACGAAAATAGATTGACTCGGTTTTGCACCGGTCCCTACAAGAAATGTTTACGTGGAATGTTCTCGTAGTATGTTTACATCTAGCACTTTGGTATGTTTACAAACTACTAGTCTACGTCTTAACACTCAGTTCTTCGCAATCAGTCGAACGGAAATGCACGCAAGTGAAGTAAGAATAAATATGAAGTCAATTGCTCCAAATTGTGTAAAAAAAGTCATTTCTCTTTTGAATGACGGCTTGTCAACACGTAAGAAAGCGAAAACTTGCAGTGTTAGTCAATCGACAGTGCAGAGAATAAGAAAAAAATACTGTAAAAGTACATTATTAAATGTTGGAGGAAGACCAAAAATATTATCACCGCAGGATGAACGAAGGATTATACGGTTTGTCACATCTGGTGAAGCTTCAAGTTCCATTATGGCTGCAAAATTATTAAAAGAAGATACGAATATACAATTAAGTCAGTGGACAGCACGAAGAACCCTCAAAGGAGCTGAGTTTAGAAGCATTAAGAAAATAAAGAAGCCAATGTTATCGAAAAAAAATATTAAACGTCGTTTGGAATTTGCTACAAAATATCAAAACTGGACAACTACTGACTGGGAACGGGTTATTTGGTCAGACGAGACCAAAATTAACAGAATTTGTTCAGATGGCATGTCTTGGTGCTGGATTCGTAAAAATGAAAGGCTTCAACCACGACATGTGAAACAAACGTTAAAGCATGGAGGCGGATCCTTAATGTTCTGGGGGTGCCTAACAGCATTTGGTGTTGGATCACTGCACCGAATTAATGGCATCATGAATCAGTACATATACAAGGATATTTTACAAGATCATCTCATAGATGCTGTTGAAAATATGCCTTTTGAAGAAAAAAATGTAATTTTTATGCATGATCGAGACCCTAAGCACACTGCTAAAAGTGTAAAAATTGGCTAGGTACTAAAAAATTTTCTGTTCTGGATTGGCCTGCACAGAGCCCTGACCTCAACCCCATAGAGAATCTATGGGGTTTACTAAAAAGACGACTTCGGGATTCATATGACTCCCAACCAACTTCAATCACAGATTTGTATGATAGAATTCAAGAACAGTGGGAACAAATATCTCCGGATTATTGCAAAAAATTAGTAGAAAGTATGCCAAAGCGAATTAGTGCAGTTTTACAAGCACAAGGGTTGTGGACGAAATATTAAAAATAAATAATATATTAAATACTGCCAAGTATTGGACGTGGTGCAAAACCGAGTCAATCTATTTTTGTTGTCATTGCTAAACGAGGAGACATTAATTATTGAAAAAAATTTTTTAAGTTACTTCTAACTATGATGAAAAGAATTATAATGTTGTCTTTTTGTTATTCTTCTATATTCCTAGCAATAAATAATGATTTATACAAAACTTTTTGTTATTGGTTCAGTTTCGCTCCTTACTGTAGGTGAAGTAAAAAGTTCTGAGCGTTTTTTCGCTTTATTTCGACGATGAAATTAACATACTTAGGATTATTCGATTTAGATCAAATATGCGCCGTTTTGTTCGATAACTTTTGTCCATTTTGAAGGCAATTTCATAATTCCGCGGTTGAAGAAGTCCTCGTCCCTATTGGTAAAAAACTTGACCAGCTCATTTTCACAAGCCTCTCTTGAGGCTAGTTTTGTACCATCAAGAAAATTTTGCAAATGCTTGAAAAGGTGATAATCGCTTGGTGCCAGGTCTGGACTATACAGCGGATGCGATAGCACCTCCCAGCCAAGCTCTCGGAGCTTCTGACACGTCGTTACAGATGTGTGCGGTCTGGCGTTGCTTGATGCAACACAACACCCTTCCTATTGGCCAATTCTGGCCGCTTCTGGTCGATCGCCAGCTTCAGTCTGGTCAGTTGTTGACAATAGAGGTCCGAATTGAGTGTTTGGCCCGATGAGAGCAGTTCATAGTGGATGATTCCCTTCCAATCCCACCAAACACACAATAAAACCTTCTTGGCCGTTAATCCAGGGCTGGCGATCGTTTGGGCCGGCCCACCGCGATTGGACCACGATCTTTTTCGGCTGTTGTTCTCGTATCTGACCCATTTTTCATCGCCAGTCACCATCCTCTTCAAAAATGGGTCGATTTCGTTACGTTTCAACAAAGAATCGCAGGCATCAATTCGGTCCAAAAGGTTCTTTTGCGATAATTCATGTGGCACCCATACATCGAGCTTCTTCTTGAGACCAGCCTTACGCAAATGGTTCCAAAAGGTTTTCTGGCTAATCTTCAGTTCCCGGGCAATGGAATAAGTGCTTACATGCCAGTCCGACTCGACGATTTCCATAATTCTATCCACATTTTCGACGATTGGCCTACCAGAGCGTGCCTCATCTTCGACGTCCATATTACCAGAACGGAATCGTTGGAACCACCGCTTTGCTGTTGCATTCGATACTGTATTGGGTCCATAAACAGCACAAATTTTTTTGGCCGCCTGCCCCGCCTTTTCACCTTGGTCGTAGTGGTACTGAAGAATGTATCGAATTTTCTCTTTTTTTACCTCCATTTTCGAACGCTGTAACACACAACTGGCTTCACCGAACATAAAACTGACAAAGAACGTTTTTGATGCGTAATCTATAACCTTCAAATCGCCGTATACTATGACTCGATGCGATGTGTACATCGTGAGATTGTGGGGTCGTGCGTACCACTCCGCATCTGTGCGTAGTGGGGAGCTGCCGCGCCTGCGCACGACCGTATGCGTTATTCCGAAAGACACGCTGATCGTGTCGATCGAGCTTCTTCCTCGTGCGCTCGAACGGTATAGACGTGTTTTCACATTGTTCAGTTATTCTGATCAGCCATTCTGGCTCGTGGAACCGTTACATAGTAACTCGGTTTATTATCGTGTTCCGGCATTATACAGTTTATGTATCTTCTCAGTGTCTTCTGAATAAATTGTTGATATTGTTTACACTCGTTAATAGTGTCTACAAGTGTATTATTCCACGTGTTGAGAAGTAGGACTCGACACGTGTTGATCTTAATTCGACCATTAAACACAGTATTGCATGTATCAACCGATGCATGCAAACACACGTTTTCCTATAAGATATGGCTCACTAAAGACATCTAGCGGAAAACGCTCAGAACTTTTTACTTCACCTATATGTGACACGATGCGCGTGCGCAACGTACGGTCTTAGTGGGGGACGTTGGTGGAGTGTGCGCATGGTGCTGGAATGGGATAGTGGAAGGGGAAAAAGAGGGGAATGTGTGAGCTCCGTTTGGAGCTCAACTGGCGACACTGGGCCGAAATAATGACAGGTTCATATCATTTTTATGATATAACAGTGAATTTCACGTAAGGTGGAGTGGGGTAAGTCCGTCTACGGGGAAAATCCGTTAATTGGTTATTTTGATTATAATATGAACGAAATTTCTCTAGCTTGTATTTATTAATGTAGTATAAGTTAGCATGAACTATTCTACATAGATGTCGCCCAAGAATAAAGGTGTTTCCTCGCTTAAATCAACCAATGCCAAACAGGTTACCTCGCGCATGCGCGAGAAAACAGTAACGTATCTACTATTGGGTAGCAGAGCGGCCAGAGCCCTGAGGCAGCTATATTGGCGGGTATGTACCGAAATAATCTTACCGGACAAAAAAACTCCAGGACGTGTCCTACGAGCAGCTACGAGTTACAAAATGTACACAAATAAACTTGTTATACATTCATTTTTCAGAATCAAATCATATAAATTTTTTTAAATTCTGCGGGGTGCTCAAGGAACCCCATTTTATCGAGAAGCTTACGTTACTGAGACTGAAATTGCCGCGCATGCGCGAGAAAAAGTGTGCACAATCGAAGCAGTGGCGCCAACTGTCAACTGGCCGACTGCGATTGTGCCAACACGCGTCTAAGTCGCGCTCTGATTGGTCTGTGTTTTTCGTTAATAACTCCTTAACAAAGCTGCGGACGCCATTTTTGCAAAGGAAAATGTTGCTTCAAGATATATCTCAGGAACCTCCCATTTCCGGATGTTGAAGGAATTTTGAGACACCCTGTATAATACGGAAAGTGTACTTATTCATTTCTATTTGCAAAAATTAACAAAATTGGATAGCGTGCTCTATCTTTTTGTCGCGGAATATACATATATTCCAACCTGATAATGCAGCAATTCATCGGGCAAAAGCAATTATCGCATATTTTTAGATTGCAGAAGTTAAATTGAGGTCTTTTTTTGTCATTGAAATCAAGACAATAAACAATGAATGAACGATGAATGAATTAAAGGAGAAATGAATAGACTCAATGGCACAAAGGATATTTGACGTCATAAAAAATAATGGAGGATCAACTAAATACTGAGTTTTCTGGTTAATTAATCAATTCGTATTTACATTTGTAATATTTTTTAAGTTCAACTAGAAAATGATTAAGTGAGCCTATATTTATTTCGCACAAAAATTCCAAATTTTTGTGATACTGATTAATGAACACATTCATAAAAATGATACTATTCTATACATATAAGGAAAACGAATATTTTGAAATGTAGAATTTCTGTCCTGTAATGAAAGTTAAAATCACCTTAATAAAATCATAAACTGTGTTGGACAGGATATTTAGAGATACTTTACGGTTAGGTAAAGTGGAGGAACGATTTTACGCCTGCGAAATCATTCGACCATGGAACAAGATTATGTGAAAACTGTGTAAAATTGTTACCGGGAGTTTCTACGTTTACAATAATTATAGAAACTTCCGAATATATTCAACGTATTTCGGATGAGGCTACAAATGAGTAAAAATGGCAAAAATGGTTTCAGCACCAACCAATGTAATGATTTTTATAATTTCTGTCGATTGTTGTCCAAAAAATTAATCTTCTAACTTCTCTCAAAAAGAATTAAGAGATTTGATCCACTATTAATAAAGTTATTCTCTTTTAAGCAGTGTAAGAGATTGAGTGAATATTGTTTATTTATCCAGATAAATAATTTCAAATAGAATGTAGAAATAGAATATAGAATAGAATACCTCGCGAAAACTGCTTTATTTGCAGCACATGAGCCAGTTAATTGATCAAAGTACAAGTTTCATCGTCGTTATTTCAATGGTATTTCATTCAATTTGTAAAACATATTAAAGCAAAGCACATTTTGCAAATTTGTGTATGTCCCAAAGGTATGACATCAATAATTATAATAACTACATTTTGCTATTACTCATGCTGCGTGAAAATGATTTGGGATACCAGCCGAAAATTGAAAACAAGCCATATTTGATTTATTGAAAGCTATACAATGAAGCACGCGATGCAGTGCTTTCGATAAGAGCTATATATTATGTTGTTATAATTCACCAACCGAAGCATAAATCACTAAATATACGTAGAATGTGGAAGGTACATAAATATTGTTTATAAAGACCCCGTAGCGTGATTCTGCACGTTTAGTTTCGTGGAGGTTTGACCAAAGAGGTTCGTGAAATATTGTCCTTGACCATGAAATATCAAGAAAAATGGTATCAAAGCTTCAATAACGATTACAATGACTTTATTCGCAATACATTTACAATGCGGGAGGATCATAAATAGCGATGAAACATCAGGAAACAATAAATTAACTCCAGCCAACGCGATTTAAACAACGATTAAGCCAGCAGTTTAATTATCAAAAGTTAATACTGCAACATCGTCCGGATTACGCAGCTGGTCGACCACGCATTCAGTGACGCAAAGAGGAAAAGTTATCGCATTTACTCGTGCTTTTCAATTAGCTTTCCCCTGACGCAATGATAAATACAGGGTTTCCAGCCTGCAGAAGAGCGTTTCTATGAAGTAGGTGGAATTGATTAATAAATTTCCATGAAATATGTTAAAACCAGGTCTTTTCAGAGTTGGCGCAAAGTAACGTGTATGTACATAGTACATAGGAACATAGTAAATATGTACATAGGAATATTTTTGAACATTTTGCGTAACAGAAATAAAGCAAATGAATCTTACACGTTGAATTTTATTTATTCCATTTTTCTGGGCTGAAGGTCATTTTAGATCATTGTGACGGTTACAGAACCGATCTTCTTCGACATTCCCACGAAAATCGTAGTCAAGATCGTGTCTGGCAGAAAGTGTCCCTAGATAACAGAATCGTATCTCAAGTCCCTTTTAACGAAGACAGAGCTCTGGCTCGATCAAAGGAGGTATTTTTCACGATCGCAATTTGGAATAGTAATATTTTCACGGCGCATCGGTTCGATCAAATTCTACACTAAATATAGCTAAGTGAGGCATGAAACGTTTTCGGGTCTAGGACGAAACACACCACCTTTATTTTCTCCAATAGAATAGCACTTGGCATTTTTAACTGATTCAAATCCGAATCGGAAACATTATCTGGTTCAAACCCGAATCGAAAACGTTTCATGCCTCACTTACAATTAGCTATACAGGGTGTCCCAAAATTCGTGAAAATCCCGAAAGGGGGTGGTTCCTGAGACCATTCTAAGAGACATTTTCCTTTGCACCAAAGTCAACTGCGGCTTTGTTTAGGAGTTATTAACGAAAAACACGGACCAATCAGAGCGCGCCCTGGGCCGCCGCGCCGTCACGATGCGATGTCACGGCGTACCGCGACACTCACTTGCCGGCGCGGCTTGGCGCGCCGGGCCAGGGCGCGCTCTGATTGGTCCGTGTTTTTCGTTAATAACTCCTAAACAAAGCCGCGGATAACATTTTTGCGAAGGAAAATGTCGCTTGAAATGGTCTCAGGAACCACCCCCTTTCGGGATTTTCACGAATTTTGGGACACCCTGTATTTAGTGTAGAATTTGATCGAACCGGTGCGCCGTGAAAATATTACTATTCTGGCTCGATCTAATGGAAAATGACAAAAAACGAGAGTCTGGCACTACGCGACTTTAGATAATTAATAGATCACCCCATCCATTTGAGGGGTATATAAACCCGTGCATTTCTGCACTTGTGGGCTAGTACTTCGGTAGACACGTATCGCGTCACGTCGTGCTGTATATCGAAAAGTCAATTTCTAGTTACATCGGGCTAAAGTTCCCCTTCGAAACAACGTCAACCATACAGATTCCGCGAGCTCGGTATAAAATCTGTTAGGCATTTCTTTACGATTGATTCGAGACCCCCGCATTGCCAGTGTGTCACAACCGAGCACTTAGTTAGGTAATTACACAATTCTATTTTTCTTTGATTCATTTCCTTCGCGACATTTATACAACTGTAACACACTTATTTAATTAGAATATATACAGGGTGTCCCAAGACCCCTTCGACTCCGGGAAATGGGAGGTTCCTTAGGTCATTTGAAGCAACATTTTCCTTTGCACCAATGTCAGCCGGGGCTTTGTTTAGGAGTTATTAACGAAAAACACGGACCAATCAGAGCGCGACCTAGACGCGCGATGGCACGTTCAGTCCAGCGCGCCGGGAGACGAGCGCGGTGTAACGCCGCGATGCCGCAACGAACAAGAGTTTCTCGAGATTATGTGAATCTTCTCCGATTTGGATGAGCTTTGGATATGATGTCAAGACCATCATTCTGAACAACATTTCCTTTTACAGTTTTTGTCGGCCGGCTTTAGTTTACGCGATAAATGTAAAAACTTGTAATTGTAAATCGATCGATTGTACTATCTTCTACCCGATTTGGATGACCTTTGGATATGTTGTCAAGACCATGATTCTGAACAATATTTCCCTTTACAGTTTTTGTCGGCCGGCTTTAGTTTACGCGATAAGTAACTTGTAATTGTAAATCGATCGATGTACTATCTGAACTATCTCCTCTCCGATTTCGATGAGCTTTGGATATGTTGTCAAGACCATGATTCTGAACAACATTTCCTTTAGACTTTTTGTCGGTCGGAAGAACTTTACTTGTCAATTCATATGGGTGGATCTCTTTACCCGACTTACGGCAACTTTACCCGAACGAGGGAAAAAGCAGAAACTGATTGTATTAAAACCTCACTTATTCAGCCGTAAATCCATTTGCTGCTTCGAAATGTGTGTCACTGGGTCACTCGGTGACGAACTGCACAGATGTCTTCAGGTATACGACAGTACCGAAAGCTAAGGGACGTACGGCCAGGTCGACGAACTGCACAGCCGGTGGTAAAAGGCCTACGGGATGCGCGGTCAAGTCGACGATCCAGAATTTCAGTTTCACTTTCGAATCGATAAATAATTCGTATGTTTATTTCACACAGATGCCTTGAAATTTTTCCACACTCACAATCACTGTTCACATTTGTCAACACATAGTTATGCACTAATAATAATTGCCATATCCCTTGTCCTGCTGCACAAATCACAACAATCAGGTAATGCAATCACTAGACTGCGGATTTCATGCATTTGTAGCAAACATGAGTAGGTGCATTTTAAGACACTAGAGAGATTAAAGTAATTTCAGAACACCAATGTATTATTTTCAACTTCTTAAAATGATCACAGTAAGAATCAAATATCTGTCTGGCTCCTGTCCCTTGTAATAGCGGCAGCCAACTTTCATTTTACATAAAGATCCGCAGTCTAGTGATTAGATTAAATAATCGTTTAATTAGTTTAAGCAATTATTATTAGTGCATAACTATGTGTTGACAAATGTGAACAGTGATTGTGAGTGTGGAAAAATTTCAAGGCATCTGTGTGAAATAAACATACGAATTATTTATCGATTCGAAAGTGAAACTGAAATTCTGGATCGTCGACTTGACCGCGCATCCCGTAGGCCTTTTACCACCGGCTGTGCAGTTCGTCGACCTGGCCGTACGTCCCTTAGCTTTCGGTACTGTCGTATACCTGAAGACATCTGTGCAGTTCGTCACCGAGTGACCCAGTGACACACATTTCGAAGCAGCAAATGGATTTACGGCTGAATAAGTGAGGTTTTAATACAATCAGTTTCTGCTTTTTCCCTCGTTCGGGTAAAGTTGCCGTAAGTCGGGTAAAGAGATCCACCCATATGAATTGACAAGTAAAGTTCTTCCGACCGACAAAAAGTCTAAAGGAAATGTTGTTCAGAATCATGGTCTTGACAACATATCCAAAGCTCATCGAAATCGGAGAGGAGATAGTTCAGATAGTACATCGATCGATTTACAATTACAAGTTACTTATCGCGTAAACTAAAGCCGGCCGACAAAAACTGTAAAGGGAAATGTTGTTCAGAATCATGGTCTTGACAACATATCCAAAGCTCATCCAAATCGGGGAGGATTCACATAATCTCGAGAAACTCTTGTTCGTTACGGCATCGCGGCGTTACACCACGCTCGTCTCCCGGCGCGCCGGGCTGAACGTGCCATCGCGCGTCTAGGTCGCGCTCTGATTGGTCCGTGTTTTTCGTTAATAACTCCTAAACAAAGCCCCGGCTGACATTGGTGCAAAGGAAAATGTTGCTTCAAATGACCTAAGGAACCTCCCATTTCCCGGAGTCGAAGGGGTCTTGGGACACCCTGTATATATATATATATCTTTATATATATATAATTGAAATGGGAGGTTCCTGAGACCATTCTAAGAGACATTTTCCTTTGCACCAATGTCAACTGCGGCTTTATTTAGGAGTTATTAACGAAAAACACGGACCAATCAGAGCGCGCCCTAGACGCGCGATGGCACGTTCAGCCCGGCGCGCCGGGAGACGAGCGCGGTATAACGCCGCGATGCCGTAACGAACAAGAGTTTCTCGAGATTATGTGAATCTTCCCCGATTTGGATGAGCTTTGGATATGTTGTCAAGACCATGATTCTGAACAACATTTCCCTTTACAGTTTTTGTCGGCCGGCTTTAGTTTACGCGATAAGTAACTTGTAATTGTAAATCGATCGATGTACTATCTGAACTATCTCCTCTCCGATTTCGATGAGCCTTGGATATGTTGTCAAGACCATGATTCTGAACAACATTACCCTTTACAGTTTTTGTCGGTCGGAAGAACTTTACTTGTCAATTCATATGGGTGGATCTCTTTACCCGACTTACGGCAACTTTACCCGAACGAGGGAAAAAGCAGAAACTGATTGTATTAAAACCTCACTTATTCAGCCGTAAATCCATTTGCTGCTTCGAAATGTGTGTCACTGGGTCACTCGGTGACGAACTGCACAGATGTCTTCAGGTATACGACAGTACCGAAAGCTAAGGGACGTACGGCCAGGTCGACGAACTGCACAGCCGGTGGTAAAAGGCCTAAGGGATGCGCAGTCAAGTCGACGATCCAGAATTTCACTTTCACTTTCGAATCGATAAATAATTCGTATGTTTATTTCACACAGATGCCTTGAAATTTTTCCACACTCACAATCACTGTTCACATTTGTCAACACATAGTTATGCACTAATAGTAATTGCCATATCCCTTGTACTGCTGCACAAATCACAACAATCAGGTAATGCAATCACTAGACTGCGGATTTCATGCATTTGCAGCAAACATGAGTAGGTGCATTTTAAGACAGTAGAGAGATTAAAATAATTTCAAAACACCATAGTATTATTTTCAACTTCTTAAAATGATCACAGTGAGAATCAAATATCTGTCTGGCTCCTGTCCCTTGTAATAGCGGCAGCCAACATTAATGTTGCATAAAGATCCGTAGTCTAGTGATTAGTTTAAATATTACTATCAAAAACACAGCTAATAGCAACCGTTAGCTTTGAATTGACAAGTCTTTGGAGATGTTCTCTCTATCGCGGCTCGAACGACACTGATTTTCCGCAAGATTTTTCTAAAGAATTTAGGAAGGGCATTTAGAGTGTCGAAATTCGAAATGTGCACGCTGTAGCACGAGAACGACGGGACGGTTATACGAAAAACAGAATGCGAGAAGGACCGCTGTAAGCTTTGTGGCAAACACATGTTTAGTTTTTCCTGCAGGTTGGTACGCAGAGTCGATGGGTAACTGTTCGAAAACGTCATCCGTCCTTTTACCCAGCAAGGGGTAAAAATGTCAGGTCAGCGTAGCATCCCTATTGTCCTATAACTTCCTTAAGAAACTTTCTAAAAGAAGGACAGACGACGTTTTCGAACGGTTACCCATCGACTCTGCGTACCAATCTACAGGAGAAACTAAACATGTGATTGCCAGCGGTCCTTCTCGTATCCTGTTTTTCGTCCAACCGTCCCGTCGTTCTCGTGCTACAGCGTGCATTTCGAATTTCGACACTCTAAATGCCCTTCCTAAATTCTTTAGAAAAATCTTGCGGAAAATCAGTGTCGTTCGAGCCGCGGTAGAGAGAACATCTCCAAAGACTTGTCAATTCAAAGCTAACGGTTGCTATTAGCTGTGTTTTTGATAGTAATATTTAAACTAATCACTAGACTACGGATCTTTATGCAACATTAATGTTGGCTGCCGCTATTACAAGGGACAGGAGCCAGACAGATATTTGATTCTCACTGTGATCATTTTAAGAAGTTGAAAATAATACTATGGTGTTTTGAAATTATTTTAATCTCTCTACTGTCTTAAAATGCACCTACTCATGTTTGCTGCAAATGCATGAAATCCGCAGTCTAGTGATTGCATTACCTGATTGTTGTGATTTGTGCAGCAGTACAAGGGATATGGCAATTATTATTAGTGCATAACTATGTGTTGACAAATGTGAACAATGATTGTGAGTGTGGAGAAATTTCAAGACACACATTTCGAAGCAAAAAATGGATATACGGCTGAATACGTGAGTTTTTAATACAATCAGTTTCTGTGCTTCTTCTCTTTTTTTACGATAATCTCGTAAACTAAAGCCAACCGCCAAATAGTCTAAAGAGAAATGTTATTCAGAATAATGGTCTTGACCACATATCCAAAGCTCATTGAAATCGGATAGGAGCTAGTGGTACATCGATCCCATGGATTTACAAGTAAAGTTTCTCGCGATAATCTCGTAAACTAAAGCCGATCGCCAAAAAGTCTAAAGAGAAATGTTGTTCAGAATAATGATCTTGACCACATATCCAAAGCTCATTGAAATCGGAGAGCATTCACATAATCGAGAAACTCTTGTTCGTTGCGATGTCACGGCGTACCACCGACACTCACTTGTCGGCGCGGTGTGGCGCGGCCGCCCAGGGCGCGCTCTGATTGGTCCGTGTTTTTCGTTAATAACTCCTAAACAAAGCCGCAGTTGACATTGGTGCAAAGGAAAATGTCTCTTAGAATGGTCTCAGGAACCTCCCATTTCAATTAAGTACACCACATTTGGGACACCCTGTATATATATATATATATATATATATATTTATTGAGATATAATGTAATATGATACATGTATATTGTATGAAGCAGAAGGGAATACGTAGGAGCCCCCTCCTTACGGTGTGGATATGCTTGCTGCGTGAATGCGCGAGACTCCGAAATTGTGCGACTCTATTGCGCATCCTTTGTTCTGTTTCACTTTCTGGTTTGAACCGTCGCCGTTAAGACACGTGATGTAATTAGTAGACGTTATTATATCTTTAATATATAATAAAGTATTGTGATAAAGAAGTCCTCTCAATTTATTTAATCTCAACATGGTAGCAGAGCGTGGTTGTGAAGTTAGGGAGAACATAGAGAGTGAAAAAGTGTTCTAAGTGAATAAGAGAACATTCATGGAAAAAGTGGAAACGCCGGAAGTAAAACCAAAAGCCGAACACGAAGGAACGTTCGAGAATAAAGAAGAAAATATGGAGAAAGTGGAAACTAAAATACCGGTGTTTGATGGAGAGGATTACAGTATGTGGAAGAAAAGAATCACAATGCTGTTAAAGTTAAAAAAATGTGAAGTAGTTATAAAAAGAGAAAAACTCGCAGCGGATAAAGAAGACTGGGATGAGCAAGATTTAAAGGCAATAAATTTTATTTATAGTGCCATATCCAATAAGCAATTGGAATTTGTTTGTGAGGAAAATTCAGCTTATAAAATAATAAAGAAATTGGACGAAATATATTTAAAGGAGTCCACAGCGCTGCAAATTGTTTGTCGAAACAAATTAGAAAAGATGAGACTAGAAAAATACACGGATTCGGCGACGTTCTTTAGTGAATTTGAAAAAGCCGTAAATGATTTAAAAGGCGCTGGAGCGAAAATCAGTGAGACAGAAAAATTGAACTACATGCTGAACACTCTGCCGAGTCAGTATAGCTACATCGGGGATTTAATAGACACATTAAGAAAGGAAGATCAAACAGCAGCCTACGTAAAAAATAAAATCCAAATCGCTGAAATGAAAAATAATGATGACCATGATGAAAGAAGATCCAATGTCTTTACTGCTAAGAGGAATCAAAGGGGAAGCTGTTACAAATGCGGAAAAATTGGGCATCTCGCACGTGATTGCCAAGATGGTGGCCAAGCAGGACGGAATAGCGGCAACCTGGTAACATGGCGAAATTCAACACGTGGTCGAGGACGTGGACGAGGCGGAAGAGGCATCTACTACAGAGGGCGCAGTAACTTCCGTGGGCATCAAGGATCAGGCATAGGCGAGCAGAGTGGACCAGGACCGAGCGCATGGGTGGCAACTGCGCATGCGGCATACAGCAGCGACAGCAGTGAGATAAACAGGTTAGGAAATCATGAGATAGAATGGTTACTAGATAGCGGTTGTAGTGATCATATTGTAAACAATGAGAATTATTTTGAAAAGTCAATTGTACTTAAAGAACCTGTTAACATTTATTTAGGCGATAATCGGTCGATAAAGGCAACAAAAATTGGAAATGTTGTAAGTTACTTCGACGCGTTTGGTAAAAAGAATGAAGTAAATATAAGTAACGTATTCTATGCCAAAGAGATGAATGCAAATTTGATAAGTTATGGTAAATTAACAGATAACAATACCATTGTTTCTAAAAGAAATATTACAAAGATTATTGATGAAAACGATAGAGTAATTGCAGTAGCTTTCAAAGAAAATCAAGTATTTAAGATGAAAAGCAAATTGAAAAATAATGAGACTTTTGTAAATAGTGCTGAGCGAAATGGTAAAATGAGCCAAAAGGAAAAGTGGCATAGAATCTTAGGTCATGTAAACTTTAGCTATCTAAATACGTTATGTTCACAACAGTTGCTAGAAGGTATTCCACACGAACTTGAGTCTGAATTTATGAAATGTAAAACTTGCATAGAGAACAAAATGCACAACCTACCGTTTAAAAACAATAGAACTCGAGCAACTGATATTTTAGAGATTGTACACACTGATGTATGCGGTAGCTTTAAAACCACTGGTTTTAACGGAGAAAGGTACTTTGTTTCCCTTATCGATGATTACAGCAAAATAGCTAAAGTTTACTGTATTAAAACGAAAGACGAAGTTTTTGATTGTTTGGTTAAATACATCAATGAAAGTGAGAATTTAACGGGAAAAAAAGTAAAGATAATAAGATGTGACAACGGGAAAGAGTATTTGAATAATCGCTTTTATAACTTTGCTAAAGAAAAAGGTATTGTGATAAATAATTGCCCCGCGTACGTACATGAGCTAAACGGTACAGCAGAACGGTTCAATAGAACGATAATGAATATGGCGCGTTGTTTGCTAGAAGAGGCACAAGTGCATAAAAGATATTGGCCCGAAATTATATGCGCAGCGACTTATTTAAAAAATCGTACGTTAGCTAATACAGTAGAGAGGAAAACACCGTACGAAATATTTTTTAAAAAGAAACCAAATGTTGAACATCTACGATTGTATGGTAGTAAAGTTTTTGTAAGACAACCAGAACAGAAGAGAGTATCGAAATGGGAAAAAAAGGCAAGTATGGGTATTCTGCTAGGTTATAGTGATGTAGGATATAGAGTACTCATGAACAGTAAGATAATAGTTGCAAGACACGTAGATATCATAGAAAAAGATATAAAATGTATTGGTATTGATTATGAAAAAGATTATGTGAATGAAAGCAATGCTAACACGGATGAAAATTCAAATGATAGTGTTTTTGAAAGTTCAGAGGAAACCGACGAAGAAAATTGTAAAATACAGGAAAACGGGACAGAGAAATTTGGGTTGCAAGCTCCTAGAAGATCGACACGAGAAAGAAAAAGTCCAGTAAGATACCCCGAAGATGAAAGTCATAACATATATGTAAATTACAGTAAAATTGATACGCCTTGTACATTTGAGGAGGCGTTAAACAGTATTGATGGTAAGAATTGGGAAAAAGCAATGAATCAAGAAATAAGTTGCATAAATAAAAATAAAACCTGGAAATTAGTTAATAAAATAAAAGGTAAACAAGTTTTAGACGTAAAATGGGTTTATACAAAAAAATCAGACGACAGGTACAAAGCTAGGCTAGTAGTCAGGGGCTTTCAACAAACTGATGTAATTGATGACACATACGCTCCAGTCGCAAAGAATCAAACGTTAAGAATCTTACTTTCTTATTGTTGTCAAAATGGCTTAAAAATTGAACAAATGGACGTAGAATCTGCCTTTTTAAATGGCAAAATTAACTCGGAGGTATATGTCAATCAACCAAAGGGCTATGAGGATGGAACGAACAGAGTGTATAAATTGTCTAAAGCATTGTATGGTTTGAGAGAGAGTCCTAGAGACTGGTATGAATGTTTTGATGAGTATGTTACAAAATTAGGGTTTGAAAGAAGTAAGGTAGATCTCTGTTTGTATAAAAAAGGAAAAGTAAACGATGAAATTTATGTATTAGTTTACGTAGATGATTTATTAATTTGTAGTAAATGTAACGAAAATATACAAGGTATTAAGAAACTCTTGTCAGCCAAATTTAAAATGAAAGAGTTAGGGGAAATTAAAGAATATCTCGGAATAAATATAAAGTACAACTATCTAGATAATGAACTCACCTTAAGCCAAACAAAATATATAGAGTCATTAGCCGACAAATACAGAATACAGGACAGTAGATTATATAGTACTCCAATGGAGACTAGTTTAAAACTTATGAAGGCTGAAATCTGTGAATCGAATATTCAATACAGAAACCTAATAGGTGCCCTGTTATATATCAGCTCAAGTACAAGACCAGATATAAGTTACAGCGTGAATTATCTTAGTAGATACCAAAATAGTTACAGTGAAACTCACTGGAAATACGCACTGAGAATCTTAAAGAATTTGCTTTTAACAAAAGATTTAAATTTACATTATAAAAGAAATGAAAAATGTGATAGTATAGACTGTTATGTAGACGCCGATTGGGCCGGCGATAATGTGGATCGAAAATCCACGTCCGGATATATAATAAAGCTGTATGGAAATGTAGTTGATTGGAAGTCAAGAAAACAAAAATGTGTAACCAAAGCTTCGACATATGCAGAATACGTAGCACTATCCGAGGTAGTAAGTGAGATAAAGTATATTAGAGAGTTAGTAAAGATATACGACATAAATATAAATAAACCAATAAAAATTTACGAAGATAACTTAGGAGCGATCAATATTGCGAATAACGGTAACTTTACGAAAAACTCGAAACATATAGAGATACATTACCATTTTGTACATGAAAATGTAAAAGAGAAACTGATAGATGTTTGTAAAATCGACTCAAGTAAAAATGTTGCGGATATCTGTACTAAGGCATTATGTAAGGAGAAGTTTGAAAATTTCAGAAGGCAATTGAATGTAATATGAAACGAAGGAGTGTAGTTACATATACAATATAAATGTAAGGAGGCGTATTGAGATATAATGTAATATGATACATGTATATTGTATGAAGCAGAAGGGAATACGTAGGAGCCCCCTCCTTACGGTGTGGATATGCTTGCTGCGTGAATGCGCGAGACTCCGAAATTGTGCGACTCTATTGCGCATCCTTTGTTCTGTTTCACTTTCTGGTTTGAACCGTCGCCGTTAAGACACGTGATGTAATTAGTAGACGTTATTATATCTTTAATATATAATAAAGTATTGTGATAAAGAAGTCCTCTCAATTTATTTAATCTCAACAATATTTGTGTTCTTTGGGGTAAATTCGTGTAAACTCACTAAACCCATTGTTATCGTTCCTATATCCTAATCGAATAATTGAACCTTCCCACACGATACAATCTAACCGCTCGGATTGTATCAATTAGATTATACTTGTTACGAGGCCCACTAACAATTCCTATCTAAATCATCCAACCAGAGATTTATCCAAGCTAGCGGCTCCCTGACAATCGTATCAGGTTCGTCCGTGCCTTATCCAACCTCCCAGCGGCTCCCCGATTACGCATTGGGTTCGTCCGCGCTGTTCTACTGCCCCCTAGCAGTCCACAGATTGCACCTCAGATTCACCTTCGATCATCGCACCTAGTAGCTCCCCAATTACGCTTTGGGTTCGTCCACGAAAACTGTACTATCCTTGCGACTCCCTGACAATCGAATCAGGTTCGTCCGCATCCTAGCAGCTCCCTGACAATCGTATCAGGTTCGTCTGCGTTTAACTCCATTCCTAGAGGCTCCCTGACAATCGTATCAGGTTCATCCTCGCAATCTTCAATTCCTAGCGGCTCCCCAATTACGCATTGGGTTCGTCCGCGCGCTTACTAACAAATTAAAATCTTATTCCTTGCGTATAAACACCTCGCCGGCCACTCAAGCTGCTCGCGGCCCTGGCTCGTAACATCATATTGTGTTACATGGATGAATTCGTTATTTTGTCAGCTACAACATTTCGTTAACGAAGATATATCATTCCATTTAAAAAAACATCGATGACCTTGAAATCTCATTAGAAAATGACCGTGAAAATTTTTTTCCTTACACCGTTACACGTGGCTCTTCAAACAGTGTAACTTTGTCGTAAGAAGTTTTTTGTACAACGAAAAGTAACGGAGATATTTAGGTGTTCTGTTTCTTCGGACTCACCCTGTATATTAGTTGGTATACAATATGTGTATTGTATCATATATGTATATATTAGTTGGGCAAACTTTATTTGAAATAAAGTAACAAATTATTGTTTCAAATAATGAATTATTCTAAATGCTTTACAATTATTATTTCACGAGCAATTAATTTACTCGTTAACTAACCCTGTATTTGTATTGTTCCTGCACAGACATACTGAACTTCTATTAAATATTAACAACGATAATATCTCAGTAATTTGCGACTGCTAATGCTGAATTACAAATACACTCGTAGCTGTGAATTCTTACTTAATTGTTAATTCCTGTCAATTGGTAATTTTCAGCATTCTAAGTAAATATGCGAACAACATTATAAATTCAAGAGTGACTTGATCGATTCTACCATCGCTCAGGGAATACGGATAAATATTTTATTTTGACAATCGATCGCATTTTGCATCTCCATTACGTTAAGTCTGACAATGAACATGCTCGATGCGTGTGTGATAATTTGATAAACATGATCCTGTATTTAGCTTTCAAAACGACAAATTAATTTTATCGATACTGTTGGTTACAGTTTATAAAGCACAGTGTGATATGTTTCGTCAATACATTCTTTTAAAAATCGTACTGAAAATTAAAAACAAATGAAAAATGTTTTTTGTAAAAACAGATTGCTGCGAACAAATGCCGAGCGACGTGATCGTGGGTCCGTTGTTACCGCGATTTGTGGAAACCGGCAGAGCACCGCGTTCGGCAGTTAGCTTCGAGCAGCGGAGAGAACACTTGTTAAATAAATCCTGACAAACCCTCCTACACATATAGACATATAAAAAAGGATTCAGCGGAAAGGAAATTTTGGATGATATGGTAAATGTGTTAGGGGACAGTGCTCCTTCATATACAATGGTAAAAAAATGGGTTGCTCTATTTAAACGTGGTCGTACAGACATTAATGATGATCCACGTTCAGGACGTCCAAAAAGTGCAACCATTTCAGAAATTATTGATCATGTCCATGATTTGGTTTTGAAAGATCGCCGATTAACCGTGCATGATTTAGCTGAGGCCACAGGCATCTCAACTGGATCAGTTCATGAGATCTTAACTAATGAATTAGGTATGAGAAAGCTATTGACAAGATGGGTTCCGCATTCGTTAAATCTTGATCAAAAACGCATTCGCGTGAAATGTTGTCAACAATATTTGGATCGTTTGCAACAAAATAAAACTGACTTTGTGCGTCGATTTGTAATCATGGATGAGACTTGGGTTTACCACTATGATCCTGCATTGCGACAACAAACCGCAGAGTGGAATTGAGCACGGTTGTTCAGCTCCAAAGTTGTCAAAATGGTCAAAATCGACAGAAAAAGTCAAGGCATCCGTTTTTTGGGATGCAAAAGGAATTTTGTTCATTGATTACCATAAAACCTGGAAAACTATAATAGAAGACTATTATTCAAACCTTTTGGATAAACTGAATGCACAAATTCGGGAGGAAATACCTGGCTTGGCGAAGAAAAAAGTCATTTTTCACCAGGACAATGCACCGGCTCACAAAGGTGTTCTTGCAATGGCCAAGTTGAAGGAGTTACGCTATGAATTGTTGGAGCATCCGCCATATTCACCAGACCTGGTCCCCTGTGACTTCCATTTGTTCCCAAACCTCAAAAAATTCCTACGTGGCAGGCGTTTTCGTCAAACGAAGAAGTCATAGCAGCCGTAGATGAGTATTTTAGAGGTCTCGGGGAAAATCATTTCAGAGAAGGGGTAAATGAATTAGAAACTTCCTGGAAGAAATGTATTGAGCTTAAGGGAGAATATACTGAAGGATAAATGTATTTTGACTTATTATTTCATGTCATGTCATTGTTAGGCCGCGAACTTCCTGAATGAACAATGAATCTGGTTAATGTATTAAAAATGTATAAGAGTACAGTTTCAATTTCAACAGCGTAGAAGCCAGAAACTACATGTATGATTTTCAAATTTTTGCGATGGGATCAATCAATACTCTCCTTTTTTAAATAATATTTTCTTACACAACATATACAAAGATTGGTGATATAATAATTGTAAAATAGTATTCCATGTACGAATTTTAGAATTAACAAATAATTCAGTTTTACATCATCAATCATCGAAAATTGTGTGGGGCAGTTCTTGCATTATTATTTGTGTATATTATTATGCTATACATATGTACACAATATAGATTTATAAAATTCATAGTTCGTCAGTTACGTCAGTTAGTAATTGACTTTTCTTTGTGGAATCATTGTCGTGCGAAGAGTTTTGATATAAATAAAAGACTAAAATACATTATGCTTAAACTTGGAATAAGAAACAATTGTTACAAGTAGACTGAGGATCTTTATGCAAAATAAAAATATTCTGCGTTGATTGTGGGAAGCAGGAATAAAATATAAATTGATTTCATCCCTTAAAACGACTTTGTTATGTTAAAAACAACATTACAATATTTTCTTGAATTTTTCTAATCCATTATGTTTTATATTTCATCCAACTAATTTCCTCAGAAATGCTTAGAGATACGCAGTCTAGTTATATGCTGTAAGAGATAATTTTCTTTTGAAATTGGTACGCGATCACTTCACTAGTATTAAGATGGCTTCCATGGGACTGAGAACACGTTAAGATATTTTAGCTGCGCAGCAAGTAACTAACACTTTCCTCAGTTTATCTACGAAAATACAAGTTTCTCCAAGCATGTACACGTAGACAGTGTTGGGTATTCCAACAACTTGAACTTTCCGTCGAGTTTAAACCCGAAATATTTGCATTTATCGTACGTACAAATATGTCAAATACTTAGTAAAAAGCAAACAATCTCACACTCTGAAGCCTTAACTCGATTTTTATCTCCCTCGAATTTCGCAACAGTTGTAACAAAAAATTTCATTTCTCACTTTCACGATGCAACGTATTTACAGGTTTTGCACTCCAAATTCACCCTTTTGCTAGTCAAGTTCAACCTTATGCAAATCAATTTTACCCATTAAGAATATTTAAAAATAATTATTTATTTATTTAGATTAAATTATAGATTTATTTACAGGTTTTGTGCAGAAGGGTGAAACTGATTTGCAAATGAGTGAAATTGATTTACAAAAGTCTGCAATTAATTTGCAAAAGGTTGAATTTCGAGTGCAAGACCTACGTGTATACAAACCGACATTTACATTGCTAAATTATGACTAGACTGCGCATCTTTATGCATTTATGGCTTATGAAAAGTTTTCAAAAAATGCTAATTTTATTTGTTTCGGATCTACAAAGGCTGTTTCCATTAAAAGTAGGATTTTATTTTTCGCCACTTTCTTAAAATTTATCTATAAAAATTGAAAATTGCACAAAACATCTCCGTAGTCTAATTGACTAATTATGACAATAACTGACTACAGAACGGGAACACGCAGGACACACTATTTAAATTCTAGAAATTAGTTTATGTTATCGGTGCACAAGTTCGATCCAAAATCAAAACAAAGCAATTTTGCAATTTGAAAGATTTTTCTCAACGTTTCGATTCAAGTATGGATCATCTTCAAGAGAATTTTGCGTCTGAAAAATACTGAATATTGCACCGAGTGTTTCACAAGATTAATAATAACCAGAACATAATTTTTCACCGTACTTGCTATGTGTAAATTGTTTATAAGTGTATAAATTTGCAACTGTATAGCATGCTGGCACGAACTAAACTGAATCATGTGAAAGAACATACCACAGGTATGGAAGGGGAGGAATTTGGAGTGGAGTATGGAGGAATTTATTCAAGCAGTTGTACTAGAAGCCAACGTATTCATTTTCAACGGTACTTATTACAAACAAATTTTTGGCACAGCAATGGGATCTCCTATCTCCCCGGTCATTGCTAATCTGGTAATGGAGGAATTGGAAAAAGTTTCCATATCAAAGCTACCTTTTGAATTAATTTTTTATAAGAGATACGTTGATGACATCGTCATCTGTTGTAAACCTGAGCAAATTGAAATAATGTTAGAAACATTTAACAGTTTTCACAATAGAATTCAATTCACTCATGAAATTGAGATCAACTCAAGCCTTAGCTTTTTGACGTTAATATAATTAGAGCCGGTAATGAATTAAATACAAACTGGTATCATAAGTCCAGTTGGTCTGGCAGATACGTAAATTTTCACTCGTTTCACCCGTTACAGCATAAGTTGGGCCTCGTCAAAGATCTAACTGATCGTGCCATCCTACTTACGAATCCAGAATTCAGGGAAAACAATTTATCGCTTATTAGAAATGTTTTGAAACGCAATGGGTACCCCATCAACCTTATTTCAAATATCATCAAAGAGAGGATATTTGAAATATATAATCCTCTTTTCGTTGAAAAGCGAAAACAAGAAAGGTTCAAAAGAACAGGCTCAACAAACTGGAAAAATACAGTAGTTATTCCATGTATTGAAAATATTTCTAATGATATAAAAAGAATTTTCAGGAAGGTTGGAATTCACACGATTTATAAAATACCATTATATCTAAAAAATTGGTTTCCACCAGCTAAAAACAAATTGCCACTTTCAAAAAGTTGCAACATAGTATATGTAATACCATGCAAGGGTTGCAACCATGCATACATATTGGACAGACATCACGACGTTTAGACACACGGATCACTGAACATAAACGAAATATTTTTGTGCCTCCAACTCAACACACCGCTTTGACGAAACATTCACTTGAGTTTGACCATGCATTCGATTTTGAAAATGCCAAAATCGTAGACAGAGAACCTAATTTAAGACAAAGATTACTATTGGAAACTATTTACATGATTAAACAACAAAGCGTAAATCTTAGACCTCGTACAGACTAAAACCTTTCGACGAACAGCGCCGCGAACCGCGCATTTCGACGAACATTTCGACGAACGGCGATTGGAACGGATTTGTGCTATTTCCAGATTTTCTTGCGAACAACTATGGGAGCAGCAGCGGCGCAGCGTATACTACACAAAGAAATACAGAAAATGTTGGCAGTTTATTGAGTGAATTAAAGGTTCAAAGTGAAATGTTCGGGTCTGTACGAAGCATTAAAGACATCAGATTCGAGATTAAATTACTTGAATTTTTGGAGATGTTGCAACATGTGATGAATTTTCGTCTTTATATGATTCTACGATACATATTCTGAATAAAAACAGAAGGCTTATAGGTTTGGCTGAGCGTTCTAAGTTGTGAAAATCGCACACGTCTTAAATATGTAAATACTAGAGGTGTGCGGAAACCCGGAAATTCCCGAATCTCGATGTCGGGAACGGGATGGGAAGCCTCGTATCGTATCGGGACGGGATCCCAAAAATCCTGAGTTTTTCCCGAAAATATTCGGGATTCCCGGTGGTGTTCGGGTTTTCCGTGAGTTTTTTCGGGATTTCTGCAGGGGTGTGCGAGATTCCCGAAAATATCCGGGATTCCCGATAATATCCGGGATTCCAGAGAATTTTCGGGATTCCGTCCCGATCCCAAGAAAAATTCCCGTCCCGACCGGAATCTCGCACACCCCTGGTGTGCCCCCAAACTTATTTTAATACTGCACTTCTGTAAAGAACGTGATGTCCTGACTCAGGACTATGTGGTTGCCATATTCCCCGGGAACCAGGCCCCTTACCGCTGCGCCCCTCGCCCAGCTGAGCCGCTGAGCCCACCCACTCTTCCCACTAACACTGACGCGTACCGCTAACTTAGCTTGCTCCACGCGGTACGCGTCAGTGTTAGTGGGAAGAGTGGGGCGGGCTCAGCGGCGCAGCTGGGCGAGGGGTGTAGCGGTAAGGGGCCTGGTTCCCGCAGAATATGGCAACCATGCTCAGGACACGCGGGCCTTTCAACTGTTCCGGCGACTGCGACTCTTCGCGTCTCTTTCTTTCCCATACGCTGTCCTTCCTTGCGCCCGAAACATTCATCGTCAATTAAACCACTAGATGTATTTGAAATTATATCGTGTTTAGTGTCATTTTAATCAGAAAAATGCCACAAATACGTTGGTGGAAGTCCCATAAGACGAAACGCTTCACGTGACCGGGGCGCGGCGGAAGCGTGGGGAATAACGTCATAGAAGGGGAAGGAATAGTGGTGACACAAGTCTTAAATCCGTAAATTTAAGAGTAACAATAGTAACAAGAAATTTTTACAACTTTTTCATCTGAGCTTGTAATGAAAATTTAAGAAATGTACTTTATCATTTAAGAAACTTACTCTTAACAGATCGATGAACAATTATGTGAATAGATATAAAAATAAAAAATATTAGGTGATTGCACAAGTTCGTACCCACACATACACACACACACACACACACACACACAATTTTCGTAGATGTCGCAATCTGAACTGCACGGCGGTGTATAAAAAGAATTATATAATGACGTGACCATTCTTTTCTAATTGTAACAAAGAATGGTGACTATACAAATTGGTTAATAAAGCTGTATTCTTTAAAACTTAACCATGGAATTTTATTTTTAAATGGAATTTTATTTTTAAATCGGGCACGAACTTATGCAATCATTTGATTTATAAAGTAGATAAATAAAATTTTCCGAAATGCAAACATTTAGATCTGAAGGATTTGGTCTCTAATAAACTAATATTTACATATATAATATAATACAATTTTTTTAATACTCTCAGCATAACGATATCATACAACGTTGAAGCGCCCCCGCATTCGATAAATGGCTTTTTTCTACGATAAAAGTAATAAACGTTGTGAACATCGTGTTACGAGCGAATGAGTAAAAATTTTTATCGAACCTTGAAACAGGTGTTACATTGACGTGGCGAATTTATGAGCACTGATTCCTTTCACAAAAGATGAAATTCATAAAAAAAAATAAGAACATAGCTGTACACATTTTTTTAAAACAATCACAGTTTTATATGTGTAAACATTTTTCTTGATTTTATAATTTTAATCCGATGATTAATGTAGTCTTTCAAACCTTTTCTAATCCTTGTGTGTGGAGTTTTGGTGACATATTTTTAGTTTTGGTATATTTCATATTAATTTTAGGAATATTTAATACAATTGTGGTTCGTATATTTTTGAATCAAATAATTAGGCATGTGCAATTAAGAACTTCAAAAGTTCTCATTAATTAATTAAAATCAGTCTCTGGAAATATAAATACTCGAGAGTGTGTGTGCAGTCCTGGATCGAAATGAAATTCAAATGTACCTCTTTTTAATGATGAATTGTTTTTGTCTGTACCCGTGAATATTACTGCTCCGCGATGCGTGGCACTTTGAACTTTGTCGACCGTAATCACGACATGAAAACGGAAATAATTTATTCAGTAAATTAAAAATGAACATATGAAGATTTATTAACGACGCTAATATTGTGATTACTAGACCGCGGACATTCACGCAAAATAAAAATTGTACAAGTAAATTCTATGAACCCGAAGTTAAATGCAAATGTATTTTCTCAGTTAATCATATTAAACAGACCAAGATGATATGACAATATCCTTACATTCTTGTGCTGTCTCTTCGGTCCTGTATTTGATCTATTCAGTTTTGTAACAAGTGTAATAATTATACAGGGTGTTAAGAAATTATGTCATTATTATTATCATTACTAACGTCAATTTTCAAAAGAATGGTTCATTTTTTACCGATGGTTTCATTAAGAAGTTTGTTCCTCTCGACGAGTAGAAGATGATACAAAC
This sequence comes from Lasioglossum baleicum, assembly GCF_051020765.1. Taxonomy (NCBI): domain Eukaryota; kingdom Metazoa; phylum Arthropoda; class Insecta; order Hymenoptera; family Halictidae; genus Lasioglossum; species Lasioglossum baleicum. Next base: position 1,558,848 of record NC_134940.1, on the reverse strand, counting down.
ACCAAAAAATTTGACCTTGAAAAAATCTGTCAAGGTCAATTGTACACCAAGCTGTTTTAATAGATTTTGTCGTAACGGATTTTACACTTCATTTCTTGACACCCTGTACCCATTCTACTTATACATTAAATATATCAGCATACAAATTAATTTCAAAATATTATTTTTAAATATATAAAGTAAACAATATTTTTCACCATTTTCTTATGGAGTCAAAGTATGAAATCAAGCTTATTTTGTAGCACGCTCCATTTCTTGACACCCTGTACCCATTCTACTTATACATTAAATATATCAGCATACAAATTAATTTCAAAATATTATTTTTAAATATATAAAGTAAACAATATTTTTCACCATTTTCTTATGGAGTCAAAGTATGAAATCAAGCTTATTTTGTAGCACGCTCCAATTGTGTAACGAAAATTAGTTCGCTTTTACTGTAACTTTAAAAAAGAAGAAAATTAAAAGTGACGATATACTTTGTCAGTATTTTTAATTACACTTTTGCCACCATGAATACCATAACTGGTCTGCAACATACTTTTATGAAAGAACCACATATATGGTCATAGTAATCAGGTCTATTAAAAAGTGACTCAGATCATTCCAGATTTGAGCAGGTTTTTTTATTGTAACCATACTGTGAGAGCAATGTTAACATTCATACCGACAGAATTTAAATAAATATTCCGTTTTGTCGATCGTAACGAATTAATAGAAATTAGTTTATGTTGTCGGCGCATAGGTTCAATCCAAAATCAAAACAAAGCCATTTTGCAATTTGAAAGCTTTTTCTCAACGTTTCGATCCATGTATGGATCATCTTCAAGAGAATTTTGCGTCTGAGCAATACTGAATATTGCACCGGGTGTTTCACAAGATCAATAATAACCACAACATAATTTTCCACCGTACTTGCTATGTGTAAATTGTTTATAAGTGTATTTGCAACTGTATTCCATGCTGGCACGAACTGAACTGAACCATGTGAACGTTAAGAGAGAACCAGTGCAAAAACAAAGGAACGACGTATTGGAAACAATTCTAAAACACTGAGTGTTTATTTGGTAGATGAGAACAATTCTTAGAACTTGTTATATGAAAGGAAAGTTCATCATACACACATTACTGGTTCAGTAATGCTGTGTAATATTCATGAATCTTAGGTGTTTCGTACCTAAGGCCTCGTACAGACTAGAACATTTCGACGAACATTTCGACGAACGGCGACCAGAACGGATTGGTGCTATTTCCAGAGTTTCTTGCGAACAATTGTGGGACCTGCAGCGTCGTATACTAAATACACAAAGAAATGCAGAAAATGTTGGCAGTTTATTGAGTTGAAATTTTAAGGACATCAGATTTAAGATTAAATGACTTGAATGTTTGGAGATGTTATGACATTTCGACGAACATTTTGGCGAACATTTCGACGAACATTCCGACGAACATTTCGACGAACGGTGCCACGACTCACGATGACTGAATGTGAGAAACAGACATCAGCGCTCGAACCGGAAATGTATCGTCACAGAACCCTCGCTTTTATATTTCTGTATCTGACAAACTGTGTGTTTAAATACGTATGGTTTAACATAATAAACGTTGCATTGACATTGTATGTGTCCCTGCTAGCGGGGTGCCTCCAACTTTTTCTATAATCTAGTCCAGTCAATGAAAAGTTGTAGAGGGAAATGGAAGGAACACAATTTTTAACTTTGGTTCTGTGTTTGGACTAGTTAGGAGGTAAACATACTAAAAGTCTCCACTCCTAGGAGGTGAACTGGGTGCAGGGAGGCACGTAGAAGGTCCCCTTTTTCGGTTTTCCGCGTATATCTCGGAAACTATGCGTCCTAGCGATAAGACCATTCTATACAAAATTAAAGCTAACAAAATGTGCCACAAGATTGATTGGATTCAGTTTTTCGCTATCTTGCATAGTTTCCGAGATATCCGCGCTCAAAGTTCACTAATTATGAAAAAGAAAAATAAAAACCACTTTTTCGGCGTTTTTCCTAAGTTACACTTATTTCTTCTAGTAAGAAAAAAAGTGGTTTTTATTTTTTTTAACATTGTTGCACCACTCACAAAAATGTGAAAAAAATTGAGCATAATACCTTTGATAATATCCCATTGTGCTAAATTAATTCTGAAGTGGTACGAGACCTACTTTTATATGAAATCTTCATTTTTTCGATTTTTTCTGTGTTTTTCATTTTTTACAAAGGAAAAATCTGGAAATGTGTCAGATTTTTTTCAGAATTTTTAATTGTCAATATATCGGGAAAATGGGCCAAAAACTGGCATTTCGATTTTTCTCAATAACTACCCTTACAGATGAGATATGGGGCTGAAACTTGTCAGAGAGGGGTCTTTTTGGGTAGGCTCAAGCTCGATTAAAATCCCGCCGGGGGCGAATTTCACGCGGCTATTTTCTTTTTCATAATTAGTGAATTTTTGAGCGCGGATATCTCGGAAACTATGCGAGATAGCGAAAAACTGAATCGAATCAATCTTGTGGCAGATTTTGTCAGCTTTAATTTTGTATGGAATGGTCTTATCACTAGGACGCATAGTTTCCGAGAAATCCGCGCTCAAAGTTCACGAATTGTGAAAAAGAAATTTTTGCCTTATTTGACTAGCTAACTCTTCAGCACAATTAGTGAACTTTGAGCGCGGATATGTCGGAAACTATGCGAGATAGCGAAAAACTGAATCCAATCAATCTTGTGGCACATTTTGTTAGCTTTAATTTTGTATAAAATGGTCTTATCGCTAGGACGCATAGTTTCCGAGATATAAGCGGAAAACCGAAAAAGGGGGCCTTCTACGTGCCCTCCTGTACCCCGCTCACCTCCTAGGAGTAGGGACTTTTAGTATGTTTACCTCCTAACTAGTCCAAACAAAGTCCCAAAGTTAAAAATTGTGTTCCTTCCATTTCCCTCTACACCCCCCTTATGGGCATTCATTGACTGGACTAATCTCTCGATATTTAATAAATGCATGTCTCTTGACAGTAGCAGCACTGTCGCGCCGCCCAATGCTTCTTGCGGCTCCGCTACATGCTGCCGAATAATGCAAATTACGCATCGAAAACGCAAAAGTAAGCCAAATTGGGATATAGCCCCGCTAGATTGATCTTTTATCTAGCGATTGTGACTACGTAGGGGCCCCAAATGTGCATTAGCGAGACGTGCTTTGTCAGATGCCGGACCCTTGCAATTCTGTATACTTATAAATAGTGTCATGGGGTGTGCGACTGTGCCACCACACTCTCGCTCGAAAGCGGATCGGCACCCTTAAAGTTGCTATTTCCGCTCCGGCGCACTCTTAACGGGTAAACTTTTCCTTGCGTAAACAGAAATTTTTGTCTGTCTCCTATAAACTTTCGCCTTTTTCCTATGTTATCCAGTAGATTTGGACGGGAAGATGCGAGAAATGCGAGTTTCGATTGTAGAGGATCAATGGTTCAAAAGTTATAAGTATTTAAAGTTGAGCGATTTCAAGTGTTTTTGGCAGTTTCGTGACGGTCGCGCACCATAAGCACACGGTAATGATGATCATGTAGATTCCGAAGCCCTCCAACCCCCCCCCAAACTAATTAATTATCGGCATTACCGCGAGCTTGTGCTGTCACCTAGTGGCTCTGCCCAGTAATTTGCGCGCTACCGTCACTACTACACACAACATGGCGGCGCTAACCTGTTGAAAACACTGTAATGTGTGTTCAACTTTTTAAACACTTATAACTTTAGAACCATTGATCTTCCAGGATCGAAACTTGGATTTCTCACATCTCCTCATCCAAATCTGCTGGATAACAGAGATAAAAGGTAAAAGTTTATAGGAGACAGGCAAAAATTTCTGGTTACGCAACGGAAAGAGCAGCCAAATTAACAGTTACTATTTTATTTGAAATTTCCAGCAATTACAATCTTTCTAAAATCTTTTATGACAAATTGTCTGTTTTAACATGGGTGCACACGACTTCAGCTTTTTCAATCAAGAGTTACTATTTTATCTGCTTTTATCCTTGCGTTTCAGTGAAAGTGGATTTACTAGAATGGCAAACTTTACTTATCTCGCTGGATCATGAAAATCTGATGTGATCGGTTCGCTAAGACTTTAAGGAGGTAATATAAATGACCATGGTCTTACGATTTTATCACATTGAAAACGTAGATGTATAAGGAGGCACATACACCATCCTAAAAGGTCGAAAAGTGAGCTTGACTTTGTGAATTTTTTTATGTCAACAAATAGCTATATTAAAAAAACATTTAGTACATATGTTGTGTCACACTTTTTACCTACAAAATACTACATTTTTGCTAAAAAATATCCAATAGAAATTTATGAGACGGTTTTCCAAAACGGTATATATCTCAAAAACTACTGGACTAATTGCTTTGAAATTTTTTACGGGCATATATGACATAATTATGTAGTTTTTGTCACAGGATTTTGTTCCTAAACATCATTAGTTATTTTTTTACATAAATAACAGACTATCATATTTTCGCGCAAAAACGACTTTTATGTTCAAATGTCCGCCATTTTGTGAATAATGGAGAAAATCGGAATCGGTTATGCCAACTACTAGTTCTTCTCGCCTACTTTAAGGAGAATTTTTCCTTTTCTGATTCGGATAAGAAATAATGAAGTTATAATAGTTACCACAAACACCATCCTTGAAAAATCGACTCATAAACATCGTTGCCACCCCACTTCTATTGGATATTTTTTGACGAACATGTAGTATTTTGTAGATGAAAGTGTGACAACACTTATGTACTAAATGTTTTTGTAAAAGTACTTTATTTTCTTAATGTTTCTGCGTATAAATTCAAGACTCCAAATAATCGAAATCACGAACAATCAAATGCACACGATCCGAGTAATCTCGCTCGATCGATACGCAATTGCGTTTGAACTCTGTGATGACGCAAGAAAAAATATTCCCACATAGAAATACGAAAAAAGGTTAAAAAATTCAGGTAAATATTGTCTTGCGGCTTTATAGGGATAAAAACCACTTAAAAATTTCAGTCTTTTGTTACGTGCTGAGAGTCCCTAATTTTTGGTCAATCAATTTAAGGAATTTACCTGGGGTAAGGGTTATGATGATAGTGACCACAAATGTAAATTACACACACACGTTTATTAACGACTGAAACTTCTGTAGTATTGCTCGGTACAAAGATTTTTAGAGAACTGCCCTCCCCCGCTAGAGATCTCTCGGTTTTAAAGGGAAGCTTCCCTCTCCTGTCTTCGGGGTGGTGGAAAAATGCATGGGAAAGGAAAAATGGAAATGAGGATAGGTTTTGAGGATTTCTAGAAGGGCCCACCCGCGATTAGGCAACTGCCCTTTTCGAGCCATCGAAGACATGAACCAGACGCACGCACTCTGGCACTTGGGCATCCCCAAGTATCGAACCTCAAGTGATGCGTCCGGTTTCCCAAATTTATTGCACCAACCCCGGGTTGCCCGTCGCTATGCAGGGTGTTTGGTTACAGGTTTATTACTTTTCCCGAAGCCAAGAGAGTTTCGCCAGACTCGCAGGTTACGGACGTGACACTTTTATAGTAAATTCATTTTCATTATATTTGTTACTACCTAAACAAAGCAAACAATTCTTGATGCGTATAATCGTGACATTTTCAGATACTAGCAGTTCCATGATATCAATAGGCGCGGGTGTTCCGATAAACTGATATCCGTAATTGGCAAATGACATATCGAATTTCGGTGTATCCTAACTGTGAGAAATCATTTTCTCACAAACATGTCTGATCTGTAGATGCGTTGATGTTAATTACTAGTGTCTATCATTTAAGGGAATCCAGTCTCGATAGAATGTAATCAAAATAATGAAACAATGTTCTCAATATTACATTAAATAAAGTTACACATTATTGTGAATATGACATTAAATGTAGTTACACATTATTGTGAATCTTACATTTAGTGAAGTTGCATATTATTGAAAGAATTCCCTTAAATGAAGTTAGAAATTATTGTGAATATTACATTGAATGTAGTTACACATTATTATGAATATAACATTAAATGTAGTTACACATTATTTGTGAATCTTACATGAAATGAAGTTGCATATTATTGTGAGTATTACCTTAAATGAAGTTATATATTATTGTGAATATTACATTACATGAAGTTACAAATTATTGTTGATATTACATAAGATGAATATACCACTAAATACAATAAATAGACTGCGTATTTTATGCATTTGTAACAAATCTGACTAGGTGAAACATAAAACTGAAAAGACATTGGAAGAATTGAAACAGGTTTCCACTTTTATCTGAAGTAGAAAATATGTATTGAATTATACAAAGTGTCTATTAAAATTTTTCGACTTCATAAGTTAATTTAATAATTTACATATTGAATCACAGTCTAATAATAAATCATTTACAATAACAAATAAAAGTTATATGTACGGTCATAGAAGCTCAATGAAATCAAAGCGATTTAATTCAGATGAAAAGATCTTTTTATTCGCGTATGATCTTTTTTGCAACTGTGAACTTTTGATTATTGTTACCTAGGAAAAGCAGCTTATTTCTTAATAAGAAATGTTCAAACTGAGCCGCTTTGATAGGTACCGCTTATATGGCGATGGAGCAGTCGAAACCTTCGTTAGTGGAATTATGAAAGATATTTGTCGTTAGAAGAGAATTATACGTTTTGCCAAGGCAAAATGTCGACTTTCAAGATATTGTCCTGCTCCCAGGAACTTTTCTCCATCTTTTAGTTGGATGTAATAATTCCAAATGGAGGACTTTGCAAGCTGTTCTCTCCAATACGTCGTTAAAATACGAATTATTAGTGATTAAATTATTTTTATATTTCATCTAGAAGCTTCAGATTTTATTTTCAGTATAATAATTCGCAAAGTAAATTATTTCAATTTTCGTTATAATAATCTTTTTAGCAGGAACCAAAAATAACAGTTATTCTAAAATTTTCTACGATAAAAATCATGAATAAAAAGTTGATTATTATTGAAAATTAAGATAATGTGCACAAAATATAAACAAAAAATTCGAAGAACGAAATGATTAAAAAATATCGATTTGTATACTTTTTGGTTACAAATAACAGTTATTAGTGTCCAAAAAATTGGATCCTCCTCGGTAACTGTAATCGACGAAGAAAAACTGTTTCGATTGCTCAAAGCAGTTATCGATGAGAGAAGTTCATTTCAATCACTCATAATAGTTATCAATGAGAGAAATATATTTCTATCGCTCATAACAGTTATCGATGAGACAAATTTATTTCCATCGCTCATAACAGTTATCGATGAGAGAAATTTATTTCGATCGCTCTTAACAGTTACCGATGATCGAATTTCTTTTCACTTGTTCTATAATAATTATATTATTGATGAGAAAATTCATTTTGGTTGCTTAATTAATTATTGAGTTGTCTATTCTTTTTCTGATGGAGCAAGCCTTTGAAATTCATTGAGAAGGTTTCGTACAACAAGACGAATCAGAGACCATAAGAACAACACAAAATCTGTTTATTTGTCACATTAAATTTTGATTGTAGCAATAAATTTTACGAATACAGAATTTATGAAATAATTGATTGTCTACCGTTTGAAAGCTGTACTACTGTGTTTTCTTTTTAATTAATTAATTGGTAATAACATCGAAAATATTTTTTTAAGTTCAACTAGAAAATTCCAAATTTTTGTGATATTGATTAATAAACAATTAATGAAACTGATATTATTCGATTACATTATGTGTTCTACTAATTACATTGTGACGAATCACTTACTAATAATAAAAAATATAAATGTCAAGGTCGAGTGGGGTAAGTCCGCCCTAGTTTTTGCAAAGTTGGAGTTTAAACTGATGTATTTTCAGTCTGGTATGTAAAAATTTAACGTTCTTGGTATCAAACTCTTGCCACAGTTATTACTGATGAATCAGTATTGTGTAGGATTCTAACTCTGCTTGAAGATTATCATTTTGATAGGATATTGTACAAAGTGTCAACTAGGACGCACTTGCCCCGAAAATGGGGCAAGTCCGTCTCTAAAAGTTAAAAATGCTTTCGAACCTTGTTTCAAGTGCAACGGGGCAAGAAAAGAATGATTAACAAGCCTACTTTAAAATGCTTCTTATTGCATTAAATTATATTGTTTCGTTTTATAGTTATCCATTTTTAAAGAAACAAGGGCGAAGTTTCCGTTTACGTTCAACCTCAGAATTGGCTGAAATTTTGGAAATAGGTTCTTTTTTACTAAAATGATGGTTGTCAGAAGGTTTTTTGGCGACTCAAAAAAAATTTTTCTACCATTTCAATGTCACTCACTACCTCACCGACACCACTCCTGTATTTTCGTATGCGTGCCCTCTACGCCCCCCTGCCACCTAACCCTAACTAATTCTGATCGCATAATCTTCCCTGTATTTTCGTATGCGTGGACGGGCCGGCCCTCTCCGCCCCCTACCGCCTAATCCTAACTAATTCTGATCGCATTATCTTGCCATTGTAGGTATTCAATTAATTGGTTTAACAGTTGGAATTTTGACAACATTTTATATTAATTTCCAGAGTATACATATTTACTGTCTTCAATTAATTGCAAAAATGGATCATCACCAGCTTTGTTGACCTCATAGCACCATAAAAATTCACACATGTGATCTACGATTGAATCATCCTTAATGCCACCTCTACTTAGACTCTAGATTGACATAAAAATAATTTAAAAAATTTGTCGGTGAGGTAGGGACTGACATTGAATGGTAAAAAATTTTTTTTCAAGTCTCCAAAAATCCTTCTGACAATCATCATTTTAGTCAAAAAAGAACCTATTTGCAAAATCTCATCCAATTCTGATGATGGACCTAAACGGAAACACAGCCCATTTATTTTCACGAGAATAATTTATGTATTCATGTACATACATATAGTTTCAGATTTTAAAAACCGTATTTTCTTAATATATAATAATGGATGTTTGTATATATATATATATATATATATATATATATATATATATATATATATATATATATATATATAATTAATAGACTTCGAAACTGTTTGACCGATTAACATGAAACTTGGCACATATATGTATTTTTTCATGGAGAAGGTTTTTACGCTATTCAATTTGTTGTAACTCGCCGCTGTAGATGGCGCTGCAATACATCAGCTGTAGGGGCAATATGCGCTTCCGCGCATTGCCACGGCGCTCGTGTCGCCTGGCAATAGCCGAATGCGAGCGGCATAGCGAGTCGCCCCTCTTGACGATTCTTCGTTGCCGCCTAGAGCGCTTTTCCCGCCTAGGCGCCATTATTAGCACTTCGTCTTTGACTCTTGTACAGACACCACGTTGCTTTTCCTTAGCCGTTGCTAAGCGTACACGTATAGACTTCTTGTACTTTGTAGGCTATTACATGCCTTGTAACAGTGAATAAAGTTATTGTTACTAATTATTCATAGCAGCAGTGTTACTGATTCAATCGCAATCTTTTGACCAATAACGCGTAGTAGGTCGCCTTCCCTATCTGGTCACCATAGGGATAAAACCTACACAGCTTCTATACCGTTGAACCTATCGCTACGAAAATTGGTATACATAGGTATTTGAGAACGAGGAATCTTCTATATAAATAATATAATATATAAGAAAATCGTGTCTGTCTCTGTATGTATGTATGTTTGTTTGTAACGGCATCACTTGAGAACGGCTCAACGTAGAAAGCTGGGGCTTGAATCATTAGACGCGGCGTTTCTTCAGGAAGGTTTACGAACAAACCGCATTCAAAAAAGTCTATTGGTTCAAAAGTTGTGACATCATTAGTGAAAAAAGTCAACTTTTTCGCTCTTTTTTGGACACGTTTCTGCTTATAACTTTTGATCAAATGGACTTTTTCGAGTGCGGTTTGCTCTAATACCTTCCCGAAGAAACCCCGCGTGTAACGGTTCAAACCGCAGCTTTCTGCATAGATTGATTGATTGATTGATTGATTATTTATTAGCTTTCTCAGCTATTTTGTATTACATTTATGTTACATTACATTTGTTGTCACGAATTCCTTTAACATTCTCTTAAACACGTCTACATTATCGCAGCATTTTACTTCGTCTGGTAGTGCGTTATACATTAATATTCCTTCATAGAATACACTTTTTTGGGCACTTCTCGTTTTACGAAATTCAACCGCAATATTCCCCGCTTGTCGTGTTTGTATTGCACTTTCATCGCCTACTATTCTAAGTCTATTACTAAATTGTACAGGCATCATGTAGTACAGCCTTTGTCTTATACTCATGAATTGCAGCGTTTGGAGCATACAATTAATCCTTGTACGTCTGTCACATTGCAATATGACTCTCATTGCTCTGTTTTGCGCTTTTTGGAGCCTACTTAACTGTGTCTCTCCCATATCGATTAGTAGTGTCGCACAGTACTCAAAGTGAGGAGCTATAATTGTCTTATACAGGGTGTCCCAAAATTCGTGAAAATCCCGAAAGGGGGTGGTTCCTGAGACCATTCTAAGAGACATTTTCCTTTGCACCAATGTCAACTGCGGCTTTGTTTAGGAGTTATTAACGAAAAACACGGACCAATCAGAGCGCGCCCTGGCCCGGCGCGCCACGCCGCGCCGGCAAGCGAGTGTCGGTGGTACGCCGCGACATCGCAACGAACAAGAGTTTCTCGATAATGTGAACCCTCTCCGATTTCGATGCGCATTGGATACGTTGTCAAGACCATGATTCTGAACAACATTTCTCTTTAGACTTTTTGGCAATCGGCTTTAGTTTACGAGATAATCGTAAAAAAAGAGAAGAAGCAGAAACTGATTGAATTAAAAACTCACGTATTCAGCCGTAAATCTATTTGCTGCTTCGAAATGTGTGTCACTGGGTCACTCGGTGACGAACTGCACAGATGTCTTCAGGTACACGGCAGTACCGAAAGCCAAGGGACGTACGGCCAGGTCGACGAGCTGCACAGCCGGTGGTAGAAGGCCTAAGGGATGCGCGGTCAAGTCGACGATCCAGAATTTAACTTTCACTTTCGAATCGATAAATAATTCGTATGTTTATTTTACACAGATGCCTTGAAATTTTTCCACACTCACAAGCACTGTTCACATTTGTCAACACATAGTTATGCACTAATAATAATTGCCATATCCCTTGTACTGCTGCACAAATCACAACAATCAGGTAATGCAATCGCTAGACTGCGGATTTCATACATTTGTAGCAAATATGAGTAGGTGCATTTTAATACAGTAGAGAGATTAAAATAATTTCAAAGCACCATAGTATTATTTTCAACTTCTTAAAATGATCACAGTAAGAATCAAATATCTGTCTGGCTCCCCTGTCCCTTGTAATAGCGGCAGCCAAAATTCATTTTGCATAAAGATTCGCAGTCTAGTGATTAGTTTAAATATCACTATCAAAAACACAGCTAATAGCAACCGTTAGCTTTGAATTGACAAGTCTTTGGAGATGTTCTCTCTACCGCGGCTCGAACGACACTGATTTTCCTCAAGATTTTTCTAAAGAATTTAGGAAGGGCATTTAGAGTGTCGAAATTCGAAATGCACGCTGTAGCACGAGAACGACGGGACGGTTAGACGAAAAACAGAATGCGAGAAGGACCGCTGTAAGCTTTGTGGCAAACACATGTTTAGTTTTTCCTGCAGGTTGGTACGTAGAGTCGATGGGTAACTGTTCGAAAACGTCATCCGTCCTTTTACCCAGCAAGGGGTAAAAATGTCAGGTCAGCGTAGCATCCCTATTGTCCTATACCTTCCTTAAGAAACTTTCTAAAAGAAGGACAGACGACGTTTTCGAACGGTTACCCATCGACTCTGCGTACCAATCTACAGGAAAACCTAAACATGTGATTGCCATAAGTCTTAAAGCGGTCCTTCTCGTATCCTGTTTTTCGTCCAACCGTCCCGTCGTTCTCGTGCTACAGCGTGCATTTCGAATTTCGACACTCTAAATGCCCTTCCTAAATTCTTTAGAAAAATCTTGCGGAAAATCAGTGTCGTTCGAGCCGCGGTAGAGAGAACATCTCCAAAGACTTGTAAATTCAAAGCTAACGGTTGCTATGTATTAGCTGTTTTTTTGACTGTGATATTTAAACTAATCACTAGACTGCGAATCTTTATGCAAAATGAATGTTGGCTGCCGCTATTACAAGGGACAGGAGCCAGACAGATATTTGATTCTTACTGTGATCATTTTAAGAAGTTGAAAATAATACTATGGTGCTTTGAAATTATTTTAATCTCTCTACTGTATTAAAATGCACCTACTCATGTTTGCTACAAATGCATGAAATCCGCAGTCTAGTGATTGCATTACTTGATTGTTGTGATTTGTGCAGCAGTACAAGGGATACGGCAATTATTATTAGTGCATAACTATGTGTTGACAAATGTGAACAGTGATTATGAGTGTGGAAAAATTTCAAGGCATCTGTGTAAAATAAACATACGAATTATTTATCGATTCGAAAGTGAAAGTTAAATTCTGGATCGTCGACTTCACCGCGCATCCCTTGGGCCTTCTACCACCGGCTGTGCAGCTCATCGACCTGGCCGTACGTCCCTTGGCTTTCGGTACTGCCGTGTACCTGAAGACATCTGTGCAGTTCGTCACCGAGTGACCCAGTGACACACATTTCGAAGCAGCAAATGGATTAACGGCTGAATACGTGAGTTTTTAATTCAATCAGTTTCTGCTTCTTCTCTTTTTTTACGATTATCTCGTAAACTAAAGCCGATCGCCAAAAAGTCTAAAGAGAAATGTTGTTCAGAATCATGGTCTGGACAACGTACCCAAAGCTCATCGAAATCGGAGAGGATTCACATTATCGAGAAACTCTTGTTCGTTGCGATGTCACGGCGTACCACCGACACTCGCTTGCCGGCGCGGCGCGGCGCGGCGGGCCAGGACGCGCTCTGATTGGTCCGTGTTTTTCGTTAATAACTCCTAAACAAAGCCGCAGTTGACATTGGTGCAAAGGAAAATGTCTCTTAGAATGGTCTCAGGGACCACCCCCTTTCGGGATTTTCACGAATTTTGGGACACCCTGTATATCGTAC